>NW_022631005.1:1312709-2026548 GCF_010015895.1 Lontra canadensis
ACCACATATCTAGAGATTCAAGTATTTCCCAGATGGAATGGAACCCGGTAGTTGGAAAACTGAGCTGGAAACGCTTCTTCAAATAGACAACGATCTGTCAGTCTTGCCCTCCCCTTCCCTTCGTTTCCCTTTCCACTCCAGGCCTGGCTGCGGCACCCTCCTTTGCCATTACTTTTTGCATAAAATATGCAAGACGCCTGCATCCCTCACCGAAGATCAAAAGAGAACCGGGGTGGGCCGAGAGTGGAGGCGAGGCGGCCACTCCCGCCTGCCTCCGCGCTGCCCTTGCGGGGGAAGACGGCCACAGCCCCCTCTCGCCTCGCTCCCGCACGCGGTAAACCTCGCGGTAAACCGTCTCACAAACAGAACCGGCGGCCGACCGCGCTCTCCAACCGCCCTCCTGGCCTTCTCAGACCTCCATTCTTCCGCTCTCCGTGCACGGGACCCCTAACAAGCTCAGGCGGGGGGCGGGGGGGATTGCCACCTCCCCTCACCCTCGTTTAAAGAAAAGAAAGGCTGGAAGAAAAAGAGCAGCAAGAACCTCGGGGGTGACTGCCCCACCCCCACCCCCGGCACAACGCGCTAGCGCCCACCATTCCCCTCTCTTTGTTGTGATTCTCCATTGCTTCTGGCCACGTGGTTCAGGAGAGTAACCTGGGCCTGAGGGCTTACGGTCAGGACCCCGTACCCGAGAGGACTAGCTTGAGGGCAAGGGGATTGTCTTCGGGAAGACCCAAGAGCTCCGGACAGAGGCGGGAAACGGGGCACGGGCCGTGGGAAACACGAGGAAGCTGCTGGGTAGCAAATACAAAAATAGAAATTTAGGGATACACCCGCCGGGTTTTCGCGCGGCTCTTTGCCCCCAATTCGGTCGGGGCAGCTTCCCTTCGGCCTCCCGCGCCAGGGCGCCCCCTGGCGGCAGCATTAGCAGCGGGCAGAGCGCAGAGGGCACATGGGCGCACAGAGGGCGCGGGGGGCGCTCAGGGGACTCCCGGGCACGCTCAGAGTGGCGGGCACAGCCCCCTGGCGGCGGCGACGTAGTTATCTGGTGAGCGGCGCCTCGTCCCTCTGGTCCGGTGGGCTCACGGCGGTCTTGCTAAGCACAGCCGCTGAGTAGGGCAGGAAGCCGCTCTCGGAGCGAGGCGCCGCGGCGCTGCAGCCGAAGTCCGAGCCCCCGGCGGCCCCTGCGCCGCCTCCGCCTGCACCCCCGCCGCCGCCGCCACCGCCCCGGGAGCCCAGGGCCGCGGCGGCGGCTGCCGCGGCCGCCGCGGCGGATTGACTGCTGTGGCAACTGAGGCACGAGCAGGGCGCGGAGCCGCCGCTGGGGGGCGCCCCGGCCGCCGCGGCCGACGAGGCCGCAGCCGCTGCAGCCGCAGCAGCCGCAGCTGCGGAGGCCGCACTGTTGAGCCCCGCGGCGGCCGCTGGCGTCTGGTAGAGGCCCGGGTGGCGGAAGCTGCACAACAGCTCCGGCCTCGAGTAAGGGTGCGACAGGGCACGGAAGGTGTCCAGCGGACGGATGGACGTGGCAAAGGGCGACGAGGCCGCGGCCGCTGCGCCGGAGGCCGCGGCCGCCGCGGCCGCAGCCGTGACACCCACGTGCGGGTAGTAGTGCAGCGGCACGTGCGAGTGGAAGGGGTAGGGCAGGCTTCCGGTGGCGGCCGCGTGCGTCATCATGTAGGTGTAGAAGCTGGGGTCGGCCGGGTGCGGCCACGACATAGCCAGGCGCTGCCGCTTGTCCTTCATGCGCCGGTTCTGGAACCATACCTGAGGGGAGAGCCGCGCCGCGGCCCGAGTTAAGGAGTGCCTGGAGGCCTCAGCCCCCGCCCTGGACCTCTCCACCCTTCCAGGACCTCCGCATGGCCTGACCTACTACTCCCCTCCGACTGGGCGCCCCTTGGAGGCCCCTCTGCTCTCCCAGCTGGTAGTGAGGGCGACAGTGGGAACAGCCATGGGCACACCTTCCTGCGCGAAAATAGTCTTCTGCCCTCGGCTCCTGCTCCCTTGCTTTTTGCTGCGTTTTAGATCCCAACGCAACCTTTCCTTTCCTTCCCCGCCACCCACTGGTGCCCAGGCTTGCTGAGCACCCCTCTCTCAATCCCAGGATTTGCACGGGATTCTAGGCCACCTTTGAAGAGGGGCTATCTCGGCAGCTTTTCTAAAAGGTCGCCGCTCGAGGTCTTGCGTCCTCTGAGCGGCAACAACCTGCCCCAAGGGCACACGTTCGGTTTTGATATCGAAGGGATGATTTTGTTGGAATCGTTTGCCTCAAATGAGTGGCGGGAGCAACACCCTCTTAAACTGGGAAGGGGACTTTTCTACCCCTCCCAACTCAGTCTAATGAAGACATCATTCGTCACAACTCTAAATTAAAGAAAGCCTAATCAAACCAAAGGGAGACTTCTACAACCTCCCTTATCCCTTGCAATTTACTCTTTTCTTTTTCTAGTGTGGGATCCTCCGTGAAGTGTTCGCCAAGTCGCCCAACCTCCCAGCTGTCTCTCCCAGATTAATAAAATTAATCACCTAGAGATATAGAAGAACAATTTCGTTGTATCCTCCCTCCCACCCCCAAGGTTGCATTCTTTCTCTCCCCACCCCACTGCTGCCCAAGAGAAAAATGTTTAGGAAACTACTTTCTCAACACAATCGATCTTCAAAATACAGTATTCCTTTCTCCTTGTTGTAACGATTTATGTGGAAAATAAATCTCCAAGATCAAGAGCAGATGAAAAGTTTCACCTAGGGTTCGTGCCAGAGGAACAAAGACCAGCCGGCTTTGCCGCCGAGGGGAAAGTGGGGCCATGGACATAAGCTAAGGACACCTGGGCAGGCGCTGGGCAGAATCGAACAGAGGCCAGCGTTTCTGGCATCGGCTCCGCCATTCCCGGGCCTTCCCAGGTCAGCAAGGCCGGGCAACCCTTCGGATTCAGCAGCTGAGAAATAAATATGCCAGTTCCTTTGGTGACTGTACCCTGCGGATTTTCAGGCCCTCAGCTAAATGTGGCCACCCAGGAAGAAGAGAGGAGAAACAAAAATCAACCCAGACACCCCGAGGAGGCTAGAAAAGGCGCGTGCTGGAATCAATACCTTGATGGTGGTTTCCGGCAGGTTGAGCGCCGCCGCTAGCTCACACCGGCGGGGCCGAGACACATAGTTCTCCCTGTAGAACTCCTTCTCCAAGCGCGCGATCTGTTCGCGGGTGAACGCCGTGCGGTAGCGCCGCACCTGATCCGCGCCGGAGCCGGAGCCGCCCAGCGCCGCGCCCCCGCCACCGCCGCTGCCGCCACCTCCATGCAGGCTGCCAAGGCCAGAGCCCGACGCAGACGTCGTGGTGCCGGCGGCAGAGCCGCTCTCCGTGTACCCTGGCAAACAAACGGCCGACAGTGAGAGAGTCACTGTAGGGCCGCGATCTCCGCGCTGGGGCTGAGCGCGGATGGGGGAAGCCGGGAGAGGAAGGCGAGATGCTGCCTGAATTGATAGGGTCTGTCGTACTTATAAATTGCCGCCTTTAATGGAATCAATAAAGTTTGGGGACCCCTTCATAACCAAATAATAAGAACTCAATTAGGAAGGTTTTTTTTCCTTAAGTAATTGAAAATTTTCAAGTCAGGAGGAAAATTGGTCAAGGGAAAATGCCTACATCTAGGCGTAGTTTGGTAAGCTCTGAGTTTCCCCTGGTCTGGAGACGGCAGGGCAGCTTTTGTAGGGCTCCCAACCTTTCTTTGATAGTCTTTGGGTTTGGCTAAAAAATATTTTTTAAGATGAGAAAGAGCAGCAGCTCAAACCGGAACCATTGGGGAGTGGACTCTACTTTTCAACTCTTTTCTTCCGCTGACCCAAGCGAGTCTCCCAGAGGCACCCGGTGACTCTCCCTCCGACTTACTCAGGATGCCCCCTCCACTCGGCCTTGGGGAATCAGGGGTAACGGAGTTCAGAGCAGCTACCAGGGCACCCTTCCCGTAGCGCGACTCAGCGGCTGGCTAGGGGTCGGTCAGCTCGCACAGGCTTTTAGACCAGCCCGCAGAAACATTTTCTAGGACTCGGGCGACAGCGGGCTGGCGGGCCTGGAACCCCCCAGGCCTATGCCTCGCTGGGGGACTCAAGGAGCAAAGCGGGAGTGCAGGGTCCCCAGCATGCGTCCCGCCCCCTCCCGAGCCCGCTGGGTGCAGCTTGCTTGCGGAAGAAAGTCGGTTAGGGGCAAAGGCAGTAGGAAGGGCCAGCAGGAGCCGCGGCGGAACGGGGAGGATGCGACCAGAGAGCGCGGCAAGGGCGGCGAGGTTACCTTTGCCATTGTTTTCCTTGAGCGGCGCGGCGGCAAGGCCGCCAGGGGAGCGCAGCGCGGAGCAGCCCACCTCCACGTCGCTGCTCATGTCCGCCTCGGCGGCCGCCTCTGAATAATGACCCGGCTTTTTACGGCCTTCGGCTGCGGAGGCGATTTCGGAGGAGACGGTGCTTTCGCTGCCCGGGTGCTGCAGGTTGAACAAAGTGTCTATTTCGAATTTGCCCTTGGCAGGGAGGTCTCCCAGAGCGCTGTGCAGGGGGGCGGACGGCAGGCGCGGGCTGAGGCGAGCCGGGTGCTGCGAATTTTCCAGGGCCTCGAGCACAGCACTGCCAGCCGAATCGGACAAATTGGAGAACCGCTTGCCGGCCGTGGGGCTGTGCAGCCCTCTCTCCATCAGAATCATCTCTTTTCTTATTCTTTCCATCATCTCAGCTTTCTAAAAAATGTCACAGTGGCCCGCTGTCCCGTCCTAATGATGGGCTGCGCCTAGGGCTAATTCTCATTCAGCCCCAGCGAGCGCCTCTAAATATTATTATCTCTTTTGGAGGGAGGCGGAAAAATTGTGGGATGCCAGAGCGAGGGAATGACTGGTCAAAATGACCCATACATCCTTCCGAGCCCGAGATGTCATTCATCAAAAAGTAGCGCTCGCTCGTCATTAAGGTACGAATGACGCCGTTCGAATAATCATTTATTGTAACAGGTTTATAAGCAAATAAATACACGCTCCTGTCAGTGGGTAATGAAGGCGGCTTCGGAGCAGACAAATAGATCCAGGTAGGAGGCGAGAAGAGACAAGAAGTGAGGAGGAAGGCTCCGGTCCTTTGCCCGCTCAGAGCCGGTTCTGTTCGCCCGGGGGTTTGGCCTCGGGGGTGAAATTGACAGTCTGATTAATAGAGCGCGCCGCGGCACATTTCCCCCTTCATTTAGGGGCATCATTACGCTCTCAGTTTGCTGGGTTGCCCCTTAGGTCCTAATCATGCAGCGCCTTCCTCATTTTTCCTCGGACATAGATACGTGTTAAATAATAGATAATGCTTTGATTTTCCAGAGTAGATCGTCGGGAAGCCCCCCCCCTTTTTTTTAAACATTTACAAGCGGGAGGGGTAAGGGAGGAGACCAGAGGGAGGATGTAGGAAGAGTTGCGTAAGGAGACCTTGCGCTCCTGTCTGGATTACTTATCTTTTGAATTTCAGAACCAAATATGTATTTTATTTAACAAATAAGGCGCCGAGTTTTCTCTCTCCCCACTTCTTCGCCTCAGCCTGGCTGCTCTCCTCCCACCCCAGCTGAGAGACAGAGAGAGAGAGAAAGGGAAAGGAAATATCGTAGAGTTTTGAAAGCATTTTAGTGCTACGTGGCTGGGGAGGTGCGTTGGGCCCGCGCCTCCAAACGGAAATCATTAGGTCCTCTCTGATTTTTTAACACCGTTTGCAGAGTGAGTTCTGAACTTGAAGTCCTGGGTTTTTTACTTTTATAACCCTGCTGATGGATAGGCTTCTCGCCTACGCATTTTCCCTGGGGGAAATGAACTCGGCTGGACGATTTCATAGTAGAATTCGACAGCTAACTTTAAACACAGTCGCGATTTACAACGCCATATGGGCTGCCCCAGATCCACTTTCTACGTTGCCAGCTTTCCCCCCCATCCTCAAATTGAATTATTTGTGGCAAAGTTGCCGAATTTCTAGGTCAAAGGAGGAAAGAAGGGATTTAGCCTCCTTCCCTTTCCATCCGCTGCCCTCCCTTTTCCACTCTGCTCTTCTTTCTTCTCTCCTTCTTCTCCTACCCCAACCCAACCTCTTACCTGTGGCCCTGAGTATGCCGGGTGCTGAGTCTGGGCGCGGAGAGTCGCGTACCAGCCTTGCTGCTGCTTCCTGCGGCCTGAGTTTGGAGGCTGAGCCTCTTGGCGATAACTTTGATGGTCATAATGACGCCGGTGGCAACCATTTTAACGAAGATCAATCTTCACTCAAGGCCGTTGCACATCTCCTCCCGCGCTTGCGCCCCACCCTGTCCCGGCCTCCGAAGCACTGTGCGGGTCCGCCAGCCAGCAGCAAAATAGGAGAGATTCGCGGTCACAGGCAGGGACACGATAAGATAGGGACGGGACACGGAGGTCGGCCTTCGAGCTTCCGAAGAGGCCGAGAGACCCTGGCAATCTGGGCTCTGGGCGCGGGTCCTGCATCCTCCCCTCAGCGCCAACTCAGACCCCAACCCAGCCCCCCTTCCTCCCTGCCGCCACACCCAGCACGTTGGGATGTGTTAGGGGCAAACCCAGAATCTATTTGCCCATCTCTCCGTTGGCGCTTTCCTTTTAACCTTGAACCCGTTGGGGGCGCGTCAGGAATGTAAGGAGAGACGAGGTGTTAAGTATATTTATATACATTTATACACATAGTCAATGCCAAAAGTTTCTCTCCGGTTCCCCTCGGCGCCAACTTATTTGAACAACGTGAGCTTTGCTTAGAAAATCAAATCCACCTCTTTAGGTAATAAACGGAATTCTCCCCCAAGGTGAGAAATGCAAAGCTGGATAGACACGCAGTGGCTGGAGAGGTGGGGGGGGGGGAGGGACGTGGAGTGGGTGTCGGGAACCCGGAAGAGCACCGGCCTCGGCGTCCACCTCCCACCCTGTCCCAGAGGCCACTCAACTCTGAGCAGTACGAGTCCTCCCTGAGGCGGCTTTCTGGCCCTTAAGGCGTTCAAAGATTAGCCTTGCGAGTGCCCCCACCTCTCCCTCCTAGCTCCACAGTCTATGCCCCCAGCTCTACCACCCCCGGTAGGGTCCCCGGACAAAGAGAAGTCGCTGCCCCAGGAACCTGGGAAGGGTACTCCCCCAGCCCAGTCCCACTTGCTTAGGGAACTGAATGGGACACTTCGGTCCAGGCTCGGGTTCGTGGGTGGCCGAGGCCCTGGCGGGGGTTGGGATCGGCCCAGGCGCGACCCAGGCGGAAGTCACAGATGCCTTTATTGCTGTCGTTTGGCGCCCCCGTCTGTTTTATTCGCGGTTTCGGCAGCTGTGAGCTACTTTGAATCGCAGAAGCCGCAGCTGGGGGCTGAGGTGCCGACGGCAACCCCTTCCTCCTTCACTCCACGCTTCTTCCTTTCTTCCCTTCCTCTGGGACCTGACGCCTCTGGTCCCAAAGCCTGCGCCAAACCGGACCTCAGTCTGTTGAAAAGGTAAAACACCGTTTCTAGGCGACACCTTCATTCATTAGTGGTTTTGAAAACTATTTTGCACCTTTTAAATAACACTAATATTTCGTATTCTAGCACGTTAATTATAAAAGGTACATTGGAAAACACGTCAGGGAAATTACTCACAGTAAAAGACACCTATAATTTTTCATTACACTGCGTTTAGCGGACAATATTTCACCAGAGACGGTGAACATCCCATAACAATATTTAATGTCCCTTACTTAATTTTAGATTCCACATCTACTAATCTAGTAATGTTGGCGAACTTTTATGTAGCTTTTACTCTAAAATTACAAGTGTTTTTTACATATATTATCTCCTCTAAAGCTAGAAGCACTCTAGAGATGGATTCTATTATACCTTTTACGGAGATGGACTCCTTCCACACAGAGAGGTTGAAGAACTTGCTGATTTAAACTTATCTCTGAAAATATCCAAGTTATAAGGTTCTTAAAAGCTTTGGGGCAGCATTTTTGGTTGATTTTTTTTTCATTTTTGCATACATCTTCTTGAAATACAGGCCTACCTCCAAAACACCGAGCCTGTATAGCAGATAGTGAAAAAGATTAACAAACTGTTCTGTTAATGTTTTTTAATGAAATACCCAAACCTTGCACCTCTCCCAGACTGTGGAGGCTGAAACTGAGAACGACCCGTCAGATGCTCCCAGTTTTTATCATAACCTCTGGGCCATATTTGAGACCTTCTACTCACCACCAAAATACAGGACTCACTCAATAAAACAAGACAAGAGTTCAGCCCATGCCCCCGTGGTTTGTCAAGAAATTTTAAGGTGCATTGGGGGTGAGGGTGTGGGAGGGCCTTTCTCCAAATGGACTGAAAAACAGGTTTTGTTCCAAAGGAGGAATTACGTGAAGGAGGTCTTATTTATTTATTTATTTATTTATTTATTTTATTTGGAGGTGCAGTTTGGGCCTCCAGACTAAATCCTTGTTTCTTGAGCAGCAGCAGGTCCTTCGAGGTGAAGCGGTAAACACTTTTGGCCTTGGACTGAAGGTAATATAAATGTGTCGGGGCTGCCCGAGGTGAGGGGCGCAGGTAAAGCCGGAGTTGCAACGGAGCCCCCGCGTGCGCCCGGGGCCTGGCTGCGGTCTTCCGCGCGGTAGGCTCTGGGCGAAGAGGGCCCCAAACCGGCGCGGGCCCGCATCCGGAAGCAAGCTCGCTCGAGGACTGGGGCCGCCTGGGTTTAGAGGGACAGCAGAACCGCTAAAACCTAGGCTTCGAACCCCTGGTGCATTTTCTTTAAGTTAAATACAGTCCCCAGGGCTTATGGCTTGGAGGTTTCGGTTTATAAGGGAAGGAGTCGCCGCTTTGGCGACTCAGGCCTGACTCCCTCCTGGCATCTTTTTGGGGCCATCCCTAGGCTGGCAGTCCTTGCGCTCTTAGTCCCTCTGGCTGCTTCTGGTTCTCCTCCTTCCCGCTACAGTTGCTCACCCGACGAGGGACGGCCCTGGGTGAGGAGGGGAGGTACTTTCTCCCGGGCTCTGGGGCTACCCAGACCCGCTGTCTGCCTGAAGCTTGTGCGCCCTCAGACGCCACGGGAAAACTTGCAGGGACATCTAGCGCCAGGCCTGAGGAACTGCGCGCTGCCCCGGCGGGAAAGCAAGCCTGACCACTTGCCTCCACCTCACTCCCTTCGCGCCGCCTCCCACCCACCCCACGTCCCATCCCCCCCACGGCCCACCTTCTTGGTTAGGCATTTCCCTAATCTTCATCCTTTCTCCCTGCTGGTGGCCACACGGGGATTCCTCATAGAGACCAAGGGCTCTGGGCAATGGAGAGAGACAGAAAGAGGGAGAGAGGAAGAGGGAGAGAGAGAAGGTGGGGAGAAGAGGAACATTAACTTTCTTTCATTTCCAAAGGCCAAAAGAGTGAGCACTTGCTGGACTCCAGTTAACAATGACCTTGCTAGAGAAGTGCATACGAGGAAAACCCCACGCCTTGAGACACCAGGCAAAATAGCAGAAAACTGTTTGCAGTCCCAGCTTTTGTTTCGTGGAGGGCAGGTGGGGGGGCAACAAGTTACTGATATCCTCCAGCTCTGGGCCCACCCTCCAGCACCCCCTTCTCAGAGAGGTTAGTGCTTCTCTAAGAGGGAAGACTCTTGCTGTGTTTCATTCCTGCCAGGACTGGAGTTTTCTCCTTCCCAACAAGAGCCCTCTGCTCTGTGGGAGGCCAACCTAGATTCACCAAATAGCACTTTGGGTTTAGAGAGTGTTTTGTTGTTGCTGCAAACAATTTACATTTGATAAAGCCTAACTGTGTTCTAAAATCCAAATGGAATACATCTCAGATATAGAAAGTGACCAAACTGAGGATTCCACTGTCTGGCTTTTGATAGAGACCCCTTTCTTTACCCTAGGATGTTATTTTTATTTTTCTTAATATATATTTCCAACCTGAATGAAACTGGATATTGCCTACAGAGAGAAATTAGATTCAAAGTTGGCAGGACACAGATTTGGTTAAGAACACGGTCCAGCCAGTCCCGCTGGATTTAAGGCTTTATTCTGGAATGAAGACTTTATTTCTACACTTAATTTTTGGCTTCTTACAAGTTAATTAGGGGGGTGTCCAGCACTTCGTGGTGTGGCCATCAAGGAAAAGACTTTCAAAGGAATTCCAAGCACCCCACTCTGATAGGAGCTGGTAATTGTTGTCTGGTGCTAATGGCCATTGATTAGGGGGTTAATTGAGCTCACTGTTTTGGCAAGCAGAGGAACTTCTGTTCTTCAGTGAGTCTAAATCTCAGACTTCATCCACCCATTCCCCAACCCAGGACAAGGGCATGATTTGAAAGATCATCTACAAGGAGGACAAGAGAGGGTGTGATTTTCAGAACATTATTGATTCCCAGAAAGGGTGCCTATGGAGAGAGAGGAGAAAGGAGAACGAGTGAGTGGTGGGAAAGGAGAACAGAGATGATCTCTCCCTCCCCCTCTCCCTCTCCCTGCCCTCCCTTCTCAATAAGACTTTGGACAATGAGGGGTTCTCTCCCAAATCTGGAAATGTGACAAAACTGGTTTCACTGAATAAGACGTCAGTGTTTGGAGACATTTCTGTCTGGCTGCAAAAGATTTTCATTTAACAAATGTTATGTCTGTTGTTAAAGTCCCAGCATAATATACCCACACACATACACAGGGTTCAGTCTGTGCTCCTGACCAATTAAAGGAAAGTATTTCCATTGAGCTTAAACCTAAAATCAACTCGGACACAGGGTACACAAACTAAATGAAATGTTTCCGCAAATTCGGCCTCAAAATTCCTCTACTACCTACCACCCTGGCTTGTAAATTATGTGTCTTATTAGTTCATAAACAGAGCAACCCTGACTTTGCCTGGTACTCATCCGCAGCCCTATGATCCCATAGCAGCCGCTGCCCTGGGGTGCTGGGTTTAAGGGCTCTCACAGGGTCCAGTCCAAGCCTCCTTAGGAATTCCCTCCCCCAGGTCCAGGACCTTGAAGGCTGTACTGGAAGCAGGTTCAGCAGCAGAATAGCAAGAGGCAATACTCCTTATTGTTTAAAACGTCCCGCGTCCCAATATCCACTAGGATGGACAGAGAAACCCCGAGTTCTGTGAAGGTCCCACAGGGCAACTGGAGGCAGGGCCATGATTGAGAAGTGTCTTTCAACGAGGGCATTAATTCAGACTTTCCTCCCAGCCCTGCAGAACTTAATTTGCTGCATGGAAAATTCAGTCAAAATTGAAGGGCTGTCTCAAATCGGCAAAACTTGACAAATTCTTCCTTCCTAGCTGAATTTCATTTCCTTCATATTTTGACGTATAATTGACTATTAAAATGTATTTATCCATTAGAATGTGGCACAGAGGTCTCTGGTATGGGGGGAGGAATCACAGGGATATTTAGTTTTAAAAGACTGAAAGTTCATTGGTTCCAGTTATGCCTTAGAAATTATTTCAGCAAATTTGCTTTTTGAGATCATGGGGGGAAAATGTTTAACTCTGTTCTCCCTCTCTGAGAAAAAGCAAGGGAGACAAAGGAAAAATAAGAGTGTTTCAGGTTGATGTTCCACGACACTCTTCTAAAAAATCAGCAACCTCTGTCACCTAGCACGGGCTGGTGTTTTTAAAACGCCGATTCAGCTTCCGTTACTAACTTTTGCCTCCATTTTTCAAGTAACCAAAATTGTTCGCACCAGAAAACTTCTATTCCCTATGATTTTCTGCAAAGGCTCAAGCCTCTCTGACTCAAATTTGATCATGAACACATCTAGGACTTCAAAAAGGTCAAATTCCCCTGCTTTTCCTTTCCAGCGCCCCTCTCATAACTTTCCCCTTTATTTGAGCCTTTTATGGTTACTGGGTTTTGCGTGTCAACACTCCCGACACCAGCAGCCCACCCTGCAATGCCAGGCCAGGCCCAGGAGGCTTTTTTTTTTTTTTTTGCTTTTTTTTGGCTTTTTTTACTCGCCCCATCCAGTCGCGTCTTGGGTCCAGGAATGGCAGGGCTGGGTGACAAGCTGGCTTCATCAATCACAGGCTCATGGGTGCGATTTTCTTGAAGATGGGCTGGCCTGGGGAGTTAACGCTGCAGAACCAAACAGGCTCACTCTGAGGGCTTCTGCACCCACCCCAGCACCTTTAACTGCTCAGATCGAATGTTGCTCCTAAGCCGGACCCTTAAATTTACCCCAGGAGACACACCAGCTCTCCACCCCCACCCCACCCCCCAGCGACTAAGATGGATGGTGGTGGGCAGGGGCTCCTTAGCAGAGAAATGGTGCAAAGGGATGAGTCGGTCAGGGCTGTGAGGGCTGACACCAGGAGCCCACTCTCTCCCCTGAAGGCCAGACCCAGTTGTTCAGGGCTGCTCCTATCTGGAGCCTCAACTTGGCTTGGAAAAAAAAACACCCTCTTAATTTGCCCCTCTCAGTTCTCCGCAGTTGGCAGCTTGGAAAAGAAAGCGAAACAAAGGTCCCTGGGAAAGTGAAGTTTTCAATTAATTGGTGTGAGTAATGGGCGGGGGTGGGTGGTGGCTGCAAAATGCAGGAGGGAGTCGGGCTGCAGGGGAGGCGCAGAAGTTTCCGGGCGGGCAGCGGAGTGGCTTTCTCCAGGTGCCCTCTGCAGGGTGTTTCTGCTGACCAGGGGAATCTGCGCCGAGGCTGCGGAGGCCAGATCGAGAAGTGATTCCCGGTTGGCCTGAGTGTAAACGCGAACAGTGCTGAGGATCAGGCATCAGGAGTTTTCTCGCTGGGGCAGATCGTCAAGTTCGCCGTGTCGTGGCGGAGTCTTTTCTGCTGCTTGACTTACTTGTAAGTCTTTGTCCCGTCCCTAAGGGCGCTTCGTGGGCATTTTCCTGGTGGACTGTATGTGTGTGTTTAGGGAGGACCTGCTCCAATTAGTCTTAATTCGGAGGATCCCTTATGACAACCTGCGTGAAATGCCCGTGGCGGTTGTTCGAGGTAGGAAAAATAGACTTCCTCGGGCTTGGGGTCTAGGTCAGCTAATCCAAGGGATTAAGCAACGCGATCCAAAAGCAATCTGTTTTCACGTCATTCTGGCCATCTTTGTCCTTCGCCTTCGTTGAGCTGTGCAGCTCCGGGACCCGAGGAGAGGTGGCAAAACCAGCCCTGGCCGAAACAAGGCGCAGGCCTCGGCGCCCGTCTCAGTCGCAGACAGGGCCTAGGATGGGCGGTCGCGCAATCAACTCGTGGGGGTTGGCTGCGGCGCAAAGGCCTGGGTCCGGGGGAGGGCGGGAAGGGGCGGTGGGCTGCACTAGGGGCTGGGAAGAGGTAGGGGCCCGGGTGGGTGGGTCCAGCGGGGCCCCGGCCAGGAGCCAGGCTCTCCCGCGCCCCCACCCCCACGTGGCCCCGCGCAGCCAATGGCGCGGCCCCGAGCGGGAGCCCTCGGGGAGGGAGGAGGCCCCCCGACCGGCCCAGGCCCCCTCCCAACCTGAACTTCGTTTTTATAAACGTCCCGCGATGAGCTAACCTGTTGGAGGGCGGGCGGGCGGGAGGCGGGAGCCTCGCAGAGGGAGAGAGGGCGAGAGGAAGAGGGCGGGAGCGAGAGAACGAGAGAGAAAGGAGAGGAGGGAGGAAGCGCGCCGCGCCATGGTGTCCTGCGCGGGGCCCGGGCCGGGGCCGGGGCCGGGCCAGGCCGGGCCATGAGCCGCGCGGGGAGCTGGGACATGGACGGGCTGCGGGCGGACGGTGGGGCCGCCGGAGCGGCCCCAGCCTCCTCCTCCTCCTCGTCTGTGGCGGCGGCGGCGGCGCCGGGCCAGTGTCGCGGCTTCCTCTCGGCGCCAGTATTCGCCGGGACACACTCCGGACGCGCAGCGGCGGCGGCGGCGGCGGCCGCGGCGGCGGCGGCGGCGGCCTCGGGCTTCGCATACCCCGGGACCTCTGAGCGCGCGGGCTCCGCCTCGTCGTCGTCATCTTCGGCTGTGGTCGCAGCGCGTCCGGAGGCTCCCTCGGCCAAAGAGTGTCCGGCGCCCGGCGCGGCCGCTGCAGCACCGCCGGGCGCCCCAGCTCTGGGCTACGGCTACCACTTCGGCAACGGCTACTACAGCTGCCGCATGTCACACGGCGTGGGCTTGCAGCAAAACGCTCTCAAGTCGTCGCCGCACGCCTCGCTGGGAGGCTTCCCGGTGGAGAAGTACATGGACGTGTCGGGCCTGGCAAGCAGCAGCGTACCAGCCAACGAGGTGCCCGCCAGAGCCAAGGAGGTGTCCTTCTACCAGGGCTACACGAGCCCCTACCAGCATGTGCCTGGCTACATCGACATGGTGTCTACCTTCGGTTCCGGGGAGCCTCGGCATGAGGCGTACATCTCCATGGAGGGCTACCAGTCCTGGACGCTGGCCAACGGGTGGAACAGCCAGGTGTACTGCGCTAAGGACCAGCCACAGGGCTCCCACTTTTGGAAATCATCCTTTCCAGGTAGGAGCGTTGGGAGGGGGGGGGGGGGGGGGGGTGTGGACGGGGAAGCCATGAGGGAAGGAGTGGGGGGAGGGAAGAGAGAGAGAGAAGGGAAAGAAAGCACCAGGCGTGTAGGTCCCTACTTGGAAGCTGCGCTTGTGCCCCTTGCCCAGCCAAGGTTAACCTGATGAAACAGTTCCTGTGGTTTGCCTGAAATTTGTAAATTTCTCCTTTGATTTAAACGGTCCCCCTCACAACCCTTTTCTTCTCGTGTGCCGGCATAAGCCTGTTTTTCTCCCACAGTTGAGGGTCTTTGCGTGCCCTTTGCTCAGGCCTTGGCTCCTCCTCCCCGAAGAAGTGTCAAACAGTTGGGTCCCACTTTTGAAGGATATGACTCTCCCAGGGTCACCACTAAAGCTTCTAAGAGCTCGCAAACTCCAAACACAGGAACACAAGAAATCAAAGCTTGAACAAAAACCCTGGATTTTTTTTTTTTAGGTCTGTGTATGTTTGTATGTGTGCAACAGACATTTGCAGAAACTATCCTTATAACTGTCCCCAATAACAATGCCATAAAATTGAAGGCTTGTTAAGATGATGGTTTGAGAAACCATGATGGTCCATCAAATGGCCTTCACTTTGAAGTGTAAATATCTTTCTTTAATAATGTGTAAATAACATGTCTGTGTAAATAATAATAAAATGCAAACAGCCTGGTTTTCTTTATTTCCCATACCCCTTCCAAACATACACACACAGCCCCCAGTGGTGCTCCAGAATCCCTGGTCTAATTTTTTCATGCTGTTTTTTACACCAGGGGATGTGGCTCTAAATCAGCCAGATATGTGTGTCTACCGTCGGGGGAGGAAGAAGAGGGTGCCCTACACCAAACTGCAGCTCAAAGAACTGGAGAACGAGTATGCCATTAACAAGTTCATTAACAAGGACAAGCGGCGGCGGATCTCGGCTGCCACAAACCTATCCGAGAGACAAGTGACCATTTGGTTTCAGAACCGAAGAGTGAAAGACAAGAAAATCGTCTCCAAGCTCAAAGACACTGTCTCCTGATGTGGACCAGATTGGCCAAAGAGAGTTTAAATGCTTTCAATTGTCTCCAAAAGACCTTCGGAAAGACTTGAATATGTATTTAATTTCCCCCCATCTCCCTGCCAATGATGGCAAATTTTGTGAATTGTTTTTCTCTCTTTCCCTTAGCTGGCTCTAAAACCTTTTGCTGCCCAACCTGACTTTGTAGTTCTGTTTCTTACTTGTTTATTATTGATTTTGTTCTTGTCTAGGTTTTTTTTTTAATGATGTTTTTAATGTTCTGTTTCTCCCTCCAGGCCAGTATAAAGGACTTGAAGTATTTTTTAATAATCCCCCCCCCAAGAATTTCAGAAGTGCCATTATGATTTTAGGGTTTTATTTTCTTAAATCACTTCATATGCCTGTTTCCAGCACTGATTATCTTCGTAATCTATTAGGGTAGAACGATTTGCAGTCATTTATATCCTGTGATTGGGCAATTTAATCATTAGCTCTCAGCAGTTACCCTGAGGCAAGTGGAAACAGCTCTGGGCAGACAGTGCTCTTGGGTCACCGGAAAAGTCTAAAAGCAGGCAGCTGGAGGTACTGTGATAGCTTTAAAAGCAGCTACCTTATTAAATAGAGTTTGTATCGATATTGGAATGAAGACAATCTTTCCTACTTCGGATCTTTCATTTGCTGTTGTAGTTCTATGTGTTTAGTATGCCCTGTCGATTTGTGCTCTTATAATCTTTAATTTGAAAATAATGTGTCCTCATGGATGCCTTCATTTCCCCAGCTCTAGATGCAGATATTTAAATGGCCGCAAGTGTGACAGTGACCCGTGGATGATATAAATGCACACTTCCTCCTTGACCTTGGATCTGTGGGACTAGAAATGAGGTGATCTCCTCAGTCCCCTGAAAGAGACTGAATCAGTGTGGCCAGGGGTGGGAACTTTTACCCAGAACCCAGTGAAGAACTCGACTGTCTGAACAAATGTATTGAGCCTCTCGTGGAGTTTTAAAACATCTAACAAATACGAAAAATGTGGAGCTCTATAGTTCAATATTTTTGGAAAAAAAACTTTCTGAAAGTGATGATAAATAACTACTTTTAAAGTGCTGCATATTTATACAACTGAGAGATTATTTTTGTAGATGTGATGTCTGTGAGCTATGTGTGCAGTGCTGCAGGCATTTAAAAATCATTTTTTAATTCCTAGGGAGATGCAAATAAACAGAACTCTCTTGTTTCTTCTGTGTCTTTATATATTTGTTTTCTTTTTCCAAGCTTGTGTTACCTCTTGTGCTCTTATTTATTATAAAATCTAGTTGTCTTGAACATTACGATGTTCTCTATAGATGAAGGACACTCAACCCCAGTTCTGCTCTCTGAAACCTCCATTCCATTTCTGCCACCCCTCTCTGCCCTTTTCCCTGTGTCTTTATCATAAGTAGTGATGTCTTTAAATGAGAATATAATTTGTGGTGTCTGAAATGGCATTTTTTGCCAGACAAAAAAAATCTCCAATAAAAATTTTCCTTCTCTTTGAATATTACTACCTTATTCAAATAGTTTTTTTTTTTAATCAATACGTATGTTTGTGTCTGGGTATAGGTAATTGTGCTCGCTTGAAGGTGTTCTTCCTAGAAAGGCTGTTGTAAATATCTGTTCTTGGAAGGTCTTGAAATTAGACATATCCATATTTGGCAATTGAAAAAGAAACATTTCAAGCTGATCCTTTATCGCCTTCTCTGAGCAGGCTCCAAACAGCATTTGAGGACTGAAACCATAATTATACACCCTAAACCTCTAGTCGCAATTTTTAGGCACTATGAACTTTCTTTTTGAGGCCTTTTTGCCACTGTGAGAAATGGCCGCTGAGGAACTGGGTGCCTCATTTTTGTTAGCGCCGGGACACAAATCGATTTAGTGGTTGCTAACTTTTTGGAATGTAAGTTAAATACAGATGTTTAAAACTTCACACAATATGTAAACTCTTCTAGCGGGAGGGTTCCCTTACGGATCTGCCAGAGAAGGCGCAGAGCCCCACGGTCCAAAGCTACTTTCGTTTTCTCTGGCCCGGCTTGATTTCTTTCATATCTTGGACCGATGGTTGGCTAAGGGCCGCCAACTTCATCTGAACTGACAGAGAGAGACAGGGGGAGAGGGAGAGAGAGAGAACGGACTATGACTCAAACTGGAGAAGAAATAACCCCTGAAAATGGGGACACATGGACCCCGACCTTTCACTTTCAGGAAGAGTTTCTAACACTTTCTCTGTTTTCCTTGCAAGATGTGCTTTCATGTGAAACCGGCCTGTTTTCCCTCCTTTTTCCGTAAATGCCAGACTCCAGGGCCGCACTCCATTCCTAGGTTTCGAAGGTTTCCTGTCGGATGGGGGGATCGCCTCGAGGTTTTTCTTTCATCTGTAGTGTGCCGGTCAGTTTCCCTCCGCCCAAGAGAAATGGGAGGTTTGCTGAAGATTAAAACTGCTCAGATGCTCTCCGGTGGAATTTGAAATGATGGCTAAATCAATAACAGATGAAGACGTTGCTATTTATATGCATTCCTTTTATATTCCAAATTGAGGTGGGAGTTGAGGGGCCGGTAGGTGGCCGAAGCGCTGGAAGGGAGGCCCGCGGGGAGCCAGGGCAAGGGAGCTTCGGAGAGAGGCCTCTCCTTCGGGTGGAAACTGAGAGGCCGCAGGGAGAGCGCCTCCGAAACGCGGCAGGTTTCGAGCGCCACTGGTGGAGACTAGAGGCCCGCGCGTCTCCGCGTGAGTCAAGAGCCGAAGGACGCTCTGCAGCCGGGACGCACCGCCAGACAAAGAGGCGGCCGCGACGCTTCCCCGTGTCTGGCAGCCTGCTGGTGCCTCTGACTCCGCTGTCCCGCCCCGCCTTGCTGTCACGATCTCCGGCTTTCCGAGACACTCGGCGGAGCCTGGCAGCGGGCCGTGACCGCACGGGCTGGCGACCCCAGGCCGGCTGTGCCGCCCTTCACTGTTGATCTTGACCGTGCGGCGGCCGGTCGCCAGGCGTGGAGCTCGCTCGCCATCTCCTGGGCGGTCGGCGGCATTGGCAGAGCTCTCCGTTTAGCTCCCTGCCCAAATCCTCTCCCATTCCCTAGCTCACCCGCCAAGCCTCCTGCCCTTCCCCCCACCCCCCGCCACCCCGCCCACCCCGCCCCTCGGCGCAGTCTCCAGCTCCCAGATCCCAGCGTACAACTTTGCTTGCTGGACCTCGGAAATTATAAATCCAAGAGATAAGGTAGGGCGGCTGCGCCACCATTCTGAGTCAAGGAGAAATGGAGGGAGTCTAGTTATTCTAGTCTTTCTGTTTCTCACTTAGTCCCTTTATATCTTTAGTCCCTAGGGGTAAAGCGCAGCTGTGCGGATGCCTAACGGTCCGGAGAAGACACCCCTGAACCTGGAAATACCGGCGCATCACTCTATGCTGAGACAGGAGGAGATGAGACTGCAGGGATCCCTGGAGCTGGAGTTTCGGGCCTGGGGAGGCTGTAGCTCCTGGAAAACAGGGAGAGTCTCCCAAAATGAGAGCTTGGATCCCCTAAGTCCTTAGGAACTGAGGTTGCAGCTTATGCCTACACCACCCACCCACCCCACCCCACACCCCTCGAAAGGACCGGGAGCGCAGTTGTCTCTCAGTCTGAACTCCTAAAGAAACTGACAGAACCGTGAAGAGTCCGGGACATCCCCATGCCCACCCCCTGCTCCCGCCCTAGAGCAGGAGGAAGAGACCGACTGCGTTCCCCAGAGCCGCCCAATCGGTCGCCATGACTCACACAATAAAGACGCAGCGCGGTGGTCAGCCTTGCCCTCCGGCGGCGCCTGTGTGGTCTCCGTGCCGGAGCGGGCGGTCTAACCAATTCCAGCTTGGCTCTGGGACCGGCGAGGCGGGCTGCAGGTTGGGGCGGGCTCCAGTCACGCGGTCGCTGGGGTTCTCGAGACCCAGGCAGGAGAGGAGGACCCATAGCCCTCTGGCCAAACTAAATTGGAGGGCCTGCGGAGGGGGGCGGCCGCATTGCTCCCAGCGAGGGAGAGCGGCCCGATGCATCCCTGTTCGCCAGAACCCCGAACCCGCCAGCCGCCTTGGAGGCACTGAGCCGAGGAACGCCGCCAGCCTGCTTCCTCGGTGGGCCCCGCTGTTCCCAGCCGAATGACTCTGGCTCTTCTGTCCTTCCACATCAGGTCAGGGGAGCTCATCTTGATCTGCCTGCTGCAGAGTTGAACAGCCTGGAGTTCTGGTTGGCAGGATGTAGTCACCAAGGTGACTCCAGGCGATAAAAGGAATGTAGCCTTTGGCCACAATTGGCCAATGCAGCTGCCCCTTACCTGGCCAGCATTCTCCATGGACATGGATGGCCTCAACTTTCCTGGGAGCAGAGGGCTTGGCCATGGAGAAGCACACCAGAACTGGTGTGAAACCACCTTCCTGGGAGCCAAACTTGGGCAGAGTTTATGCTTCATTTCTCCTCCATCAGCAAATTTCTTGGACTGTGCCAGGCTCAGGCAGTGTGTGGGTCTTCGCTGCTAGACCACTAGCACAGAATCCTCTCCAGAGGGACAGGGCAGGGAGGAATCAGCATTTGAGAAGCATTGCTCAGGCCTAGGGACAGAGCTGGTAGCCCCACCACACCGTGGGCTCTCCTTGCAAGCCTAGAGGTGCACAGTACTGGAAAAGGCCTTAGCTGCAACTTAAAGCTGGTGGAAGCAAGCCCGGCCCAGGCAGCCAGTGGAAAAAGGGAGTTCAAAGCTAATCAAGACCAATAAGGATCCCAAGGGACATTCAGGCAAAGGCACCCAATGTCCCCAAGCTCCTGAAGCTGAGCCTGGGAACTCCCAGTGGTTTCACCTTTGCTCAATGTTCCTTGGCTCTGCCTGGCAGCCTCGTCCTTCGCCATCCAATATTGCGGGTGTTATCATAATACCCTGAAGGGGGGGAAACGGGTCGGGGGGATGTAGGCGGTGCTGAAATGACCGGCTTTGAAGAACCTGCAGGCAAAGTTTCGTCCAATCGTCTGAGCCTGTCCTCTTATTCCCGGTTGTAACTAAATACTGCTGCAAGCGCAGCCGAAGCCCTTTGTTGGAGATGTGTGAGCGCAGTCTCTACAGAGCGGGCTATGTGGGCTCGCTTCTGAATCTGCAGTCGCCTGATTCCTTCTACTTCTCCAACCTGCGGCCGAATGGCGGCCAGTTGGCCGCACTCCCCCCCATCTCATACCCGCGAGGCGCGCTGCCCTGGGCCACCACGCCCGCCCCCTGCGCCCCAGCGCAGCCTGCCGGTGCCACCGCTTTCGGTAGCTTCTCGCAGCCCTACCTGGCTGGTTCCGGGCCGCTCGGCCTGCAGCCCCTGGGCGCCAAGGACGGACACGAAGAGCCCGCCAAGTTTTATGCGCCCGATGTGGCTGCAGGGCCGGAGGACCGTGGCCGTGCGCGGCCGCCCTTCGTCCCCGAGTCTAGCCTGGCACCAGCGGCCGCTGCTCTCAAAGCGGCCAAGTACGACTACGCTGGTGTGGGCCGTGCGGCAGCGGGCTCTGCAACCCTACTCGAGGGGAACCCCTGCGCTGCCGGCTTCAAGGACGACGCCAAGGGCCCGCTCAACTTGAACATGACAGTGCAGGCGGCGAGCGTCGCCCCTTGCCTGCGACCTTCGCTGCCCGACGGTAAACGGTGGCCATGCTCCCTGGGCCAGTTTAGGCTGGGTTGGGAGGTGGGGTGCAGGGGAGAGTGTGTAGTGGGAGGGAGCCGCGGAGGGCGGGCAGGCTACAAGGAGCGGCTGGCCGGGCTGACTTGGGTTGGGGCTGTGTTGCAGGCCTGCCGTGGGGGGCGGCCCCAGGGAGGACCCGCAAGAAGCGGAAACCCTACACCAAGCAGCAGATTGCGGAGCTGGAGAACGAATTCCTCCTCAACGAATTCATCAACCGCCAGAAGCGCAAGGAATTGTCCAACAGGCTGAACCTCAGCGACCAGCAGGTCAAAATCTGGTTCCAGAACCGGCGTATGAAAAAGAAGCGCGTAGTCCTGCGCGAGCAGGCACTGGCGCTATACTAGCTCCCCGCATGGTCGCAGCTGGCCAGGCCTGCCCTTTTAAAACCGAGACCTGGCGTGTAGGGAGAGCTGTGGATAGGAGCTTTTCCTTCCGCTCCTTCTCCGCTGGTCCCCAGCACCCTTCCGCTCAGTCTGCCGCCCCGGAAGCCAGCAGAGGATTTGGAGACCGGGCCAGTCGGGCCTCTCTCTACGCTTCCAGCTCTCTGGGAGGGTTCTGCAGAAGTCGAAGTATAACCTTGGCCTTGAGGCTTCCTGAGTGGGGGTCTGGGGTCACCTGTCCTAGCTCTTGTCTGGGTTATTTACAGGGGCGCTCACTCTAGCACCCTTGTACTTGGATTTCTGCTTCCACCTAGACTCCCTTTCCTCTTCTCCCCAGTCCTTTTTGAATTTAGTAGGCACCCCGCTAGAGCTCTGAGTGGAATTAAATCTGGGAAGTCCTTCGGGAAGGAGTAGAAAAGGGCTGCAGGCACAATTCTGTCTCTTTGCAGCCAAAACCCCTTGTGGCAAAGCCAGAAACTTGGATCTGGAGAAAGAAAGGGCACCACCCCCCTCCTCTCTGCCCTGGCTGGTTTTGAAGGACAAAAGCCACCCTAAACATTCAGACTTCGGGAGGAAAGGGAAGGGGAGGGACGGTGTGGCTGGACAAATTTGAAGACCCCTCGGAGTTTGGGCTGGGCTGGCCCCTCCAGCTGGACAGAATGGGTGGATACTTCCTTCCTGTGGATTCCAGGGAGGCTGAGGCTCCAGGGCAAACTGCGGTCTCTAGACAGGGCTGGTAAAATTTCTCCTACTTCTCCTATCTCCTCCCATATGTCTAGGCCAGAGCCCTGCACTCGGTAATTGGACTCAGCTCTGGTGAGGACAGCTGCTAATCTGCTCTGAGGCTGGGTTGCACTAGGAGGTGGGAAAAATATCCAGGGGGAAGAGAAGGGAGTGAGCAAGGAGAGGGGTGTCCTACATTCCAACTGTAAATATGGCTTCCCTCTTCAGATGGATAAAGTTGTGGACATGTCTTTCTTGAATTAAGATAATGGGCCACCATAGGGAGAGACGAAAGTTCCTCCATCAGCCAGGGGGTGAAGAAGGAGGTCCCTCAAATCCTTAGCCCCTGGTCGCTGCTGTTGACCAAGTAGAGAGAAGTTCACCCTCTCTCACTCTCTTCACCACCGCACAACTCCACAGGGGGCCTTTCTGTGCCTCAGCCACTGTGCCTTTTCTGAGCCCACATCTGGCCTGCCTCAGGGGCGCCTGTAAGGCCCTGGGCCCTGCTGGGTTTGCTTTGTGGAGACTGGGGTTCCTGATGCCAGATGGAGTTGTTTTGCTTGTGCTGGGGTGTCCTGCCTTACCCTCAGAGAAACTGAGCCCCCCCTCCAGCTCCTTCTATCATTCCTACCTCTTTTCCCTCTCCTTCTGAGAAGTAGCACCCCCCAGCTCCTACTGAGATGTATGGCAGCCAAAGAGTTGACGATTCCTTCCTCAAGTCCAGTGACTTATTTTCAGCGGAGGACTAGGCCCTAGATCTGGAGCGAGCACCTCCCAGAGAGCCCCAAGCCTCAGTCCAACCTACCGCAGTTTATGTTTAGACTAATTACATTTTCTTTGCTATCTAATAGTTGTTGTGCATGTTTTGTGTTGTATTGATTTTGTCCAAAAAACAATAGCTTGTATATATCAGATACATCAAAATGTTTTGAGTGGAAATAAATATACAGGTCCCAGCCAAGCTGTCAAGGGACTGATGTCAATTTTTCAAAAACATTCCAGATTCCCTCCTCATGATTCGAGGCCACGAAATTCGTTTTTCTTTCCTGGTTGTGGTTTCACTGCAGGTGTTGACTGTTCATTAAATGAGAAAATGGCTTCCAAGTCAGTCTGAAAATGGTGTATAAAAGCCTTTGAACAAAATGTGTATGAAGCATCCAAGTGGGAGGAGACGGGGGTCTTGGAGCGGATTGGAAGGCATTAAGTGAACTCTTAGCTTGTAGGCCAGTGCTTCAATATTTTGCCTAAATTCTCAAACTTTAGGGCTTGCTATTGGGGAAGGGTGTTGTCAAGATATGAGGATCCTCAGATTTCAACACAAAACATCTCTCCCTGCCATGTTTCAGTCAGGCTACTTTGGAACAGGCTATGCCCTATGGAAATTCTGCATCCTGGCACTTCTGTCTGGAGCCCAGCAGATTCCCTTGGGAAATGTGGCCTCCACACCCCATTGTAGGCCTTAGGAGCCTCTAGCTGAAGCTGGGAAGTTAAAGTCTGCTCAGCATTCACTATCTGCTTGCAGACCTCAGATCCCAGCTAGCTTTGAAATTAAAACTAGAGAATTCCTAGTTTTAGGAAGAATTAGCAAAACCGTTAAATAGTGGAAGAATTAGCAAAACCGTTAAATTTCTAATACCAAGTATTCGTGGGCTCCGATTCCCCTTTCCTGAAGCAAATTTGATGTGTATTTTAAAACAATTTAAAAACAGCTCTTTTAAGAAAAAAATACAACAGCACAGAAAAAAGAAGCAAGAGGTTGTGAGTCCCTATCTTTAGAAATGTCTTCCCACCTGATGGGGCTCCGGGAGCTAGTTGCACCAGGAGCTGAGTCTCTCTCCCAAAACAGCCGAACAAAGGCGGAGGCCACACGCAGACCTCAAGTCCAGAGAGCTGGGTAAAGGACTAGGAAACCGGAATTAGATGCAGGCCCTAGGATAACACGGAGAAACAGTTTCTTTCCAATGTATACCATTAAATCATCGTGCTCTTTCTCTTTAGTCTGGGAGGTGAGGTTGAAGGAGAAATTCATGGAGACCACTCCCCAAAGAGATTGAAATTATTCTAAGTGTAAAATCTCGTTGTCCATTGGAGCTTCAGCAGTGTTTTTCTAATTTATCCCCCTTACTGATCCGCACAAATTCAAAGGCGGTGATGTCCTCTCTCCTCTCCTAGCCAAGGTTCTGGCAGGGATTTGGAACCACGATAAAATTCCTAAGAAACAAATGCAGAGAGAAATGATGCTGAAATCTGAGGGCTCAACATTCTCTTGCACAAAGACAAATGCGTCCTCCGAAATGCTGCAGTCTGGGCAGGCCTCTTGACCGAGAAAAAGGGTTTTAAACGAGAAAAAATGGCTTCGGCTGGCATTCAACCGGCTGCAAGCTCAGAGGGCCCACCGGGGGACTCTTAAGGCCTGGGGGCTCTCTCTGAAGGAGGAGGACTAGGGAGGTTTCCGGGAGGCCCGCCGGTGGAGGAGAAATCCAGAACCGTTGTAAATATTCATGGGGGGGGGGCCTCTTCACCCCGCCTCTCCCAGCTGCAATCACCCCCCACTTCGTGGGGGGGGGGTGCACAGCGCCTGTCCGACCGTCCTTGGACAAAGGTGATCTCCCCACATTTTTGTTCTCCAGTCACTTGACTTAGGGAGCCCATTCCCAAGGCTCTGCAGGGAAGGGACTGGCTCTGGGTGTTTTTCCCCGCGTTTCTCCTCTTCTTTCGTTTCCCAAAAGAGCATAAATAATTAAAGTTTGGCAGGGAAGAAAAGCTTTCTTGCAGAACTGTAGTGGCAATAAATGAAATGACTCAGAATCCCTTCCCCAGTCAGCTTTTACGAGGGCTGCCAGACAGTGTCTGTTCACGTTCTCCAGATACCAGGGGCGCCCTGACAAAGTTAAGGTCAAGTTAGTGTCTTATCTTGGGTGGCTCAAAATTACCGCATCGCGTCTGGGCGCTGCGCGGAAAGCTACCACTCGCGGAGCAGCTGGCTGTGCGGGAAGGGTCGGATGCGCTTGTGCTTCGAGTGGGGCCGCGCAGGCAAGGACAAGGCCACAACGCTGGAGTCTTCATGGTAGGTTCTCGCGGGACGCGCGGGTCGGGAGGCTGCGATTTTCCTTGGGTTTCGGAGTGAGGATCCAGGAGGGAGCTGGGGCAAAAGGCCGAAGCGGGCTGGGCCCAAAATGAAAGCCCAAGTGTTGGGGGTGGGGGCGGGGATCTGCGCAAACGCGCAGAAAGGGGTCCGCTGCCCCTTCCCCTTTGCACCCGCGCGCCGCTGCTGATGGCTCACCCACCCCCGCCAAAGCGCGGCTCCAACCGGAGCCGCCATCGCCATGTCGTTGAACTTGAATGGTTCCGTCCTCCCCATTTCCCTCTTCAGCGGTCAGCAGGCTTCGCTTTGGGGGCAGCGGGCTGCCTGCGCCCCGCCCCGTGCAAAGAGAAGGTGCGAGAATTTTGCGCACTCCCAGACACGTAAAGACCCGGCTGGGTGGGTGGGTGGGGGGGTCCCCGCAGCTGCTGCCCTGGGTCCTGAGCTGCCGCAGGGCTAGTGTCCGGGGAGCCATTTTAGGAGAGAGATCCAGGGGCGTCGACCACGAGCCGAAAGTGAGAGGCTTGGCGGGCGATGGAGATGAGAGGCAGATAAGTGTGCTGGCGGTCTGGACTGAGGAGAAAGGGGCGAGAGGGAACCTGGGCCAGGGTGCCAGCTGGAAGGAGGGTTCACAAAACGAGAGGCAGTTCTGGGGCGGGGGGAGCCTCCTTGCCCTCCAGTCGCCACAGACCCGTTTGCGCAGTGTTGGGAGGAAAGCAGAGGTGGGAGGGGGCGGAGGAAGAAGAGTGGGAGGGAGAAAAGGAGGGAGGAGAAAAAGGGGGGGGGACAACGGCCAGAAAATAGATATGAGCTCCGATCACCCGCCTTTTCTCTGTCTGTCGGCATGGTGGGCAGAGCTCGCCACACGGGCACTGCGGCAGCGGGGGCCAGGGAGGGAACCAGCTTCACAGCCTGCACCGCCTGCTCTGGGCATAGGGCTGAGGCCCAGAACCCCGTGCTGGAATTGCCTGGGCTTAGGAATCTTGGGGAGAGGGGCAACTTCCTGCCCTTGGTTCTGGGATTTGGGTTTGGAAAGCTTCTTTCTGAGAGACCGATTTTACCTTTGGAAAGCGCTGGCTCTCCTGGAGGCGGGAGTCCAGGCCTCCCCTGGACCCCCGGGCTAGGAAAGAGGGACCCGGCGGCCGTGGAAGAAAGTGAGGCCTTGGGGCAAATGGATGGGGGTCTCTCGGGGCCAAGTGCTGCAGAGAAGTTCAACCAAGGAGGAAAAAGCTGCTGAGAGCATTCTGCTCCCCTCCCCAGAGCCGAGGGACCTGGGGGGGGGGGCTTACCCCCGCCCCCCACAGGGACCATGCTGGCGCAAGGGCACCGCAGGAGCCTAGGGGAGACCAGGCGGCGGAGATTCGGGATTCGTAGCCCTTGGCGGGTCTCCGACCAGGGAAGGGGCCGGTTGTGAGGCGAGCTGGTCCTAGCTCAGGCCAAAAAGCAGAGAGGGTGAGGAGGGTGGAGGCGTCAGTGGTTTGTCTCCGGTGGTGGGGAGTGGGAGACCAGGTACCTTTAGAGTAGGACTCCAGATCCTTTTGTTCTCCAGACCCCCCAACTTCTAGAGGGTCATGGGGCGTCTCCGCTGGCTAAACTTCCTCCTTGCTTTAGCATTAGGAGAGGAAAGGCAGAGAGGCGACAGGGAGAACACAGAGGTGGTGACACACAGCTAGGGGAAAGGAAGAGAGGATCAGGAGATTAAGAGGAGAGGAAACAAGGAAAGTAAGAAGAGGGAAAAGGCAAGAGGGAACAAGAGAAGGGAGTAGGAGAAGAGTGGACGGGAGAGAAAGAAGTGAGAAGACTGAAGGGAGGCGGAGGAAGGAGAAAGGAAGACAGGAACAGAGAGGAGGAGAGAGGGCATGAGATCCGAGTGCGCACCGAGGCCCTGGCCTGGGTGAGCTCCTGGTAAGGTTTTGGTGTAGGTTTTTTCGAGCCTGGCACTCGCCCTCCCGGGGTCAGTAGTGGAAAGGGCCAAGTTATTCTGCGATGAAAGCGCAGGGCTGAGAAATATGTAAATCAGGGCTCCGTAAGCCCCGAGAGTGGCGCAATTACGCCCCCTGAGCAAGAAGCAACAAGCTCCCGACCCGCAAGCTGCAGAGGGTGGCGGCGTCGCGGGGGAGGGAGCGGCTGTAGGAAGGGGTGTGGGGGGTGGGAACCTCACAACCTCACACCTAGTCCCCTGTGCCCCAGGCTGGGGCTCCCCCCTCCGCTCTCCGGTCCTTTCCCTTCCCCCTTCCTCCCCCTACTTCCCCCTCCCTCCTCCTCCCCGCCGGCTTCGGTCCGCGTACTTAAAGCGGCGCGGGCGGGCGGGCGCGGGCGGGCGGCCCAGCCGGGCGGTGGCAGATGCACCCAGCAGTGGCAGCCGCCGGCGGCGCACAGGTGACCGGCCTGCGGCTCAGCCAGGTCGGGGAGCGCCCGGGGAGTGCTGGCTGGAGCTGGAGACTGATCCGCCCCCAGCGCGCGCGTGTCTCGGCGCCAGGAGCCGTCCCGGGGCGTGTTGGCGAGAGCTGATATAGATATAAGGACATTTCTCTCCATGGCGTCACGTGACATAATTACCACCAGAATCAATCAAGATGAATTGCACGTCAGCGCCCGGTGGGGATTTTTGCTTAGTTGATCCTGGCCCAAGCCTCTTGTGCAATCGATGGCTCAGGTTGGCGGCGCGGGGAGCGGCCCGGGGCTCGCCGGCGCGCACGCCGCGGAGCCATGAACGACTTTGATGAGTGCGGCCCGAGCGCAGCCAGCATGTACCTGCCCGGCTGCGCCTACTATGTGGCCCCGTCGGACTTCGCCAGCAAGCCGTCGTTCCTATCGCAACCGTCGTCCTGCCAGATGACTTTCCCCTACTCTTCCAACCTGGCGCCGCACGTCCAGCCCGTGCGCGAAGTGGCCTTCCGCGACTACGGCCTGGAGCGCACCAAGTGGCCGTACCGCGGCGGCGGCGGCGGCGGCGCTGGGGGCGGCGGCGGCGGGGGCGGCCCCGGCGGGGGCGGCAGCGGCGGCGCCGGGGGCTACGCTCCCTACTACGCGGCGGCGGCGGCGGCCGCGGCAGCGGCGGCGGCGGCGGAGGAGGCGGCCATGCAGCGCGAGCTGCTGCCTCCCGCGGGCCGCCGGCCGGACGTGCTCTTCAAGGCGCCGGAGCCGGTGTGCGCCGCGCCCGGACCGCCACACGGCCCCGGGAGCGCCGCCTCCAACTTCTACAGCGCCGTGGGCCGAAATGGCATCCTGCCGCAGGGTTTTGATCAGTTCTACGAGGCTGCGCCCGGGCCCCCGTTCGCAGGGCCGCAGCCCCCTCCACCTCCTGCGCCGCCGCAGCCCGAGGGCGCTGCCGACAAGGGCGACCCCAAGACCGGGGCCGGTGGCGGCGGGGGAAGTCCCTGCGCCAAGGCGACCCCGGGCTCCGAGCCCAAGGGGGCGGCAGAAGGCGGCGGCGGCGATGGCGAGGGGCCCCCGGGGGAGGCGGGGGCTGAGAAGAGTGGCGGCACAGGTAGGCACCCGGTGCGGGGTGGGCTGCTGGGCCGGGGGGCCGCGGGCGCGGGGGGGCGGCGGGGGCCTCCCTCTGCTTGCGCCGTTTTATGTGCCACTTTATAAGCGTTCGAAGGGGTTTATACATCCTATAAGATTTCCCGGGCCGCTGTAAAGTGTGTTTACGATAGGAAACCAATTTAGGTGGGCTTAAGGTAGACTTCGAAGGGGACATTAATCGCTGCAGAGAGCTTTTCCCCAGTTTGGAAGGGGGTGGTGGTGCTAGAGACCCTGGAGTGAAGGGGGCAGATTTCAAGCCACTTTGTGAACGTGGACACTCGAGCCTCCTACTTTTAAGGGCGGGTGGGGTGGGGTGGGGAGATCCTTGAACTGGACTTTATCCAAGCCTCTGGCTGACGCGCGCTGCTGACTGGAGTAGAGCAGATGCCTGGGCGCGCTTGTGTTTCTCTCCCTTCGGGTTCCAACTCAGAGCCGGCCTTGCCCTCTGCTTCTCCACTTCCGTGCCAGGGTGTGTGTGTGTGTGTGTGTGTGTGTGTGTGTGTGTCCGGGCGTGAACACAGGTCCACGCCCGCACTCTCTCCTGTGCCCGCCCATATATCAACCCCCACGACGCAGGCAGGGCCTTTCAGTGGCGGCAGGGGACGTCCCCAAAGGGCCCGAGGCCTGGCCCTCGTGCGGGCCTGGGCCGGCGGGCTGCCGGGGGTGGGCAGCCAGCGGCTCCTCTCACCTCTTGGTTTCTTTGACTTGCAGTGGCCCCCCAGCGGTCCCGGAAAAAGCGCTGTCCCTACACCAAGTACCAGATCCGCGAACTGGAACGCGAGTTTTTCTTTAACGTGTACATAAACAAAGAGAAAAGACTCCAACTCTCTCGGATGCTCAACCTCACTGACCGGCAAGTCAAAATCTGGTTCCAGAATCGCAGAATGAAAGAAAAGAAACTGAACAGAGACCGTCTGCAGTATTTCACTGGAAACCCCTTATTTTGAGAGCTCCAGGAAGCACCCCTCTTCCCGAGCCCCACTCACCCACCCACTTCCCCATCAGCCTGCCCTGGGCAGGCCCAGTGTCCTTGGGTTTAATGACGTCTCTTCTCTGTGGAACTCCACGATTCCTTCCCACGGTCAACTCGGGACCTCCCAGCGACCACTGCTGCCTGCGGACGAGGCCGGGGACTTGGCCGAATGGATCCTAATAAGGGGAAAATGGTAAATGCAAACGTCCCTTTACAATTTTACCGCCAATGTGCTGTTGTTCTCCTTCCTTCTCTCAGAGTCCCCGTGGGGACGCTGTGGGATCTGTAGAGAGTTAGGCCGCTAGGCTGGAAGGTGCTTGTTTCTGTTCTGAGTTTAAGGGACCTGATCATCCCCTTGGTGAATGCAGATTATTTAAACTCTGGGAAATGTATCTTCGGCCTGTTGGTCTGTCGTATGAAGGCATAAGTCACTGTGTTTTGTGTGAATAAATGGTTTCTGGTAAAATGGAGGTTACAGCTTCAACACACTATATGATTTTTTACTCTTTAAAGAAGTTTAGTGTCTTATTAGGGGATTTTGGTGGCCAGAACCTTCTCCCATATGCAACTGAAAACCAGGTGAAACGCTTTTTAATCCCGCTGAAATAAGAGTAGCTCTCTCCCACCCTGCCTAGGCTACACCGGTTTTAAAAATCACTTCAGGGATGAATTTCTGAATTAAGGCTGTGACCCAGCCATTCTGGTGCTGTTTTCTGTAGGCAGTGAGGCTGGGGCAGCAGGAACCTAAGAAGGAAGTCTACTCCCCCCACCCCCAATTTAGTGAACTTGGAATTTCTGAAGAGACAAAATTCATTTTTAAAAAAACTTGTTAGAAATCTAAATTTAATCTTAACAAGGTGTCAGGACCCAAGGTCCCTTAAAAAAAGAAACCAAAATTAGAAAGCTTCTTTGAAAAAAAAGTTTGCTAAAAGGGAGTTACCAGTGGTCAAGAGGGCTTGGGATCCTTGCTAGGGTCACAGCAGGCATGTGGTAGAGAAGGTAAGACCCCTCCCTGGAATAGGGCCTGAGGCTGCAGACCCACTTCTCACTGCATTTATCGCTTCAAGTTAAAGAATGTGGTGGGGGCCGAACTATACATTATGTTGCTGGGCCAGGCCAGGCTGTTTACAAAACCTTGAACTGTCTAGACAACACCATAAAAGCCAAAGTTCTAAACAGCTTAATTGGGTTATATTATACACCTTCTGGTGGGCCCAAAAGAGATTTCCGCAATGTGCAATAAACCGTAGGAGTGAGAAAAGCATCTCTTTCTCTGAAAAAAGGTAAAGTGAATCATGACTCTTAACCTCTCCTAAGCCCAAAGTGTTAAAAAAAAAAAAAAGAAAGAAAGGAAGAAAGAAAGAAAAAAGGAAAAATCCATAAGATGTACAGTACCCCATGCATTTTCAGAAGAGGTATGCATTTCCAAACGTAAAATTTTTTTAATTGCCAAAGTTTGGTGGGGGGGGGGAGGAAAAACATAAGTGCATAAGTGTATGCCTTTGAACTTCCAAAATGTCAAGGTCATCACCTTTAACCTTTCTGAATAATTAGGCGCCTTAAAGTTCTTCTGTGATATTCAGCCGCCACCCACTCTCACACAGACATGCTTACACATATCCAGACCCCCACATACATTTATGACCACACAGCATCATATCAGGGGCTCCCCATAAATCTAAGCAAATGCCTAATTTCAGGATCAATAACCTTAATTTCCCTTCAAACATTTGTGTAATTCAATAGCAGTTGACTTCTTTTTAAAATACTGGTTAGATTTAAGTGTCTACCAGCATGTTTTTTTATACAGCTAGTATATACTGAGGTGGTTTTTTTTTTTTTTTTTTTTTTTTTTTTGCGGAGGTGGGGGTGGTCACAGACAGCAGTCCTCTTTGCTCTAATGAAGAACCACGGCTTTCAAAGCAGGCATTTGAAAGAGGAAGCTTTAGTCAGATTTACACCTTCGTTGTATTTGAAAAAAACTGCTGCACCATCAGATAAGTTATTGTGCTTTCTATGATATGGAACAAAACTAAAAATATTTATATTGTTTTCCAAAGTGTCCTTCAACCTTTGGTGAAAATTGCAAGAGAATAATTGAATAATTTCGTTCGGAAGGGGATTCCTTTGTGTGGAATTCTGGGCGTCCGTTAAAATGTCAGTCCCCTAGTAGTATGGTCGTTGCAGGAGCTTAAAACTGCTTTATTTCTTTCTCTCTCCATCTATCTTTTTTTTTTTTTTAACTGCGTTTAAATGTAGCAAGCTTGTGTGTCCAGTACCGTAGGTAAGCCGAACCAAGAGATACCATTTCCCGTTTGCATGGCCTTGGAGAGCCACACGGGGGCGCGCTCACGTTCCAGAAGCCGCGTGTGGCGGAGAGGCCGCGGTACCCTATCTTTTCCAATGTTGATTCTAATAGGCAATCTCAGCCGGTTAGAAACACGGGGCCACTAAGGTATTTGTTTGCTGTTTGTTTGTTCTAAGCAGCGACGAGGTGTGGGAAGTTGTATAAACCATATTCCTGAAACAGACAATCACCTAATCGTTGTCTCCTTCAAGATAACGCTGTTGCAAAGAATACCTTAGTATAACCTGGTGGTGTCAAGGAGAGATTTTTTTTTAAAAGACCGATACATACATCTCGAAATAGGTCATGCCACTGAGAGCTAATTCAATTAGAGAAATTAATTGTCTTGTTGGTTTGAGTATGGAGAACAATATGAGGATAGGACCAACTCCTCCCCAAAACAGCGTCCGCCTGATAACGCTCTCCGACCGCCTGGGATGATTAAAAGGCTTTTGTTTAAGGCTGATCCGGGCGCTGGCAACTTAGCTGAGTGTGGTCTCAGAGAAAATGAGATGCGTCGGGACTGAGACGGTCGTTCTGGGCAAGGGAGTGCCCCCCAACCCGGCCATGCCTGGCACCGGGGCTGCCCCTAGTGAGAAGCGCAGGCAGAACTATGAGCTGGGGGTGCCTGGGCCGGGCTGGGCTGATGCGGCTGCAGGAAGCAGCAGGCTGTCCCGGGAAACGTTTTTACAATGAGGCAAGGCAGCATAGAATGGGGATTGCATTTGAAGCAAACGAGATTTGCGTTTGATAGAACCCTGGACACTCTTTTCAGCTGCCTGCTGGCCTTGAGAACGGAGTTTGATTTTGGCACCAGCTCTCGGAAGCAGTCTTCTTGCTGCATGCTCTCTTACCCCCCAACCTCCTTTTGCAAAGCCCCTGACTTTGGGGAGGGCCTGCGTCGCCATCCTCTGTCCAAAAGGGAGGGCTCCAGGACAGGCATGGGCTGTTCTGGGGGAGAGTGCCTGTCCCTTCTTTTCCCGAAGTTCATTGTGAAGCCCCCGCAACACCCAGAATTAGTGCTGGCCTCCTCGGCTCTGCTGCCTCTGTCTCCTTTCTCCAAACCCTGAACCAAAGGCCCCGGGTCCACCCCTGGGAGCTGGCATCAGCTTCAGTGGAGGCTGGGGCGCCATGAGCCCCCCAGTGAGGCACCAACCAGAGGCATAGGTGCTCCCCATGGGCACCCCCGGCTCCCACCTGTCTGACCACGGGTCCTGCTAAGCTACTGCGAAGCGACATTTCTCCGAGCGGAACCTGGGTCTCAGTCCAGGTGGGGAGAGAACCCTCCTCCCCAAATGTCGTTATATTCCTCTTCAGGCGGCTCCAGCAAGGGTGCATGTGGGCTTTCGAAGCCCCTTGGCCTTGGCTGGCAGCCTTCCTCAGACAACGGGCTTTCAGCCGTCTGCAGTTCCCTTCCTACCCGCAGCGCCCAAGATGGGTCTGAGAAAGGACAGAGGATTGGACCAGGACTTCCGGGGGTTGCGGACCCGACCCCTCCTGATTGTTCAGAGCCTGTGGGGCTCACGGAGTACAGCCATGTATTTTGAATCACTGAGATCTCATATCCTGAGTTGGAGAGAAAGTGCGCCAAGTAGGAGTCTTTTGTGTCTGGGATGGAAAGAGGCTCCCGGCCGCCTGCCCTTTTGCAGAGTCTCCACAGACCCTTCATTGAGTTGGTGGTGGCTTCCACAGCCTGCCCATTTGCCCCCTCGATTTCTTTTCAGATTGGCTGGAAGGTGCTCAGTGCAACCCGGAGGGGCTCCCTGGGGAAGCAGCCTTTAAAATTTGTTCCCATCCAATCTGCCCCCAGGGAATGGCACAGCCCTGAGGCCACTCAGGGCCCCAATTCAGGGCTAACCTAGGAGTCCCCAAGTCTACTCAGGCCCAGGGTCACTGTTCTTCCTGGTGACAGAAGAGCGCAGATGCAAGCCACTTCTGGATTACAAATGCTAATTTCTCGCTAAAGCGACCCTATTAAATTTTTTCTCTGGAAAGAGCTGTGCCAGGGAGAAGGATGTCTTGGTACAAATATGGATATTCATCTCCTTTATAGTGCAATATTGATTTATTATTAATGGTAACTGCTCCAACTGATCTAAAGATGATCGAAAACAGCAGCTATGCAGCTACATTAAATACTCCTAAGCAAAATACAGGCTGGCCTTAAAAGCCACTGCCTTTCATTTCATTTTCTTCAACTTAGTGTTAGAGTCTTAACCGAACTTTCCATCCTCCCAGGTCCAGAACATTCCCTTGTATTGTTTCTATTTTGCTCTATTTTTTATTATAAAATTCCTCTGAAATATTGGCGTCCCTGGCTTCAAGGAACTGGTCTAAAGACAGATACTTGAGAAGGAATAAAAGAGAATTTTGTGATAATAGATTCAAAATCAGAGCCGAGACACATATTTTCTGTGAATGGAGAAGAACCATGTAAAGCCAGATGTAATGTAGGGGTGACTTAGAGCCCAAAGGCCCCAGAGTTGAAACAGAAAGGCCCCCAAATTCGGAAGGCAGATCCTGCTTGTGTTGGCTCACCATAGACCTACCCGCTTGGCGAGGAATTGCTGGGTTTTAGCCTGAATGTTTTCTTCATGTATAAATAAAGATTATGAAAGGGCATTTGATGGGCATAAAATTCCCGATTAGATTGAACAGTCTTGCCTCACGAGTGGGATAGGGAGAATTGGAGAACCGAGTTCCAGGCAGCGACCCTGGCTGAGAGGCAAAGGGACGAGCGTCTCTGAGCGCCAGGCTGGCGTCAGGGCGCCCGCCGAGAGCGTGCGCAGCGGGCACTTTGTCCAGCCCTGGGCACGCTTAGCTGAGGCTAGGATCACGATCTCCACCTTCTGATAAAACAATTTTTGGGGTGCCGGTCCGTGGCTGTTAGCTTTGAACAGGAGTAGCAACAGACTAGAGTCAAAAGTTGGATTTTTTTTCCCTGCCTTCCTCTCCACCCATCCCACCCCACCCCACCCCCATCCTCAAGCTTAAAAACAGCCACCCCAAGGAAAGGTAATGTCTAAACCTCGGGCTTCGCCGGGGCCGGCATCCCGCAGCCGGAGCAGTTAGAGGCGCCAGGCTTTTAACCTGACAATGATGTTGTATTTGAACAGCTGCGTAAAGGTTTAAAAGGTCTGTCTCATTGCCACCGCGAAGTTTTTTAAAAGGGGTTATTGTTTGGGCGAGGGCACTTCGAGGGGACAGGCAAAGTGGTCCCAAGGCCGAAAATAATGTTCAGCGCCTGTTTCCACCAGGCCGGGGAGATTCTTTTTGGGGAGGGGGACAGAGGGTTTTTGGAGAAGGGTTTTGTGAAGAAGTGAGCAGGCTCCTAGTCCCCCCACCCCAGAATGCTAAGGCGCTTTAAAGAGCATCAGGCTCCAAAGAAATGTTCAGCTGAGGCGGAAACCCAATTTGCCCACAAGTTCAGTCTCTGGGCCTGAAACCCAAGGCCAGCCCATGACAGGGCGAGTGTGGGGAGAAGAAAACACAGACGCCTTTCCGGACAGAGAACTGTTTCACAATCAGGGTTTCTGGGGCCCATTTCCTCTCTCCGATGCAGGGAAGGGGATCTGGGAAGCCTGAGGACGGCTCCTGTGCCCTGGCCTGGCCCCTCAACCAGGGCAAGCCTTTGGAAATCAAGGTTAAAGCTCCCCGCTGCTGCCCGGAGGCCGGGGCTTGTGAAGGGCAGCTCACCCGCCTGCAACCAGAGAACAAGAAAGGAAGTTGTTGGAGAAGTTTCTCGTAAAACTCTGAGTTTCCATGGTGGTGATGGTGGTTATTCTTTAATGAGCTCGACCACAACCCCAGACCAAATCCTCTTTACAGAACTTTCCGTCACCAAAGGAAACAGAGGACTAAGTTTCTCCCACCTCCTTTTTTTTCCTCCCTTCCCTTCCCAAGCAAAATGGTGTCAAATAATTTTAGGAATTGTCCAAAACTATAAAACTCAACTTCTGACAAAAGTATAGCTTTTAATATTTGACGATTTGTGTTAAAACAAAAATTGACCTTCTTGGTTAGTAGCGAAGGGGAAAAATCAATAGTATAATTTTCAATAATTCATAAAGCGAACGCCATTATGCTAAATCTTAACTATTAATCTTATCCTTTACAAAGTCTCGATTGATTTGTTAATAAAATATCTTCCCGTGTGTGGCAACAGCGGATATAACTCTTTAAAAACCTTCAGAAGCAAGAAAATTACCAAGTAGCCCAAGAATGTAGATGAGAATTTTATTGATCGCCCTGATTCTTCTTAATATGTATTAATAAATTCCACAACCTTTTGTACCTTGCACTTGTCAGAAACCAATGCTTTTACAAAATCCATAAAAGGAAAACATATTTTTCTTTGCAGAAGAACCAAATGACACCTTTGCATCTTTCTCTCACTCCTATTCGGCCCAGCCAGTTTTCTCAAACTTCAGGAGTCTGAGGGCGAGAGTTTTCCCCTTTCCTTGAAAAAATTCTTTTCTTTCTCTCTCCCTTCCTTCCTTCCTTCCTTCCTTCCTTCCTTCCTTCCTTCCTTCCTTCCTTCCTTCCTCTTTGCTCATTATTATCAGGGTGTGTAGGGAGGGAAATCTCGGTTTAGTTCTCCCGCTGGAAACCGGAGGGACGCTTTCGAGGATAGCCAACTGCTGGCGAGGGATTGTCTCCGGGCTGAATGCTCCCAGCGGCCGTGCCCCAGAGGTCGGGGTGTGGTTCCTTCGAGAGAGCCGAAGGCTTGGGCAGCCCGCCCGGGCGCGGAGGGGCCTGGATCCAGCATCTCCCTCGGGCTGGAGGAGGGAATGGACAGCGCCAGGGCCGGCCAGTCCTCGGGGCTCCGGGCCGGCCAGCCTGGCCTCTTAGCCCTCGCCGCCCTTCTTGCCTCCGCTCCCCACGATAACTTGATCGCGTCTTTGCGTGAGACATCCTTCCTGTGGCTCCCTGGGGTGGGATGTCTCTGAGCACGGGGAATCCGACTCACCTTCCCACGCTGCCCGGGAGAAAATTAAGCAGCCGGGCCCCCACCCCCCGCCCGTGCCCCGGCTTTCGGGCGCGTTCTGCCTGGGTGTGTGCGGGGGCATGCTTCTGTGTGCAGGCTCACGGCACTCTGGCTTCCCTCCCCGCCCGTTCTCCCGGACGCCCCTCCGGCTGAGGCTTTCCTTCCGCTAGCGGGGCCCAGAGGCCGGAGCGGGGGACGCGAGTGGGGCCGGCCGGCTGAGCGAGCCCCGGGGAGGCTGGCGGGCGACGGAGAGCGCTGGACCGGTTGTCTCCGGCGCGCACTATCGCGGGCGCGTAGTAGATGTCGCTGTTGTCCGCGCTTACGCGGCCGGCCGGCCGGGCTCTGGAGCACGTGACCTGCGAGGAGGCTGCGGCTCAAGGCCATTTTCAAATCTCATTGGCTTGGTTGTCATGTGGTCGGCAGAGGCATCCACAATTACACGGGGAATGTTTTCCTAGAGATGTCAGCCTACAAAGGACACAATCTCTCTTCTTCAAATTCCTCCCCAAAATGTCCTTTCCCAACAGCTCTCCTGCTGCTAATACTTTTTTAGTAGATTCCTTGATCAGTGCCTGCAGGAGTGACAGTTTTTATTCGAGCAGCGCCAGCATGTACATGCCACCACCTAGCGCAGACATGGGGACCTATGGAATGCAAACCTGTGGACTGCTCCCGTCTCTGGCCAAAAGAGAAGTGAACCACCAAAATATGGGTATGAATGTGCATCCTTATATACCTCAAGTAGACAGTTGGACAGACCCGAACAGATCTTGTCGAATAGAGCAACCTGTTACACAGCAAGTCCCCACTTGCTCCTTCACCACCAACATTAAGGAAGAATCCAATTGCTGCATGTATTCTGATAAGCGCAACAAACTCATTTCTGCTGAGGTCCCTTCGTACCAGAGGCTGGTCCCTGAGTCCTGTCCCGTTGAGAACCCCGAAGTTCCTGTCCCTGGATATTTTAGACTGAGTCAGACCTACGCCACCGGGAAAACCCAAGAGTACAATAACAGCCCCGAAGGCAGCTCCACAGTCATGCTCCAGCTCAACCCTCGCGGCGCGGCCAAGCCGCAGCTCTCGGCCGCCCAGCTGCAGATGGAAAAGAAGATGAACGAGCCTGTGAGCGGCCAAGAGCCCACCAAAGTCTCCCAGGTGGAGAGCCCCGAGGCCAAGGGCGGCCTTCCGGAAGAAAGGAGCTGCCTGGCTGAGGTCTCCGTGTCCAGTCCCGAAGTACAGGAGAAGGAAAGCAAAGGTCGGTATGAGCAAGTTGCCACCCCAGCGGGGCGTGCAGCCCGGGAACCCGGCGGAGCGGGAGCGCCTGGGTGCCCAGCATTGAGCGGGGGCAGCTGAGACGGGGCCCGACTGGCAGGTGCCGCTCCTCCTGGCTTTTAGAGGGGCAGTCTCAGTCTCGAGATGGTCCCCGCTTCTCCCCGGCTGCCCTGGCCCTCCTGGCTAGTCCTGGCCCCACGCTGATGGCGCCTGGGCAGAGGAAGGGCTTGCCGGGTTTATTTTTCCTGAGCTAGACCTGAAACGCAACAGAAGAGGGCAAATGAGACCTGCGGCTCGTAAACACGGCCCCAAAACCTCCTTTCTCCTGCTCAGATTTGCAGTCCCAGCTTTGCCTTTCACCCAATGATGATTTTAAGGCGGTCCAAGGCACTGTGTTCGTGTTCAAGTGTATGCACCCCGCATCCTGCGAGCTTGGGGGCGGCAATGGGAACGAAATGACTAGGCTGGTTGGCGTTGGGACTGGGGAACAGGGCTCCCAGCCTCTGCGGGGTTAGGTAACCTTGGCTTTGTCTGGGGGAAAGTGCCATAAGCTTTGCAATCCATTTGCAAAGAGGGCAAAGGCTGAAGTGGGGGGGAGAATGGAATCTGCAGGGCCCACCCGGCAGGGTCAGCCTTAGGGCTGGGCTGGGGCAAAGAGCCTGGAGTGCTGGCTTTTTGAGAAGGAACCCTGCCCTTAAGCCTCTCCCTCAGTGCCCAGAGGTGGGCCACAGTAAGGAGCCACATTTCTGGGGGTGGGAGGATGCTTTTGTGTGGGGACAAGAAAGCATGAGAATGCAAGAAATTCTGGGGAGTACAACAATGCCCCAGGCGGAGAAGGTGTACTCGCTTCCTTGGTTATCTTTTGAAAGAGAAGGGCAACTATCAACCTGGTTGTGGGGCTCCTCACCTGGGCAGGAAAAGTGGGGAAGAAGTGGCAGACTTGGGGATGTGAGGCAGCCGTGGGGTTGGTAGTCTTATTCAGGCTGTGGTTTGCTTTTTCCACTCCAGCCCAATTATAAGCTGCCCAGTTAGAATGTTGTTGGGGAGATCCTGAAACTTTACTATTGTACTGATGTTTTGTGCAAATCAGAAAGTTGAGAGGAGAAAGAGAGAGAACCCTGACACCGAAGGCAAGAGTACCCGCCCATTGTGTCATTTTGGGCATTTAAACTAATCTGGCGTCAATTAAAAATCCTTTCCAGGGCCCACCTCATATGAGTAATGTTTAATACCAGCATTTCCCAAAGCGGCCTGGCTCCCAGCGGGGTCATGGCCAAGGGTACATTTGAAAAGACTGAGAGAAAAAAAAATTCTTGATTTTTTTTCTTCTTCTCCCTTTAATTTTGTTAGAGGAAATCAAGTCTGATACTCCAACCAGCAATTGGCTCACTGCAAAGAGTGGCAGAAAGAAGAGGTGCCCTTACACTAAGCACCAAACGCTGGAATTAGAAAAAGAGTTCTTGTTCAATATGTACCTCACCCGCGAGCGCCGCCTAGAGATCAGTAAGAGCGTTAACCTCACTGACAGGCAGGTCAAGATTTGGTTTCAAAACCGCCGAATGAAACTCAAGAAGATGAGCCGAGAGAACCGGATCCGAGAACTGACCGCCAACCTCACCTTCTCTTAGGTCCCAGGCCCGTCGGAGGCCAGAATTGGAGAGGGGGCACCGCGTTCCAGGGCCGAGTGCTGGAGGACTGGGAAGGCGGAAACAAAACCTTCATTGCTCTTTGTTTTTTGTTTTGTTTTGTTTTGTTTCCTGCTAGAATGTGACTTTGGGGTCATTCTGTTCGTGCTGCAAGTGATCTGTAATCCCTATGAGTATATATATATTAAAAAAAACTAGCACGTGTAATTTATTATTTTTTCATCGTAATGCAGGGTAACTATTACTGTGCATTTTCATTTGGGTCTTAACTTATTGGAACTGTACAGCATCCATCAGTTCATTCATCCATCCAGCAATGTGACTTTTTCATGTTTTTCCTAATGCAAAAGGTCTCTGTGTGTGGTTAGTCCATGATCTCATGGCGTTTTTGAATACATTCAGTACTTAAAAGTACTTAAATTACATATATATTTAAAAAAAAAGATTAAGAAAACCCACAAGCTTTGGGGGGAGGGGGACTAAAAAAGCACATTACAATGTATCTTTTCGCAAATGAATTTAGCAATTGTCCTTGGTGAGATGGAATATTGACGACTTATGCCTTGTAGCCTTCCCTTGTGGTGCATCTGTGGTTTGGTAGAAGTACAACAGCAACCTGTCCTTTCTGTGCATGTTCTGGTCGCATGTATAATGCAATAAACTCTGGAAACGAGTTTGCTCCCTCTGCTTTCTGAAATGGACCTATGTTGTGATGGAAATGAAAGCCTTTGGTGAGATTATCTTCCGGTTAAATTGCTTGTTTGGGGCTGTTGAGGATGGTGACTGAGAGCAAGAAGGAGGAAGATGGAAGAAGCTGAAGGAGGCCTAGGGTGCTAAAATTCGGCAGTTGTTGGTGGAGGGGAGTGATAATCCATCCTGGGTGTGCTGTTTTCCTAGCTGGGAAGAAGGGGAGTCTTACCCCCACCTCCCCAGGATAGTAACATAATTGAATTCTAGATGGGTGTATGTTTCCCTCTAACCAGAGCCTAGTAAGACCGTGCCCCCGCTGCTTTTTTCCCCACAGCTCCCTTTTGTGTGTTTTCCTGTCTTTGGTTTTGGTTTTGTTATTTTCTAACACTTTCAGTGGGGTCTTGGTGATTTCTGACTGGTGTGCCATCATCAGGGGCTAGGTTGAAACCAGTCTGGCCCACCTGGAAGCCGCCGGCCTCCCTTACAGGAACAAGGACAAACAGCAGCTAGCACTGCCACGGTTCCAGTTCTGCCCCCTTCCTTGCCCTCACCCCCACCCTATCCCAAGCGCAAGAAGAGCCAGGCAACAGCGAATCCGAGGATGGGTGAGTTTTCCCGTCCCACTTTGCCCTGGTTTCCTTGTGGAAGGATTTCATGCTCAGTCATTAGCTTTCAGTGACCCACATGAAATTTTCGTAAAATTTTCTAAAAAGATTCCCCCTCCACAGGTAATGCTCCCCTTATTTAACTATAAACTGCTGGGTGGAGCCACTGTATCGGGGAGACAAGAAAATGTACAAAAGGTGACTGAAAGGGACTTTGCAAATGAACATGACTTCACATGAAGTCCAATGTTCCAGCTGCTGACCCAGCTTGGAAAACTCCATCCAGCCTTCACCGAGAGAGTCCAGGCTTATCTAGTCCTTTGTGGGAGAAAGGAGAAGAGGCCTTAGAGGGAAGAGCCAACAGAGAATTCGTTTCCTCATGTTGTGTTGTGGTTTCAAAAGGTCTCCACCGACTTCAAGGAGCTTCACCAAACACATCCTTTTCACTTTTTCTCCCCATGAATCTATTTATTCAGGGGCTCTGAGCCTTACAGTTCCCATCAAGGGAGTCTTTGGGAAATTCAGTATTTATTCAGAGTTTTAAACTTCCTCCTGAAAACCAAGAACCTTCCCCAGTTCCAAGACAGAACCCTTTAGGGGAGCCATTTCTTAGGGGTGGGAGAGAGAAGGCTGGCAATCAGTGCCAGGTTGGAAACACAGGAATAGATTTGCCCAGACCTCCATTGGTTGGGCAGGAGAAGGAGGGCAATTTTAACTTATCCGTTTCCTCCCTGCGATGTGGGGAGCGCCATTAGTTGTTGACAGGGGGCCATGTCTCAGAGGAAAACCCGTGCTACAGGCAAAGGCATCGCCTTTGGAACAAAATCAGAAAGCCATTGGCAAAGGCAATCAATCAGGCCATAAGTAGCCATTTACCCCCTTCCTTTCCGGGGCTCGAGGTGGGCTGGGATCCCTCCAAGGGTGCTCTGGGCAACTTGTAGAGTGAGGAATATATCCTCTGCCGCCCGCTCTCAGGCTGCTTTTGTCTCGGCTCCCAGCCGAGCATTCGAGGCTTTGTACCATGGATTTGGGAGTGACAATGGGCATTTCCCTCAGATTCAAGGCTGCCTAGCCTTACTTCTGGAGAAAAAAAAAAAAAAAAAGAAGAAGAAGAAGAAGAATTCGGAAGACAGTGGCGCCACAAGAAGCGGCCGCCCGGCCCCGGGGAGATGCGGTTCCCGCTGGCCTCTCTGAGGCAGGCTGTGGGCGGTGGGCGGGAGCGGGCCTGCGCTAGCATTTGGGTTCTGCCCTATGGCGTGTTCTCTTCCAGGGCCTCTCCAGCAGCCCCGGAGAAAGACAAGGCATCCTGGCCGCCACCGTCCCCGCGGTGCCTACGCTGCAGTCTGCCAGCACTTCCGAGGGCACACAGAAGCCCCAGCGGAGGCCGCCGCAGCACCCAGTCGGCGGGCCGGGCTGCCCCAGCTCACCCCTCGGGCCGTGGCGTGTGCTTAGCCTCACGTCGGGGGTGTGTGTGGCTGGGCGGGCGTGTGTGAGTGTGCTAGGGGGAGGAGGCCCTCCGAGCTGCTCCATCCGTCCGTTTTATTAGGGACACATTAATCTATAATCAAATACACCTCATAAAATTTTTATTGAAAGGCATAATATCATTACAGAGGTCTTCCACCTGTTTTAAACAACACGACAAGCTGTGAGAGAGCGTGTGTGGGTATGTGTAGGGAGGGGTGCGTTTGGGTAGCGAGAAAGGCACAGGGAAAAAACTCCCCTCGGGCGCCAGGGGGCCGCCTCTGAAGGCCGGCCTGCCTCGGGCCGCACGCCGCCCTGCGTGCCCTGGGCCGCCCGGGGCTCTGGCCCAGCGCTCGGTTCGCCCGGGACCCGCGGCCGGGAGCTGAGCCCACGGGCTGAAGAGGCAGCGCCTGGTTCTGAACTGCAGGACCGAGGACGGCAAGAAGAGACGAACAAATAGTCCCCAGCGCCTCCTGCGGCCACGGTCGGGCGTAGTGGTTCCAGCCACCGCCAGGCTGTCCGAGCCAGGCCGGACCGAGCTGGGCGCACGGACCGGGCCCATGGGCTCTAATTGCGGCGCTTATGTTGATGATGATTTTTTTTTTTTTTTTAAATCACAGCAGCCCCCAGTTTAGCGGACTGATTTACTCCCGGTATTGGTAAATATGATCACGTGGGCCGCGCGACCAATGGTGGAAGCTGCAGCCTGCGAACTAGTCGGCCGCTCCGGCGCCGGCGGGGAGCGGCGCCGCGGCGGGCAGTGTAACCTTGGGTGGGAGCGCACGGCGCCTCAAAATGTCCTCCAGTGGCACCCTCAGCAACTACTACGTGGACTCGCTCATAGGCCATGAGGGCGACGAGGTGTTCGCCGCGCGCTTTGGACCGCCGGGGCCCGGCGCGCAGGGCAGGCCCACAGGTGTGGCCGACAGCCCGGCTGCTGCTGCCGCCGAGTTTGCCTCGTGTAGTTTTGCCCCCAAATCGGCCGTGTTCTCCGCCTCGTGGTCCGCGGTGCCCGCCCAGCCCCCGGCGGCGGCGGCGATGAGCGGCCTCTACCACCCGTACGTGCCCCCGCCGCCCCTGGCCGCCGCCGCCTCCGAGCCCGGCCGCTACATGCGCTCCTGGATGGAGCCGCTGCCGGGTTTTCCCGGCGGCGCGGGCGGCGGCGGTAGCGGCGGGGGTGGAGGTGGCCCGGGCCCTGGTCCCAGCCCCGGCCCCAGCGGCCCACTCAACGGGCGGCACTACGGGATTAAGCCTGAAACCGGAGCGGCCCAGACCCCTGTCGCCGCCACCTCCACCTCCTCCTCCACTTCCACGTCTTCCTCTTCCAAAAGGACTGAGTGCTCCGCGGCCCGGGAGTCCCAGGGGAGCGGCGGCCCCGAGTTCTCCTGCAACTCGTTCCTACGGGACAAGGCGGCAGCGGCGGCTGGGGGAACCGCGCCCGGGGCAGGGATCGGGTCCGGGTCTGGGGCAGGAGGCTCGTCGGAGCCCTCGGCTTGCAGCGACCACCCGAGCCCAGGCTGCCCACTGAAGGAGGAGGAGAAGCAGCATCCGCAGCCGCCGCAGCAGCAGCAACTTGACCCAAGTAAGTGCAAAAGAAATTGCCCCCTGATTTATTGCTGAAACCTGTAAGGCTCGAATGTGCAAAACTGATAGTTTTACTAACCTATAAAAACGTCTAGACGCCTACTCTAGCCTAGGCGAGCAACACGCATCCATAAAAAGCTTCCCATAACCACCTACCCTAGGCGCGCGGTTTGTACGGTAAACAGAGCGCGGGCATTAAGGCTTTTTATGATAATTCCCCCCAAGTTGTGAAAAGCGGCCATCCTCGGTGAAATTAATTTAACGACCTCTCTCCCCCACCCTGTCGCTTCTCCTTGCCTCCCCTCCGCCCCTCGATCCCTTTCTCCAAACTCCCCTCTTCATAGATAACCCTGCAGCAAACTGGATCCACGCTCGCTCCACCCGGAAAAAGCGCTGTCCCTACACCAAATACCAGACGCTTGAGCTGGAGAAGGAGTTCCTCTTTAACATGTACCTCACCCGGGACCGGCGCTACGAGGTGGCAAGGATTCTGAACCTCACAGAGAGACAGGTCAAAATCTGGTTCCAGAATCGTAGAATGAAAATGAAAAAGATGAGCAAGGAGAAATGCCCCAAAGGAGACTGACCCGACGCGGCGCTGGCGGGACCACTGTGCGCTGCAAAGGCAGTGGGGGTTTTGTTTGTGGGTGCTGATTTCCAGAAACTCTCCAGCGATTCGGACATTTCCTCCCCCTCTCCTTTTAGGTAGAAGTGACTGTGTGGTTGGTCTCTGTGAGGTATTTGGGGGACTCTGTATTTGCTCGCTTTTGTGTTGGAGAAACGAAGTGGCTTTGGGTTTTGCCTTTTCCCTGCTCCCTCTCTTTCCTGAACCATTGGTTCCATAGGAAATGCTATATTTTGTGAGTGCACGCTGGATTGAGGAGCCCACCCCTGTGTAAATGTCCCCTATGTTTCCGAAAAGTGCTGTAGTTTAGCCCCCAGTGCTGCTCAAGCAGGGGCCAAGGGCGCCCCACTTCTGAGAATGAAGGCAGAGCGACAACGGTGGGAGGCCCGCCCAGGTTGCCCACCAGTTACGAAAGTCCCCTTTCCTCAGGGAGCCCGCGGGCCCTTCGCTGAGACCTGAAATGAGGCCGAGAGGGGAGCCCAGGGCCTCTGGTGGGTGGGGGGGTTTATTCTTAGTGCACTGGAGGGGCCGATCGCTCCTGGGGAGGGCTCGGCTTGCGTGGGCGGCCGCGGGTGTAGGCCCTCCGGGTTCCTGCCTGAGGACCAGTTGTAAATGTTACCGCTTCCTACCAATAAATGCTGACCTGATCAAACGGAGCCCAGACGCTGGCCCTGAACACTGTGTGCCTGCTTTCTCTGTCTCTGCAAAATACCACCCCCACAGGACTTCTCTCCCATCCCTGGGAGGGAGACACTGCTAAAAATCTGGGGCCCTTCCATCTAAGGTCCGATGTGCCTCTGAGTCTATCCTTTATGTGGACAGAGGGGGGCCCTTGGCTGCTCTTTCCTTCCCCCAGCCTGCTTCCAGCTTCTCAGCCAACTCCGGCCCTCGGCCCAGTGTCAGCTTCACAGCGGAACCCCCGGGCCCCAGAAGCCAGGCACCCTTTCGCAGGGACATTGGCACATCGCACCCCGTTTCCGCCTGCTCAAGGGTACCAAGCCATCCCCTCCCCTCTCTAAACATGGGAAAGGCCAACTGCATTCTGGAGCAACTCCCCCACCTCCAAAGGCTGGCTGGCTCCTGGAGGACTGAGCCAGTTAGGCTGCAAGCTTCCGCCCTGCACACACTCAAGAGCCCCAAAGTGACCTTAGCAGATCAAAATGGTCAAGGCTCTCCTCCGCAGCTACCCCTACCCCATCTCCGTGCCCCTTCCCCCCCCCTCAGTTCCAGTGCAAGTTTAGCCCCTAGCTTGGCCCTCTAAGGTCCACCTTCAGGAGCTAAAATGAAGGTCATTGTAAGTGAAGGTTTGGGCCCAGCACAGCTTTTGCAGCCCGGAGAGTGGGTGGCGCCGGGTGGCCTGGGCTAGGTGGAAGAAGGGGGGTGGCAATGGCAGAGTTTGGGGGGATCCTGATGAAAGAGGAGACTTGAAGGAAAAGCAGAGGGGGCCTGGGAGGGAAAGCCAAGGCCCAGATCCGGCAGAAGGTGCAGCGTACCCCCGCCCCTGCGGCCAACCCGATACCTAGAGCTCTTTGAAAACAGGAAGAGCCAAGGTGTCATAAAGCCATCCAGCCGGCGAGACGTCTGGAGGTAATGAGTTTACGACAGGCTCGGCGCTTCGCTTTGAAACCATCTCATTTTGATGTTGTGTTTGTGGGAGGAAGGGAAAAATGCAGACAAAACTGGGTCTTAAAATCTGGACAATAAAATATAAACAAGACTGTTGGACCAAGAAGGCAGGGGCTTGAGAGTTCCCCGTGAGGTGTGAGCACCTAGGAAATAAAAATGGGGGAGGGTAGGAAAGAGGAGATGATATATTTCTGATTTTTAAGACGGGCCGGGTATTAGAATTAGCCTATGGTGGGTGGCTCTTTATAATAGTTCACTATGGCGGCAGTCTAGCTCGTTTTCTTTCTTTTTTAATTGGCCTGTTATTTGGGGAGAAGTTAGTGATCTTGAATCATTTACTGGAACCCAGGGTCTCCCAGCCAAATCGTCGCAGGGAAAGATGTATTTAAATGCCCTTTCATAAAAGTACCTGGCCCTCCATTCCAAACTTTGCAGCAAAAGTATTGTTCTAAATTCTAAATTCTCTTTGCTTATAAAAAATGTAATCGTTACAGCTGAATTGGAAGAAAACATTTTTGAAATTGAGAAAAAAGATTAACCTCGAAGGAAATAACTCAGTTGATTAAAGTCTTTGCTTTAACAAAAATTCAAGTGGAATGCTTAGTCAGTTTATCTCACTCTGTGACTTGTGATATAAATTTAAAATCTCATTTATTGTGTATAGAAATGCCAATAAACACAGCCAAACAGGGCCTTTCCAGACAGCCACTCAGAGATCCAGCAAAAAGCAAAAAGCTTTTAATTTGGTTTCTAGTTCTGCCTTCCAGTAATCTGTCCCCAGATTGCCCAGTGAAATGGGCCTGAAGGATTAAAAATAAGAAGTTAAAATAGCAAATGTTCAGGATTTACTGCTGAGCAACAAGCTTTAAAAGAAAATACCAATAAAATGAACTATCATTTCTTCGTTTTCGAAGTGCCTGGCTCCTCTGACAAAAAAGCCTGCTGTAGTTGATATTTAGAAAGCTGTAATTTTTCTGCAGTCCAGCCCGTCCTGTAATTGTGGGCGATTACAGAATGGGGACCTACTGTGTCTGGCAAAAGAAGGTCTGGAAGCTTTTGAAAAAGACACTATTGGAAGCTCTCGGGAGTACAGATATCTTTGGCGTTCAGGAGCCCCTGCTTGCTGCACTTGACTTGTTGACAATCAAAGGGATGAAGCATTATTAGTGTCAACGATCCAAGCCCCAGTCAAAATAAAGAACAAGATTAGAACTGGTCTGAGTCGGATAAAGGGAAGTTAAACTCGGTCGACTGGAGGCGGCATTTTGCCACTAGAGAGCGCTGTTGCTCCACTTTGTAATCTCGTAAAGCTGGCGCTGCGGCGAGGAAGGTTTTGATTTAAAATATTTACAATCTTATTTTTAATTCTTAATCAGGATAAATTTAACCAAAAAGAAGCAGTGTACACTATTAAATTCTCCAGGCGTGTTTGTTAGGTATAAAATTTTGGATTAGTCAGGATTTCAGAAAATTTGGACTATGGCACAGCTGAAACTATAAAATGTTATGGTTAAGTTAATGCAGTCTAACAAAACAAGCATGTAAAAAGCATAGATCTTTATTTACAAAGTTAATCGCGCTCTTTTCCCATTCAGATTATAAACAGAATGCTTGGGGTGGGGGCGAGGGGGAGCTAAGTGTTTTGTCCCAAGAGGAAATGTGTTGTAATGCTTTCTTAATTAGGCCAGAAATGTGTAGAAATGAATTTCGTAGTATTTGTGTTTCTTTTCTGCGACCCACCCACCTCCAAGGAAAAACACAGTTCTGGAAGGTGCCTTGTAGTATTGACATCTGGGATCGCTCTTCTTTTTCCCATTCTGTTCCAAAATCCATTCATTGATCCAGAGTTTAAACAACGCACAAGCGCGCACACCAAACACGGAAATTTAAAAAGCCACAATTACAAAGTTGGTTCCAAGGCTTTATTGAGAATAATTCTCTTTTAATTGGGTATTTGCAAGGCTGAAATACAAATCGTTAACTATCAGAATAGCTTTGTTCGCCTTCGGATTTTAAGGAAGTTTTACCTGGGTATATCCGGCAGAAAACAACAAACCCCATTCCCCTCACCCCACCCCGCACCCTCCACTCCCCACTCATTTAAAAAATAAAGCATGCCTTTATCATCTGGAAATTCATTAACCATCCGTTTACCTCGACCATTTTCAGCCATTCTGTAGAAACAATTGAAAGAGTATTGAACATTATCTTGTTATGCCTTTCCGTCTCGATCTCATTTTCTCCATTTGCAAAATATGATTCAGTCCACACGGACTGACCTCAGGATCGCAGTCACAGACAGGACCAACCCACAAGGAGTAGGGGGTAGTGGAAATGACTGGCCTGCTGCGCCTTTGGGGGCCGTCTCGGGTTTTTAGATATTGCATTTGGCGTGAAAGGCCGGCGTAGTGTGGTTTAGTTTTAGCGGGAGCGCCCTCCGTGGGCTCGGGGCATGTTTCCGAGGTCGGTTAAGGCTGGTGTGGGCCTGGTGCCCTCACAGCAATAGATTATCCCTAAGGAAAAGGGGCCCCGGTCATTTGAAGAGCCCACGAAAAAGGCCGAGTCGGCGAGGGAAAACGCACTCAACACAGACTTATTATACTTATTGGACATTAATACGGGAGTAGACAGGGAGAAAAAAAGGAGGTATGAGGAAGAGAAAACGGCGGTTAACGGCGAGCGGGCATGTAAAACCAGGAGTATTTTGCCGATTCACATTCGACTTGCCCACATGACACAGGACGTTTCTCTTCCTCATCCTTCAAGCTAGGATGACCCTTCTCTTTCCTTTCTTTCGGAAAAATTAGTAACTTTTTAAGCTGAATCCAGCGCCCGCTCTCAGCAGTCACTTCACAGGCTTGGCAGATGAACTAGAATCATTAGCAGACGATGGGCGCCGCCTGCAGCTGCCCAGAACCGGAGCAATCCTAACACCGGCCCGGGCCTCCAAGTGGGGACTCGCAGGCATCGGCCCCCCGCGCTTCGCCCGGGGCCACCGCCTGCCCTGGTCCGCTCCGTGCCGGGGCTGAGACCCGGGAGCCGCGCGTCCTGCTCGAGGAAATACCACCCACCCGAGCGTGAGTTCTCCTTCCCGCCTTGGAACATTTCTGTCCGCTTTTCTATTTACTCCCTCAGCAATGCTAATCTGCCCGCCCCCGCCGCCCCCACATTCCTCAGTTCCCCCTGCGCCTGGTGCTGACGTCTATCAAGGGTGAAATGATGGAAACTATATTCATAGGCATGATTTCCATTAAATATCAATTAACCTGGGAGCCTCAGCCAGGCGTGCAGTGCGTCAAGGGTAAATGTACATCTCATTTCCACAAGGCCTGCCCGCCTGGAAAAAAAGGCCGTAGATTCGCTTTGATAATGCCAGGTTTTGGGATCACCTTTGTGGCCTTTAATCAAACCACTCCGGACCCAACCCAAATGTACGCGGTCGGGTCAGTCTACACCACTTGCCCTTGTTCCCCGGTCTGCGCCCGCGTGTCCAGAAGCGCAAAAGCCACGGCCAACCTCCGGGGGTTTGTTCTAGGGGCCAGGGGAGGGAGTCATTTGCTGCCCTGGCCCCCTGGGAGTGGCCTTCCTTCCTCCCCCCCACCAAGTGTAAGGTTCCCTCGCGCCCCCGCCACGCCAGCCGCGAGCCACATTCCCTGGGCTCCGGGGGGCAAGGCGAGCCCTTGGCAGTGCGGCTTTATGGGCCCCCTTTAAGGCCGGCGGAGGCATCTCCCGGCCAGCGTGAGGAGTCCCGTCGGGAGCAACGGTGTCGCCTCCGCGCGGATCCCTCCGCGCGGTTATCTCGCCCCCATCTTCTCCACTCAGTGGCGTGGTGCGAAAATGCCTCGCCGGGGCGCACCGGGGCGGCAGCCTCGGCGGCGGCGGCGAGAGCGGTGGGAGGGGGCCGCGGGGGGGCCGAGGTGAGAGGTGGTGGCGGGTAGAGGGTGTTTTTTTCTCTTCCCTCCAGAGCGGGCGTTTGTAAACCGAAGCCAAAGAGTGTCCCCGTGGGCCGGGCGCACTTTTTTTCTTGTCCCGGTGCGCTCAGGGCCGCCTGGTGCCTGAGAGGAAACAGTGGAGGCAGCGGGGCAGGTCACCCGGGGCGTCGGCGATTATATTGCGGCCGAGCCGGCGCGCGCCGGGAGAGCCCGGGCGGGTGGTGAGCGCGGGGGCTGGGTGAGGCCCCGCGACCCGCGAGGGAGGCGGCGCGAGGCCGAGGCGGCGGGCGCGGGAGCCGGGCATGAGCGTCCAGTAGCCAAGTGCCCGCGGCGGCCGGGCCTCAGAGGCGACGCGCGCGCAGGCGGGTGGGTAGCAGCAGCAACGTAGCCCGGCGGCCCCGGCGGAGCGAGCAGCCGCCCCAGAGGCCCCCGCGGCAGTGCGGCCGCGCTGAGGCGCGCTCCCTGCCTGCTGCACAACGCCCGCCCAGGGCCGCCCTACCTCGGCCCCTGACCACCGCCGCCGCCGCCCCGATGAGCTCTTACTTCGTGAACCCGCTGTACTCCAAGTACAAGGCGGCGGCCGCGGCGGCGGCGGCGGCGGCGGCCGCGGCGGGCGAGGCCATCAATCCCACTTACTACGACTGTCACTTCGCGCCCGAGGTCGGCAGCCGCCACGCCGCCGCCGCCGCCCTGCAGCTCTATGGCAACAGCGCCGCGGGCTTCCCGCACGCGCCCCCGCAGGCGCACGCGCACCCGCATCCGTCGCCGCCGCCCGCCGGGCCGGGTTGCGGTGGTGGGGGCGGCCCGGGCCACTGCCAGGACTACTTCCACCCCGGCGGGGGCAGCCCGGCCGCAGCCTTCCAGGCTGCCCCCCCGCCTCCTCCGCATCCTCCGCCTCCGCCTCCCCCCTGCGGCGGGATTGCCTGTCACGGGGAGCCCGCGAAGTTTTACGGATACGATAACTTACAGAGACAGCCGATTTTTACGACCCAGCAAGAGGCCGAGCTGGTACAATATCCTGACTGTAAATCGTCCAGTGGTAATATTGGCGAGGACCCAGACCACTTAAATCAGAGCTCGTCTCCTTCTCAAATGTTTCCCTGGATGAGACCACAAGGTTGGGATGCATTTTTTTTTTTTCAATGCGGGGAGAGGGGGGGAAATCTGCTTTCATCTCACGTTCTAGCTTTAAAACTACCTTTTCCTTGCCCTCTCCTTTTTCTTATGTAGCTATCGTAGCTCTTATTCATAAAGTAATACTTTTTTTTTTTCCCGCAAAGTAGAAACCGCGTAAAGATGATGGGGACAGTAATTGTGAAGACCTTCTCTCTGTTCCTTTTGCCTGCATATCCTATATATATCAGAGCTAGAGACTTGTTTGTATTTCATCCTTTAGACACGTTCCAGAAAGCTCCAGCAACCTGCAGAGGCACCATCACATTTCTAAAACGCTTGTTTTCTTTCTTTCTTTTTTTTAATCAGCAGCTCCTGGTAGACGAAGAGGAAGACAAACCTACAGTCGTTTCCAAACCCTAGAGCTGGAAAAAGAATTCCTTTTTAACCCTTATCTGACCAGGAAGAGAAGAATTGAGGTTTCCCACGCCCTAGCCCTCACGGAGAGACAGGTAAAAATCTGGTTCCAGAACAGGAGAATGAAATGGAAAAAAGAGAACAACAAGGACAAATTCCCAGTTTCCCGACAGGAGGCAAAGGATGGGGAAACCAAAAAGGAAGCCCAAGAGCTGGAGGAAGACAGAGCTGAAGGCCTGACAAATTAACTTCTACCTTTAAAATTTTACCACAGACTATTAAAACTAATGATCAACACATGCTGTTGGACACCATCTATTTTCTTTGTTGGAAAAGACTTTACCTGTATTTCAAGCTACCTTCATGTCACTGCTCTTGAGGTTTCTGCGCTTTGAGAGGGGTTTGGGTGTTTAAAGTTTCTAGTATCACATAGAAGCAGTCCTTGAGCTGTCCTATGTAAGGGTTATTTGATACTGACCTTGTTGCTATATTTTTATAATGGTAGTTTTTAATGTCTGAGCTGGTGATTTGCCTCAACAACATAAACTTCCTAATGATTAGCACTAAATAATTGAATATAAAATGCTTTATTAATCAAACAAGTGCACTTGAACACTTAAAATCATTTTATGGTGAGTAAATTAAAAGAGATCTATTAATTTTTTTAAAAAATTATGCCTGCAGAATATTTACTTTATGTTATTTGATTAAAGCGTATTATTTATGTTTTCTTTTTCTGCTTTTATAATGAATGGTTCGGGTGTCTTTTGTTTACTTCTACAAGGTTTCTTTGAGTATTTTGTAAATGTAATATCTCTGGGAAAATTCTGGGCCAAATATTCATAAAGCACATGTTAGCTGAAGAGTGTAATGTGTCGTCCGGCTCTGTAGCTTCCTTAAACTTGGGGAAGATGTTGGGCCAATGACAAAAGTTTCAGGAAAATGTCATAGTTGATGTTTAATAATTTTCTGTAGTCTATACATATTGTGGCAATTTAATAATCTAAAGTGAATGAATACTTGAAAAGCCAATTATAACATTTTCACTCATTAACTTTTCACTCTGGCAAGTCGCCTTGTGGAATGCCTCTCATTTCTCAACTTGCTTTCGTTTTGAACTGCGCTTGGTATTGCCTGAAATCGCTAGGTCTCTATGCTGTGGCCACTGCTGTGATCCGTTTTTTGAATAGGTGCCATATTTATTTGTATTTCCTTCGCTCTGTTTTGCACGCCCATTTTGAGCCAACTTGTGTGCGCTTCAGATGTCGGTTGGTACGTCCTCTGCTGTTCTCCAGGATGGCCTCACCTATTGAAACAAGCCCTGAGAGCAAATGCAGAAAAATCTGAGTGTAAACAACCGCTCCAGAACATAGCTAGCTCCTTAATAAAGAAATGAATCTTTTTTAGAGGTAGTGTCTTTGAGCGCCGCACATAATCCTTTCCCTGAGTCAGGAACCACCATCTGGGCTACTGGAAGGCAACATTTCACTAAAGCTTCTATTTGATTTAAAAAAGAAAGAGAGAAAGAAAAGAAAGAAAGAAAGAAAGAAAAAGAAAGAGAGAGAGAGAGAAAGAAAGAAAAGGAAAAGAAAAGAAAGAAGTGGGTTACAAGCATTCCTTTGTAAAAATAAATAAATAAATGCAGGGGAGGGGTCTCTTTTTCATTCCATAGAGGGCTGGCTAGGCTCAAGATCCTAGCTGCATCTTGCTCTAAATAACCTTGCTAAGATACTGTGAAAGCTTTGAACTTCGCAAAAGACTCAAGTTGTGGGCCCAGTGGGGGAAGAAGACCCAGAGTCGGGGTTACACCACAGATTATTCCGCTGAGCCTGTGCTGATGCTGGGGTTTGAGATCTGTTATTAACAAGATATCCATTTTCCATTGGAGGCTGCTCCTGCAGCTGCCATTTTATGAGGGAAGAGGAGGGGGAAGAGGGGTAGTAGAGAAGAGGAAAAATTCAAGTAAACTAATACTTCTCCCGAAGAAACGGAAGCATCTCATAAGGTAGACATTGATGGGCTCTTCGCATTTTTTAGATGCGTTTATTTTTAAAGAGGTACATTTTAATTTCCAGAGTGGTTTTTATTGCACAGGTAAAAAAAAAAAAATGGAATCTCTCTTAGGCCTGAATCAGCCCCTCAGGCATTGCTGGGCTATTTGCCTGCCACTTCAAGGACCTAGGAAATGTTGGCACCAGTGGGGCCAGAAGTGAAACACCTCCTAGCTTTCTATCCAGGGAAGAGGCTGTGGCCATGGCTTTCACTGACCTGAGCCAGGAAAGACAATTTTAAGTCACGGGTGGCCTGCAGCTTAAGAAACATTTGCACGAGAGGAGACAGCTGCAAATGTGCATGCTGGATTTGGAAACGTTCTGCTCCGTGTGCTGCTTGAGACTCCGCTGTTGGCTTCTAGAGCAAAGATGCCAAGCCCCTGAAAGCATGGCTAGGAAACAGCCTGGGGGGTGGTGGTGGCAGTGGGGGTTGGTAGAGTAGCGGTGGCAATGGTGGTGGCGGCCACAGGCTGGCTAGAGCTTCTTGCTACTAAACTCCAGCTGCCTTCCATTTAAGTGATTCCTGTATTAGCAAAATTCGCTGTCTCCCACTCAAAAATGCTCCCCAAAATGCAGTTATAGAGTCACTGATTTGGGGCAAAACTCGGGACCTGGTGCATGAATGGATGTGGTAATCAAGAAATGAAGAGGAGGTAGCAATGTCCTTATTTCCTCTATATTCTGTGTTGCTCTGGAAGTGTTGTACCTTCTTGACCCATCGCCCCCAACCCATAGTAAAATTGTAGCTCTTGACGGAAAAAAATTCTGTTGTAGTACGTGATGCACTGCAGAGTATTTGTACATATACAAATTTGGTATTCTGGGTATATATTTGGTGTATTTGTACTTACACATAGATTACACGTTGCAGAAAGTGTTGGTCATAAATAAATGTAGGTATATATGTTTCTTTTTGTAGCTGGGAAAATCATAGATCTACCTTCAAATAAAGAGCTTGGGGAATTACACCGCTCTCTCTCTCTCTCTCTCTCTCTGTGTGTGTGTGTGTGTGTGTGTGTGTGACACACACACACCATCTTCTTTTAGTGACTAGAAACTCCCCATCATGGTGTTTCATGCAGACAGACTCGAGGTGAGGAGCCCAGAAGATACCCTTCTAGTTGGCTCAAATCTGTAAACATCTGAGGCTTGCAGCAAAACGAGCAAACATTTTTGCTGCAGAAATTTGCATAAACCTTCAGACAATCCTTTGAAAATCGAGCGATGCTTTTTGGCCCTGGATTGTTTAGAGTCTGCTTAGAGAGGTCTGTAAACCGTTTAGAGAAAAATAGGACCCTCCAATGTTAACACTGAATGAAAGAACCAAGCCTTCCAAGTGATTTAGGTTCTCTGTTTGCAAGAGCCAGAAACACACAAAAGGGTGTGGGTCTCAAAGGTTTCTAGAGAAAAATCAGTTCGGAGACTGCCATTTTGTGAGGTTCCACAAAGCCCGGCACATCGCCTGGATTACAACTCTGCACAGGGGAAAAAGTGCAAATATGGCTGCCTTTTCAAAAGTGCAAAGTCTTTTCCCAGACCCCCTTCCCCAGGCTGAAAAGGAGGGTCATAAAGTTCGCTTTTATGTGGCTAGAGGAAAATTGGCAATTGAGATAATTTCTTAGAAAAATTTTAAAGTGAGCAATCTCTGTTCAGTTCCATGTGTACAGATCAGTGTAAAGTGTTCTAGCTCGGAAGGGCCCCAATATTTGCCCCACACATTCTTACACATTTTCTTTTGTAATTAAAAATATTGTTTTATTATTCTTCAATGCATAAGATGTTGCTATTTCACATCCAAGCTTGTGTCCTCTGCTTCCCTGGTGTTTGCTGATTCTTCTGGAATCTGGGGGTGGACAGGGGAATAGAACATTTTAATGGATCTTGGATACTGCTGTGGTTCCCTCCAGTAAAGTTAGAGCACACTGTTTCTAGAAAGAATATCACTTTTGCTGACAGATGGCAACAGAATTTCTTTAATAAAAAACATCCAAGATCATCGAAACCTTTTCAAGGGATACAAATGGCCTGCTTTAGAGGGTGCTGTGTGTTTTCTGTTTAAGTCTCTGTTCACTTAGGTACTTACTGGATATGATGATGTTAATAGCAGAAAATCTACCCGTAGACATCCAATGCAAGTATGTATAAATGCATTACTAGAAGTCCAAAGATGGTGTCCTTGAAAGGATGGGGGGATGGGTTACCTCCTTCAGGCAGGTTCTGAAGCCTGGATGGTCATGCCCATGCATTAATGATGAGGAGAATGCTGGGGCCCTCAAGGACATTTACTTTCAGCTGGTGTTCTCTGAGCAGCTTCTATCAGAAGTACAAAAGGAATGTGACTCCTGCCTTTGAAGAAAAAGGACTGTTTTTTTCCCCAAGGTTGAAATCGAGGGTCCGCTCTTTACTGGAACAAATGGAGCCCCTCTCGCCTTCAGTGTTGCATTGAGCAGTCTTTTCGATGGACAGACATTTGGGGGGCAATGGAAGAAGGGGAAACCATAATTAAATTGCATAGAAATAAAAACTGCACTTAGGGGAGACAAAGCAAGGGGCTTCATAGGGGATCCAGAAAGACTGCCTCCCCTTGAACCCAGCACTCTCCAGGAGGATATTTCTGCCAAGATAAATGCCAAGCATTGGGAGTTCAAATGTTATTTTGAAGAAGTTGACAAGTGCCTAAAACCATTTCCAGACTTTGAGCTGGTTGGTGACTCTCCTACCCCCAGAAACCCCAAGAAATGGGAGGGCCCCCAGTTTGTGTTGGAGAGGTGTTAGGGGGAGGGCGGGCTTTCTTGGCCTGCAGAGCCCAGGTTTTCTGCGCTAGATGACTGGGTCTGGCTTGCCTGGAGATGAGAGGGGCAAAAACCGAAAGTGCCTGGCTGCCGCTCGGGAGCGGGCCTTTCTGTGACGGGAGGGGAGGGGAAGCCAAGTGACCCGCAGCAAGGAGAGTCGGAGGGGGGTGACTGCCAGGAGCACCTCCCGGAGCGCCTGTGCAGTACACCGCATTCATTTCCCAACACAACGCTCTATTCAGCAGAGGTTTCGAGCCAAACCAAAAAAAAGAGCAAAAGATATACTTCCTAGAAAAGGTGAGAGTCAGGAACCATGGAGGCAAGAGACGCAGAGAGAGCCAAGAGGAGCAGAGAGGAAGAGAGGAAGGAAGGAAAAGGAGGAGAACACACTGAGAAAGAACAGAAGATAGCGGGGAGAGAAAGAGGAAAAAACATGGCGCTTGCGAGCTGTATGTGCAAAATCCGCAAGGAATTGCAGCAAATTCCTTTTTGTTTGAAGAAAATTTACAACTTGGTAATAGACCTTTTTATGACCTATTTGCGGTCGTCATTGGCTGCGGCTGGTCATGTGCAGGCGCCGCTCGCCTTCACGGCCTTTTTCCTGATTTCCCAGGCGAATTTCCCCCCGCATTCTGCCTTCCTGGAGCCTCACCCCCTCTTTTTCTAACCTTTGTCTCTGCAGAGGTGGGATCCAGTCGCGGGCTGCGGGATTGCGGGGTCCGCGGCGGCCTCCGCTCCCGCCCAGCGCCCAACGTGGCCCCACCGCCGCTTCGCTCCGGCCGCGCCGCTGCAGCCTCCGGAGCCGGCGGGGAGCCCGGCGGGCGGGAGAGCCCGGAAGGAGCCCGGGGCGCTCAGGCCCCCGCCGTCGCCGACACCGCCCGCCGGGAGCAGCCGGCCTGCTCCGGGGGACTGAAGCCTCGCGGTTCCGGGGCGACCCCTTCTCCAACGTGAGCGGATCCCTGAAGCCCCCAGTGCACGTCGCCCGGCAGCGCTTAATGGATTACTGCAGCCGCCCCGGCCGACCGCCGCCTCCGGCTCTGCAGCCTCGGGGTAAGAGTCGCTCCTCCCCGCGCCCTCCACTGCCGCGGAGGAGCTCCAGGCGCCCACCTCCTTGGGCAGCCCGGTGAGCTTGGCCCGACTCCCTATACTTCTCCGGTACCTTGGGGTGGCTGGCTGCGCCCGCCTGCTTCCTAATCGCTCCATCTCTGAGCAGGCGTCCCCTGGGGCCCCGGGTGGGGTCCGGCTGAGCTCGGAAGTCCAAGGGAAGCCTCATTTCCCTTCGAGATTCCGAGAGATAGGACCCCACTGGATGGAGAGCCCCTCAGTCCCCACCCTGGGAAGAATCTGTAGATGGTTCCTGGGCGTCTTAGCTGTGCCGCGGGTCACTAAGGGCACTCGATAGTCTAGAGCAGTGTTTTGCGGCATGTCTGTGGTCAGAGGTATCTGGGAGGCTAACAGGTGTTTTTTGAGGGTTGAGGGTTGGGGCTGGGGTGGGGGTGGGGTGGATTCTGCGTACCCAGGATGTGTTCAGTTTGTTAATCTAGGCTTTGGTGAGTGATGCTGGCTAATTTCTGGGGTTTATGGTTTACTGGGCCTTATGTATGAGATGGAATTTTAAATATTTTTAACCGTTTCTCTCGTTCTTAGATAATTTTTATAACAATTTAAGAAAGGCTCCTCCCACATCTAATAATCTATCAAGTGAATTTGGATTATTTTATGTCACAAAATGAATACATGTTTTGGGAGGTAATGGGATCATAAAATCCGGTGCAGGTCTTGGGTAAAAATCAACAGATATTTAAGAAATTCACAGCGTGTCTAAGTTCAAATATCGCGAGTGTTTCTTACTTGGCAGAACAGGAAAAGATTAGATATCCTGCTTTCTAATTGCACTGTCGTGGTGGGGTTTTGTTTGTTTGTTTTGTTTTGCCTTCCAATAAACGCTATATAGCAACATTTTACCCTCTTCAAAATTACTGAACTGAAACATTATCTATGCATCAAAAGAAAAGCCTTTGCAGAAAAAAAAGAATGCTCTTTTATCCCACCGATTTTGAACAGCACTTGAGGATACATCTCTCAAATCCTCTTGACTATTCCCTCATGAGCACCTTGTGAGAGAGTAAAACCTGTGGACAATATGCCGCATTGCGCATGGCGTGGACCAGCGCACAGCTGAATACCGCCTCCAGAGCACCCAGCGGCAGATCCTAATAATATTCCAGCTATTCTTTGTAATCGTTTTGGCCATAAAAGTGTTCCTAAACAATAAATGACATTTGTGTAGAAAGGTTTCTGTGGTCTCGAGCGATGGAATCGCGCTGGCTTCAAAATGGAGGGCCACTATTTGTGGTCGGCTGACGTCTGAGGAATTGTCGTGGCTCACTATGGTCTCACAAATAAGAAACTGAGTGATATTTTTTATTTGGAATGTCTGTATTTTGTAACTATTTCGCCACTACGGTACAATGGCTGTTGAGATCATTGTCTCATATTGGTAAAAAGCATTACCTATTGAAAAGCAGGCCCCAGGTCAGAGGCACATAGGCCTGTCCCCTGGCAGTTCCAAAGCCTAAGTAGCCCCCTAGATGGGTTGGGACAAGTGTGGGGGTGGGGAGGAGTTGTGACCATGATGACCAAGCCCTAGTTTTGGCAGCTTCAGTTGCTTTTCCCTGGGTTGGGTGGCTGAGTGTGCCCGTGACTAAAAACCTAGGCCTGCCACAGGTCTTCTTACCCAGCAGAGGGTGAGGTCATGGGCAGATACCGAGGACTGAAGGGTTCTTTGTAAGTCCTGTGGTAGCATTAAGAGCTTATTGGAACTTAACGGTCGATTGCATTTAAGGGAATAAATAATCTGCAAATCACATTTGAACTCAGGCCAGGAGGAGACTAGTTAACGCTTTTGCTACTGCCGGAAATGCCCCCATTGTCCCTGTTAACCCAATTTTTAAAAAAAAATTAAACTCAATATTTTAAAAAATCAAGTAAAAAACACTTTGACTCTGAAAGCTCATAAGCCAGGAAGTGTAACTCCCAGCGTCCTCAGCCCGAACCTCTTTCCGTTTACAGTTCAGGGAGTCGCTGACATGTCGGAGCCTCGGTGTTTTACGGGTCAGGCTGAGAGCTGGGCTTGCACTTTTCATGAGGACCAGGGAAAAGCGCAAAACTCGCTGTTATAAATGTATAACAGGGCTGAAAACCAAACGTATTTTCCAGTCAGATGCTCCTTCAAATAAGTATATTTCGCCAGAATTCTGTTTTCTGAGCTAGGGAAGCGGGGGAAATCGGAACAAAGACAGTATTTCACTCTGGGCAGGCAGGCAGCTGTTAGAGGTATTTACGGCCTTGCCGCAGTGCGGCCGCGGGGCAGGGCACGCGGGGGCACCGGAAGATAGGGAGAAGCCACCAAGAACTCGGAATTCCGACTTAAGTCCAATTTAGGGCCACTTTTCCGGAATTGGTGTGAATAAATACCCTCTTTCTAGGAACGAGTCCCTTAGACTTGATGGTTGTGCAGAAAGAAGGATAAGTTGTGCTTTCTCGACGTGGGGTGGTTTTCCCCCACCCCGCCTCGATGAACCAGTCAAGGGAAGCCGTGTACTAGATGTGAAATTGCTGATCCAGATGACAACCTTGAGAGTGTACATTGGCAACATGGCGATTTGGGTGGTTTGGTGGAACAGGGCTTGCAAATTAGAGAGGACGGCTGGGGCTTTTAATACAGGTTTTCCTGGAAAAAAGAAAGAAAGAAAAGAGAAAGTAACGCATCCTCTCTCTCTGAGATGGGGCGTCCAAGCTCCTCCGCAGGTAAGAACGCAAGCAGTGCGAGGCGGCGCAAACCGCAAAGCAGCGCGCGAGCTGCTCTTGCAGTTCAGTGCCCTAAGCGCTGGTTTGGCGTCTGGCGCATGTGCAGTGAAATAGCCCAGCCCGGGGATCCAGCCAGAAGGCACGGATGGGGGAGGGGGCGAGTGGACCCAGGGCAGGAAGATAGAACCTGATCTCTCCACTCCTCCCTCCCTCCCTCCCTCCCTCCATGCACTACTCATCTTTCCTTTATTTCAGCCTTCAATCTAAATATAGCCAAACATGTTGTCCTTGACTACGTTATTTTCAATCATCTTGACTCACCATCCCATCCTAGTTTAGGAGTCTGCAAATACGAGCTAGTGGCCAAAGGGAAGCCAAATCTTTCAAAGAAAGGTGTTAAAAGAAACACACACACGCACACACACACTTTCAACACCTTAAAAGAAAATTTTTATGCGTGATCCTCAGGAAGTGTACAGATTTTTTTTTTCAGCCTGGTTCTTCTGCTTTAGGAAAAAGCCTTTCCTCCTGGCGTTTGCTCAAACCGCCAAACTTCAGGCCAGTCCTTCAGCCATACCGTTCCCGGATTTTGTTACGCCAGTGCAGCACGTTCGAGGGCTCTGTGGGGTCCAGCTGCTCAGCTGAGATTGGTCAAATAAATAAATAAACGGATAAACTGAAGGGATTTTCTGCCTGAACTTGCCTAATTAATGGGGGATGCATGATCCTGGGCCGAGAGCCTTGGGGTGGTACGGGAAGGGGGGGTGTCTCAGGATCCTCTGGACCTCTGGCCGCCCCCAGGGGACACTGAGGGACCGGCTCCCAGGCTCTGGTGTCAGAAGACCACCACCCGAGCGAAGAAGCCTCAGCCTCAGGTTTTCCGGGCAGGCTCAGTCCCCCTGGCCGGCTGTCTGGCGCCTTGTCCAGGAGGAGGCGCTGTAGGACAAGCGTCTTGCCCGCTGCGGCGGCGCGGGTGAGGCCCCGGGCGCGGGCGGGGGTGAGGAGGACACGTGACTCTCCTCCCTTCTCCTCTTGGTCGCCTAGTGCTTTCGGCCACTGTGGAGGGTCGGAGGTACTGCGCCCACCCCAGAGGGCTGCTTCCCGGGATGGACAGTTTAGGCCAACCCGAGGCCGCAGAGCCTGAAGGCAGATTGCAGGGTGGCGGGCCACCTCACTTCCTCCGTCTTCCCGGAGGTGGCGCGATTTCTGCGCGCTGGGCTCCTAAAAGCAGGACACTAGGGCCCCGCAGTAGGAGGGGACGTGTTTAACCATACCCCCTGGCTGGGCTACTGTTCTTGCCACCTACCCATAACTGCGATCCTTGGTACCCAGAATCGGCAGCCTTGAAAAGCACAACGTCCAGCGCCTCCCATGGCAGGCGGACAGGCCTCGCCATGACTCTCCTACGGCAGGGCCCGGGTTCCAAGGGATTCCCTCTGGGTCTCCTTGAGGCTCTGAGGGGGCAAATCTCATTGACTTTGCAGCCTGAGAACACTGCAGATGTTCAGCTCAGCTCTTTCCCACACCACCCCCACACACCTTCACCCCCGCGCCCATTTCAGAACTTTGGTGGACTCGACGGGTCATTTCTTGCACCACTGTGACACCCAACTTCAACAGTCGGCCCTGATCCAACCCCACTGATCTCCCATTGTCTGTTGGCAATGCAGCCTTCTTCTCTCTTTTCCGTACTTCAGAGCAATGATTCTTAATAAAGACCTGAGTTCAAATTGTTTATAACTCAGGTTCCTGGCTCAGGCCAGACTTATTAAGTCAGAATATCTGGGACCTGCATTTTGTAAACACTCTCCCAAAAGCAATTAAGAAGCATGCTTATAGTTACGAACTACTGGTCAAGTGTCTCTCCTGCTTTTTCAATGCTCTTTGGCCTCCAAGGGCCAAGCTCCCTTTACTGTGCAGCAGCACCCCCCACCATGGTTCCTGGAGCTCCCTCCCTAATTGTGTTTTTTAATGTCACTACCCCATAGGCTGATTAATTAATTGCTCCCATTTAGGGAAGGGGACATTGATTTCTTGCTAACTTGGAGATTTTAAATAGGTGAGTATGTTCTCAGTCCAGACCACCTTGGTTCAAATCTTTACCACTTACCTGCTATGTAACCTTAGGCAAGTAGGGACAATTCCCAGGGGGCCTATTTCCTCATATCAAAAGTAGGAATAAGAGTACCTTCAAGCGCTATTATGAAGATTTTTAAATTTTTTTTTTTTTACTTACATAGCAATACTATGTGCCTTGCACTATTCTAACTACCTTATGTACGTTAACTCACTGGTTAAGTACTTGAAACTGTGTTTTGGCACATAACAAGCATTCAGTACACGTTGCTTCTACTTCTCTCTTTTTTGCTCAACATCAGGCCTAGACTTTTAGAGCTGAAAGAGACCTGGTTCACTCACCCAATTCTTGAACTCTACAAAGGAGAAGACAGACCTTAGGCTTGGTCACACAGGCAGTGACATACCCAGAAGAACTTAGTTCAGGGATGCTTCCTCTTGCTGTAATGGGCCTTGTAGGCCCTGCCCCCCTTGGGTCTTAGGTGTGTGGCATCTGCCTATGGGTGGGCTTCAGGGACACCTCTGGAAGGAAAATGCCCCTAGGCCCTCAGTGGGTAGACCGGCAGACCAAGGAGGCCTTGCACCCATGCAGGCCCATTCATGACTCCTACCAAGGGCTTCAGGCCTTTCTTGAGAAAGCCACCTCCACCACCACTTGTCAGTCCCACGCACCAAAGCAAGTATCCCCTTTTTAGCCTCTTGACATCTGGAGCAGGGTAAAAAAGCAAAAGGCCAATGGGCAAGAGCAGAGGATGCCAGAAGTGTCCTAATCCCTCTTAATTTGCTTGTGTTCCAAGATCTAGGCTCCAGGGCTAAGTTGGACAAGCCCAACTTGCGCCACAGTGGTATCAAGGTGTATCTTGGAGAGGACTTATCCCCTCAATTTCCATCAGCCTTTCCAGATTTTTGAGATTTTTCTTTTTAAAAGAGCTATATAAATAGTATTTCATGCTACAACCCACAGACTTGTGCAGACCCCTTGCAACCAGGTTCCAACCCCTAGTCCTGGTTTCCATGGCTTGTGCTTATAGACTTTTCCTAACAAGGCCTCCGCAGCCCTTGGCCAAGCGACTTCTCTTGGCTTAACCAGGAGTTCACCTGGGGCATATTTTCTCTCAAAATACATATAGTCTCTTTAGCTTTCAACCACGCCAAATGAAGTTTGGCCTATGGCATAGGGGACCGCTGTAGTCCCCAGCCATCCCCAACTCCTGTGCCATCTAACCTCCACTCTTGTTTCTCAAAGTGCTAAGGTGGCCATCCCAGACCCTACCCTTCTTGAGACCACTGGAGTCTTCTCTAGTCCCAGGCTCCATCATCAAAGGCCCTGCCTCAGGGCCCGTTCATTTGGATCCCATCTCTCACTACTGGAATTTTGCTCTGGGGTCATCTTTTCTTCCCAGAGGACACCAAGCCAGAGCTCCTAAGCACAGACTCCGTTGTAGGAGATAGGGTTCAAGGTAGTGGGAAAAGTGTTCCTTTTTCATTGATAGAGTATAGTGCCAGGAACATGGGATCATATTTCTCCCCTACTTGGGACTCTCTGCTCAGCCCCTCCCTGACTCTACCCCTATCCTGTGTTCCCATGTGCCAGGCCTAGGTAGTCTTCTTCTACCATCTGTCCCCCCCCCCACCCCCGAGTTCATTCAAAGTCCCATCCCTACCTGTTCTTGTTATGCAGACACTTAGTTTAAGAGGAAAGCTCAGTACTACCTCTGGGCAACAGGCCTCTTAAAAGTCAATGTCAGACTATTCTTCCCTGGGGCCACATAGCCCTGGCCCTTCCAGTGGACAGAGAGCAAACCTCATTACATTTGGAGTGTAGCTGAAACCTGCAGATGCCCCTTCACTTTATCCTCCTTCCTGGGAAGCTGCTCTGGCTTCTAGGTTGGTGGAGCCCTACCTCATGGGAGCTTTCTGGGCAGGAATTCCCAGGACTGGCCCTTTCCAGGCAAATGAGGTGGGATAGTCTCAGAGTCCTGCTTTCCCCCCAAATCATTACAGGTTTTTAAAGAAGGCTTCAACCTGTGCTTCTACACCTCTTCTTCTGTTACTACCACCACCACCATTGAAACTCTTTGAGAAAACTCCAACAAATTGGCCCAAGTTAGTATGCTGTTCTCCCTGATACTCAGCTTTCTTATTAGACCAAATTTGTTCTTTCTTATCCCCACTCGCTCATTCATTCACAGAAGCCCAGGACACTGGGGGCTCGGAGGCGAGGGAAGACTGTAGGAAGGTGGATACTCTCTCCTTAATCATGTTGCCTGACTGCCCTAAGATTAGAAAATAATTGAAGATGTCTGCCTCAGAGTCTTCCTTTCCTTTTTCCTCTGCATGCTAGTTACTTTCCTGTTATTATCTCAAAATACAGAATAGGCTGTGTCATTTTATTCTTCTTGCGTGAGCCACAGTGAAGCCTGCAAGCAAGCCCAGTCATTGTCCTTCATTGCCACTCATTCAAAATCTATCCACTGAGCCCAGATCAGGCACTCAGCATTGTTTCAAACAACCACCTCCCCAGCCTGGTCTCCTCCTTGTACCCCACCCTCCATGAAAAGCTCACACAATTGCCTAGAAAGTCACACATCCTTTGATTAATTCTGTTTTATTAACTTAAGGAAAAATAAAGAAATCTTTTCTCAACCTCTCAAAGTCTAATTATTACTATTTTTTTTTATGGTGGATTAGCTGGGACTAATTTTGAAGCTGCTCACCTAGTCCTAACAGAATCAGAAATCATTTTTTAAAGGGTTGACATTTACTCGTGTTTTTAAAACGAATGCTACCAACTGTAAAAGAAAAAGGTCCTCCTAAGAGGCTAATGGGGGAGGGGAGAAGAAATAAATGCCATAGAGTGTGAGCCAACAGCTCCCCGCCTTCAGCTGATGGAAGTTTAGAAATACACAGGGCTTAGAAATACACAGAGAATGGGTGGAAGTTAGAATGCAAAGAGATCTTTGTAGAGAGAGATCTCTTTCATAGGCTTGGTGGAACTTGCTGATGAGAACTCTTGCACTGAATTTGATTTAGAAATCATGTATGTGTGTGTGTGCTCTACAAACCTACACATAATCCCCATTCTTTTCATCAGAATCGTCAAAATCATACATGTCTTCCCACTGATTGGTAGAAACTCTGGAGGGCTATGGAAGGGTGCTGGGGGTCAATTCTCTTTTGATTTACCCCACTTGGTGGGAGCTGGGGACATCGCTTCCACGCCCCCTCTCCCAGCATAGAATGTCCTATTCTCCCCAACTGAGCTCACTTGGGCCCAAGCTCCGTTTCTGGGCTTTCTCAGCAGGAGAGCGCACTCCCTCCTCGTCTCTCAGGCTAACCCTCTAGTGGGAGTGGCAGTGTGGGGCTGTAGCATTTCACTCAGGTTTGAGCACGGGACCGTGAGCCCCTAGCCAAGTGGGAGCAGGACATCTGACTTCCTGGGCTTGGGTTCCTTTAGAACCTCATTTGCTTCCTCACACCCTGTCCCCTTCACACCAGGGCTGTTTTATTGTTTTATAACCTTCTTTTAGAGCTTCAGTTGCCAAAGATCCCGATGCGGCTATTCTCCAGTTTCTCACTTTACCAAACCCCAAGTCTTGCTGTTTTAAGCAGTTTGGTCACTTGCAAAGTCTCCCCTTTCAGAGCTAAGCAAATTATAGAAACCTCTAGGCATGTAGCTACCTTCACCTTTCTCACTGAGCCCATCCACAACAATACAGAGCCAAGTGTTAACTCCAACTGCTACCCCCCACCCCAAGCCCACCCAGCCTCTCTCTAACCACCCTATATTCTGTTGAAGTTTGAACAAAATCTCAAACAATTCCTGGTATAAGGGAGTCAGAAGTAGCCTTTGATTTTCCTCTTTATTTATTTACCATATCTAGAGCTACAAAATGATTGAAAGAAAGCAGTTGAAGGTACTCACAGTGAATGCAGCCAAAGAATCATAAGACATGCCCACCAACCAGTCTTTTCGAAATAGCACTACCTTCCAACTTAAACAGACTTGTCTGAAAAGATGCTATTTGAAAAGCCCAGGGTATTGATATGAATATGACCCCCCTTGCATCCTGAATATTTGGAACTATTTAAATGTGAGAGAACAGTTGCAGTGAACCTTTATTTAGTGAATAAAAGTTTAAAGCCGAAGGTTATTTATGGTTGTGCAGAGATGAGACCTGAGTGGCTATTTACGAGCACGTGATTCCAATAAACTTTGTTTTATGGCTTGAGAGTTGACAAGCCAAAATATAATTCCCACCATAAATTAGGTTAAGAGCATACAAGTGCAGATGCTTGGTTCTTGGAGCAGCGATAGGGAAGTGAGAGGCTCCAGCTAGCGCCAGGCTCAGAAGGAGACAGTGCTACTCCCAGTTCCCCTGCCCACTAGGAGAGAAAACCAGTAAGTCCCTTATTACTTTTTCCAGGACAGCTCCAGGGGTGGGGGATTTCTCTGCCTTGTCGTTCCTGCCTGGGGTGAGCAGAAGTCCCAGAGAAGTGAATTTTCATTTTAGCCTAAACCGAAATTAACAAATGGAATGGGAATCTTGGGATCCTCCCCTCCCTTCTGCACATAGAAAGTTAGGAACTGAGAGCTCCTACCTCACAAAAGGGGACTTACTGTCTCTCTCCACCTCCCAATGGAGCATCTGTCTCAGACGTGGAATTAAACAGTGGTAGTCTAGGTGGAGAGAGTGAGAGAGTGGGGGAGAGAAGGGGAGGGAGAGAAAGGATGAGGATGGAGAGGGCTTTGCTTCTGAGATTTCTCAGGGAAGGCTGCCATCCTAGAATAGATGAAAACTTAAAGCTGGACACCAGCCCCTGTGAGGAGCACCGCTTTGTAAGATTGCTTTGTGGGCTCTCCAGTAGCAATGCTGACAAAATGCTGCCACATCCATGGAGCTGCAGGACAATCTAAAGCATTGCTCTTTACCTTCCAACCCATCGATTTTCCTCCTCCTTTGGTTATCATTTAGGTCCTCATTTCCCTTGGAAATTGCTCTTTGTTTTGAATTGGAGCAGAAGTGGGAAGGCAAGTCCTAGTCATGCCTGGTCCTTCTTTGGAAAGGGGAGAAGCCAGGTTTTGGGGGCGCTAGTTGGGGCTGGGGAATTTGAAACCCACCCGAAACTTGAATTGCGCCAGAGCGAGCCAGACCTGGACCTGGGGCAAGGGACAGATGCAGCGGCTGTCCCCTCCCCGGTGAACTTGCGCCCACCCGGCTGATTGTGCAGAAGGGAACACACAAAGGCCCATTTTCTCCTCGCTTCCCGTTTTCCCACTGGGGAAACCCTGTTACAGGCTGCCTGAGTCGGGCCAAGCAACCAGTAAGGTTTTGCCCAAGGGTGCATGGAACGGGGGAGGTGATGGGGGCCAATACTCTCCTACTCCCTGGGTCTGCCCTTGAGGATTGCGGTCTCCCGCTCCGCGGAGAACTTGGCGCAATTCCTGGGGGCGGCACCCGAAGCGGGGAGGTCTGGGTATTGGTGGGGTGTCTGGGCCTTGTCATTTTTCTGTGTATCTTCTGTCTCTGCTTTATTATCCTGTGGAATTTAAGTGACCCCCGTTTTCATTGCAACAGGTTCGAGACCATGCGAGACTGCCTCTGTAAGTACCTTCCCGTTTCTTCCGAATTGCGAAGAAGCGGTATTGAGAACTGGGGAGGTGTTGGCGGAAGGGCCGGCCCACAGGACTGGGCGGGTGGGAGAAGGGCCCTGGCCGCCCTGGCCTGGCGGTGCGAGGGAAGCTCTCTTCGGGTGTGGAGGCTCCAAGTTGTGCTCCCGGATAGATTTTTCTGGGGCCTAGTTCCCAGTCACCCAACCAAGAGAACACACCGCAGGCTCTCACCCTGGTCTCCTTGGGCCTCTCCAGGCCTCCCCAGCTCGCACAGGTGCAGCCCCGCTGCTGCCTCCGCTTCTGTGAAGAGCTTGCAGCTAATTAGCAGCCCGCCCTATTTACAAGTTTCGGCGAGCATCGCTTTCTGCTCGAACCAGCCTGCCAAACGGCAAAGCATCGCGGTTCCCCTCCGCTGCCCAGCCTTGCCCAACTTCTCTTCTCTCGTTTTTTAATAAAAAAGAAGAAAGAAAAACGTCACCCCCTACGGCTGCGGGTGTGGGGAGTTGGTCCGCTTTCGTGAAGGGCTGCGAATTCTGAGCTTTACGTGGAAATCCCTCCTCGCTCCGCCCCCCCCCACCCTAGGCCCCAGCCCAGAGCTTTGGGGTCTGGGCTGGGGACACGGGCTGAGCGAGGAAGGAGGGATGCGACCCTTCTGGTTCACCTCTGGTCCTCTCAGCCTGCAGTTCCAGAATTTTCTCGTTAGAGCCGCTGGTGTTGCAGGCAAACGTCGTGTTGGTGGTGGTGGTGCTGAGGGCTGCAGCGAGGGGCAGAGATGCTTGGAGTCCTGAGCTCAGAAGTTTGGATCTTTCTGAGTTGCATGTGCCCCGAAGACAGGTAGATTTCTGAGGAGGCCTGTGAAATCTCCAGGAAGACTATCTCATTAAGGTGATGGTAGTGGCAGGAGAATGAAGGAAGAAAACAGTGACCTCCTCCCTCACTGCAAAATGGAGATTATTTTATTTTAATGGGAGATGGAATGTAGGAGGGCGGTGGAAGCCAGGCACCCTTCCTCTCTGCTGATACACCTTTTCTCCAGGGTGGAAGAAGCCAGGGCTTGGCTCTGGGCCAGGTTTCTTTGCTCTCCAGGGTGGGCAGGCTAGTTGACTTCCTGGAGGCTGTGTTTCTCCCCAGAAGTGGAGAGTCTGCCCAGTTCATACTTCCCCTCTAGTGCTCAGGCTGGCCCAAATAAAACCAGCTCTGTGCTCCAGGCTGGAAAATCTGGTGTCCCCAGGACACCTTGGTTTTGCCCCCTTCCTGCGGCTGCCCCTGCTCTGGGTGCTTATCTCTGCCAGTGCTCCTCGCTTGCAAACCCACATTCGGCACCCTGTAGCTGCACAAAAAGCCTGAGAGATCAAAAGCATTTGTATGGGCAGTTGAGCGGGAGGTGAATATTTAACGCTTTTGTTCATCAATAACTCGTTGGCTTTGACCTGTCTGAGCAAGTGGAGCAATAAGGTGAAATGCAGGTCACAGCGTCTAACAAATATGAAAATGTGTACCCCCACCCGGTCCCCACCCAGCCCAGCAGGATCCCCCAATTTGTCTGGATAAAGCCTAGGTCCAGTGTCCCCAGGCAGGTGGGTGTGTGGGAGTGCTTGGCATTAGGGGAGGTTGGGGGGGGATCTCCCCCAACAAGGGCATTTGATGTGGGGCAGCCTCAGACTCTCCTTAGATTTGGCACCCAGGAAGTCCCTATAAAATAGCTAAAGCCCTGGAACCAAAGGATGGTGTGGGGGGGTGTCCAAAGTGCAGACTAGAAGCAGGGAGCCAATTTTGCCAGGCTGTGTGGGGGTGGGGGGAGGCGCAGAGGGGAGTTTCCCTGATCTACCACACAAGATTCAGGCTGAGGCTGAAACTCATTTTTGAATCATAAGGGAGAAAATCAAAACAATCAAAAAAAATTTTTAACACCTCTGGCCTCCGGTCAGAGATCCAAAAACCCCCTCTTGAGCCCAGGCATCCTTCTGCCCCTGAAATCCAGCAGGGCCCTGAGTGTGTCTGTGTTCTTCGTGCCCCAAACGGAGGGGTGAGCCCTAGACGGCGCTGAGGCGCTGGGGCGGGTGCAATTCATGAACTTTTGTACTCTTGTGTGCTGCTGTCGGCAAAGCAAAAATAATGAAACTTTGTGATATGTTTGTAAATGATTTCGAATGACCCCTCGCCCTGCCCTTCACCATTAGCACGCCGACCCTAGCCCAGGGCAGCTCGGTGCCTGCAAGCAGTGCCTGCCGCGGGGTCCGCAGCAGCAGCAGCAGCAGCAGCAGCAGCAGCAGCAGCCTCAGGACCAAGAGGCCCGCCCGGCACAGGGCCCAGGAAGGTAAACGTGAGACTTCTGTGAGAACTAGCTTTGTCAGCCAACCTGGCTTGCCTCCGCGCTGGGAAAAAGAATGGGTGGAGGATATTCTCCTCTTGCATCTTTTCTTCTGCCATTGAGGGCATTTGCTCCTTTCAGGAAAATACCACTTGATAAGGGGAGGGGGTGTAATTTGGATCTGGAGGGGGTCGGGTAATAAAGCCGCCATTTCTGGGATGGATTATTTCTTTCTTCTTTCCTTTCCTTTCCTTTCCTTTCCTTTCCTTTCCTTTCCTTCTTTTTTAAGATGACTGTCCCATCTCCTTGGCTGCTCGGTCCCTCTGGCCCTGGTACGGAGGATGGGGAACTCGTTGCTGCAATTTTTCACCAAGCTCTTCAAGCTACCTGAACCCTCTCTGAAAGTGCGAGTGGCCGTGTCGGGCCCGTGATGGCTCTGAGGAAGAGGCCGGGGCTGGCAGCAGTCGGGGTACCCACTCTGGCTGGAACCCGGAGCTAGTAACGTTGTCTATATATACCCTGTAGAACCGAATTTGTGTGGTATCCACATAGTCACAGATTCGATTCTAGGGGAATATATGGTCGATGCAAAAACTTCATGTTTCTCCGAAATGGCCATAGTCGGAAACAGAGGCCAGAGGCAGCGGGCGCGGGTCAGTTTTCTTTCTGTTTTATTACCTTAGACTCCAGGAGGATGGGCTGAGTCTGGTGACATAATGGAGTCTTTGCCTGGAGAAACCCCTCCGAGGCTCCTGTGTAATCCTTTAATTGGTTGCATGAATGCAGGGCCAAAGGATAGGTTTGGGGGGACTGGGGAGCAAGGTGGAAGGCCAGGTAGCCCCAGCCCCAGCTCTGCCCGGAGGGAGTGTGGGGTGAGGTCAGAGGGTGCCCAGTGAGGGGGACTCACTGGTCAGGGACTGCCATGTGGGAAAAAGCCAGTTGGGACGAAGGAGTGCAGGGTCCTTTGGAGACCATCTGGGTGAGGTGAGGGTGCCATCCGCGGCTTCCAAGCCCACCCCTCAGCTGCAGCAGCTGGGGGGGCTGTGGGTGGCAGTCTTGCCATACCTGCGAGAGGGGCTTTGGCCAGAAACGCTCCAGCCTAGGCACTCACAGAAAGCTTGGCAGTTACTCATTGCCTGATTCGATTCAGGCCAGCCAGCTTGTTGTAACTTTTGGGTGACCCTGACGAAGACAAAGCCAGGACTCGGCCTTTGTATGGCAGAGTCCCCGTTCCCGCGGGCGGGAGTCCTGCCTGCCTGGGGTACTCTGCCTAAGTCCAGGGCTGCCTCACCCACCGGCCTGGTGGTATTCTGCAGCCTGACAAATTTGGGCTTTCATCCCCCTCCTTGAACTGTACCCATTTTGGGGGGCTGTTTTCAGGCGGGTGGGGGCAGTGGAGAGGGCACTCCAGGTTAACAAAGTCAGTGGCAGACAAAAGCTGGGATTACCTGCCAGGAACGAGGGTGCTGGGGACTCTAGAACTACAGTAACATCTGGTGGGGGCCTTCGAATGTGCCATGGCGAGTCACTTGAGTACACGTATGTTATTTAGTTAAATTTGTGAAAATTATGAGATGCTCACCAACCCGGTGATAAACTCGCTGCCTCGCTATTGGCTGGCCTGGTCACATGGCCGCCAACTTTATTCAGTTGACAGCAAGTAGGAGGGCCCTATGGAAGGAGAAAAAAAGACAACACGAGAAAAATTAGTATTTTCTACCTTCTGAAATTAATGGCCATGAGTTCGTATATGGTGAACTCCAAGTATGTGGACCCCAAGTTCCCTCCGTGCGAGGAGTATTTGCAAGGCGGCTACCTAGGCGAGCAGGGCGCCGACTACTACGGTGCTGGCGTGCAGGGTGCAGACTTCCAGTCCCCGGGGCTCTACCCACGGCCCGACTTCGGTGAGCAGACCTTCGGCGGAGGCGGTCCTGGGCCCGGCTCTGCGCTGCCCCCACGGGGTCACGGGCAAGAAGCGAGTGGCCCCGGCGGCCACTACGGAACCCCAGGAGAGCCGTGCCCCGCTCCCCCGGCGCCCCCGCCCGCGCCCCTGCCCAGCGCCCGGGCCTGCAGCCAGCCAGGCGGCCCCAAGCAGCCGCCCCCCGGGACGGCCCTCAAGCAGCCCGCCGTGGTCTATCCGTGGATGAAGAAGGTGCACGTGAATTCGGGTAAGGCAAGGCCCAGCGACCTCTCAGTCCCCACCCAGGCCTGGAGGCCTGGGCCCCTGGGAGGGGGTGCGAGTGGGTGGGGGCGTGTGGGGCTTCAATGGGCCCTGCAATTATTCTCTCCATAAATTTTTATAGCTGAGGGAGCAGGCCGGGACCATGTGGCTGGCTGCTTGGCTGTGGGCGAAAAAGGGGGTGGAGATGGGGGTGGGGTGGGGGAGGACTCCATTTTCAGAGCGAGGGAACCTGGTAGAGGAGAGGGGGATCGCCAAATGCTTGGGCATTCTGGAGCTCGTGGCTCGGGCCAGGGAGATGGGAGCACATTTGGGGATCCCCTCCCGGGGAGCCTGGGGGAGTTGGTGGGTGGGAGGGTGGGTGGGAGTGAGCGTATGTGTGTGCGCGCACGGGGCAGGGAGGACGGGAGGGCGGGAGGGAGGAAGGGAGCGGGCTGGGGAGTGTGCGGGGAGGGCCGCGGGGCCTCGGGGCGCGCCAGGAAGTGAGCGGCAGTGGCAAGGGGCCTAACGAGTGGCTGGGCGCTGACCTGACCGTGCTGTCTGTTTTGTCTCGCAGTGAACCCCAACTACACTGGCGGGGAGCCCAAGCGGTCCCGGACGGCCTACACCAGGCAGCAAGTCCTAGAACTGGAAAAGGAATTTCATTTTAACAGGTATCTGACGCGGCGCCGTCGGATTGAAATTGCTCACACCCTGTGTCTGTCCGAGCGCCAGATCAAGATCTGGTTCCAGAACCGGAGGATGAAGTGGAAAAAAGACCACAAGCTGCCCAACACCAAAGGCAGGTCCTCGTCCTCCTCCTCCTCTTCTTCCTCCTCCTGCTCCTCCTCAGCTGCTCCCGGCCAGCATTTGCAGCCGCTGGCCAAGGACCACCACACGGATCTGACGACCTTATAGAAGTGGGGAACCTGGGCCCATTCCTCCCTGCGCTCCCGGCTGAGCCGAAGCTGCGGGGGCAGGCCAGGCTTGCTGTCACCTCCCTGGGCTCTAAGGTACTGTGGGGTGGACCTGGGACTCGCAGGCCGCCCTCGGACTAGGTTAGCATCCTGCCCGAGGGCAGCCCCCTCCCTGGAGCGGAATCGGGGTGGGAGGGGGGCGGGATTCTCTCTCTAAGTACATTATCATATGGCAGGAGCTACTGAGAACATAAACCTTGGCGAGTTATTAAACTTATGAAAATCTCTGCTGTTGGATTTTGAATTTGCAAATGAAGGTGAGATACTTTATCTCAGTGTGAAGTTGAACATTCTCCCCCACCCCACCCCTCCAGGGATCTTCGTGGTTTAATAACGTGGGGGAGTTGAGGCAGGAGCTTGCCCCCCGCCCCTGCGCTAGGTGCTTTCAGTGGAAACAGGAGAGGTGGGCCAGGATTTCTGAACTTTCTGGGTTGGTTATCTGTATAATTTCCAGTGTGAAAAAAAAGTATTTTGCTCCCAGTGGCCCCATGCCCAAAGAAATGAGTCTAAGAAGAAAGTGGAAACGGGTTATTTTATGTTTAGATTATATTTGCTTAAATATTTATTTGTTGGGGGATGGATAGGGTACAGAAATAACTGACATCTTAATGCCAAAAATCTTAAGAAGGTGAAAGGGGCTGAGTTTCAGGGAGAAGAATCAGAGATGTGTGGACTAACTTCTGGCTGTAAGCGTTATTTTGAACTCCACCCCCTCCCCACTCCCCGGAAATGTGTGTAGGGGGCCCTTAACCCTTTTAGAGGGAAGGAAAGGGTCCACTCAAAGTTGAGTTCTTGAAAATATATTTCCACATGTGCTTTTTTCAGCACTGTGCTTACAACTAGTTCTGGGTGATTAAAGAAAAGGGGAAAGAAAGAAACAAATGGTCCAACATTTTCCTTCTGGGGAAAGAAAACAAAACCTCTATGTTCTGGGTCATTAGATAATGACTGAATTTTCTGTTCCAACTGGATTCCAAATGCTGGATTCCAAATAACCCATATAGCAGTTTTTTTAAATAGGAATTGGTGTACAGCCTATATGGGAGAGGGGGTATGTAGTGGGGAGGAAGTGGGAAAGTAGGGGAAATCTTGCTTTAAAAAAGAGAGAGAAAACTAATTGAATCTAGAAGTCCACAAAAGTTGGTCTTAGGGTTTTTTTTTCTGAAGTTTTTATTTTTTAAACAAATGTAAGGAAGTTTTCCCTCAACACATTAATTAGAAGCAGAAATTGTCAAAGTATAAAAGTTTCAGGCCCTCTTCCTTGCCTTAAAGAATAGTGGTTTAAGAAAAATCACTCTCAAACAACAGGAGTGATGTTCTTCAGTCATTTTTCTTATGCCTTGCCTGAGAAGGGTTCAAAGCTCATTTCTCTAAAATGCTGACCCTTAAGGATAAGGGGGAAGGAGTCAAAGGTAATGGCCAGAGTTCATATACTCAAATGAAACAAGACTTTGGAAGTTTAAACCCCAAAGCCTCAGGCTCCAAAAAGAAACCCCTTGGTTGTAGCTACGGAAAAGTGGCAAAAGGGGGTGGGGGAAGAAGGATGAGCTTGAAAGAGAGATTCAAACCTGGAGCTATTTTTTTTCAGTGCTTCAAAATACTTCAGAAGGTTCGGAGATAATTTTTTAAAAATATATTTAGGTGGAGGTAGGAAAAAAAGACTTTTTCTGCACGCATTTTCTTTGGTGTCTCCTGAGAGCTGAGAGCAGGTATTCACTGAGTCCCTAGGCTGAAATTCCACTTCTCTAAAGTATCTTCCAAGCCTTGGTCTTTTGTATTAGACCCTGGGGACAGCTCTTTGTTCCTCCTTGGGGTGAGCCTGGCTCTCAGACTTGCACATGGCAATACTTGAATATCACCACGTCGGGATATTAAAGATGGATATTCCTGCATTATTCGCATCATTGTTTCTATGACAAAAAGCAAAGAGTTCATACATAGTCAAGACGTCTTTTTTCTGACGCCCTCACGTTGAGAAGCTGAAAAGGTATTTTACTGAAGTTCGGCTAAATTACAGAATCAGGTTCATCCAGAGGACAAATTTTCTATTCGATTAGCTGTATTTCAGCCGGGAGGACTGACCTCTAAACCCTTAACCTTTTGGACTCTAACTACCCTTCTCTTCTTTTTTTCCCCCTCTAACATGGAGAGCAGTCTTTGGAAGTAGCATTTGAAAAGAGCCGCTATGGTTAGGCAAGTTGGAAAGTTGCTAAGATTCTTTCCTAAAGCCCAAATCTGTGAATATATTGAACCTTCTCCTTGGGGGGTGGAAGGGATATATTTTCACAACACCAAACTACATATATATTATAAAGATTATTATATAGGTTTCCCCCTTCCCAGAAGTTCAGGTTATTCACTCCAGCTTTAGACCCAATGCCAAAACTGCATAGCTGCCCTCACTCATACCCCACAGGAAAGCCAAGAGGCATGTTTTGATGAAGAAAACCCAAGCTTCTTCTCAAACATAGCCCCACTACTTTGAAAAGTAACTTAGTCAGAGAAACAACTTCTTTGTTTATAAGTCTCAGTTCTCCTCAGTTTCCAGGGATTGTCTTTTGAAATGTTAATGGAGCCTGGATGGCCCAGGGGGCAGCCCTCAACCCTGTGGTCCCAATTGGACCCCAGCGTCCATTTGGGCCCACAGGAGTAGGGCAGGGAAGAAGCAGTGCCTCCCCCGCAACCACCACCACCCAGGGCAGGGAAGGAAATGCGTTTCCATCTGGGAACATACTCTGGAGAAACCTAGATGTGGAAAGGCGCAGTGCCCCATTTGCTTTTATTTGTTTCCAGTTTGTTCCCCCAAATATGAGCCAGAAGTGTTTGTTTTGGTGGTGGTGTTTTTTTTTAAACTGTGTTGGGGTCGTGACTGGGGAGGAGTGAAGTGTTTACTGAGGACATTGCTCCTCAGACTCCCATCTCACTTTGTCCATTGCAGCCTTTTGTTGGGAGATGACATTGTCAGTCAGCCCCATGGTGTCTGTTCACACAAGATGCTTTTTTAGTAGAATTGACCACTGTTCTGCTGCCACTGATTAAAGTATTATTTATACTAATTGTTGCCTGTAGTTTTGATGTAATTCATTGCTCTATATTTGAAATAATAAAAGGTGTAGCAAAACTTCCATCCTGTTTGGTGCCTCCACAGAAGCCTTCTTCATTAAGTCTTCTAAAAGCTAACGTTCGATATTAACAATTTATTTTATTATTTTCTGCATTGTGCCTGACATGTGAAGGTTAAACTGTGTTAGGGTTAGCAAATCTGTCATTGACCTTTCCCCCACAAGTACACACTCCCATTTGGCCACCATATTTTGTGAGCGTTGAGAAGCCTAAGCTTGGATTCAGGCTGCCTGGCATTATTATTATTATTTTGAAAGGAAAATAAGTAACTTCCTAGGCTAAAAAGAGGCTTCAGGTTGGCTCTCTGTGTGGCCCGGGTTAGCCCTAAACCCCTTCAGTCTCTCTTTGTTTTGTGGTGGGAGAGAGACTTCCCTGCACGACCCTCCCCCCTCCCAACTCTGGAAGAGTGCTGGGTTCTGGGCCAAGCTGGGACTGGCCAGTGGCTACTGGGACCAGACCCCTCTGGCCTCCAGTCTTGGACTCCTACTTTTCCTGTGCTGTTCAGCCCCACTGGGGCTCCAGCACCTGCCCCTCCTTCCTCTGGAGCCCCCTCCGCCCTGAGACGACAATAAACACTCCCCACTATAAAAAGTGGCGTGCGCTATTTTTTTTTTTTTTCACGCGAGGGCTTTCTCTGGTCTTTGCCTGGCCTTGAAGAGTGGGCCAAGACAGGAGTCCCAAAATAGCTGGGGAGGGGGGGCTTGCTCGCGACAGGAAATGAGCAGAATGCATAAAATCAGACATGTGTCCTTAATATATGGAAGGGCTCGCCTCAGACGCGTGGACATGTGTATTTATAAGTGTGCAGACAGAAGTTTAAATATTCAGACACATTTTATGATTGTCCTCTGCCCGTCTTCTGGTTAATGGCTCCTCCTGTGCCCACCAATACATCAATACCGTGGTGTGTATTGAATCACGGGCAGGGACGAGGAGGAAGCGAGTCCATAGCCGAGCCCGCTTGAGTACAGTACAGTAAATCGGGACCCTCGGCAGACGGCGCTTCCCGCCCGCCCGCCATGTTGGGGAGCCCTCCCTGCCCCCCGCGCCTGGCTGGGCGGCCGGGGCTCGCCGGCAGCCGGGGGAGGGCCTTTCATAACCCGGAGAATTTTCAAAGTGCGAGGAAGATGATAAGAATAGATTTCTACAAGTCCCGACCACGTGATTGGCGAAATAATTAATTCAGCACGTCCCTTAAGAAACACGGAGTCGTCATTAATCTGCCACGCAAAGGGCTCTCTCCGACTTGGAAAGTGCAGGGATCCCAAGAATATCACCCGCCGAGGGGGGCCGCGCGGCGCCCCCAAGCCCTCCACCCTCGGGCCCCCAGTGGCGGGCGCGGGAGCGCGGCCAGCAGGTAAATATTTTGGCGACTTTTATTTCTTCAGATTTAAATCCTTAATGAACTTAGCTGTCAGGGCCGCTGACAAATAGTTCCCTTTGCTTCCTGATTTGGAACCGCGCGCCGGCGAGAAGTTGTTAGTGGCTTGGATGGTGACCTTTGGTTCAGCAAAGCTTTGCACTTATGAAAAATTACTGAGAGCGGCCGAGTGTGTGTCTGAGAGCGCGCGAGAGGGTGTGTGTGAGCATGTGGGGGTGTGCGAGGGGCGAGGGGCGAGGGGGCGAGGGGCGAGGGTGTGCGCGAGCTGCTCCAAAACAACAGGAGTTGTTAAAAACCCGCCCGGCTGGGGGACGCGCCTGGCGCACGCGGGCCGAGGTTGCCCGGTCGCCTGTGTCTACCGGGAACAATGGTCGCTGTCACGGCATCTGCTGCCTATTCTTAAACCGGTGAGAAAAGGCCCCGGCCCTCTTTTCAAGCGAGGGTCGTAAATTTTTCTTTGCGTCATAATAGAAGGCTATAAAATCGAGTTGAAATTTTACCCCAGGCAGGTTTTAACCAACAGATAATGATTTCCGAGTTGCTTCTCCCACTCCCCTCCTTTCCCACCCAAGCTCTGCTGCTTCTGTCACCCCCGCAAAGAGTTTCCCCTCCGTCCCCTTTATTTTTGTATTTTTAATTTGGGCGAAGATCTAAAATAAAGGCACGGGTTAGAAGTACCCGCCGCTGGAGTAGGAGACCCCGGGGGCGAAAGGAAGCCTGGGGCAGGGATATGCGGGAGTTGCCAAGTCGTGGTGCAAAGGCTGTCTGTCCTGTCGCCTCCCATTTTAGCCTTTTTTCTCCCACCCTCCAAGGAGCCCTGAGGTCCCACTAGCCCCTGGGCTCCCACCCCACCCACTCCACCTCCAGCTTGCCCCAGGCTCTCGGTTGGGACAGCAGCGGACATTCTCCTCCAGCTCGCAGCTCAGGGCCGGTGCCGGGGAGGAGAGCCTCTTTATTCGCCTCCTTCGCTCCCGTTGGCTTTGAGGATGGTTTCCGCTAGCTGGAGTTGGCTGTGTTTGGTAGTTGTTTGGGGATTGTGTGTATGTTTTGATTTCTTTTTTGGTTTGTGTATATTTCCCCGTCAGGATAGAGACAAAGTTTCCTCCGCTATGAATTATACATTCAAACAATAATACATTAATTCAATTATTCAAAGATGACAAATGTTTATGTGCTTTGCAAGCGACTCCGACGCAGATTCCGGGTGCTTTCTCTGAGCTGCTTGCGTTTTTCTCAATGAGAATTTGCTCCCCTCCCTCCCCAACCCCACCCACCCCGACCCACCTCAACATACCCTGGTAGGCCCAGAGAGGAACCCACAAAAGCCTGCCCAGACCCGCTGGCAGCCGGGCAGCCAGCAGTCTCCCAAGTCCTGGGCTTGGCGGGCACCGGCCCGGGCTATTTTATCAGTGTGACAATTGCCCGGGTTGATGTGATAAATCATCGTAAGTAATTCCTGAAAGGGTGCGAGGCTGTTGGGGGCCGGGCGAGGACTGTAAATCTTTCCGGTTTATTGCTCTATGAACATATGCTCCGATTGAAGAAGGCTTAGATCCTTTCCTGGAGACAAATTCCCGCAAATCGGCCCCCCTCTTTGGCAGGAGATTAACACTTGCTGCGGGCCGTTGCTCGGCCCCTGGCGGGAGGCTGGGGAGCAGGAACCTCCGGGTGGGGGTGAGCTGGGGGCACCTACAGTCTGGCCTCCAGAGGCCTCCCGAGTGGGCCTCCAGCCAGCCCCAGCCAGGTGAACAAAAGGAGGAGCTCCCTGACAGGTCTAGGGGCTGGAGCCTGTGACCTGTCCTCGGGGACTTCTGTGCTTCTGAAGGGGGGATGAGGAGGACTTTACCCCCTTCTCCCCGGTTCTTCCGGGGCTGCCAAGCACATTCACGCTCGTTTTCGCCTGTTGGAGACTTTGCAAGCGGTGACAGGGCATCTGCTCCGTGCCCATTGCCACTGAGAAGCAGAACTGGCCATGACAAGGATACTTCAGGGATGGGGTGGAGACTCCCGCGTGGTGCGGGATTCCAGGGTGCAGGTCGGGCGGGAAAGGGCCATGGGGCTGCGAGGGGAGGGGGAAGCTCTTGGCAGGCTCGGACCTAGAGGCTGGTCGCTCACCCTGCCTGGGAGCTTAACTCTTTCTCACACGCAGAGTTGTGACGGTAAATTCTGCCCGACCACTTGGAGAGTGCTGGGAACAGGTCCCGATGTGCTCTTTCTAAACAGAAGCTCCCTTGACTCCCTGATCAGCCCGACCAGGACTGATACCGCAGGCTCCTCGCCTTCTGGGAGGCGCCGCAGGAAGCGGGAAGCCGTGGCCTGTCAGTCGTGGGGCCTGCGGATTCCGTGGGCCCGGCCCAGGTTGGGAGGCGCGCAGGTCTCGGCAAACAGCGGCTCTGCGCCTCGGGGGCTCCAGGCCGCGGGCGCCCGAGTGGAGTGCGCAAGGCGCGGAGAGGGGAAACCGCTACCGGTCTGGCCTGCTGCTAAGGCGCCTTTTCTGGCTCTCGGGAGTGGTGACTCCGCCGCCGCGTCTGCGAAAAGAGTCGAGGCCTCGAGCAGTGGTGAGGGTGGGGGGTGGGAGTGGGGGGTGGGGTTCCCCCGGGGTGTCTGGCCTGGTCTGGGAGCTGGAGTCACCCACCTTAGGGCCGGAGCCTCCGCTGTGCCACAACTAATTGTCTCGTCCCGGGAGGGGGAGAGCAGCGCGTCCGCCTAGGCAGAGGCTTGCCTGGGTGCGTGCGGATGCGAGGTACCGGGCTCGGCCGGCCGGGGAGCTAAGGGAACCCTGGGCCTCTGATGCTCCACAGCCGCCTCCGGAGACGGCTCTGAGAGGCAGCCTCTAAAATTTCCAGTCCGTGGGCCAGTCCGGTGGAAGGCCGGGCCAGGGTCAGAGGTCGTGGGGGGAGAGACTCCAGCGCCCCCATCCCACTGCCGGCGGCCAGGCTGGGGCTGGGTTGGTCCCGAGCGAGATGGGGACTTTCTTTCCGCTCCATGCCCACCCGTGTCTGCTCCGGGGGATGGGCCCAGATCCCGCGCTTCCTGCCCCTCCTCTAAGCCCCCAGGCCTGGCTGCGCTCCGGGGCTGGATGGCGTGAAAGTTTCAGCCTCAATCAGTACAATCTTCCCTCGGGGTCACGTGAACAAATATGCTCGCATTTGAAGGCAGCGTCTGTATTTCCCGACTATGAGGGGGTTTCCGGGGCTCTCTCCAAATCCAGAAAGGGCCACATTCCGAAAGCAAAACAAACCCCGAGCTCTGGGGGGTCTGGGAGGGCTGGGCAGGAACCCAGGAGAGGGTGGGGGCTCGGGTGGCCGCCGCTCTGGGCCTGGGAGCGGACAGGCGGGCGGGTGGACCGACGGGCGCGCAGCGCGGGCGAAGCCAGCTCGGGGACTACGAACTCGTTCCTCCTGCGTTTATTGGTAGTTGAACCTCAGCCTGGTTCCGTTCTACCGGGAATTCTGTGTGCTCGGGTATATGGCCGCGTCTACGAGCGCGCAAGACCAGGGTTGGGACAGTGTTGTCTGCAGACAAAGGGGGAAGGCTAGCTCTGCCCCCCACTGGCGCCCCCTCTGAGGCCGAGGACACCAGGTTTATGATAAATTGGGATCCAGGTAAGCAATTGCATGACAAAATGGAAATCTTCGGGCACCGGGCTGCTTGCTGCCCTGAATGGGATACTAAATATGATTTATTTTGTGTAATCTGTGATCTTGATTATTGCCAATTGGTGAGGCAGTCCGCGTAGACCTAGATACACTTCTACATATACATCGAGGACGGTGATTAATCGTAAGGAGATGCGCTTTGTGGGGGTGCTCCCCGCCTACCCAAAGGTTAGGAGGACACACTACCTTGCCAGGCTTGGGGGTGGCTGATGGTAGGGTTGGAGAGGGAGGAGGTGGCAGTTTGAGGAGAGGTGGGCGAAGGGGTCGGGGGCTGGAGGAAGTATTTTGGGGGTAAATGTGCAGTTACGAGAATGGGCTGGAAAATGAAATGAATAAAAAGAAACTTTTTTACACTGTCACTGCCAAAGTAAGATGGAGCGTCATATTAATTCCGTGTCTTGGGCTGCCTGGCTGGGCACAGGCAGGTTGATTTATATGTATTTAAAATAAACTCTGTGACCAGCCAGCTCCCTGCATTGTTCTGGGAGCTAGCTCCACATACGCACGCCTTTATCTCTTGCTGCTGGCTTAATATTTTTTTCCTTTAGAGGTTAAAGTGCTACTCAGGCTTTCTCCCCCAAATTTAAGAGAACCCCCAAACTATTCAGAAGAGTTTGAGAGGCTCCTCCACATGCCCCCTCACTAATCTAGGTTTTGACTTCCGTAGTGTCAGAGAAAAGATTCAGGGCTCCTGAGTTCTTCTCCCCGAAGAACCTACGATGAAAGCTAAATCATATTTTGGCTTCTAAATTCCTCGCATCCTTTTGTTTACTGGATCCTGTGGCTCCTGGCTGGAGGAGGACAGGACAATTCATCCTGGGGTTTTTCCCGGGTCCAAAGCCCAAGTTAGCAGCTCCATGAGTCCAAGTGAGCAGCTCCGGGCTCAGGAGAATGCCACACAGCCGGGCCAGACTGGGCCTCTGTAGGGAAGGGTCCCAAAAAGCAAGGATTAGACCTTTAGCCTAAGTGGGGACAGGCTCCAGCTAGAGAGGGACTGACTTCCAAGGGCATCGCCATCAAAGGAGAGGAGGAAAGTTGTTTTGTCAATCGCCTGCTCTTGGCTCCATCAGAACTTAAAGTCGCTGGACATTTTTCTTCGCCTGCTGCCTTGGAGCGGCATGCCTGCCAACTTAGTCAGCTGAATCCAATTACTGCGAGCAGCATTTCATTTGGCCCCATGGAGCACTCACTTATAACTTCCCCGAAAATTTCAATAATCCGCACCAAGGCTCCCTATCCTAAAGACTTTTCCGGGGGGATGCTGGTGGGGGGTGGGGTATAGGGCCGGGTCTGCCTCAGACCAGCTCTTCGCTGACAGCTCACAGATAGGGCTACCTCCTGCTCCCCCAGTTTCTGGCTTTGGAAAGGGTACTTGAGCTGGTGGACCAGAGCCAGCCGGGTTCAGCCTGTGATTCTGGGCAAGCAGGAGGCTGATGTTGGGCCTGGGCTGGACGGTGGGTGGGCTGAGCAGGGAAAGCGTGAGAAAGCAGCGGGGACTCAGGGTGGCCCAACTTTGTCCCCCTTGGGGTCCTTTTTCTTTTTCCCTTCCCAAGCCTCCTGCACCAGAGCACAGGGTGCACGGGGCATCCCAGAGCACCCAGGAGCACACTTACCCTGTTCCTCCATGGCTGGGAAAAGAAAAGCTATAGGCAGCACGGGGCTGGCTCTGGTGGCCTCCCAATTTAGCTCTCTTCTGAGGGGAAGATCCTACTTTCAAAGAACCCTCTTTTTGAAATAAAATAAAATAAAATAAAATAAAACAGTCAAGTGGCAAAAGTTGATGTCTGTTCCCATGAATGTATCATATAAAGTGGCTTCGGGGCCCACCAGTCAGGTTCTAGGACCTGGGTAAAGTGTGCCCCTGCTGCACAGCCCTCCGGGCCGCCCCCTGGGCCTGAGGCTGGCTTGGAAGCTCAAGCCCCTGCGCAGTATTAGGAGCCCTACCGGGCCGGGATCTCTCTGAGGCGCTTCCGTTGGGTGTTCATTAAGGGGTGAGTTATTGCCGTGTGAGCCAAAGGTCACTTCAAAGGCTTATGGCTTCGTGCTCTGGTCTTTAGAAGGGACTGGATCGCTTTGTGTGGGGCTTTCTCCTGCGTGGTTTAGTGTTTGCAAACTACTGAGTCGACAAATTGCACAGGGCAGACGCAAGAGGGGGGATTGTGTCTCTCCTTTGGCCTGACCTGAACGGGCACCCGTTAGGCACCCACAGTGGTGGGCAGCTTGGGTCTGCTTCTGGGTGAAGGTGGAAGGGATGTTTGTTTCTTGGATGGTTTGCAGCCTAATCCCTACCCGGGAGTGGGTGAGCAGCCCAGGCCAGAAATATAGTGGGTACCTACTGTAATAAAATAAATTCAGGGGAACCATTCAAGATACAATGTACAAACCAGGAAATAGCGCCCAGCTCCCTTTCCACTGGGGCTGAGTAGGACAGCCATTGACTGGGACCTACCCAGGCCCATCCACATATTCCTCCTCTTCTTTCTGGGGCCCTATTCTGTAGCCTTCCTCCCGCCCTAATTCTGCAAGTTCTCTTTCACTCCTAGGAGGGTGGGCTTGGCCTGGGGGATTAGGGCACCTGGCGTGCTTAGAGCCTGGTTGAAGCAGGAGGAGAGAACTAATTCCTCTTGTGCCTTTGACTCACTTATCCCATCCCCTGCCTGAGGGTCTGGCATTTTCCTCAGGTCAGAGCTCTTCCTTCCCTCACCCCGCCAAAGACTTTGTGTTAAAGTCCACTCACTCTCTAGAAGCCAACCAAGTCTCCTTTCTGCCTGGGAGAAGGCGCCTGGAATGACTGCGGGCAACATATACAATAGTCACATTGATTAAGACACCCTTAAAAGGGGTAAAGCCTCTCAACATGTTTGGGTAAGAAAGAAGCAACTGCCACTGAGAGTTTTCCATTTTGTTCCAGATCTGCCTCAACAGAATATCAAAAGGAACCTGAAGAACCTAAAAAGAGTTACTGACAAAATTTGAGAACACACACACACACACACACACACACACACACACACAATTGTGGTGAGTAGTGTGATTTAAAAAAATAATAATTTCCACTACATTTCCATCTGTCCTACAACTCAAAGTAGCCATCTCAGGATTCATACATCAAGACATAAAACAAAGGGCGGCTTTGAAGTGGATCACCTCAGTGTGAACTGCAGCCCGTTACATGATAACCGATCATCGGCCTTCAAATTTATGGTCCTTTAATGGGGTGAACCCAGTGCTTTAAATGCAGGGTGTATTACGTATTGAGTTATCTGGGCTAAATAAGAATGATTTAGAAGGCGCGCTCAGGGCTTCCCATAGGGCAGAAGAGGCTCAGGCTGAGAGCCGGGAAGACCTCGGGCAGAAAGCTATCCCAGCTCTGCAGCAAATATATCCTCACGGAGCAACCCTGAAAAGGGGTGGTTTCGGAATCCCGAAGTAGCAAAGCCAACAGGGAGCAAGAATCGTTGCCATGTTCCAGCGAATTAACGGGGATGCCCAACAAGAGTCTGGTCCGCCAAAAAGAGATCTGTGGGCTTCCGAGGCCCTGGTTTAGGAAGAAACAGGGAAAGGAGCCAAGGCCAACTGGAACCTTAGAAACATTTGAGACAACAGAAACAACCGGCAAACCATCGCCTCCCCCTTCTCTTTCAACTTGCCCTGACTCTACCAGTCCGTAATTTACTACGACCACCGATCAAGTCCCAGCCCGGCGACTGCCGCCCCTTCCCTCCCCAAGCCCTTCGGTGTGTTCACGGCCCCGGCGGGCGAGCGAGCGCCGGGCGGGCCTCCTCGCATCCAGCGAGCCTCCCGGCGTCCCCAGGCAGCGGCGGGCAGCAGGTCTTCCGCCCCCGGCGAGGCAGCGCGCGTCCAGTCCCGCGTCCGGCCGCCCGGCAGAGCTGCTCCGAGAGGAGGGCAATGGCCACTTTATATAGTCCCTCTGCTCGCGGGGCGCGGGGCCCGCCAAAGTGCGGAGTAGGGAATTCTTTTGCTGCTCTTCCTCCTACGCGGAGCCTGTTTTCCACTTCTGAAAAGTGCCGGGCCTTGGGAAGTGTTTTTCTTTTCATTCCTTACTGAAGCGTTTACTGCCGCCTTGCTTGCAGTCATAAATTTTGTTACAAACCACAATGACAGGTGCATTGATATGCACCGTGAGAGCTCCAGCTGCTTAATAACCCCGTCCCCTGGCCGCTGTGAGCGCCTTTTATTTATTCGGTATCATATTAGGTATTGATCCTGGGCAGAATTAAGTGCAGTGAGGAAGTATCAGGGTTCGGCGGCTTCAGACGCTCGGCGGGTGCGGCGGGCCAGCGCGGCCCAGGCGGCCGGGGGTGGTCGCTTTGAGGCCGCCTTCCTTCTGGCTGGGGACCCTTCGGCCCTTCACTCCCAGCCTGCGGTTGGGCCCCTGAGCTGAGTTGAGCAACCTCCCGGGACCGCGAGAAAGGTCGAGCCAGATCCCGTTTAGTGCCCCTACCCTAGAAGGGGCCAGGGGTTGTGTCGTGGGGTTCTGGGGAGGCTGCCCGGGCCGGAGCCCCGGGGGTGGAGGGGAGGAGGAATGAGAGAAAAGGGCAGCGAGGACTTCGCAGACCACCCCTCCCCCTACAGGGGCTAGACCCAAGGCATTTGGGTCCCGGAGCAAAAATGAGCAGAGGTACCAAAGGGCGGAAAAAAAAGAAAGCCTTTAAAAAAAAGGGGGGGGGTGATCGAAAAGATGAGCCACTGAACAGTTGACCATTGTCCAAGTGATTTATGACCCATTCCTGCTTTTTAGGTTCAAGCAGAGTTCACAAGGAGTAGGGATTTCTGGAAAGAAATAAGCCTTTTTTTTTTTTTTAAACCAATTTTGTAACAATATTCTCGGGTTCTGTTTTAGGACAGTTGGTTTCTTTGGCACATTATAATATGGATGTGGGGGAAGGCTGCAAAGCCCTTCCTGGTGAGGAGAGGGCTGCTCCCCTCGCTTCTGGGGCAATAGACATTGGGGTGTCATCGAATAGGCCTTGAAATTCCTTAAGACAATGAAAACAGATGCAGGAGAACAGGCACTGAGGTTATTCATGAAGCTGCCAAGTATTTACACTTTTGAGGCCCAGTACACAGAGCTTCTTCAGGAATATGCCATAGGAACAAATATATATGTAAAGCCATCTGTTTTCAAAGACCTGGTCAGTAGCCAAAGAAGCTACTTTAATGTGATTTGTCCACCTATTGAGATAAACTTGGTCAACCTGGGAGGAAGAGTGGGGGGGGGGTGCATGTATTTTGCTTCCACAGTTGTAAATGAAATGACAGAAGCAGCAGTGAGTTCTGGTGGTCTGAGTGTCAGATGTGACCATTTTGACATCCGGAGAGCCCACGGATTAAGACTGGAACCGGGATCCAAGAAAAGTCCAGAAACAAAGCTGGAATACCCGGTTCTTTGGCTTGGGGGCAAACACATCAATACTAGTCACACGATGAGGATGTAACTTTCCATTTGATATTCAGTAACTTTAATAGTCAGAGGATGATCAAGAAAATGAATGAAAGAAAGATTAAGACCAGCTTTGCTAAGTAGATATCTTAACTGAATACATTTAAGAACAATAAAAGAAATAATTCCTAAAACACATCCTAGTATTCTGTTATCCCATTGAAAAGGGCCTGTGTCTTTACAAGATAAATGCCAGATTCCCTTATATTTTAAAACAAAAAGGGCAACAGTACTACCAAACAAAGGCTAATATGAAGAATTTTAAAAATTGGGCTCTTCGGTGAAAGTGGAGGAGAAGTGAGTGAATGGAGGCGTGGTTTTGATCCCAGTGGTCAAATCCATTAGGCCACATAAGTTGTCTAGACAACGTGGTCCATCATGATGACCATGATGGAAGCCTGGGGAGTTTTGAGGAAGGAAAGGTGCCTGAAGACCAGGGAGCTGACCTATGAGTTTTCTTTATCAAGCAGACAAAAGTGGTTGAATGGTATTAGTTATACTTTAACTCCTTAGGAGTCTGGAGAAGGGGGTGGAGTGGGTGAGAAGGGAAACCCCCATTAAGAATCAGAGGACACAAAAGGGATAGAATTTTTCTTAGTTTTTTTTCTTCTTCTTCTAATTCTGGGTCCATTCATCATGGCATGGGAAGTTCTCTCATTGGTTGTGGAGTGGGTGGAGTTGGGCTGCCGTGGAGGATCCAGAGCAGAGGTCAATAATAATTTATATTTACACAATAGATGCAAGATAAAAATGATATAGTTATATTATAAAGCATCCTATGTTCTCTCATGCTCCAAGCATTTCAAATTCTAAACCTCTTCACCCTTTCCAGTATCCATTTAAAAGTAGTAGAGGACAAAGTAAAGACTAGAAAAATGTAGATGAAAGAGAAGAAACATTTTCTAACCTCAAAATAAGTTTGGGAGTCTAAGTGTTCTTGGTTTTTATCTCCTAGTCCATTTCACAGGGCTGACCCACAGAGTTCACTGGACGGATTCTCACCCTGTCACCAGAAAGTGTACTATCTGGGTCTTCATGAAAGATGCTGTGATTTTGAAATCAGGTGGGGGAGATACTTTTTCTTCTTCTTCTTCTTCCCCCTCCTCCTCTTCTTCTTCCTTTTTTTTTTCTTTTCTCTTTCTTTCTTTCTTCCTTCCTTTCTTTCTTTTTTTTTTTTTTGAGAGTTCTGGCTGTTCTGAGTGTGTTATAGAGCTTTCTTTTTTCATCAACACCCTCGGGTGTCCAAATGATTGACTGATTGACCCATACATTCACTTATTCAACAAGCATTTACTGCACTTAATACAGACAGGGCACTGGGCTGGGTGTTAGGAATATATAGATGAATAAGACACAGTCCTTGCCTGCAAGGAGCTCGAAGTCCAGCGGGAGACTCAGCCATTAAAATGTATGAGGCCATAAGTGCTTTTCTATGCCATTTCAAAAGCTAAATTGACGATCTTGAAGAAAGAAAATAGTTTCTGGATGGGGAGGAAGCCCCGTCTCTTGGATAGAATTGAGCTCAAGAGAAGGAAAGGTCTTTCCTTATGTTTATGAGAAATTCCTTCTGACTTTTGCAAAGTTCAAATAAGCTGAACTTCATAAAATCTCAGATCCTCCCCCTAGGAAGTGGGTAGGCAGAGGAGAGCACAGGCTAGCTGGTCCTTCTATATTGACTATCTTGTCAGTTACACTCCCTCTGGGGCCTTTCACTTTTCTTCTTCACAGGTCACCTGGAGCCTGGGGCTACCCCAGCCCTCTCAGGGTTCGGCAGACCTCTGAAGTGAAAGAGACAGTGGTGGTCAATGTTATTTGAGCTGGGTCAGCAGGCCCTGGAACTTCCTGAGTGCACGATGCAGAAGGCTGCTTACTATGAAAACCCAGGACTCTTCGGAGGCTATGGCTACAGCAAGGACACCTATGGCTATGGCACCCCCCATCAGCCTTACCCACCCCCTGCTGCTGCCAGCTCCCTGGACACTGATTACCCAGGCTCAGCCTGTTCCATCCAGAGTTCCGCACCTCTGAGAGCCCCAGCCCACAAAGGAACTGAACTCAATGGCAGCTGTATGAGGCCTGGCACTGGGAACAGCCAGGGTGGGGGTGGTGGTAGCCAGCCTCCTGGCCTGAACTCAGAGCAACAACCACCACAACCCCCTCCTCCACCACCAACCCTGCCCCCATCCTCGCCCACCAATCCTGGAGGAGGAGTGCCTGCCAAGAAGGCCAAGGGTGGGCCCAATGCTTCTGGCTCCTCAGCCACCATCAGCAAGCAGATCTTCCCCTGGATGAAAGAGTCCCGACAGAACTCCAAGCAGAAGAACAGCTGTGCCACTGCAGGTAGCTCTCTGAAGGGGCTCCTCCTAGGCTAAGTCCCCCAGAATGACCCCAAGAAGCTAGCTCACCTAGGAAGCAAGAGACTTGGGGCTGCAAGTGCAGCTTTGGAGGCCATAGGTCTACACTTGTACTCATGCAGAAATGGCCTTTCTTCTTAGTGTCCCCGATTGGAGCCATGCCCTTACAGGGACAGGGCACTCCATTCCAGGCTGCTGGTGCCATTGCTGGACAACTCCCACAGTTATGACTAGGTGGCCTTTTTCTTATATTGACCTTCTATCTGCTTTCTTGGGCTGCTGGTCATGACTTAGCTTCTTCTTCCGTCTGACGGCTCCTCAAAACTTGAAGTCAGGTATTATGATTCTCCAAGCATGGGTTCTTATGTAGCCTATATCACAGGAATCCCACTCCCTTTAATTAACAAAAACTAAAGTCTGTGGAGTGCTAGTCTGGTTCCATGTTAACAACCAGGCTAAATGCTTTATAAGCATTATCTAATTTAATTTTCAAAAAAACCCTTTTGAGGTAGGTATATGATAACAGCTACATTTTACAGATAAGGAAACTGTGAGTTGCCCAAGATCTCAAAGCCACAGAATGGCACACTTGAATCCAACCAGCGCCTCCAAGACCTAGCCATGATCTCTAGTTGGTCTACCCCAGCCCAGTTCTCCCCATCCCAGCAAATCCATAACGGGAAGGGGCATATCCCAGGGGAAAAGGAAGTGCTCTGAAATGGGAGCAGCCTTGAGGTTCTCTTCCTGAAAAGGGAGATCCTAGAGTTGAGATCTTCTGTGGATCCATTCAGGATATGTGGAAGAAGATGGGCAGGCCCAGGAGCTCTAAGGCCTGCTCCCTCTTTTCACTCAGCCTTGCTTGGCTCCTAAAATTTTCTGGCCTTGTGTCCTTTGATGCAGTTTATCTTCAGGTAGATGAATTTGGTTCCAGGTCTAGGGCTAGTTTGAGGTCTCGGATGTAGCTAGCTTGCTATCAAGTCTCTGGTTAGCCAGGATCTCTCTGGGGCTGCAGCTCCTAGGGGGAAAGTGCCTTCTAGCTTGTAAGCTTCTTCCGCCCCTCCTTCCCAGCTACAAGCCAGGCCCCTCCTTCCCAGGAGAAGTCCATTTGTACAACCAGGGAGGGAGGGACAAGCTGCTGAGGGAGGAGGGTAATGGAAACCCAGGTTGAGACTGCTGTCCTAGCCCTGAAATACTCAAAATGCACCCAGGCTGGCCTTGGAGCCCTGGAAACTGTGGGGCGGTATTTTTATGGTTTATTAGTTCCCTGAGTTGGGGTGCAGAGCCCTTCAGTGCAGCTGAGCTGGAGCCCATATCTCCACCCTCATTCTGTGCTTCCTGGAGTGCTTTGCCCAGGAGCCAGTCCCAGAGCAAGGGGGCGGAGGAGGGTGCCTTCCTCCCTAACCCCCCAGCAGAGGCTGGGAAGAGTGTTCAAAGAAGTCTGGCCCTTCTTTAATGGGGGCTGGGAATGGGGGCTAGGCCTTACCAGCTGCTACTAGTCTCTCATTAAACTCCTCCACAGCCTTAGCCTTAGGGACAGGATGATGGACTAGGCTGGAGGGGAGGAGGTGGCAGAGTGAATCGGACCTCAGAAGGCAGATTGGAGGGGGGGGGGGTTCAGGTGCAACTCATAGGTAGGACAGGGGCGTGTGAGGTCCCGCTAGGAGTCTCACCTCTCAGACGACCCCCTCCCCCACTCCAGCCAGCCAGCATTAAGGTTGGGGGAGGGATAGAAGAAGAAAAGGGAGCCAGGGAAGCACCCTGCTCCGGCCCTGGGTGCCCCCCCCCTCCCGCTCAGCATCTCCTCTATCTCCCTTCCTGCCCAGGAGAGAGCTGCGAGGATAAGAGCCCGCCGGGCCCGGCGTCCAAGCGGGTGCGCACGGCATACACCAGTGCACAGCTGGTGGAGCTGGAGAAGGAATTCCACTTCAACCGCTACTTGTGCCGGCCGCGCCGCGTGGAGATGGCCAACCTGCTGAACCTCACGGAGCGCCAGATCAAGATCTGGTTCCAGAACCGGCGCATGAAGTACAAGAAGGACCAGAAGGCCAAGGGCATCCTGCATTCGCCGGCAGGTCAGTCCCCGGAGCGCAGCCCGCCGCTGGGCAGCGCCGCCGGCCACGTGGCCTACTCCGGCCAGCTCCCGCCCGTGCCCGGCCTGGCCTACGACGCGCCCTCGCCGCCCGCCTTCGCCAAATCTCAGCCCAACATGTACGGCCTGGCCGCCTACACGGCGCCGCTCAGCAGCTGCCTGCCACAGCAGAAGCGCTACGCGGCGCCCGAGTTCGAGCCCCACCCCATGGCCAGCAACGGCGGCGGCTTCGCCAGCGCCAACCTGCAGGGCAGCCCGGTGTACGTGGGTGGCAACTTCGTCGACTCCATGGCGCCCGCGTCCGGGCCCGTCTTCAACCTGGGCCACCTCTCGCACCCGTCTTCGGCCAGCGTGGACTACAGCTGCGCCGCGCAGATTCCCGGCAACCATCACCATGGACCGTGCGACCCTCATCCCACCTACACAGATCTCTCGGCCCACCACTCGTCTCAGGGACGCCTGCCCGAGGCCCCCAAACTGACGCATCTGTAGCGGCGGCCGCCGGCCAGAACTCGCGGCGCGATTACCTCTTTTGCTTTGGTGGCGGGGGTGGCGGGCGGGGCCCGCGGGGCAGCTCGGTGACCCCCTCCCTCGCCCTGGCCCGGTCGCCGCCTCCCGGGTCTCGGGCCAACAGCGGCCGAGACGCAGGCGACTGGGCCTCCCCTCCAGGCGCGCCCTCCTTTGGGTGACTCGCCATAAATCAGCCGCACGGATTCTCCACTGTAACCCTGACAGTGCCATATACTGCGGACCGAGGGACTCTAATCTGGTAATGGTGTCCCGAAGGTAAGTCTGAGATCCATCGGCGGCGCGCTCTGCAGAGGGACCAGCGCCCGGACAGCCCCGGGCCTGGCCCGAGTCTAGCTTAGTCGCGGAGACCTTAATTTATATGCTCCTTCCCGTCCCGTAAGGATTGCAACGGACTCAACGATCTGTATTTATTATTTGAAGCGAGTCATTTCGTTTCCCTGATTATTTATCCTCGTCTTAATGTATTTATGTGTATATTTGTAGAATTCTCCAGCCAAGCTTAGGAACGCGCTCCCAGGCTGCGGGGGCCACGTTTCACCTCTTTAGTCCCCTTGGTCTGAACTAGTTGAGAGAGTAGTTTTTGAACAGTTGTAACCGTGGCTGGTGTTTGTAGTTGATGTAAAGGATTAAGACCGCAAATTGTCCTTCATGGGTAGAGTCAGGCGGCCCCGCGGCGTGGCACCGCACCAGTTACTCATTTCTGAACAGCCGCAGCCCTCACCACTCGACACAGTTTATTGATTTCAAATTGTCTGGTACTATTTGAACAAATATTTAGAATAAAAAAATTTCTCAGTCCGAAGTGTATCTGTGTTAATCACGCACACTTGGAAGTAGATTACTCTGCCTTTTATCTTTCGCACAATCCCAGTAGAAGGCCCCCCAATAGGCTGACTCTTTGAGATATATATATATATATATTTTTTTTTTTCCATTTATTTGGAATCTGGTACACGAGCTGGTTCTGGGGATACTTGATTACACTGCAGCATTGACCTGAGGGTTGGGGGGGGGGTGGGAATCTGAGGATGCAAGCCTAGAAACGTCCTGGATGGGGTAATTTGGGTAGGGCTTTGTGCTCTGCCTGCTGTGCTGTTTCCATCACCCTCTTTTTAGACACAAATCGACTTTTTTTATATTGCATTTACATTGGGGAGGCCAGCGCTCACTTTTCTGCGCTAATAACAAAATAAACTTTAAAAGAAAACTGACAATCAAAGAAAAGACACAAGTGAAGTTGTAGGAAGATCTGAGCTATGAAAAAGCTAAGGTGCACAAAAAGAAACGGGCATTTGGAGACACGCACCTAAGCTTTTTCTCTAGGAAATGCTGTCAGGACTTTTTCCTTTTTAATGGTTGGTGGTTCATTTCTAAAGTAAACAAACGTTGCCCCATGATGTAAAGTAATAAAAGTTTCATTAATGGAACATAACAAGTATAAACACCTTGTTTATTCCTGTTTCTTTGTACAAAACGGGCAAAAATGTCATCAAGGGTTTATATCCATTTTGTAAATATTAGCATGGCTTTAGCCAGGGGCGGACAACGTCCACCCACTTCTCTATAAGGAGACACTTGGAAAGCGCCTTCAGATAAGGTTTGATTCTTTTGTATTTCAGCAACGTCGGCCCACGCATCTCTATTTGGTTTGACAAATAATGCAACTCCTACTACATCCCCCGGTGACACGAGGTGAAATTCCCATTGTGTGCAAATAATTTAACTTCTAATCTTCTGGTGGAACAACAATCGTTTCTATCTGGATGTTTGTGTTTCGCTAAATGATGGCTCAAATAATATTTAGTTTCCTTGTTCCTTTGTGCTGTTTTTAAAATGGCATGTTAGATTGGGGGTGGGAGGGGACTATTCTTTTGCTCAATTTCACTTTATCTGAGCAGGTTTAGAGTATCCATGTTGTAGAAGTGTATCAACAGAATAAATGACTTCAAATGAAGGGATATTTTACCCACTTTCAAGGCTTAAAATTGTTTTCTATGAGATTTGCTTCCATAGGCAGAATTTCTAATTGTCTTGTAAGAAATTATTTTTTAAGCTATTAGGGAAGTCAAAGAAGAGCTTGCTGCCTTGCAGGGATTACAACAACCTTTCTTAACTGGCTAAATATTAAATAGATGAATTATCAGGCTGTTTAGATTCAGCCCGGTTTTCCCTCATCTCCTCTTCCTACCATAAATAATAATAAAAATACATAATGCATTATGGCTCCAGGCGTTTTCCAGCGCGGTGTGTTACCGCAGGAGTATCTGCTGAGTCTGCGGGTGTCTGCGAAGGCCCCAAGTGTCATCTGCGGCTTAGGGTTTCATGGATTAGACTTTAAACGGTGTCCGGGCCGGCTGACATCAGCTTCCTCTCACACCGAGGCTCTAAAGAAGTGCGGGGTTGGGGGCGCGGAGGAGCCCCTCTCTCGTGGGGTGGGGGAGTTCGCTTTGGACAAATCGGCTTTCTCACACCTTTGGAGAAAGGTTCCCCGAGGCTTCTGAGAATAGCTCGGATTCTTTCGTGCCATTGGCCTGAGTGTCATGTGATGGGCACGCTAGGTCGCTCCCGGGGGCGGGGGAGGGGCCGCTGTGGTGAGTCTGGGTTGGCGCTTCCCGCGCGGCCGACAGCCAGGGCGAGAGGGGGGGTCTGCGGCACAGCCATTTAAAACTTCATAAATTATAAACAAGCCGCCTTGGCCTTCGCCATAAATTCTGCTCCTTTTGAGCCTGCAATTAGTGTTAGGAAGCACTGGAGTCTAAACACAACCAAACGCCCTCTGAAGGGCCCAACTGCCCAAGGTTGCAAACCTTTATTTATTTCCCAGTCCCACCCCCTCCGCACCCCGAGGTCTGCACACATCGCCTCCTCCCCCGCCGGCGGTACTCTCAGTTGGGTTCCCGCTCGGCGAGGGAAGGTCACAATAGCAGCTCTATCCGCGGAGGCACCCGCCTCCTCCCTCCCCGATCTCCGAGTAGCAGAGAAAGGAGAGAGTGGGGGAGGGGAGCCCGGACTGGGCAATGGCGCCCTGAGCCCAGGCCTCTCCATCCCCAGGGAAGTGGGGGAGTGTGTGACTTGCAGCGGGAAGGGGCAAGTTGGCAGGAGAAGGAAACCTCCAGCCTAGCCCGTGACTTGGGCCCGAGACAGGCTCATCGGGGGCAATAGTGAACGCACCAAGGCCTCGAGGCTGCTGGCCCCTCACTGTCCGGCTCGGGGTTGCGGGCGCTCGCAGCAGCCAGGGCTTCCGGGAACCCTGCGCCTTTGTGTGCGAGGCTTCCCCAGGGGCTCCGCGTCGGGTAAGGCCTCACAATGGCACCGCTGGGCCTGCGCCTGGCTCTGAGGAAGGGCTGGGCCGGCTTTGAGCCTTGGTCTCTGGGAGTTGTACCTCGTTTGCTGCTCCAGGAGAGGAAGTGGCTCTTTGGCTCAGGCCTTGATCAGCTCTTTTTTATTTTTTTCCTACAGAGACCCCTGAAGGGTGAAGTGGGGGGAGGGGAGGGGTCAGGGAGGTTGTGGGGGATCCCCCTGAGGCTTGAAGAAAGGGCTCAGAGTCAACAACCCAGGCCCATGGATGGGGGTAGCAGCCGTTTGGGAGCCCCCGGTTGTTCTGTCCAGGCAATCAAACGTGAATTAAAGCAGGGTGGAGAGGAGGCTACCCAGAGGGCCCACTGCTGACTAGGTGGTGTCGGTGGGGAAAGAGATTTAGGCAGAGGGAGAGCTTGCCCTGGCTTCCAGGAGAAACTCAGGATCCATCCTGGAGTGGAGTAAAGAGACCCAACTGAGCCAGCCAGGGGTGTGGGGCAGTTGCAGAGGAAACATCTGAAGAGTAGTCCTGGCCCCTGGAAAGGTGGTAAGAAAGGGCGATTAAGTAAATGTTCTGCCTCCTGGCTTTCAGACCTCAGCCTCATCCAGAGACCTGACAGAGAAAAATCCGCCTCTGATGAATCATTAAGTTAACCATCCATTTGTACCATTTCTTTGTCCAGGCTTTCAAATGAGAGAGAGAGAGAGAGAGAATATAGAGTGAGTACTTTCCCCCTGGTGCAGCCCCAGGCCTAGTCCCTATCACAGACACATCAGCCAAATTGGTTTCCTAGGCCCCAGAGGCTGCTAACCTTGCTGAACAGGATTTTTCGAATTTCTATCTGTAAGGAGTATTAAAAGATAGTGATTACCTACCCTAGCTATTTATTTCTCCCTCCCCCATTCTGCACCAGCCAACCCACCCTTGAGTGAAGCGCATCTCCTCAGCCATAAGTCTTGGGAGCTTAGGCTCTCCATCTGCTGAGGTTTTTCATTAGGGAGGGTGAAGAGGATATGTGTGGGTGTATGTTTGAATAACAAAGAAGAAACACAACATCCTAATGAAAAGTGTTTCTCGCTTGACCAGGAGGAGCCAGAAGCTTGTTTACGCTGTCAGTACTCAAGGAACAGTCATGAGCCCGTTTGGCTTTATCCTCAGAATTCATTGCAACTTTCTCTTAAAGAATTGGTTAATCCCAGTTACAGATCCAGGAAGGTCCTCTTCATCTGGGTGTTCTTGGCATGAATTTGGTCCTTCTTTCAGAAACTGTAAGAAAAAAAAAAAGTAGGATGAACAGAACTTTGTGAGTATTAAATAAAAATACAAAGAGGGGCAGAAGGCCTCAGTCCCCACAGGCCTATAGCCTTACCACTTCGGGGCACTGCAACTTCCCAGAGAGGTCAGATCTGTGGCCTGGGTGAACAGACTTATCCTAGACACTCCGGGCACAGAGAGCTAAGACTGAGTCGCAGCCATACCCTCCCCAGCTATGAGGACTAGCTCACTTAGATTTCTCTTGCTGAGAGCCTGGATGGAGAGAAAAAAAGGCGGGGTAGTTGAATCCTCTGTACTTACCGCATTGGTGGTGCTGGAGGTGAAGATCATCACAGAGAGTGAAATCTTAGTTTCCATTGTTCCCTTGTCTCTGGTCCAGCTACAAATGCCCTTATCTTTGGGGCTCAAAGTTGGTTCCAAATGGATTATATACTCCTGGCCTACAGCCCATGCCTGAACACTTCCCTCAGATCCCATAACCACTTGGCAAGTTGGAATAGTACAAAGGTAATTCAAGGCTTTCAAGCCAGGTCTAGACTGAAGCACGGTGAACAAAAGGTTTCCCCACATGAAGGAAGAGGAAATGTAAATGGATGTCCAATCATTTGCAGTAGCAGAAGCAGGTGAAAGGTCCCTAATGGTTTTTTTTTTTTTTTAAGATTTTATTTATTAATTTGAGAGAGGGAGCACAGAGGGGGATTGAAAGAGAGAAGCAGACTTCCCACTAAGCAGAGGGCTTAATGTGGGGCTCAATCCCATGACCTGAGCTGAAGGCAGATGCCCAACTGCCTGAGCCACCCAGGGGCCCCAAAAGGTCTCTATGAGTCGCAAAATATCTGGACTGGTTCCGATAGCTAGTCTGGATCATTTTTATGGAAGAGTATTATCTGGAAAATAATGAAAATAGGATTTTAACATTAGTAAGAGCCCAAGGAGGAGACTTTAATTTAAATCAGGATTCATGGAGAACCCTGGTGGAACAGATGAAATGTTTTTATTGGGAAAGCAGGACTAAAACCAGGCCAAGAGGATCTTTTGGGCCAGGGCCTTTGTGAAGGAGGGAAGAAGAGCGTTGCTGACTTCTGAGGAGAGGGGAAGAAGACCCTGTGATGGCTCTATTGTTCCAAGCGCTGCCCTACAAATACCACATGCCTCTCTGCCTCCTCCGCAAGGGCAAAGCGGGAAACTGGGTCGGCTGAGCGGAGCTTGAGGTAGTGGCAGAACTGGCACCAACCTCCCTCAGCCTCTCTGCTGCCCCTTGGGGCAGCGACGCCGCGCCATTCCTGTCGCAGGCACAGAACACACAAAGGAAGCCCCCACCCGTCCTCAGACGTGGGGACACTCTGGGGAGGAGGCTGGCTTGGACCCCGAGTCTGAGCACCTCCCTCCCCTGCGGGGAACAATAGCCGCCGCCGCCCCCGGGCGGCCGGGCGGTCGCGCGGCACAAAGGCCGTCTCGGGGCCGCGCCACCATGTGACGCGCGTGCTCGCTCCGCGGTCCCCGGGCCCGCGGCAGGGCGCAGACTGCAGAGCGCGGGAGCCGCGGGGTCGCGGCCGGGCTGCCGAAATCCACCTGGCACGCTTTCGGAGAGACAAACGGTGAGTTAATCACCCAACAGGCTGGCGGCCGCGTCCCCTCTCGCCAGCGAGGCGGCCTGGGGAGGGGGCTGGGGAGGAGGATTTCTCTGTGTGTGACGCGGGTTGGGGAGGGGGTGGCGGGAGAGGTTAGTCCTATTAAGAATTCATCAATCACCCGGTGTGCACTTTTCGCTCGACAGCGGTTCCTCCTACTTAAGAGCAAGTCCGGGCCAGCTGGGAGCCGACCAGAAACCGCAAGACGCAAGCACGCGGGGTGAGCGCTCACGGAGGGTGCGAACCGCCGCCCCACGCTCGGCGGTGCGAGGCCGGTCACCCGCTCGCTCCGGGTCCCTCGTGTCGCCTGCCGGCTCGCCCTCGGACCACTTGCGGCCCGCGGCCCTTCCAAGAGGCCGGCAGCGCTAGTCCCGGACGCAACGTGACTCGGTATCCACCCCTCCCGCCCCCGCCCCCCGCTCCCCGGCTCCCCTCGCCCCCCGCCACCGACATCTCCTGCTTCCTCCCTCCCCAGTCACCCTCAACGCCTCTCTACGCCTAGAAACGGGCAACTCCATCTCTCCCAAGGCGGAATAAGAAAAATCCCAATGGGTCAGAAGGTTTTTGCAGACACTAAGAATTTAAAAAAGATTCCCAAGGGACTAGACTTCAGAGAAGAGATGGAGCTAGTTTCGTTCTCTTATTTACCTGCAGCAGTAATTTGTGTGGGAGGAAGCAGGATAACACCCGGGTTGAACTTGGAACTAGAATGCCATATAAAAAGAACAATAAAAATACACTTAAAATACCAACCACAATGATATGCCTTTCCTCTCTTTTCTGGTGTGAAGGAAGGACTGAACTATCTTACATCAGCTCTTTTGGGGTCCATTTTAGAAATACCATAAAGGGACAGAATAAAGGATAGATTGAAAACGGCGCGCAGCGTCGGGGGGGGGGGGCGGGGGTCATTAGCATCAGAGCTGTTTAGCTCGGGAGGGCTTGGGTAAGTGGATGGTGAAGCATTCCTATAGCCCTTCTTGAGTGGTACTTGTACTTCTCTTGTAAAATCTAAGAAAGTTCCAGGCTACCCCCACCCCTTTTACTCTTTTTCTGAGTGACATCAGCTGAGAAGTTTCTGGAGTTCCTTAAGTGTTGCCTCAGCCTATAGGAAAGAGCCCCTGAAAGAAAATCCCAGTTCCCCCCTCCACTCTTCTCTTTCAGCATCCTCTTGGGTGAAAATTAACTTGCTTTGCAGAGATGTTCTACTATCGTTTTGCTTTAGATATAACCTGAAGCATTAAGCCTTGCACAGTGTTCTGAACTCATTAAGCAACTGAAATACTGGTCTTGTTGTCCTTGGCTCAGAGTGTCTCCCTCTCTCCTTGCCTTTCAGCAAGACCTACTGAACAGTTCCTGTGCGTATTGTGTCGGGCTTGAGATATAAAAAGTAGTCACTAATAGTGTGCTCCTTTTCATTTACTAGGGGAGGAAAAGAATGCTGAAACAGTGTGACAGATGCTATAACACAGGTGTGGCCAAGATGTTCCTGGAATAAAGAGAAGGGGCCACTAACACCACTGTAGTGTCCAAAAAAAAAGGGGGGGGCTTCTCAGGGGAAATGAATTTGGGTTCTTAGAGTTTCTTAGGAAGGAAGGAGGGACATACCAGGCAGAGAGACCAGCACACGCAAAACAAGAAGGGAAGAAAGAGCAAAGTCTGGCCCTGGAACAAGAACAGTACATTGGAGTAGAACATCTGGCTGGAAAAAGAGGTTGTACGGAGTTCATGGAAAGGAGTCTGGACCTCATCCGTAGGCAGTGGGAAGCCACTGAAGGTTTTAAGCTGGGATGTGAGGTTGTAAATTTGGAAAGACTGCTCTTTGGGAAACTGTCTGACTGGAGAAAGCAGAGATAGGAGACAAGAAGGAAAAAAAGGAGGTTGCAATAATCCAGCATAGAGAGGAACTAAGGAAATGACAATGAAGAGGAAAGACATTTAGGAGGACAAATTCACAGGACTTGGTGATAACTGGATGAGTGTAAGAGAAGTTACAAATGTTAATCCCTAGGTTTCTGTTTAGAGGGCCTGAGTGAGTACTCAGGTCATTCACCAAAATGAATACAGGAGGAGAAGAGAAGACTTTGCAGAGGAAACTAAAGAATTCAGTTTTAGGTCTACATTGTGTTTTCTGTTTTGCTAACTGATACACTGTATGACCCTAAACAATTCACTTAATCTTTCTGGCTTTCAGTTTCATCACCAATATAACAGTCAATAGATATCTACCTCAGAAGTTTATCGTGTGTGTGTGTGTGTGTGTGTGTGTTGTGTGTGTGTGTGTGTGCATGTCCACTTTGGGTATTACCTTCACCAGGTCCAAGGGAGTGTCATATGCAAAGCTAAAACCTAGGGAAAACATCCTCTTACCCACACCATGCTAATCAATACTTAGATCCTGGGTGGCTAGTGAGAAATATGTCTCAGGAAAATTACAAACAACACCCTCCTGCTTCCCAGATATTGAATCCAAGCTAATGCTTAGGACTAGGTCAGATCATATTGCTAATTAGAGCTCCTCTGCTTCCGGAGGGTACTCTCCAGGGACACGTGCAGAAATGTGGTCCTGGTATCAGACCACTAAAGAGGAGGCCTCTTAGCAGATGTTGGAAAGCTTTTTTATATCGTGTGTCTTTCACAGAATGCTTGAAGCCACCCACTCTCTTTGAACCTCTTTAGGCTTCCTTGTGACACAGTGCAGTGTAGGAAAGGGTGTTGGAACATCTGACCTTGGCCATTTACATTGGGTGTGATGACAACAAGTACTTTATCTCTTCTGTGTCAGTATTACCATTTGTAAAATAGAATTATGAAAGGATCAAACAAGATAAGGAAGAATGGCATTTTTGGAGATGCTCTAAGGGTAAGTAAGAGGCACTATGTTTTACTTATTGGACTGGCAAAAAATAAAAAATTTTACTATCCCACTGATGTGGCAAGGGTATGGGGTAACAGGAATTCTCTTATGTTGCTAGTAGAAGGGTAAACTGATTCACTTCTAAGGGGAGCAATTTGGCATTTTGTATCAAAATTGCTGGTGCACATACTTCTGATTAAGTTATTTCATGTCTGGGAATTTATCTAATAGGTCAAAAATTTGAACATGTGTTTATAATAGCAAGAGGCTGAAAATAAGCAAGAACTTTTCTATCCCCATTAATAGGGGATTAGTTAAATAAATTATGGTAGGTATGTAGAGTAGAACAGCATGAAATTGTAAAAACAAACCAGAAAGTTCTGTATGCAAGTATATGAAATGATCTTCAAGATACAATAGGGGAGGGCACCTGAGTGGCTCAGTCAGTTGAGCATCTGCCTTCAGCTCAGGTCATGATCCCAGGGTCCTGGGATCAAGTCCCACATCAGGGCCCTTGTGCAATGGAGAACCTGCTTCTCCTTCTGCCTGCTCTCCCCTGCTTGTGCTAGCTCTCTCCCTCTTTCTCTGACAAATAAATAAAATCTTTAAAAAAAAATTTATTTACTTCACAGAAAGAGAGCATACAAGTAGGGGGAGTGGCAGGCAGAGGGAGAGGGAGACAGAGGGAGAGGGAGAAGCAGGCTCCCCACCGAGTGGGGAGCCCAATGTAGGGCTCAATCCCAAGGCAGACATATAACTGACTGAGCCACCCAGGTGCCCCTAAATAAGTAAAATCTTAAAAAAAAATACAATGGGGGAAAAGCATGGGGCAAAAGAGTCATCTAATATGCTATCATTTATGCAAAAAATGTGGGGAATTTATAGATAGATGATGTATAAAGTATCTCTGGAAAGACATACAAGAAACCAATTACTGGTATTTATGTGAAGGGGAACTAGGTAGCTGAGGACAGGGTGGGAGAAAGATTCTCACTGCATACCACTGTGTACCCTTTGAATCTTGAACCAGGTAAATTTAAATTTATTACCTATTTAAAAAATAAAGGAGCAAAAAAAAAAAAAGATTAGTATGACTGTAACTGACCTGGGTGCACCTGTGTGTGTTCACACACGTCCTCAATCTGAACTGTCCAGCTACATTAACCCAAGGACACTTCTTGTTTGCTCCCCCAGGTATCAGCTTAGCAGGAGAAGAGGGGATCCTTTACCCTTGCTTGGTGGAGGGGGTGGGGAGCCAGATCCTCTCTGCCTTCTCTTGCAGGAGTATCTCATGTGGGGCCTCAGAAGTCTGGAGCACAAATTTCAGAAACAAATTACAAATGGTGGGGGGTGGCAAGCCTCCCAGTCAGCCACATTGGCTGTACGATCTCCCAGAAACAAGGGTGTCTCCTTGGAACACTGCTCTGTGGCTCAGCACTGAGGCTGCCACGGCGTGAAGGAGGGGCTGCTTTACTCATCCCTCTATGTAAACTGTGGACAGGAAGCCGACTGTGGTCAGGAGACCTGACTGTCATTTTTTGCAGGACAATTTTGTCTCTCAACCTTTGAATAAAGTGATTTCCTTTCTAGAATGAGAGGTTCAATGTCACTTATCTCTAAGGAGCCTTCTTGCACTGCCATTTTATGACATGAAACATCCATCTTTAACCAAAAGGAGAGTTACAACTTAGTCCAACAGACATTTCATCCCCTCTGGATCCCCGGAGCTCAAATGCTCATTCCAGACAATCTGGGAGAGATGGAAGGAAGAGTTGGCTCCTCCCTCTTGAGAACCCCCATTCCTACACCTTCCTTCTTTCCATTACCTCAAAACCACTTGAAAGTTTCCCTGAGGACACTGGGATAGACAAAACCCTTTCACTTCCTACCTTACTAGCATCCCCAAAGCCAAGTTAGGAAAGTGGCAAGGAGCAGAAGCCAGATCTCTGCAAAACACTACTTTGTCAGCAAAACTTGGCAAACTCCTACTGACTGCTGCTTAAGGTTATTTTAGGAAACTTCACCCCAACTAGATTCAGGTTTGGCCTCAACATTCTCTGCCCCTACCACAGGCTTCTGAACATTGTTCAGATATTCTCATGTTCCAGCTAGCCATGAGCTCTCATGGTGCTGGTCAAGGGTCTCTCCCACAGAATCACCCGTCTCTCCCAACAATACCCACCCCAACCCAGCTCCTGAAGCAGAAATTCTCGAAGTATGATTCCAAAGAACCTCACTCTAGAATCACCCGAGAGGTTTATTAAAACTCCTACTGGAGGCAGATAAATTGGATTAAAATCTCTTGGGTGGGCTCAGGAACCTGCACTTTTAAAGAAGCTTCTGTGATGATTTTGGGAGCCAATAATCTAAGGATATCCTTTAACCAAAATTAGTCATGGTAAAAACACATCATCCTATCCATTTTTATTTCTGTCCAACAAACATTTCTTGGATGTTTACTGTGTGCCAGGCAACGGCTTGACCCATGATCCTTTCATTCACAAAGCTCCCAGGGAAAGGCACGGCACTCTAAACTGTTTTCCTCAAGGAGGGTCATGTTAAATCTTCTGATAGGTTTAGAATTCCTGTCCTTAGGATCCCTTCCACCCCCACTTCCATCATGGGAGGACTGAAGTCTGCTGCAGAGAACTACGAATCTTGCTTAAGAGAAAAGCCCACTCCTCCTCTGTTTTTCACCCCAACAATCCAGGGCCTTTCTATCCTTTGGGGCTGTGAAGCCAAGAGTTTGCATGTGCTCAAGGCATCTCCAAGGGGTAAGAGGATGAGGCTTGTGGAGAGGGGTTGTAAGAGACTTCTTAGGAACAACTGTAAACACACAGAAGACCAGAGTGCCACCCTCCAACACTTCTGTCTTCTGTCTGCAAGAAAAAAAACTTGTTGTTCAGATGGGAGACAAAGGCTGTCATGGGGGTGGGGGTGGGGGGGTGGCTGCCTGTGTTAGCAGTATGGGAGAGATTTCAAAGCATTCCTACATCAAACACAACCTGGCAATCAGGCTCCTCTGCTGTCACCTCCCACTGAGAACTCACAGCACCAGGACCTAGCAGGGCAAGTGACCCTTGGGAATTCATGACTTGAACAAGCAATAAAATTAGTAAGACATTTCTCTCATACCCTGTGAACACCTAGGAGACAAAACTTAAAGGTACGCAAAGTATCCTAGGTTCACATCTTTCTACATACTTTTTCTCCAATGATACCTTCCTATCTCTCCTTAGAAAATTATAGATTCGGATTCTTCTGGAGTAGGTTTATAATATATCTAAGACTTGTGCCAGTAATGAATCTCTTGTTCCTTTGGCTTGAGAACATCTTTTTTTTTTTTTCCCTCAGCCCAGATCTTCCCTAACAAAACGTTCTTACACAGTAGGTTCCTGGCATATATTGAACCTGAGTCTGAGATAATCAGAGTCTTGACTCCAATCTGAACGAGTCAAGAACCAGTCCAGGAGTAGAGATGGCAACTCTGGGCTCCAAGGTGTAGGATATACCAAAGCTTGAGAGATTAAAGGGAGTAGAGAGGATGGACAGAATGTAGCTCTCTGTAAGCAATTACCAGAGAACAGCAATTGGGTCTGGACAAATATTGAACATCCCACCCACCCACACTCACTCATAGTTTTGGAAACAAAACAATGCGATTTAAAAAAATCTCATTCTCTTTTAGGACATGTTCTTCCACCAGCAAAAGTTCAATCTCTAAAATTTTGCTTCAGGGAAATAGTGTGGACAGCTTATGGGGGCATGAAAGTCAATGCTTAATTGTGACAGCGAGGACCCAACTTTTGCCCCCAGTGCATAACAGCAGAAACCTGGTCCCTGTTGCAATGAGGTATGCCAAGGTGCCTAGGCTGCCTGTTTTTCCTGAAACCTTAGAGCAAAGGTGCTTAATATGACAGGTTTTGGTCAGACTGGCCAGACAATCAGGCCAGATTTTCTGTCCTACATCCTGAGTTGCAGCCCCCTGGAAGTCTTCTCCAGAAAGTTTTGCAAGGCCATCCTCTTTTTTTTTTTTTTATTTTAAGATTTTATTTATTTATTTGACAGAGAGAGGTCACAAGTGGGGAGACAGAGACAGAGAGGGGAAGCAGGCTCCCTGCTGAGCAGAGAGCCCAAAGAGGGCCTCGATCCCAGGACCCTGATATCATGACCTGAGCTGAAGGCAGAGGCCTAAACCACTGAGCCACCCAGGCGCCCCATCCTCCTTCTTGACTTGGTCTTAGCAAGTATAGACTCTGGGCCTAGGAGCTGTGATTAAACAAGTACTTTTTGAGGGGCGCCTGGGTGGCTCAGTGGGTTAAAGCCTCTGCCTTCAGCTCAGGTCATGATCTCAGGGTCCTGGGATCAAGCCCCGCATCGGGCTCTCTGCTTAGCAGAGAGCCTGCTTCCTCCTCTCTCTCTCCCTGCCTCTCTGCCTACTTGTGATCTCTCTCTATCAAATAAATAAATAAAATCTTTAAAAAAAAACAAGTACTTTTTGAGAGAAAGACTTATAGTTTTGAGATAGGAGTGTGCACACTGGGTCATCATGCTGATAAAAACTGGCTATTAAAGTCTAGGCAAGCATGAATGAAGTGTTATGTGACCTCAGCAGCATTTGAGTTGCTGGTATTTTTGTATTAAGGCCCAGAGTGAGGGACAGCAAAGAAATACTTCTTCATATGAAGCCTGAGCTAGCTCTGAAGGGCTCTATCATTTCCTGATCAGGGAGCTAAAAAAAAAAAAAAAAAAAGAGCCTCTATTTTTCCCTTTTCAGACTATTTAGGACCTTTGTCATCTGATTGGCTTTGGGAGAGAACTGAAGTAGCAACATCAAGGTTGAGGGCGATTTTCAGCACAGGATTCTGTTTCCCAATCAAATCCAAGAACTCCAGCGATGTAGGAACCCCAGACCTCTTAGCTTTTGTGCTCATTCCTAGGTGTGTACTCTCTACCTACCCGTCCTGACCTTGGCTCAACTTCAGCTTCACCAGCAACACTGTTTGGTGTGACTTTGTTTATTCACAAGTTCACATCCCAGTAGGGACTGGCTGCCTGGACTGTGGTGGCTCCTACTTTCCAGGCTTCCTGAGAGCAGAATTTTAGGCAAGGACTCAATCGCTCTTTCATGACAAGTGGATCAGTAAAACAATAATAAAACTTCTGTCACCATAACTAAGAGGCTATAATAGACCAAATTCTCAAGGGCACTTGAATAAGCCAAGAGTAGACCCTATTCACACAGTTTTAGGAAGCCACTCTCTTTCAAGACTGCCGTGTGTAAATAACATTTATATATTTAATTTGTTATTTTCCTACAGCCCCAAAGAGGAAAACATTATAAGAAATGTTCAAGGAAATTGGAAAGTTTGTCAATGGGAGGCTTGTCTTTGTAACCCTTCTCCTCCTCATTTCCTGTGCCAGTTGCACTTTTATTTCCCGTCTCTTTACGCTCAGTAAACAAAACCATATTATCAAGGGAAAGACGTGAGCCCATTAACATTGTGAGCCCTCAGATTTCACTCGCAAGAGACGACGCAGCACTTATCTGATGGAACAGAAGCTTTAATTGCTTCGAGGTACAAGCCCGTCCAAACCTCTGAGATCTGACCGGTCCCTGGGAAGCCTTTGCGTCCTGGAGCCAAGCCCCTCAGAGAAAACGTGCGCAGCCCGGATGCGGGTGCCAGCCTCCCACCGGCGTTCAACCGCAAAGGCAGAGTCTTTTTGGACATCCTAGTTAGAAGGGGAAATCTGGTAGACTTCCCCACAAGGCAGAAACCTCTGGCGCCCCAACGCGTACCCCCATCACACCGCCGCCACAAATGGAAGGAAAGCCAACTGAAGGGATGCTGCGAAATAACGTGAAAATCTAACCGTGAAGATGTCGTGCTGCCCCAGGTACACAGCACCCAGGGCATACAATTTAGTCCCGGGAATCGGAAGGAGGGAGAAAACGAGGGAAAATTAAATCCGTACTCTAGGTTTAGGAAAGGAATAACACCAGTGCCAGGAAAACCGAAAGCGCATAGGACTCAGGGGGGGGGGGGGGGGGGTGGGGGGGGAAATTTTGCCCTCCCGGGGGGGGGGGGGGGGGGAGGCTATGAGCAGTCCCCAGGGGCTGAAATCCACACTCCTTTTTAACCCTTTCCCCACCTTAGTGTCCACAATCCGTATCCGAGGGGTCAGCCACCCACCGATGCAGAAGAACAAGCTTCTCCCCCTCTGTCCTCACCGGAGACGCCCGTCCTGCCTTTCTGTTCCCGCTCCGTCCAGTACCCGTCCGGGTAGCAGGCCTCCTGCGCTCTCGCCCCGCCCTTCCCCAGGCCGCCCCTGGGTCACGCCGGCTCTCTCCCCGACCCGGGGGGTGCTGGACGGCGGCCACCCGCGGGTTTGGCAAAGTTGGCGGCGGGGCAGGCGCGTGGAGCCGCGCGCCAGTCCGGACCCCGGCCGTGCGGGGCAGGCGCCCATTGGCCGGCCAGCGCCACGTGGCCACCCCCGCGGCTATATTAGGCCACTATTTACCACCCGCTCGCTCGCCATGGCTCGGCGAAGGCAGCGCGGGTAGGGAGCAGAGGTGGAGCGGCGCAGCCCGCGCGGTCCTGTCCGGCCCCGCACTCTGGCCCCGGCCTGCGCGCGGAGGCGGGTGGGCCGGAACCATGAGCTCCTACCTGGAGTACGTGTCGTGCGGCAGCGGGGCGGGTGGCGGCGGCGACGTGCTCAGCTTCGCGCCCAAGTTCTGCCGCGCCGACGCCCGGCCCGTGGCCCTGCAGCCCGCCTTCCCCTTGGGCAGCGGCGACGGCGCCTTCGTCAGCTGCCTGTCCCTGGCCGCCGCCCGGTCTGCGCCTTTGCCCCCAGCCGCGCCCGCGCAGCCTCCCGCGCCGCCCCCGGCCGCGCCCTCCTTTGCGCCGTGCACCCTGGAGGGTGCCTACGAGTCGGGCGCCGCACCTGCCGCGGCAGGGAGTGCAGACTACGGCTTCCTGGGGCCGGGGTCGGCCTACGACTTCCCGTGCGCGCTCGGGCGGCCGGCGGACGACGGCGGGGCGCACGTCCACTACGCGACCTCAGCGGTCTTCTCCGGCGGGGGCTCCTTTCTGCTCAGCGGCCAGGTGGACTACGCGGCCTTCGGCGAGCCCGGCCCCTTGCCGGCGTGTCTGAAGGAGCCAGCCGACGGCCACCCTGGGACCTTCCAGACCGCGTCCCCCGCCCCTGGTGCCTACCCCAAGTCGGCCTCGCCGGCCTCCGGCCTCCCCGCCGCCTTCAGCACCTTCGAGTGGATGAAAGTAAAGAGGAACGCCCCTAGGAAAAGTAAGTGCTTGGGCCTCGGACCGAGCTACTGGGGTCGGAGCCCCCCTCCGAAGAATTAGGCTGGGAGCGCGTGGCAGCTGCCCCTCTTGACGGCCATTTAGAGTTATGGGGGAAATGCGTTCCGAGGCATTATTAAAGTGGGCGCACTCCATTGAGCGTGTCCCAAGTAGAAGCTTGGAAAATGGGCCAGGCATTGAGGAAATTTTAGGAGGGAGCTCTCCGTGGAGCTCTGGGTTTACAGAGAACCACTGTAGACTGCCCAAAGCTTTGTAACTTTGATTCTAACCGGTGTGCCCGCGTCCTCTCGCCCCACTGATGCCTTGTCTTTACATTGCAGGCAAACTCGCCGAATATGGAGCCGCTAGCCCCTCCAGCGCGATCCGCACGAATTTCAGCACCAAGCAACTGACAGAACTGGAGAAGGAGTTTCATTTCAATAAGTACTTAACTCGAGCCCGACGCATCGAGATAGCCAACTCCTTGCAGCTGAATGATACCCAGGTCAAAATCTGGTTCCAGAACCGCAGGATGAAACAGAAGAAAAGAGAACGGGAAGGGCTTCTGCCCTCCGTCACCCCTGTGGCTTCCCTCCAACTCCCCCTCTCAGGAACGAGCACCGCCAAGTCTGGCAAGAAGCCAGGGAGCCCTTCTCAGGCCCAAAAGCCCTCATGAGGTTTAGTCTTGAGGCTGAGAAACCTTGGCCTGCAGAAGTCATAGGCTGCCTCACCCCTGTCCAGACTTAGTATGCTCAGTTTGGGATGGAGGTGGGCGTGGGCCGAAATTAACAGAGGTTTCTCTCAGGAAAGGAAGTATCTTAGTGGGCTTCTGAGTTCCAGGCTTAGGTGTACAGATGTCAGTTTGAAGTCGCTTAAGCCACTCGTTTGTGTATTATTTGTGTCTTCAGGGAAAAGGTATCCAAGTGCCAGCCCAGCCCTGCTGCTGTGTTGCCTATCTTAGTCCTATGCAATCCTTCGGTGCAGAGTGACAAGAGCTTTCGTTGCTGATCTCTGCCCACCCCGGATATGCTCAGAAGAACGTCTACCCAAAGTTTTTCTCATTTTTATTTAAAGGACAGACTACATGTATTCAGCTTGAGATGACCAAAGCTAGTTAGGGCCTTCCTGATCTAGCTAAGCTGCTTCAAAGGTGATCTTCACGTTTGCACTCCACTTGCTTTTTTTTTTTTTTTCTTCTTTTCTTTTAAAAGCAGTTTCTACCTCTTCATGTGCCTGAGTGAAGATACAATCGCTGGCTGTCTAGTTAGTAGTGGAACAAATCCACAGGGTGGGTGAACACTAGAACCTGAACTACACCTTGACACCAGTTACTCAGACTGGAATGTAAATATATACAGTATGTATATTTTTAAACAGGTTTGCTTGCAATGAACTTCTATATGACATTTAATGTCAGCATGTAAAGGGTTTGAACTTTTTTTTGTAATAAAAATTACAGAATCTGCTACTCTCTGTTTTTCCTTACTCTCCTTTCATTTTCATGATCTTTCTTAAAAGCTAAATTTGGTTTCTTCTAATTTCTTGATTCGGCTCTGGGAATTTGTTTAGATTAATAACTCTAAAAAAATAACACATTTTATAGGGTGTATACACCAATTATATGTCACAGACAATAATCTGAGCAGTTTAAAAAGGAGAAGAAGAACTACTCTGCCAAATACTCAAGTTAACTAAGGAGTTGCTGTACTTACTTTAAGCCCGCAAGTTTTTGGGTGACTGTAGACTGCCCATTAACTCAAAGGTTAGGTGTCCACTGTGTAATGTTGTAAAGCCAAGAAGACACTGTAGAGAGATCTCCTTATTCTTTTGTCTCTTGCTCTCACGACAAGAAAAGGCAACCTGAAGGTTTTGTTAGTTGGTTAGTGTTCTCTGAGAAAGGCAGCCGCACATCCAAAAGTTCTCAATGGTGGACCTCCCTTTCCCAAAGTCAAGAATTACAGAGGAGGCTGGCGAGGCCAGTCGTCAGAGCTTTCCACTTCCTGTAACCCAGACTGACATCTGGCCTAATAAGAGCACAGAGGTAACTTTCTATTTTTAAAAACAAAATACTTTCAAGTGACTTCTTTCAAAGAAGTTTCAAAGCACAAAATTTGAAGGATGGCAAGAGGATATGTGGTAAAAAGTCTCTAAGCTTGTTTCTACCTAGCCCCCCAGTTCCTAACCCTGGAAACACGCGTGGTTGGCCAGGCTTTTAGACAACCTTACAGAAATACTATGTGAAAAAATGCGACATTAATACACAAAGCCAAGTAGACACTTGGGACAATTATCGGGGCAGTTCATTTCCCTCACTTTCTGAATAGCTAGAGCTTCATCTTTAAAATCTCTCTGTAGTTCAACCAAAGGGCTTCAAGGCTCAAATAATCCAGATATAAACCTCAGCTCTCCTTTTAACTAGACTTTTAGATTCTAGTGTAGTGCTTTAAATCCAATTATTTGGAAGTCTAACAGTTGTGGAGGCTTACTATCCACGATGTGACTAATTGTCTTAGAAGACTGAAATTACACTTAAATTCCTGTCCTTCACACTCACAGTTTAATGGAGTTGGAGAAATAAAATTATAAGCTCTAACAAACTCAGCCAATTAGGGGGGAAAGATATCACTTAAAAAGCAGGTCTGTCAATATTATTCTTGTTTGTTTGTTTGTTTGTTTGTTTTTCACAGTTTCACTCTCTTTTTCCTTTAAGGTTTTTATTTAAATTCCAGTGTGTTAACATACAGTGTAGTAGTCTTTCAGGTTGTCAATATTATGCTTACGTTTCACCATCTGCCCTTCATGGACTTGAAGCTAATCAGATCTGGTTTGAAACAATAGTACCCTCCCCCACACACCCCCACCCCATCCTGGTAGCTATTTGAAAGGACTTGTTGCAGGAGTTGTCATTTGCTTTCTTCCTTCCCCTGCAGTGGTCTTTGACAAGACAATGTTTCCTTTTTGATAAGCATTAAGTGTACACCTAAACAAACAAACAAACAAACAAAATGCCAACACGCTGGGTCATTTCCTTAATCTACCATCCTTTTCTCTGAGAAAATAAAGCTTTTCCTTTTGAAGCTACTGCGAGCACTTAACCCTGATGGATGTCTTTCTTGATGAAGGTGGCTATTTTGACATATGTATAATGTTGTTCTATGAATCAGGCCAATATTAGCTATTTTTTGACCAACCCCAGGGATCTTTAAAAGCTTTCTTAATGTAGATCACTATACAGCTATATTCAGTATTAGGGAGAGTCCTGACTGGAGACGGGGATGAACGAGGTGACCTCTGGAGGTCCCTTTCAGCAATGAAGAGGCTACAGAAACGATTCAATGACTTCTGCATGTTTTATTTTAGGCCTATCATTGGAAAAAAAGAGAGTTCAGCCCCAAGAAAGTAAATGCAGTCCATGGGATGACAGTGACACTGTGTTTGTACAGGAAAAGTGGATTTTAGACTTCATTAAATACATCTTGTCCATGGAGGTACCTAACCCATCTGGACTGTTTATAGAACATTCCCCTTCCCATTGTTCAGAGCCTTGTGTTATTTTGAGTGAGATCATCCATGAAGTATGATGGTTACTATGCAAACTGTGAAACTGCTAAAACAACCCTTGTCTATTCTATAAGAATTCAAACTAAATATGCTAATTTCCCCGCCAGCAGTCTGTTTCAAGAATGAATACACAGTGGACAGTTCTGGCTGTTGTATAATTTACTGCTCAATGTTTCTTTGTCTTCACAGAATGACCATGTGTCTATTTTTCTGGATTCAGGATAGTTGGGAGTGAGGAAAAAGAAATAAAGCATTTAATAATATTTAAATTTCCATTACTTGAGTCCTAGCAAACAAAAGAGTTGCTAATGTAAAAACCTAAAGCAATGTCACCTAAATCCTCAAAAGACCAATTGTATGCATTCTGCCCCAGTCTCCTATATGGTGAGGACCGAGACTGGAGAGGTTGCGTCTGATTACCATGTCATCAGAAAAGACGGACAGACTCAGGAGAGTTGTATTGGCTCTGGACTTCTTAATTATTTCTTATGGACAAACACATGCTCTATATTTGGTGAATATTGAACTGAAAAACCTCAGGACCTAATCAAGTTCAGAGAAATGTTGAGTCTGACCACAGACCTCTTGACAAGAAAAATGCCGATTGTTAAAACTTTATTTGTGGTTTTAAAGTGAAACCATACTGAACATATCTCACAAATAATGATAAATCTCCACCTGAATAGAAATAAAGATTTTCACGTTTTTGTCCTTTAAAGCATATTTCCAGAGCATGAACATGCAACAGATATGAAAAGGGTTCTATTTAACATCTTACTTATAACTGCTTCTGAAGTTCTAATTGTCATACAACTATAAATTAAATAGAAACTGTTTAAATTCAATAGTGAACAAAGAGGAAAGAATTCCTAAATATTGGCATGAAAGGAAGGTCTATTACTTAGATTGTAAAGACTTAAGCATGGGATGCCTGCGTGGCTCAGTCAGTTAAGCATCTGCCTTTGGCTCAGGTCATGATTCCAGGGTCCTGGGATGGAGCCCCACATTGGGCTCCTTATTCAGCAGGGAGCCTGCTTCTCCTTCTGCCTTCTCTGCCTGTTCTTCCTGTAGCTCTCCATGCTTCTGCTCTCTTTCTGACAAGTAAATAAACAAAAGTCTTAAAAAAATAAAATCTTTAAAAAAAGCCCTAAACATTATCTGTTCCACTTCTGCTAGTCTTACTGATATAGTTTTTTAAAAAATTTTATTTATTTATTTGATAGAGAGAGACACAGAGAGAGAAGGGAACACAAGGAGGGGGAGTGGGAGAGGGAGAAGCAGGCTTCCTACTGAGCAGGCAGCCCAAAGTGGGGCTCGATCCCAGGACCCTGGGATCATGACCTGAGCCAAGGCAGACACAACAACTGAGCCACCCAGGTGCCCCCTACTGATATCATTTAATAAATATAATGAATGGCCACAGAGTAGTCATTTGGACTCGTAAGTAGCTAATAGAGCAAGTCACTGACACCTTCGAGGGATTTCAAAGGGCGCTAGACTATTTAGTGCATCCCATTCTTAGGGGTTTTTTGAACCTAAGCTACAGTTTGAGGGACGTCTTTAAGAGAAAAAATCGTGAATACAAAATTGCTAGAGTATCTTCCAGGATCTGGAAGAGCCCAAGTGAGTGGAGATTAAGTGTTTTTCTTTCTTTTTTTCTTTTTTTTAAGGTTTTAAAAAGTCTCTACACCCGATGTGGGGCTTAAACTCACAACCGGAGATCAAGAGTTTCATGCTTTACTGACCCCAAGTGTCTTTGGGTTCATCATAAAACCCTATCTGCTCCTTCTGAAACCAGTGCTCCATTCCCAATACCTAGTCATTGTTTGTAAGATGATAGCAGTGACTGCTTTTTCCCAGAATCTTGGAACCAGAATGACTGTTTGCACCTCTTAAAGGCATCAGATATTAGATAATGTGGACAAAGGCAGGTTGGGGCTCTGGTCTACACTCTGAGCCTCTCAATCCCACTCTGCTTTTCTGGGGTACTGGCTGGCTGAACTATTTCACTTTCTGGTAATGGGGCTCTATTTCATCCCAGCGGTTCTTTTCTTTTGTATTTCCTTCTCAGGGATACAAATCTAGAACCAGAGATCACAGCTACCCTGCTGACTTCTAAGCTTTTCCCAGAAGGATGGAATCACTGAGGCTGAGGAAAGGGCTTGGGGGGTGGCGGCGGTTGGAGAACATTATCCTTAAGGAAGGAGATGTGGATTTTAGCATCAGTTGTGATTTTTTAAAAAAGATTTTTATTTATTTATTTATTTGTCAGAGAGAGAGAGAGAGAGCAAGCGCACAAGCAGGCAGAGTGGCAGGAAGAGGCGGAGAGAGAAGCAGACTCCCTGCCAAACAAGGAGCCCGATGTGGGACTCGATGTGGGGCTCGATCTCAGGAGCCTGGGATGATTACCTGAGCAGAAGGCAGATGCTGAACCCACTGAGCCACCCAGACGTCCCCCAGTTGTGATTTCTAATGAAAAGGGAACATATCTTCCCTGGCCTCAGTCTCTTCTATAAAACAGAGGGGTTTGGTCTGGATGGTCATTAAGTTTCCTTTTCACCCTAGTATTCTGCCACAATCCCTTACTTTGCTGGTTATTACTGAAAAATTTACTTAATAATAATGTAGCTGTGTAAGATCAGCATCAACAAGAGGTCTTTACATTTTAAGCTATCTGTCCTTAGATTGTGTGTGTATAGGGGCACCTGAGTGGCTCAGTCTATTAAACTTCTGCCTTGGACTCAGGTCATGATCCTGGAGTCCAGAGGTCCAGTCCTGCATCAGGCTCCCTGATCATCAGGGAGTCTGCTTCTCCTTCTGCCTCTGCTCCTCATGCTCCCCCTTTCTCTCTCACTTTTTTTTTAAAGCTATTATTTATTTAGGGGTACCTGGGTGTCTCAGTCCACTAAGTGTCTGCTTTTTGCTCAGGTCATGATCCCAGGGTCCTGGAATCAAGTGCCACATGGCCGGGGGTGGAGGGAGGGAGTTCCTGCTCAACAGGGAGTCTGTTTCTCCCTCTGCCTTCCCCCTTGGCTTATGCCCTCTCTCAGGCTCTCTCTCTCTTAAATAAATAAAATCTTAAATAAAATTATTTATTTGAGAGAGAGAGCACAAGCAGGGGGAGTGGCAGAGGGCAAGGGAGAACCAGACCCTCTCCGACTAAATGGGGAGCCTGATGTAGGGCTCAATCCCAGGACCCTGGGATCAAGACCTGAGCAGAAGCAGACACTTAACCAACTGAGTCACCTAGGCACCCTAAATAAAATTGAAAAAAAAAAAAAGAAGAAGAAGAATGTGTGTGTGTGTGTGTGTGTGTGTGTGTGTGTGTGTGTGTGTGTGTAAGTATGAACTAGGTGATGTTTCTCATTGGTCTTGACTTGAACAAAAGAGCTAACAATGGTGATAATCTCCCCCGAAGTTACCGCTTCCCTCTGAACAGATAAATTAGGGTGGAATAAGAAACTTTCTAAATAGGTGTCAGTGCTTCAAGTTCTGATTCTCAATCTCTTTGTTCTTAATTCTTCTAAGTTGACAGGTTTCAGAATAGAGAAATAATTTGGAATTTCTTTTCCTTGAAGATATGTGGGATTCCAAAGTAAATACTCTTCTTTTACAGAAAAGAGATACAAATATCCAACTTGCTCCTGCTTTCCATTAGTTTCCAAGCCCTGCTTATTTTTTCTTCAGGGTGTCTCATGCCTTTTTTCCTTTCTCCGTTGGCTCAGGCTTAACCATCTCCCATTCAGCTATGCGATGGAGGGACCCTGCTGATCTGGCCTCTGCTCTCCTTCCCAGCCACTGTCTCCCTCGTCCCTGTTCTCGGTTAGTTTTCTCGCCACTGGCGTGTATTTCATCTCTCACTGAGTGCCTTATACCTAATAGCGATTCTATACCAGTTCCTGAATGTTGAATGCAGTGTTATTAGATCATCACATTCAGGCCTACTCATTAAGCACCTCTTCTACCAGGTGAAGAACATTATAACAATTTATTTGCTAAGTTTTTTTGTTTGTTTTGTTTTGTTTTGTTTTAATAGTAATCTCTACGCCCAGCGGGGGCTGGAACTCACAATCCCAGAATCAAGAGTCACAAGCTCTACCCACCGAATCAGCCAGGCTCTTTTTGCTAGGTATTCTTTATATTTCATGATTTATAGTAGAACATGAGCTATTCTTGACCACACAGTAAAATACAAACAGGAGGCTGAGAGGCAGTGGAAGAACTACAGACTTTCCTTCTTTACTTGTAAACCAATGGAGAGTGGGAATGTTATGTGAACCCGTCCCTTATATCTTTATAGAATATAATGTACAATGCATTTTGGTTGTTGTTCGAGGCTTTGTAATATACTGTATTGCATTCATTACTTACCATAATCGTTTGAGTACCTTATGGAAACTTGAGTACCTCATGGGAGCAGAGCCACTGGAAGAGGATTTTTGAAACCAAATGAGGTCTAGTGTTGGGGTTTCTCAAGAAGGATCTGGAGACAATAAATGTAGTGGTTACAAGAGTGCATCTTGGAGGCAGACAGGCTTGGGAGCAAATCCTAAAATGGGCAATGCAATGTCACTTAGCTCTACATTCCTTCCTTAAAAATGGGAATAATAACATCCTTATTTCATTGACTTGTGCAGACGAACAGAAGTAATACATGCAGATTGCTTAGCACAACGCCTGATGCTTAATAAGCATTCACAAATTATGAATACGGTATGAGAGTTCTAATGGGTAGCTAGGGCAGAAAGACACAGGCTAAGGGAGAGAAATATTCATATATAGACAAAAAACAAATATTTATTAAGCTATTAGGTACCAGAAAGACTATTAACCACTAGGATCAGAGTGATATTGAGAAGGAAACAAGAATCACGGGGAATCAAGTTGGAGAGAATAAGTAAAGCTCTAGGGTTATTGATAAAATTAGCAAAAAATAGGTGGTACATGATAAAAGTAAAATTGTAGTTAATGAATACTTTTTGAGATCAATGGCTAAGCAGGCACTGAATTAAGAGCCCAAGATATTAGAAGATCCAACCTGGAAGAAATAAGGATGTGAGCGGCATTGGACCACTGACCATTGCTTCCAATTTACTGACCAGGCAATGCAGAAAACTTAAATCCACTATACATCTGCCCAGTTTTTCCCTATCTGAAAGGACACGTGAATTCACATGCATGACCTTTTGACGGTGTCATAAATTAGATTGCAGTGATGAGTTACATGAGTTTCCTACATTGTGGCACTTCCCCCGGCTTGAATTTATCATCCTTAAAAATAGAGATTCTGGTTATTATGTTCTGTTGACATCAAAGTTAAAGTACAATCAACCACATTCTTGACTCTGTTGCTGCAGAAAGAAGAAATTCCTCCCTCTACCTACTCTGGCAGTGAGGAATCATGAATTTTCTTAACTGTGCATAAACCTGTAACTATTTCCATTGTAGGTTTATGAAAGCCTGCCCTTAAACTGGGGAAAAAAAAAAAAAAAGGCTTGCTGCAGAGGGACATTTTGAGGTTTAATTAATGCTAAGACAGTCCTATGTAAATAGAAAGTATTTTATTTTTCCTAAATGCCTGTGACCTAATAGTCAAAATAGTGTTAGTATTTAATTGCTTGTATGAATAATTACTCTATCATATATAAATGTTTATATCTCCTCTTACATTTGAAACCTGGGCTACGTTTCAAATTTGTGAAGTGTTTTGGCTTTACTATAGGGGGCAAGAAAAGAAATTACTAGCTTATAAAGGAATTGTAGAAAAGATAAGTTCCCAGTAAAAAATATAATGAGCTACAAAGGACAAGTTAAAAGTATAATATTTCTTATTCAGACAAGGACAGCATACCATTTGTCTCTAAAAAAATCTCTAATTGACTTTAAAAACAATTTAAACTACCTTGGGTTGGGGCACCTGGGTGGCTCAGTCCGTTAAGTCTCTGACTCTTGGTTTCAGCTCAGGTCAGAATCTCAGAGTCATGATCTCAGGGTCATGATCTCAGGGTCATGAGATCAAGCCCTGAGTTGAGCATTGCACTGGGCATTACACTCAAAGAGGAATCTGCTTGGTATTCTCTCTCCCTCTGTCTCTCTCCCCACTTGCACTCTTTCTCTCTCTCTCTTAAATAAATAAATAAATAAAATCTTAAAAAACTTCGTTAGGTGAACCTGTCAAGAAGCCCACTTTATTCTTCTCTTTTGACTACAAATAAAAGCCCACATGTAACCAGAATAATCTATTTTTCTAGCAGCATATGGTTCCTTTGGAAACTTCAAAAACAGCTGTGTTTGTGTCTCTGAAGAAGCTTTGGAATTTGTTCCATGGTGATACTACCTAAGAAAAGTCCAAATTTACTTTTACTGGAAGTTTGTGATTTTTGAGATGGCCCTGAATTCTGAAAATTATATGGTTTACAAGGAAGTGCTAAGGATTTCTTAACTGATCTCATATAAAAAACCATTATAAGTGATGTATTTTATGATACCAATGGACTGAATTTCAGTCTAATCGATCAAAGATGAATAAAGGTATTACTTAATACCTGTCCCTAACTTCATAAGCATCACAAAGACAAAGCAAGCTAGCCCCAGATTATTTGTAAATAAAAGTTTCAGATTTTCCAATTCTGTTCCCCTCCAATTGTAGTTGTAAAACATAATTGTCATTTTGAACTCAGGACAAATAGAGTTAGCTTAAAGCTTTCTCAATTAAAATTATGTAGTATCAGGGACACTTTAGTCTTATTTATTTATTTATTTGAGAGAGGGAGGGAGAGCACGAGCAGTGGGGAGGGGCAGAGGGAGAGGAGAAGCAGATTCCCTGCTGAGCAGGGAGTGTGATGAGGGACTCAATCCCCAGACCCATGGATGACCTCAGCCCAAGGCAGATGCTCAACTGACTGAGCCACCCAGGTGACCTAGTATTGTTTGTTTAAATTTTCTGTCTTTAAGTACTCTCTACATCTGACATGGGGCTTGAACCCACAAACCCAAGATCTGGAGTCGAACGTTCCCCCGACGAGCCAGCCAGGTGCTCCAGGGACACTTTAACAAAATTGAAGAACACATTTGGGTGGCTAAAAAGTCCAAACTTTTAAATATTTTCCCCCCTTATTGTCAGAAGTCTCTTCTAGAGGCTACTCTTCCAGTGAAGAAGAAATAGTTATCTGTTAGTTTCATCTATTTCTCTTGTTTGTTAAATTTAATTATTTTTTAATTTAAAAAATAACGTGCATAGTAGGTACCCAGTTTTATACAATTATTTCTGTGTACCGAACTATCTCTCCATGTATTCATCTACCATTCCTCCTGTCTGCATGTCTACATAGAGAGATGTCAAAATAGATGTTCACCTAATGTTAATGATGACTTTTTCTACATGGTGGGCTTTTGTTGATTTTTTCACTTGTAGTACTTTTCTATATTGCTTAAAATCTTCAAATAATGAATCATTAAATGTAGAGATAATAAAGTCATTACCCTAAAATATATGAAAAAGGGAAAATTACATTTGATAGTCACAGTCTTTGCATTTATTTTTTGCCAGTGGAAGACCCCAGAGGAATTAGATAATGCATCTCATGTGCCAATTCCTGAATAATTAAATAAAAATGTCTATAATATACATGGGTGTTCACATGAGTCGAATAAATGATAGATAAGGTCTATCGTTCATTTCTTCAACAGGGAATTCAGCGCTTGTGTGTCACATATGTTCAATTTTAATCCTACCAGCTGGAAACAAGCTCTGAATTGTGCTGATAAAAGCAGAAGTCATGAAGAGCAGAAGAAAAAGAAAAGAATATCTTTAGCTTAAGGAAAATGGAGAACCAAGAAATATGGAAAATGATACTTTTTATGGAACTTATTTTTTTTAATTGGAGTATGGTTGAGACACAATGTTACATTAGTTTCAGGTGTACAACAGTAACAGACAAGTCTACATTATGCCATCTGTCACCACAGGACACTATTACAATCCCATTGACTATATTCCTTATGTTACACCTTTTATTCCCATGACTTACGCGTTCTAAAACTGGAAGTTTGTATCTCCCACCCCCTGTACACATTTTGCCCATCCCCACCTCTCTTAAACTATACTTTTCATTTTTCCATACTTACAAAGCAAAAGTCAAGATATGCTGCTTTTTATATTAAAAGCAAGTTTCTAAAGATACAAGAAACTTTAAGAATGAGTATTCTTTTTTTTTGAAGATGTATTTATTTTAGAGGGAGAGAGCATGCGGGGCGGGGGCGGACAGAGGGAGAGGGAGAGAATCCTTAAGCTGACTACCCACTGAGGATACAGTCCAACACAGGGCTTCATCCCAGGACCTCAAAATCATGCCCTGAGCCCAAATCAAGAGTTGGCCGCTTAACTGACTGATCCTCTCAGGCACCCCAAGAATGAGTATTCTTAATATCCTTTGCATTTTTTTCTGAAGAGCACCAAAATATCCTTTGATATCTATCATTCATTTATGCTGTAGAAAGAGCTAGGAAATTCCATGGTGGTCTATGAGAGAAACACACCAAAAACACAGGTCCTGTTAAGCCTCTAGGAGGCTAGTGAAAGGTTAGATAACCACCATGAGAAAATGCTAGTTCTTTCGTCGGCTGTATTTCAAAGCTGGCTTATTGGAAGAGCAGCTTGATAGCTCTAAAGTATGTGTGAGAAAATTTAAAATAGAGATGTATTCTCTCTAACTGTATGTACTAGGTACTTCCACGTGGCTGAATTAGTAAAATTCTGTGAGCATCTACTTTGCTTCTGGCCTTGGTTTGGTTGTTTCTGCCGGCCTAGTGCCTAATCCTTCTTCCTCTAACAGCTTCCCACCTTTTCTGAGGGTAAGGGAATGGCTGATTCTCCTGCCCAGGGCAGCGAGGCCGGCTCCGGCACCTGTGTCGGCTTACCCCGAGGGAGGTGTTCCTGTCTGGCGGTAGCGCCTTATCTGAGTGTAGATCCGTGGTCCTCCTGGGATTACCCAAACCCAGTCATTTCCGCCCCCTGTTTCAGCGAGCTTGCGTGGGGCCCATGTTTGCCTCTCAGAACCCTGTGGGACGTACTGCCCTCAAGGAACTTAAAAACTCACCAGTAAGGGAGATCAGACAAGTCCAAAAATAACTTTAAGTGCTTTAGGGGAGCTTCACCTGCTTCGGACTGTGTCTACACAGCACAAAAGGAAGTGGCAATCTGGCATGCATCCCGCTTGCTTTAACAAACTTGGCAGCCCGGCGGATACGTGAGACTTCCAAGTCCAGCAGAAGATCTCCGGAGAAGGGCTTCCACAGCTTCCACGGGAAATGCACAGTGAGTTGCTTCCTAGACTGGCATCAGGGACATGGAGTAGGTTTTCTCCTTCCGTCTCTTTGGGTTTCCAGAACTTTCTCAGCTCCTAGTAGGAATTGGGAATGAAATGACAAAGATTCCACTACCAATTGCTTCTTGCTTTGTTTCGTAGTTTGGTTCATTTTAATTCTTTCTGTTTCTGAACCCTTCTTCACTCCACTTTGCATTTTGTACACACCTTTGTTATAAAACAACTGCTGTTGACAGCATCCATGTCTGTCCCCTCCAGGAAAGGAGCTATACTATTCACCTTCCTAATTTGGGACTCCCTAACCAGAGCTGTTTAGTGTTACACTGGTTTTCTACACCATCATTACTGAACAGATTTTTTTATTTTTTATTTTTATTTTTTTAAGATTTTTATTTATTTGACAGACAGAGACCACAAGTAGGCAGAGAGGCAGGCAGAAAGAGGGGGAAGCAGGCTCCCTGCCCAGCAGAAAGCCCGATGTGGGACTCGATCCCAGGACCCTGGGACCATGACCCGAGCCGAAGGCAGAAGCTTTAACCCACTGAGCCACCCAGGCACCCCTGAACAGATTTTAAAATTTTATTTATTTATTTATTTATTTGAAAGAGAGACAGAGCGAGAGAGCATAAGAGGGGAGGTCGGAGGGAGAAGCAGACTCCCCATGGAGCCGGGAGCCCTATGTGGGACTCAATCCCAGGACTACAGGATCACCACCTGAGCTGAAGGCAGCTGTCCAACCAACTGAGCCACCCAGGGGCCCCTGAACAGATTTAAAAAAAAATATTTTATTTTTATTTATTTGACAGACAGAGATCACAAGTAGGCAGAGAGGCAGGCAGAGAGAGAGGAGGAAGCAGGCTCCCTGCTGAGCAGAGAGCCCAATGCGGGGCTTGATCCCAGGACCCTGAGATCATGACCTGAGCCGAAGGCAGAGGCTTTAACCCACTGAACCACCCAGGCGCCCTGAACAGATTTTTTTTTTAAAGGAATTGTCCATGGACCCCACTCTGATCCTGCTGGAAGGTGATGCCTCGCATGCTTGGGTTTACGATGATAAAAACCAGAGAAATTTGTCTCTATATCTTCTTTTTGAAGCACGTTTTGCTATTCCTCCATCTACTCATACTGTCCGGTCAGCTCTAAGCACCAACTGTCAATGTCCTCTCTAAACCTGGTTACACGAGCAGTTGAAACCCTACACGAAAGTTTAATGTACCCTTCTGCACGGAGGCGGAATTTCACCATCAAGATAAGTGAGGGCTGCCTGGCTGGCTCAGTTGGTAGAGTGTGCGACTGTTAATCTCAGGGTGGTGAGTTCTAGCCCCATGTGTGTAGCATGGAGTTTACTTAAAATGCGATTTCAAAAAATAAATGGAACAATGATCATTGGAAACAGGCGTCCAGCCTGGGTTTCCCACTGAATAAGAGAGAAAACTGATTTTTAATATGTGTGAAACCTCCTCTAAAGGCAAGAGGCCCTGAGAGACTTTTAACTCTGGGATGACAGAGAAGCATTGGATAGGAAGAGGCAGAATCAGCAAGGCCATTTAAGAGCTTGTTTCAATAGGCTTTGCGAGAGATCATGAAGGCTTGAGGCAAGGAAGAAGAGGAAAAACGTCAGGCAGACATTTTGGAGGAAAAAATGGGAAGGAGTTAATAAGACCAGATACAGACCTTGGAGCTCTAGCAATAGAAAAGATAGGGGAAAATTTTTTTTAATATGATAAAAAATATATAAATTAGAATTCATCGGGGCGCCTGGGTGGCTCAGTGTGTTAAAGCCTCTGCCTTCAGCTCAGGTCATGATCTCAGGGTCCTGGGATCGAGCCCTGCGTTGGGCTCTCTGCTCATCGGGGAGCCTGCTTCCCCACCCCCTCCGTCTGCTTGTGATCTCTGTCTGTCAAATAAATAAATAGACGAAATCTTAAAAAAAATAAAATTCATCATTTTACCCACTTTTAAAGGTACAATTCTGAGGCATGAAGTGCATTCACATTGTTGGGCAAACATCACTACTGTCCATCGTCAGAACTTTTTCATTTCTCCAAACTGAAACTGTACCCATTCAACACTAACTCCCCAGTCCCTCCTCCCCTGGGCCCCTGGTAAACCACCATTCTCATTTCTGTCTCTATGAATTTGCCTATTCTTGATACGTTGCATAAGTGGAATCATATCATATTTATCTTTTTGTGTCTGGCTTATTTAAATTAGCATAATGTTTTCAAAACAGAAATGATTTCACTGTGCCTCACCTCCATTACGAGTCATTTAAGATAAAATTGTGTTTTTCAAAATGACACCAAATTATACATATGCTTATATTTAAGAAAGCCTATCTCTGGGTTTTCTGATTGCAAATTTTGGATAATTGAAGCTGAACTTTTCTCTCTTTCTACATCTGGGGCATGAGTGGGATGTGTGTGTAGGAGCTACTCTTGCTTCACCTTCTAGGTATTCAGCTTCTCAGAGGCCTTCCAATGCCTGGAAATGCGGCAGTTTCAGATATTTCTCAAATTCTCCCTAAGCGCCAATATATCTGCCAGGTCTCCTATTTCCTTCAGGCTCTGTTCTTTGCTAATAGGTCAAAGATGGTGATGACAGGTTGGTGTACATTTCCCAGGTAACATATTTAGGTTTTAATCAGGGATTTTTTTTTTTTTTTTTTTTTTTTTTTTACTGGACCCAGTGAGTCCTAGAGACAATGCAGAAATGGAAACTTCAAGAGAGAGGATGTGAGACTTTGGCCAGGGCAGGCTTGGGACCCTCCCAAATCTCTCGTGCAGATAGGATGGCTGTATGGTCCCAGCAAAGGCCACTAAAGGTGGATGGTGCTTTAGGTGGCATTAAGCAAGGAGGAGAGGAGGAGCTTTTTACAGCATAGAATCCTCTCTGTTTGGGCTGGAAAGAGCCTTAGCGATTTTCCACTCCAGTCCCAAAACATGGGCTTGGAAATCAGAGGACCTGGGTTCAAGTTCGGACTTCGCTCATTACTATTTGACCTTGGGCAAGCCATTTGACCTCTTCTGTGCTTCACTTTCCTTTTGGGGGAATGAACAAAATGGTATCTACCTCATAAAATCATGGTAAGGATTAAATAAAAGAATACGTAAAAAACATTTCTGTATTTATAAACTTAGTAGCTTAGAGCGACGTCAACATCCATAACATTACCATTTCTGTGGTCAGGAATTCTGCAGTGGTTTAGCTGGGTCGTTCTGGCTCTGGAGTTCTCCCAAGGGTACAGCCAGATGTCAGCTGTACTGTAGCCGTCTGATGGCTTGGCTGGGCCTGAAGGATTCACTCCTACCATGGCTGCCTCTCAGTTTTGGCTGGTCAGGGCTCTCCATGAGGGCCTCTCTGTGGGCCAGCTTGAGTGTCTTCATGACATGGCTACTGGCCCCCTCCAAAACAAGCAATTCAAGACAGCAAGGTAAAACCCCAATACCCTAACACACCTGAAATGACACACTACACTGTGGAATGTTCTTTTTTTTTTTTTTTAAACATTTTATTCATTTATTTGACAGAGAGAGATCACAAATACGCAGAGAGGCAGGAAGAGAGAGAGGAGGAAGCAGGCTCTCCACGGAGCAGAGAGCCCGATGGGGGCTCGATCCCAGGACCCTGGGATCATGACCTGAGCCGAAGGCAGAGGCTTTAACCCACTGAGCCACCCAGGCGCCCCACTGTGGAATGTTCTACTGGGCAAACAGGCCTGCCCTGGTCCAATGTGGGAGGAGACTCCACAAAGATTTGACAAGAAGTAAGGGAGGACCTTGGAGGCTGGCCACCATGCCCATCCTCAGTTCCAATTCTAGTTATGAATTACCTGAGGAATAGGAGAATCATGGGGGTGGGGTGAGGTCTGGAGGGAGGCCTGAAATTGGCCCTGAGTGGGGAGGCAGGCAGACATGGAAGCGAGCCTCATCCACCTTTGCCTGCCCCAACAGAGGATCCGGGAGGCAGCTTGAGTCCAGAAAGTGCAGCCCCTGAAGGGAGCCACAGACCTCAGGAACATGCTCGTGCCTGGAAAATACTGATAAAATGATTCCTCTTTCAAGCAAATCGGGTACAGCTTTGAAACTTTTGACAAGTATCCTATCCCTAACCCTTGGATGGGCCACTGGTTTTATTTATTTATTTTTAGGATTTTCTGTATTTATCTGACACAGAGAGAGAGAGCAAGCACAAGCAAGGGGAGTGGCAGGCAGAGGGAGAAGCAGACTTCCTGCCAAGCAGTAAGCCCGACAACTTGGGGCTCGATCTCAGGAACCTGAGATCATGACCTGAGCCCAAGGCAGATGCTTAACTGACTGAGCCCCCCAGGCACCCAGGCTAAGGTTTTAGACAGCCGCTACTGCTCTAGCCAACGTACTGAGTGTGTGGGACACAAGTCCATTTCTTCAGGTCTTACTGTCTCCCATCTCTGAAATGGGTTTGACGATACTAATTCATTGGTGGTTGTTCTGAAAACCAGGTTTGTCATTACAAATACAAAGTATATTTATTTTCATGTTATAATTTTGCTTTAACATATTCATTAGTTTGTTTAAAAGAGAGCATGAAGATCCTCATAGATGCATTAATCAACACATTTACTTGCTCATTTTTCTTCTAATTTTAGTTTTCAAAAATACCCAAAGGCTACATCCATTACAGGGTAATGGACTGCAAAATCTTATTCGATTGCAACGAACAAATTTAGCAAAGTTACCAAAAAGAAAAAATACGTAATTCTGTGAATGTCTGTCAGTTCAAAAGAATCAAAACCATTGTTCTCACTGTCCTCTACCACCCCCTTCCATCCTCATTCACTCTGACTTCACAGACAGTTGAGAAAGCAGGAAATCCAGGGCATCTACCCTCAGAAGGCCTTGGAGGCCCATGGCTCAGGACTCTAGGGAGATGGATGTATCGAACAAGCTCCAGGTTTGATTCTGATACAGGGCTTTAGGGTGGCTCACCACCAGTGATTTCCAGAGCCTTCCTTCCCGGAAGACTGAGAATGCTCGGCAGACAGATTGTGTTGGGGGACTCTTGGGCCACAGCCAGTCCCACTGTCTATGAGCTATTCTGGTGCCTTCTCTACTTACCTTGCAGACAGCATGAGCATTTTTTGAGGTGATTAACTATGGCCTTACACCAACAGTCTTATTTATGATTCTTGAATTATAAACTGTTTCCATGGAAAAATTTCCCCAGAAATTTAAAAGCGATAATTAAAAATCGATAAAACACACAAGTTCAGGAAAACTTAGTACACCCAAATTCTTCCAGAAGATCCTGGTACCATTACATACATGATTATATTTAATTCAATCTAAGATGATTACTTCAAACTGGATTCTCCTGCTGTCTAGTTCGGGTTCCTCAGGGATCCTGTGAAAAATCTGAGGAAATTTCTTGCTGATTGGGGAGATATTAAACTGCAACATATGGCCCACACATGTGATTAGTATTCCTCTAAGGAAAAATGCAAAGGATTATATTTAGAATACAGGGTATGTGTTCAGTGGTTCTGGATGACCCAGGGGATTATTAGGTTCTTCTTGTGGAATTTTCTACAGTTGAAAGATGAATCCGGAATTCTGAATGTTTGGTGCGGACCTTGGAGCTCATCTGTAAGATTTTGCAGGTGTGAGGCCTGCCAAATTTTCAATATCATGTAGTTTCTTGAAAGGTATTCATACTGTTCTTCAGAGATTTTCTGAGTTTCAGGGTCTCTGCCATATATTTTAGAGGAGTCTTTTCACACAGGTATCTTGTGAAGTAAAAAATTAAGAAAGCTATGCTATTGGCCCCCAAGTAAAATGGGGTGAGCACTATAATAGCATTGCTCTTTTTGTGCCTACAGTAGCTTAAATGAAATAATTCTAAATTTCATTCCTTTTTGCTCTGATGTTTCACCACAAATGTGTTTTTACCACATATTTGATCAGGGAACTAGAGAAGGGAACATGGTTTCTGATGAAATTTTGACTCTCACATTGGGGTCCTGGGAGGCCAGGGGCACATCTCAGGATGACCTGCTGCCTTGGTCCAAGGCCATGGCTAATCTGACCATCTCAGAAGCTCCTCAGTACCCTTTCCATCTTCTGGTAAAATGTCTTACGCTGCAACACAAACTCCTTGTTTTGTAAGTATCCAACTTCAACCACTAAAGTCCTAAAGAATGTAAGGGCTTCCAACTGCTTCTATGCGACATTTACACTTGACTATCCTCCTGTCAACTCAAAATCAATATCCTCTGCCCAGTCCACTCCTCCAGCCAACTGGTTCTCCCTCCCGGTTACCTGACTGCTGCCAGTTTAGTGACATCATCTTCTCATTTCCAGTCACTCAGGTATCTGAGAATTTTGGGGAGGTACAATTTTGTGCATTCTCTTACACTAACCTCTTTCTAAGTCCCTTTATTCATTTTTCTCTTTAAGCACTTGGATTCGCTTTCCACATTCCTCTCCTTTGACATCACATGGGAAGCTTTGATTCTAGCTGTTCTCTGGTGTTCTTCCCGTCTAGTTCAGCCTCAGTCCTGCCCAGTGATTCTTCAGGAACCCTCTCCCTCTCCGTTGTGCTGCGTCCTGGGCTCTGGGCGTCAACTGCAAGCTTTAACTATTTTATCTCACTCTCAAGGTCAAGGGCTGCCTCTAGTAAGAATCTACTCATGCGGCCTGATTTCCCACTATTGCCAAAAAAACTTTCTACTTCATTCAGGTTACTTTCCTTGCCCCCCCCCCCATATTAGGTTCTTACTTGTTTATGTTTCATCTTTTTTCTTCCTGAAATATTTTTTCCCACCTTTCAAATCTCCATATTCAGACCTCTGATAATCCTACCTCACAGTAGCTTCTTTTCCTGCACTTAAAATCAACAAAAGCAAATCAAAACCATCAAAACTTCAATCCAGTAATACCATTTCTAGAACTGTATCCTAAAACATTAACCCTAACAAATTAGAAAAAGCTCTTGTGCACAAAGTTTTTCCTCCCTTCCAACCCTATTTGATGATATTACTGAAGAAATGCAAACAAACCAGAAGTCCCAAGATAGAAATAAGTAATTATGGTACATCACTCTAGAGAATGCACAAAATGAATATTATAAAGACAATGTAATTATATAAAATTTGTAAAAATATAAAGCTAACTGGACAGTAGCAACAGAATGTAATATTGCATGTATATAAATATTTTAAATCAGCCCTTAATATACAAAACACTTTAAATCCGTCCTTAATATCCCAGATTGTAAATAAGCTTGATTAAGAAATGGTGAAGAGTTAATTTAACTAAAGACATTGCTGGCGCAAGAAAAACATCCATTTGCAAGTTTCTATGTAAATAAATTTGGACTTCTGTTAAAAAGACCCTAACATCTCTTATGCACCTATGACATTCTAGTTATTTTATATCTCATTTAATCCTTACAATATCCCCGGGGAGGGTGGTATTATTAGCTCCATTTTACAGATGGATAAAACAGGCTGAGAGAGGTTAAATAATTTTCCCAGTATCACACACTTAGGTAATGGAAGATTCAGGAACACTTCTTTATTCTTAACAAAATTTCTGTTACTGAGGACTTGACTATTAAATAGTGTGCCTATTGTAAGCTTTAACAAGTAGGGGACAAGAGAAAGAGGAGGTGGTATTTGGGAATATTTACATGGACTTCTTAAGAAGTAGTCAAAAGCAATACAGAAGCTAATGATAAAAGCCACGCTGGTGGACAAGGTATCTTCTGGGAGCTCTGGGTCACCATTTTTAGCTTAACATTTAGGATTCAGAGATGACAAGGATGCGACTATGAAAGCGCTTGAAGGATTCGATTAGGATGCAACCCAGCCTCAAAATCAGATAGAAGAATGGATGCAACCACCTTTCTGTAGACCAGAACCAGCTGGTACTGTAGGACTCTTTGTTTTCAAGTAATCCTGCAGCTTTTCAAAGGTGGTTGTCTCTCCAGACTCAAGTCTGTTTCTGTGGCAGAGGATCCTATAGTCACGCCCCATATAGATCATAAGAAGCTTTGGAATCTTGACAATCTTTGATGGCAAGTAATATATCCATCTGCAGAGAATCTTGTAAAAGTAATGTTGGTGAAAACCTAGTATTACTCAATTTGTGGAACTGGTAGTCACCTGGGAAATGTTAGTTATTTCCGGGAATCCATGCATTTTTCCCAGGGACTTGAAAACATGGATTTCCCCCATTGAATAGGACAGGTGAGATGTTTTTGAGTTTCTTCCATGGTCTTCAAGCTATGTGGGGGTCACATAGGCCCTGGGGATGAGGTACTAGGGAGAAGTTGAATCTTATGGTGATTTGGTTATTAGGTCAGTCTTTGTCTCTACCCACAGTATACTGTACTTTTCAGAGCCTACTGATAAATAATGCCATTAAGTTAAAAAGATGAGGCTGTTCATACCTAAAAGGACTCAAAATTTATTTCACACTGGTGTGGTCCCCCCAAAATTCTGTCATCCATTATAAGCATCAGCAGGTAAGTTTCAGAACAGTCTATGAGGGTAGCATGAATTGGAGTACCATTGTTTGGAAAGCCCTTGGTTGCTAGTGTGATCAAAATGGGCAAGGACGGTCTGTACATCTTTTGTGTGGGAGGAGTGTTCAGGTAAGAAGCCTGACGTTAACAAGGTTAAATGGCAATGGTTCTGCCTCTCCTCCTTCCCGTACATGCAATTCAGGCCTTGTATTAAATTGTTTTGACTTCTTTTTGCTTTCAAGTCTGCCCATGCTATATATTTTAACTTGAATCCACTGTGCACAAATTCTAGGGTAGGGATGTAGTGGGGGAAATTTTAACCTCCCATGATATGGTCCTAGGTTTTGTATCTCTCTCGGGGTAGCACTACACTGGTTAAAATTTGTAGTTTTGTGAAACCTTTTCCTTGGTAAAGAGTGAGAAGTCCAAGATTTGGGAATATCTCATGTCTACCAGTCACCTTAGCATTGTCGCCAACATCATGTGAAATAATTTAGTTGTGTTGTATTTGCTAATGTGATATTGAAATCTCTAACAGTTTTAACGTTTTTTAAAAATTATTATTCATTTGAGAGAGAGAGAGAGAGAGAGACAGAGAGAGCACAAGCGGGGGAGAGGCAAAGGGAGAAGGTGAAGCAGGCTCCCCACTGAGCTGGGAGCCTGACGTGGTCTTGTCCCAGGACCCAGAGATCATAACCTGAGCCACCCATGTGTCCCCCCCTTTTTAAAGATTTTTAGATTTATTTATTTGACAGACAGAGATCACAAGTAGGCAGAGAGGCAGGCAGAGAGAGAGGAAGGAAGCAGACTCCCTGCTGAGCAGAGAACCCGATGTGGGGCTCCATCCCAGGAGTCTGAGATCATGACCTGAGCAGAAGGCAGAGGCTTGAACCCACTGAGCCACCCAGGCGCCCTGCCTCCCCTTTTTTAAAGATTTTTTTTGTTTTTTTTTTATTCATTCGAGAGAGAGACAGAGAGAGCACACTGAACAGTTCTAAAAATTAAAATTCTTCACATGAACAGCTTTAGCAGACGGGAAATGCTGAAATTAGCAAAGGTTCATGGAATGACTCAGAACATCCACCAACCCTTCTATCAGGTGACCTTTAAACTGCTATGAGAGAGAAGAGAGACCCATTGGAGCTCTTTGTGTCTTTTTAAAAATACTTTTATGCCTACCTAAAGTCTCTTTTTATTATGCAAAGTTAGAGACAGTTTGGCTTTTAAACTTAAGAATTAATGAAATAAAATAGGACAAAATCAGAGAGAGAGAGACAAAGCATAAGAGACTCTTAACTCTAGGAAACAAACTGAGGGTTGCTGGAGGGGAGGGGAGTGGGGGGATGGGGTAACTGGGTGATAGGCATAAAGGAGGGCACTTGATGTAATGAGCACTGGGTGTTGTATGCAAATGATGAATCACTAAACTCTATCTTTGAAACTAATAATACATTATATGTTAGTTAATTGAATTTAAGTAAAATGTCAACAAATAAATAAACAAAACAGAAGAGGAATTCTATTCATTTGAATGATTTTCAAGCTAGATGACTAGTAAATCAACTTGGTATTTTCTTAGTTTCTATTCTCTCAAAAAAGAATTGAATGTTTTACTTTTGTTGTATATCAGATGAACAGAGAATAAGTTACATGCCTATGTATACTATCTAGGGATTCTATTACAGAGAAATTCGAGAGTTATTCTATTGCTACATGAGTGGTAGTATTTTTAATAAAAGCATGACTTTTGGCCATCATTTTATTTCCCCTTCCCTGGGATATAAGCAACACCGGCCTTTCTTCAGATCGTGAAGGAAAAACCCTATTATTCTCTCAGTGACCTTTGGCAAGCAGCTGCTCTCTTGAACTGTTCATGTCTCTGGAGTGTTTGACTAAGGTTTCTTCTGGTCAAGTCATCGACAATCCAAATGTCAAACAACAATGTGGCCATTTTTCATCTTGGGATAAGTGTTTCTCCAATAAGATGATCAATTAGTCTTATTCACATTACAATACACCTCCCCATGTATTTTTATGCCATACGAAGATCTCTATAGTCCTATTACCTTCTTATTAAAAATGCTCTTCATTTAGGCTGAGAGCGAGCCTGTTGTGTGAAGTACAGTTGGAATATATAATCCATCCAAACACACCTCATGTGTGACCTATGTGTATTGACATTCTTTATACCAATGCATCCTCCAAAGGTGGAATTATGAGACAAAATCTCTACTCTCAAGGATATAAACTGAAGTCTTGCATAGAAAAGGTCCCACTTTTGGTAGAACAAATGTTCTGGAAATGGGCTTTTTCACTGAAGCAAGACTTAGTTGTAATTACAATTCCTTGGTTTTTTTTTTTCACTTGGAAACCAGGCATTTCATGTAATGCTTTACAAGAAAAATTCTAAAATTTGTTTGCTTTTTGCTAGAAGACACTTAAGGTACCATACTTGCTTCTAAATAAAAGTCTAATTCAGGAAACCTTAGGTGTGCATTTTGGGTAGAATTCTCAGCCCATCATTACATATTATTTTGAAAGGTTTTGACTGTTGTCTCGGGTTGTGTACATCTAGCTGTTTCAAGTACAACCAGATTTTAAATAGAAACTACTGTTTTTTCCTTTTTCCTTGTTAATGGTAATATCTGTTGCATCTACCCATAATTTCAACTGTGTTTTACATTACAATTGGACAGTTTATAAATCGTTCCTAAGAATAACCTACGGTTTAGAGAGACCTATGAAGGCTCTCATTTTTGAAAATCTTTTTGATTAATGCAACTTAAAAAGGCCCTTTCTGAGAAGTTACTTGGAGCTCAGAGTGTTTATACCTCTGAATATAAACTGAATTAAAATTTTGGGGAGTATAATAAAAATATAAAACAGATAAATGTGTCTCTGTGTCTGTGTGTAGTGAGGGAGGGAAAAAAAATCCCGTGTCCAGAATCAGTCTTTAGTAACACATTTCAGAAATTTGGAGTATTTAACATATTTAATAGCTGACTTAAAATAATAACAAAATACTTACCTACATTTGAAAGTGAAACAGCAGTTCCAATAAGCATTATAAATAGAACAATCTTCCCCGGTTTATTAATTCATTCTCTTTTTCCTATGACAAGCTGGTGACAAGCACCTAATCTGGGCCAGGTAAGTACAAGGCGCTGGAAATACAAAGATAAATGACAATCTGTGCCCTCCTGGAGATATTTTTCCTCCTGGAGTTTTAATGTTTAATTTCATTCGTGCTTTTATTAGGAAGGAAAGGCAGAAGAGGAGGGAAATGGCTGTCTAAAAAAGGGATGGGAGTTTGAGTCAGAAGTTATTATTCAGCTTTTCTTGGGAGATTCTGAATTCATTCCATTATTATAAAGTTCTCACTTACTTCTCCAACTGAAATGAAACATACACACCCCCTTTGTCTCCCGCAAAGATAGAATGAATGGAAACAAGATAAGAGCATGGGATCTGGAGCCAGATAGGGATGGGCTGGAATACTAATCCTGCTACCAATTCGATTGTACCTTTCCATAATTTACTTAATTAGCCTCTCCGTGTATTGCTTTTCTCATCACAGAAGGGGAGTAAGCACATCAGCTGGTCCTTCTAAAGGCAGTTTCTTCCCCCTTCTAGGCCCTTCCTTTCCCTTCCTGCGCTGAATATTGCCGATCTGAGAATGAGGCACCACACAAAAAATTTTAAAATAATTTGAAACTTGGGAATTGTATCTTTCAGATGATGTAACATAATTGCTAACCTTGATGTTTTATAAGGGGTTGGAGTAAAAATGATGTCAGGGTTCCCTAATCCCTTGGCCTGGCTATGCATGTTTGGCACAGATCCCAGACTAAATATACCAAGTCTTGCTTCTTGGGTCAATATAATTTCTAATCCCTAGGTTGAATGAGCAAATCTTCCCAGACAAGATTTAATTCACCAATGCATTTAGGTAGACACTGACCATATCTAACAGTACATCACCAAGTGAACACAGGTCATCAGCTTTAGCTTGACTAACTGAAAAGAAACTTGCATTAGGAAAACAGCACTCTCACCAACAAATCCTGCTGGGGATTGACTAAACATAATTGTTCATTGAAAAAAAAATTAGAAATAGAATATTAGGGATATATACACCCACTGATTGTTGCACATAATTCCCTGAAGTGTTAATGGAAGCTCAGCGAGTCCATCAGCAGGCAAATCTACCTCTTAACATCCCAGTTCATCTGTCAGTCTCCATTCACAGACCCTTGACATGGAGTGGAAAGGAAAAAAAAAAAAAAATCCCATGGAATTTTCGAGTAAGAGAAGTCTATCTCTTTGCACTTACCCGTTCAACCACACTACAGCCTTGGCTTTAAAATGGCCAAACCAGGGGCTCCTGGGTGGCTCAGTCAGTTAAGCATCTGCCTTCAGTTGAGGTCATGATCTCAGGGTCCTGGGATCAAGCTCCAAATCAGGCTTCCTGCTCAGTAGGAAGCCTGCTTCTCCTTCTCCCTCTGCCTCTCCCCTGTTTGTGTTCCCTCTCTCACTGTGTCTCTCTCTGTCAAATAAGTAAAATCTTAAAAATAAAATGGCTAAACTATTTGGAATCATGTGTTCCCATCCCTGGAGGATGGACTTGCTTCTTTATCTTTCTAGAATATGTAGGTTAATGGGATTCCATCTATAGTTTATAGTTTATAGTTTATAGTCCAGATCCCTCTTACTTACCTGGACATTACAGCCTTTTCTCTTCTTTCCTTCCTCCTTTCCTTCTTTCCTTCCATGCTGCCTGCCTGCCTCCCTGCCCTTGCCTTTGCCAAAATGTCCCTGCATTCTTGGACTTAAAGCCAAGAACAGGCTTTGTATTCCTTGAGTAGCAGAAGAAGTTAAATGTCTTTATTTTTTCATTCATTTCTATTGAAATAAACAAGCATATATTTTCCAATTTCTGCGCTAACTAAAATCAATTTCTGTGCTGGATGAAAGTTACTATCACGACTCAGTGTGAAAAGTCAATGGGAAATTGAAGACCACTGTTTCTGTGACTCCTTCTAATGATTGCAATGACAGGCTTAAACTGCTTTCACAGGAGTCCTGTGAGCCAGGCCCCGAAGAATTCTTGTGTTTCCACGTAACCCCTTCAAGGAAAATAGCATTCAATCTAATGGAGACTGAATAAGCTACACTTCTGTGATTTGTTTGGCTTGTGGCTTCTATTGGTTTTCTATTCCTGCCTTAGCAAATTATCACAAACTTAGTGGTTTCAAACAACCCAAATTTATCATCTTGCAGTGCCAGAGGTGGAAATCTGATGCAGGTCTCACTGGCCTAAAACTAAGGTGTTGGCAGGGGTACGGTCCTTTCTAGAGACTTGAGGGGAAAGCAGGTTTGCTGACATTTCCAGTTTCTAGAGGCATGCGTATTAAAAGAAGTTGCTGAATTCTATTCCCCAAAAATAATGGGTCATGGATGACGAAAAGAAGAGCTCTATCTCACAAGTATTTTATTTTTATTTATTTATTATTTTAGAAAGATTTTATTTATTTATTTATTTATTTGACACAGAAAGAGACCACAAGTAGGCAGAGAGGCAAACAGAGAGAGGGGGAAGCAGGCTCCCCGCTGAGCAGAGAGCCCGATGCCGGGCTCAATCCCAGAACCCTGGGATCATGACCTGAGCTGATGGCAGACACTTAACTCACTGAGCCACCCAGGCGCCCCACAAGTCTTTTATTTTGGTGACCACTGTGGTAGGCAGCCTTTAAGATGGCCCCAAGGATTCTAATTCCTTGAATGTGAGCTAGACCTAGTGACTTCTTGCTCCCAACCAAAAAATTTGGTAAAGACAATGAGATTTGGTTCTGAGATTAGGCCACAGGAAGTCTCTGACTTCCATCAGGCTTGCCTGCTTGTGTTTGCTCTGATGAAAATCAGTTGCCATGTTTTGAGCTGCCCTACAGAGGGGCCTCATGGCAAGGAACTAAAGTCAGCTTCCGGGGGACAGAGAGTTTGAAACCTAGGCCCGCAATGCCAGGACCTCAGAGGAACCAAATCCTGTCAACAACTGCTTGAGTGCTCTTGGAGGTGGATCTTTCCTTGCTCAGGCCTTGAGGCGGCTGCTGTCCTAGAGGTTGAGGCATCTGGGAAAGCTGTGCCTGGATTTCTGATTCACAAGAACTGTGGGAAAACAAATGCTTGTTGTCGTAAGCCTTTAAATTTGGGGATAATTTGTGTCATAACAATAGATAACTGATACAACAATGAAATGGCATTACAGAACGTTTAGAAAATGGCGGGGTTGGGAAGGTCACCCATAATTCTATGCTCAGTCTCAACTCTGGCTTTATTTTTGCGTGTTTCATTTCAATCTGCACACATATATACATATACATTTCTATTGCTGATGAGCATAATGTGAATAATATTTTGCGTCCCATTTTTTTCATTTAACACAAGCCATAAGTATTTCCATGTTGTTATAAGAGTTTTTGTACTTAAGGGGTGCCTGGCTGGCTCAGTCAGGAGAGCATGCAATTCTTAATCTTGGGGTCATCAGTTTGAGCCCCACATTGGGCATAGAGATTACTTAAAATAAAAAAATTAAAATTAAAAAAAAGAATTTCTGTATTTACAATTTTTAATGGTTGCATAATATTCACTCAAGAGTGAGTACCATAGTTCATAATTTAGCTAATTTCTTCATTCTCTTTGGGCATTTCCATTACTTCCTATTTAATTTGCAATTAAAAATAATGTGACAACCATCATCTTGTGAATATGCTTCTTTTTTTTTTTTGTCTCTTACCACTTTAATTTTTTCCATGTCTTTCTCTTTCTTGGTACATTTCTCAATTTGCTATAGTAGCTCTTCAGATAGTTCTCAGTGGTTGGTGGATGGCAAAATTTCTGAGTCACTTCATGCTAAAGCTGTCTTTGTTTTTCTATTCATTAAATATTAATTTAGATGGCTATTGATTTTTAGTTGAATATTGCCGTGCCCAAATATATGGCAATATCAAACCTAAGAAAAATCCCACCTCTCCAATAAGAATATAGTTTCAAAGTTTTTAGCCAGCTTGAGCAGACTATTTTAGATGTGGAAACAATATAGGTAATGTATATTTATAATTAATTTTGTCACACAAGCATTTAAATCAACATATTACAAAAATCACTTTTCAAAAAATTTTTATTTTTAAATTTTTAAATATACATATAATGTGTTTTTATCCCCAGGGGTACAGGTCTGTGACTCGCCAGGTTTACACATTTCACAGCACTCATCATAGCACATACCCTCCGCAATGTCCATATCCCCACCACCCTCTCCCACCCCCACTCCCCCTAGCAACCCTCAGTCTGTTTTTTGAGATTGAGTCTTTTATGGTTTGTCGCCCTCCCGATCCCATCTTCTTTCATTTTTTCTTCTTAGCCAAACTATGGAAAGAACCTAGATGTCCATCAACAGATGAATGGATAAAGATGTGGTATATATATACAATAGAATACTATGCAGCCATCAAAAGAAATGAAATCTTGCCATTTGTGATGACGTGAATGGAACTAGAGGATATTATGCTTAGTGAAGTGAGTCAGTCAGAGAAAAAAAACTATCATATGATCTCCCTGATATGAGGAAGTGGAGATGCAACATGGGGGTTTTGGGGGGTAGGAAAAGAAGAACAAAAATCACTTTTTAAAATTTTGATTTATTGCCTTCTTTTCTTCTGGTTGAATTCTTAAATATTTTTTATTGTCGTAGAATACACATAACATAAAATTTGCCATTTTGATAATTTTTAAGTGTACAATTTCATAACATTAAGTACGTTTATGTTGTTGTGCAACTACCACCACTATCCATTCCTAGAATGATATTCTTTGGAAGCAGGAAAACTACTTGTAAGTGAGATTACTGGGTCAGAGAGTTTGAATTACGTGTCCTTTTTGTTTTTTGTTTGTTTGTTTATTTATTTTTAAAGATTTAATTAATTTATTTAGTTGGATGAGAGAGAGAGAGAACCAGCAAGGGGAGCAGCAGAGGGAGAGGGAGAAGCAGGCTCCTTACTCAGGCTCAATCTCAGGACTCTGGGATCATGACCTGAGCCGAAAGCAGACGCCCAACAGACTGAGCCACCCAGGTACCCCTATGTGTCTTTTATGAAATTCAATTATATTGTAGTGTCTAAGAACATGGGCTATAGACTTAGACCAAACTGGATTTGAATCCTGAATCTGAGTAATACTTGACAACTTTTGGGAAGTAATCTAATTTTTCTTTTCTTTTTTTGTTTTTTAAAGACTTTATTTATTTATTTGACAGAGAGTGAGAGACACAGTGAGAGAGGGAAAACAAGCAGGGGGACTGGGAGAGGGAGAAGCAGGCTCCCTACTGAGCAGGGAGCCCGATGGACGGCTCCATCCCGGGACCCTAGGATCATGACTTGAGCCCAAGGCAGACGCTTAACGACTGAGCCACACAGGCGCCCCAGAGATTTTATTTTTTAAGTAATCTCCACATCCACATGGGGCTTAAACTCACAACCCTGAGACCAAGAGTCCCATGCTCTACCGACTAAGCCAGCTGGGCACCCGGGGAAGGAATCTACTTTTCCTTTTTTTTTTTTTTTTTTTTTAAAGATTTTCTTTATTTATTTGACAGATAGAGATCACAAGTAGGCAGAAAGGCAAGCAGAGAGAGAGAGAGAGGAGGAAGCAGGCTCCCTGCCGAGCAGATAGCCCGATATGGGGCTCGATCCCAGGACCCTGGGATCATGACCTGAGCCGAAGGCAGAGGCTTTAGCCCACTGAGCCACCCAGGTGCCCCAGGAATCTACTTTTTCTAAGTCTCATGTTCCTCTTCTACAAAGTGGAACCCAATAACACCAAATAATAATTGGTATGATATTATATGTCTAAAATACTTAGGATGGTGCCTGGCACAGAACGTCCATGATTTCCTTTGCAATATGTAAACCTACATAAATGGAAACTCCTGTTATTTATGATCATTATCATCGTCATATTCATGACCTTGTAGAATCAGTTATTCTTTATATACGTGGCTTCTGGCATTTTACTGCTTCTGGAAGGAGATTTTCAACAATATCTGTGAACAGTACTTGTGTTTTGAGCAAGCTGGGATACTATCAGGTTTATAAAAGATGCTATTGGTGTGGCTCTCCTTAAACCTGATGGATCAGCTTTTTACAGAATTCAACAACAGATGCGACAAACATGGAATCAAACCACAGCAGTATTCATAGTACATCGCCAAAGATCAGGTTTCAATATCGGAGGAAATGCAGGGGGAAAGAATGTAAAGCAATGATGGGAGAGGTGGGGGTGGAGAGAGGTACTGAGATTTTGAAGAAATGAGTAGAAAGACACGGGGAGGCTCCTGGTTATCGAGCAATTGAGGAAATTGATTGTGGTCAACAAAGAGGTGCCACAGATATCCTCCCAATATTCTCGTGAGATAGTGATGAGGAGACAAACGAGAAAGCCTAAATACAGAAAACTAACTTCCCCGGCGTCACACAGCCAGTGATTAGCAGATGTGGGATTGCAGTTTAGGCTCTGGATTCCACGATTCTGTTTGTCTGTGGCTCACTGCATTAGAGTGACTAAGGACTAATTCTAGAAGGAGGTTTTTTCTATTTGAAAGGAATGAGTCTTTACCCAGACACAGACTCATGGAGAATGAGTAAAGCGCAGCTGTGCTGGAGAGCTTCGGTTTGCCCCCGGAGATCTGTGCCTGGGCTTCTCCATCCTGCTGTCTGCATCAGAACTGACCTGTAGAGAGTGCATCAAAGGGCTGGCTCCCTTGCCCCCAGCTTCCTGTTCAAATTGGCAAAGGAGATTAGAGGGAAGAGAGTATTTATGGTTTCCTCCCTGAGGGGTTTCACTACTTTGGCTGTGTCCTGGCTCCTGTCTGGCGTCCCTCTGTATGCAGTCTTCAGGTTTCCAGTAACTTCTCTATATACACTTGTTATTGCAGGGAGGTAACAGTGCCCGGGGCACTACAGTACTATGCCTTGTGGATTGTCTATACCCGGCTCACATCTTTGTAAATAGGCCCTTTACCAAACTCTCCCCAAATTATCCCACTTTGAGTGTACCATCCATTTTCTAATGAGCCTCTGACTGACACACAAGCTTTATGGCCCCTAAGCAGAACTTTTGGGGAAGAAAGAGGAAGTGACTGGACCAGAGAAGGATCTGACTTCTCACCACTTCAGACTGCGGTTGGCCTATGAAGATGGCAAAGGAAGGTGAGTGGGGTTATTTCAGTATTTATGAATACTCAAGAAAACTGGCTCCTTCCTCTTCTTGTTGAAGGTGAGATGACATTTCCCTCAGTGGGGTCTCACCAGGTTGAGAAAAGAGTCCCAGACTGAAGTGATGTCCTGTTGCCTTGGCCATTCTGGAGAGATGGCCGTTATGTTCTACCTCTGGGTGGGGCCTGGCCTCTTGCCAAGTGTAGTCAGGCCATCCAGGGCTGAGCTGCCCAGCCGTTTACTTACCAATTCTCAAAAGCCATAGAGCTGAAAGCAACCAAATCCTCACATTTCAGAACCATCACTGGCATCTAAATTATGGTATTATAATTAAGCTTTATATCCAAGGTTTCAGGCTTTGGGTACTTTAAAGAGTAGTCTAGTGATCAAAGAAAGCCTCATTAGCAAGTGTCATTTGTTTGAAGGTCTCTGGACTCCAGAGAAGAGGTTGTTCTAGAAACTTGTACCAAGATACCACCATTGTCCCATACGGGGTAGACAGTTTTGACATTGAAGTTGGGGCACTTGCTGTGTATGTCCTCTCTTGAGAATGCTTTATACATTTGATAGGACCCAGAGCCCCAGAACTGCCAGGCTCTAGTTAGCTGGGAGAGCTTCTTTTATCCTGCACAGTGATAACCTCCAAACCCCTTGCCTGTTCACTTAGCTATCTTCGCTTTTCTAACCGATTCTTGCTTATTTCTCCTGTACCCCACGCTTTGGTACATGATTATGTGGAGGCTGCCTTTTGTTGTTAGTTCGATAACGTATGTTCTTTCATTTACTCAAGTATTTATTGCCCAGGGACCGGGCAATCAATAATGGGCAGCTGTGCATATGATGAATATAGTTAGTCCCTACTGTCATGGAGCCTAGTCTAGTGGAAGATACAGATACACAAAAAGATAATCACCCACGGTCGCTCCTTGCCTTGTAACTTTATGTGAGTCGAAGACAGAATTCATCTTTCCTGGTTTGTATCCATGGAGTATCCAAGCACACAGGTGACACTCAGTAGCTACTCGGTTTTATACATTTTCTGCTAATAGTTCAGCATTTCTTTTTTTTTTTAATTTATTTACTTGACAGACAGAGATCTCAAGCAGGCAGAGAGGCAGGCAGAGAGAGAGGAGGAAGCAGGCCCCCTGCTGAGCAGAGAGCCCGACGCGGGGCTCGATCCCAGAACCCTGGGACCATGACCTGGGCTGAAGGCAGAGGCTTTAACCCACTGAGCCACCCAGGCGCCCCTAGTTCAGCGTTTCTTACTCTGCCTGCCTCAGTGTCAAAGGTGTCAGAACTGGTCATTGAGGCAAGGAAGAAAATCAGATTGGAAACTGATGCTTGTTTCTCTCTTTCTCTACACTGGGACAGCTGTCATATCAGACTAGATAGCTCCAGATGTCCAATAGATTGGGCTACTTGCCCCATCCTAGTCCTTCTTCTGGAAGACACAGCTGTGCACCTCACGGATGAGCCTCCCTGGCCCACTGCTAAGAATCATTTCCCAGTAAAGAAAGGAACAAAGAGCAAAGAACAGAAAGCTCTGTGACTAAACCAGCTTTGGCCCTCAGGGGCAAGGAATCGTTCTCCAGATCACCTCATTAAAGGGAACAGGAAAGGAAAGACTCTATCTGAGGATCACTGATGTACAGTCACAACTCATTTCTTTAGTTTTCTTGCTAAATTCTGGATATTTATTGCTATTGGCTGATATCTTTTGCTCTTGCCTTTTTTAGGGACTAAAGTGCCCAGTTATTCAAACCAGTATATTCTGAGATGGTTTGGGAATGGTTTGTTCTAATATTCTTGGTGTTTTTTTACTTTCAGCTAAAATGAATTTCACTTGTTGACTGCATCAGGATTTGCATGACGTTTGGAATGATTCTTTGTCAGGAAACTGAGGAGCTTAAAATGGATGGTAGCTCTTCCACTGGTGATTATCATTTGGTATTAATAGCATCTCTTCTGTCTAAATCCCCCCAAAATTCAAATTAAAGAGTTAAATCAATTCTAGAATATAATTGCAGTCATACATTTCTTCCAATTTTTAATTTTTATGCAGTTATCTATTTAGGTACCTTAATTTTCATTCATCTTAACCACAGTTATGACTTTTCCTTAAGATTGTCACCTTAACCTGCCATCATGCCCAGCTCTTATTTATAGTAATTTCCTTATGATTTTAAATTCTATGTTGAATTTTAAGGCCATTGGAACTTCTCTCACTTGTGTCTGCAGGAAACTAGGTAAAGGGATCCCCTACTCCTTACTCTGCCTCAGGACTAAGTATTTTTTTTTTTTAATTACTTTCCCCTAATTCTTTTTTTTTTTTAAGATTTTATTTATTTATTTATTTGACAGAGATCACAAGTAGGATCTTGTGTTCGTAGCTACTGCAGCTGTTATGCTGTTTGAATCCTTTTTAAAATTAGACGTAACTGGAGTTGTGAGAAGCATAACTCTCCTGAAGGAATCTCTAGCAGAAGGAGCAATCATTTTCAAGGTAGAAAAAAACTATAAGTATAAATAGACTGAGTTCACCTAAGACAGATGAAACAAGCATCTAGAAGAAAATCTATCAGTTAGGATTAGATCTAGTGGCAAGTAACAGAAACCCAAAATAATGGTCACTTTAACAAGATAGAGCTTTATTCCTCTCCATGTAAAAGTCCAGAAATAAGCAGTGCCGGCGTTCTTCCTGTCTTTCTGTTTTACTGTCTTTAATGTTCCCTCTCCTGGTCCAAAGTGAATGCTAAGCCCCCAGCTGTCACATTTGCGTTCCAGCCAACAGGAAAGGAGGATATTATATACATATATCTTGCTTTTATCACGTTAGATAAAATACTGTCATATGGCCGTTCCTAGTAGCTAAGGAAGCGGGGAAATGGTTTTATACCAGGTGGCCATGTGCTCAGCTAAAAATGAGGACTATCACTGCCAAGAAGAAGGAAAGAATGGATGTTGGGGAATAGATAAATATTATGTAATTGGGGACTCTTCGGGGTAAAAAGATCCATAAGCATTTCATGAAAACAAGTTCCAAAGAATTTCTGCCTCCCAGCATTAAATAATAATTTTAAACTTATGTTAAATCATGTTCGGGAGCATGTCTATAACAGAACCACAAGCCAACCTCAAGAGTCTTGTATTAGAAGCACATCACGAGTTATTATTGCTAATGTAGGTGTTGAGAATGAAGAAGACTGAGTGAATGTTGAAGAAAAGACCTCAGAGGCTTATGGATAAATGGGCTCTAGAATCTAGTCCAAGAGCACCTGTCCCAACTTGAGAAATGATTTTGATCATTGTCAATGGAGTTACTCCAAATCACAGATTTGGGACTTGGGAAGTTCTGTTTTGGTTGGATTCTCCAAAACAGCATGTCTGTATTTAGATTTTCAGATCAGAGAAACTGAAACTTCGACTCATAAGGATAGCAGCTTTTTTCAAAGGAGCATTTTTTTCCTTCCCAGATGAGTCAGTTTTAACCCCTTCTTGCCATTTCTGGAAGCATTAATCTATTTATCCGCTGTACTCTAAGTAAACTTAATGTGCTTAGCTTGCTATTAGGGGGTGATTTACGTACCATGAAAGAGAAAGTTCACTCATTTGTGGGGCAAAAAACAAAACAAAACAAAACAAAACTCTGTGAGCCACCAGATCACTCACCATCAAATTTGGGCCCTATTTGCTCCCTGTGGAGGATTTTTCCATCCAAATCCCTTGAGGCCGGGAAGTCTTCCTGTTTTACCCAGTATCCCAAGTGCCTAGCCCAGTGCCTCTCACAAAGCTAGCTCATAATAAATATTTGTTGAAATATTCTGAAGAGGGTTCATCAGAGACAGTGACAGAAAAACAAATAATGAAAATTAGCAACACAGTTTTTGGTTAGTCTTGGGTCATTTCTAGTAGTTCTTTTTTTAAAAAAAGATTTTATTTATTTATTTATTTCTCAGAGAAAGAGACAGAGAGGGAGAGAGAGAACACAAGCAGGGGGAGAGGCAGGCAGAAGGCAAAGCAGGCTCCCGACTGAACAGGGAACCCGATGTGGGGCTCAATCCCAGAACTCTGGGATCATGACCTGAGCCGCGGGCAGTCGCCCAATGGACTGAGACACCCAGATGCCCTCACCCTTTTTTTTTTTTTTTTTTAAGATTTATTTATTTACTTGAGAGGGAGAGAATGAGAGCAGAGACAGAATCTCTGGGCTGTGCCCAGAGCCAGATGAGGGGTCAATCCCAGCACCCTGAGATCATCACCTGAGCCGAAATCAAGAGTTGGGTGCTTAACTGACTGACCCCCCCCCCCAAAGGGGCCCCTCTAGTATTTCTAAGAGAAAAGAAAATTCACAGCAAGATGTCACTGGGAAGTTTTGAGCTTTTGCAAGGAAGTGGTAAAGGAAAAGTACTTATTTTGACAACTGCTCTTAAATGTGAAAAATTCATAGCTGTAAATGACAACAAAGGAAAGAAAACCTAATCTCTAAGAACCTAACCATTTGCCATACTAGATCTTAGGACACATGAAGATTCCTTCTGTTACTTCTGTTTCCTAGTGCTGCCCATTTGCCAAAATAAAGATGTCCTTTCTCCAGCCAAACCTGAGCTGCCAGAGTGAACTAATGACTTCAGAATGGAAGACAGATGCTTCCTGCGGGAGGATTCCTGGGCAGACAGAGAACACGTAACCAGAGCTGGTTTCAGAATTTGTGAGGCCCAGTGCAAAATGAAAATGGAGGACTACTTGTTCAAAAGTTAGGGGGAAAAGTGTCATTAAAGGGACCAAAATATAAAGCTTTCCTCCTTTTCCCACAGTATCTCTACTTTTTAATGTATTTAGTGCTGCCCTAATTAAAGAAGAATAAAGCATTTTAAGTTAATGGCATTATTTTTACATTCATCTTTTGAGTGTGGCATTCCAATTTTATTTTATTTTATTTTTAAGATTTTATTTATTTATTTGACAGACAAAGATCACAAGTAGGCAGAAAGAGAGAGAGGAGGAAGCAGGCTCCCCGCTGAGCAGAAAGCCCAATGCGGGGCTTGATCCCAGGACCCTGAGATCATGACCTGAGCCAAAGGCAGAGGCTTAACCCACTGAGCCACCCAGGTGCCCCAGCATTCCAATTTTAAATTTATTCAAATATATTTATTCAAATTATATGAGAACATTTACTTGCATGCAGGATCACCCAAATTGTACAGTTATGTTTTGTAGCTTGTACATATATATGTATTCTTTCTTTTTTTTTTTTAAGATTTTATTTATTTATTTGACTGAGAGATAGAGAGCACAAGCAGGGGAAGCAGCAGGCAGAGGGAGAGGGAGAAGCAGACTCCCTGCTCAGGATCCTGATGTAGGCTCAATCCCAGGACCCCAGGATTATGACCTGAACTGAAGGCAGATGGTTAACCGACTGAGCCACGCAGGCACTCCTGTATTTTGTTCTTATCACCACACTGAACATGCTGCAAAAAACTGCCTCACCTGTTTTTTTTCTTTCGCTTCTTGATTTGTGCACATTCTCCTAGCAGTCTGGGGAGGCCAATAGCTTCCATAAAATGCTTGCCCTGTGCTTACTTTGAGTCCCGTCGAGCGCCATGCTGGATCCACTGGAATTCTGAGTTCATGCAGCTTCAGAAATGCTACACGAAGATGGGGTGGCAAGAAACGACAGAGGCACGTGGAATATATGTTATCTGCTCATGCCATGCTATGTTGTCCCTTTGGACTTCGCTTACAAGACATCCAAGTTCAAGGATTAAATTATTATGAATTTCAACACAGTGATAGTACAGCATTAAATCAAACTTGGGGCTCTTTTGAGCCTGGGCCCCTGTGTGCCTGCACAGGTCACCTGTGCATGAAGACAGTCCCGCATGTAAGCAAAGTAATATTTACCTTCTCTTCTCTTTGTCAGTAATTTGAAAAACCAGTAGCCATTTGAAGAGTACAAAGAAAATGGGCTCATGCCAAAAGGGGACATATTGAAAAATAATATTGTATTGGCTAACTGAAGTCTAAGATGAATCTTGTTATTTTTTAAAAGAATTAACACGAAGGACGCCTGACTGGCCCAGTTAGAAGAGCATGGGACTCTTGACCTCAGGGTCATGAGTTCGAGCCCCACGCTGGATGTAGAAATTATGAATATAAATAAATAAATAAACTTAAAAAAGGAAGAATTAACAGGAAAGAAAGAGTTTGTAGTTAGTGTTCACTTGAGAATTATCTTAAGGGCAATAATTACACAGTTGTATGGAAAATTAGTGAATTAAAGTTTTTTAAAGTATAGAAATGTTTTTATTGCTGCAACCCTTACAACAACAAAAAAAGGCTAAAACATTGCAGAGAAGTAACATAAAAAGCTACTCTCAAAATTTAATGTATCTTGTAAAACTTGTTGCATGCATTTATAACATAACTATTTTTACTCCTGATTCAGGCAGATGACATAAGATTATGATACTGACCTTGTTCTTTTCATGCACTAAAATTTTGTATTGCTTCGTTGATGAGAGCACTGTAATAGCCCCAACAGAAAATCCATGTAAATATTTTCAATTTGAAGGGCTTAAAGAAATAATAAATAAACCATTAACTTGTTTTCATCTTAATGTATATATTTTTTAAAGATTTTATTTATTTATTATACACTAACAATGAAAATATAGAAAGGGAAATTAGAGAATTGATTCCATCTACTATAGCACCAAGAACCATAAGATACCTGGGAATAAACCTAACCAAAGAGGTAAAGGATCTGTACTCAAGGAACTACAGAACACTCATGAAAGAAATTGAAGAAGACACAAAAAGATGGAAGAACATTCCATGCTCATGGATCAGAAGAATAAACACCGTTAAAATGTCTATACTGCCAGGGTGCCCGGGTGGCTCAGATGGTTAAGCATCTGCCTTCAGCTTGGGTCATGATCCTAGGGTCCTGGGATTGACCCCTGCACTGGGCTCCTTGCTCAGCGGGAAGACTGTTTCTCCCTCTCCCACTCCTCCTGCTTGTGTTCCCTCTCTCGCTGTGTCTCTCTGTGTCAAATAAATAAATAAAATCTTAAAAAAAGTCTATGATCCCCCAGAGTAATCTATACTTTCAATGCCATCCTGATCAAAATTCCACTGGCATTTTTCAAAGAGCTGGAACAAACAATCCTAAAATTTGTATGGAACCAGAAGAGATCCTGAATTGCTAAGGAAATGTTGAAAAAGAAAAACAAAACTGGGGGCATCATGTTGCCTGATTTCAAGCTTTACTACAAAGCTGTGATCACCAAGACAGCATGGCACTGGCACAAAAACAGAGACATAGACCAGTGGAACAGAGTAGAGAGCCCAGATATGGACCCTCAACTCTATGATCAAATAATCTTCAACAAAGCAGGAAAAAAATTACAGTGGAAAAAAGACAGTCTCTTCAAAAAATGGTGCTGGGAAAATTGGACAGCTATCTATAGGAGAATGAATTCAATCATTCTCTTACACCATACACAAAGATAAACTTGAAATGAATAAAGGACCTCAGTGTGAGGCAGGAATCCATTAGTCCTAGAGGAGAACGTAGGCAGTAACTTCTTCGACATTGACCACAGCAACTTCTTTCAAGACATGTCCCCAAAGGCGAAGGAAACAAAAGCAAAAATGAACTCTTGGGACTTCATCAAGATCAAAAGTTTCTGCACAGCAAAGGGAACAGTCAACAAAACAAAGAGGCAACCCACGGAAGGGGAGAAGATATTTGTAAATGACACTATAGACAAAGGGCTTATATCCAAGATCTGTAAGGAACTCCTCAAACTCAACATACACAAAACAGAGAATCACATCAAAAAATGGGCAGAATCTTATTTATTTGAGAGAAAGAGAGAGAGAGAGTGAGCAAGCAAGAGTGAGTATGAGCAGGAGGGGGTGGGATAGAGGGAGAGGGAAAGATAGATAGAGGGAGAATGTTCTTCCATCCTTCACCAAGCAGGGAGCCCAATTCAGGGCTGACCTGAGAGCATGACCTGAGCTGAAGGCAGATGCTTAACCCACTGAACCACCCAGGTGCCCCAGTGTATTTTCTTTTATATTAAGGTGAAAAATTCAGTTTTGTTTTCAAATGATCAATAGAATATAAATAACTATGTTAGAATGATACAGGAAATCATGTGACAAGAGGACTAAGATGAAGTTCTATGAATATACAACTTAGCGAATATGAAAGTGTCACCATAAACTAAAGATGTATTACATGTTCACTAATAATTTTTTCTAATAAAATTAATCAAAACCCAGATAATTCTTGTGTTTATTTAAATAGTGTTTAATGCTAACTTTTCCAAACACACATATACACACTCACACACCCATACAACCTACACATGTGATTATGTATTGAACATTTCCAGAAGGATACTCAATGTGTTACTTAGGTGGTTCTATCTAATGAGACTAGATATTGAGAGAACCAATTTTACTTTTCACCTTTCCTTCACCTTCTGTACTGTTTGGATATTTTACCATTAGTATGATTTTATTTTAATAATTTTAAAACTGGCTAGTTAAAAAAGGTAGTCATTCAGTGAATACACACTAAAACACATACTGCAATCTACAGGCAGACATTGTACGTATGGGTCTCTATTATTATTTCATTTCATTCTTCAGTTGGTTGGAACCCCTCTTTACCCAGGGTGATTCTTGCATTAATACCATATCACTGAGGAACAGGCATCTGCAAAGGGAGGGCTTTTTGCAATAGTACGGCTTAATTGTCAATCAAGAGAAAGAGCAGTATCTGTGAAAGTTTTTCTGTCATATGGTGTATGTAAATGATATTCTTTCATAATTTTAAGGCTTTTTTTAAATGAAAAATTTGAACATACACAAAGGTAGAAAAAAATGAACCCCCATGTATTCACCAATCAGCTTCAGCAATGATCAATTCATGTCCAATCTTGTTTTGTTAATAACCTATCCACTTCCCCATCTCATTGAATTATTTTGGGAGAAAGCCAGATATCATATCTTTTCATCCATGAATATTTCAGTATGTATTCCCATAAGGACTAAAAAAAAAATAATCACAACATTATCACATCTTAAAAAACCCTAAAGACTCCTAATTATTATTAAATATCCAATTATTGCTAAAATTAACCTGATTGTGTCATAAATGTGTTTTTCCAGTTGACTCCTGTATAGATTATCGACTGTCTTTTAGCCCACTGATTACCTCCTCCCTATTTTTTTCTTACATTTCTTTATTGAAGGAACAGAGCATTTTGTCCCATAGAGTTTTCCATAGCTTGGATTTTACAGATTACATTTCTCTGTTATTGTTTAACATGTTTTCTGTCCCCTGAATATTTTGTAAATTAGTAGTTAGATCTGAAAGCCTAGAGCAGTTGCCATTGTTTGGGAAGACTCCTAAGTGGTAGTTTCATCATATCATATCAAAAGACCTAGAATGTCTGCTTGTCCCTCTTTTTGTGATGTTAGTACTGATCCATAGCTTAGGGGCTGTTAGCATAGCATATTGCAGTAGACTCTTCACTGGTCTCCCCATGTTGCCCTTGCTCCCACTTCCAGGGCATATTATCCATGCAGGACTGAGCTGTGGGTTGGCTGGGCAATTCTGCTAATCTTGGCTGAGCTTGATTGAATGATTTTTTCTGGATCCATCTAGGGTTTCCACATTAGTTGGGCAACTTAACTGTTTGATCCAGAATTTCCTCCGGGGCCATGGTTCATCTCTTCCTGTGTCTCAATCTATAGCAGGCTAGCCCAGGCATGTTCTCCTGGTTTTACAAAGGTCCAAGAACCTTCCATATTTGTGATGATCTGCCTCATTAAAAAGATCATTCTTTCTTAGCAATGCAAATTCTTTCTTAAACTTCCAATTAGTCTTCAATACGAGCATTCAATACAGATACATATATGATAGAGCTGACCTTTCTGAAGCTTTGGCAGTTCGTCTCTTTATGTAATAGGATAAGGCTTACTATTCACGTTTTCTAGTCCTTGTACTTACACAATTTTATAGACTTTCTGACGTGATGAGAGGTCTTTATCATTTTGTTCTTAAGCTTGTCAGTTCAATCCACACCAGAATTCTTTATTTCCTTTAATTTGTCTCATTGACTGTTTTACTTCCTGAACTATTCTTCTTTTCTTTCTTTTGACAGCCCAAGCAGGTTTACAGCAGTCCAGTTTTAGCTATGCCGACCTATCTGTTCAGCTTATCCTTGGGACATTCAAGAGCTTTTACGATATTTGCTTAACAAATGTGGCCTTTAGAAGATTGAGGTAGGCATCAACTGAATTGACAAATAAGAAAAATAGAGGATGGCAAGTGCGGGCACAAGTAGTTGGGAGAATCACTCTGGAAGGATGCTTATATGAAATGAGGAATATTTTCCCTCTAATGTTAGAAGCAGCTCCACCCAATGATTCATTTCTTCCATAAATACAGAACCTTGGATCTCTTGAAGTATAAAAAACATATCAATAACATATTTTTTCCTTTGACCAAATATGATACTATATGCTTTATACTTCACTTGTACTGAACACTTATACTTTACTGTTTCATTCTCTTCAAATTATTTAAAAAAAATAATACTGACAGCACCTTGTGACATACTTCAGGAGGTATTGAATTTATAGGTAAAAAAGCTAAATGTCAGGAAGATGGCTTTCCTCTAATGAATGGTAAAGCAGAGGACTAGGGGAGAACGAACAAGCCTAATTCTATACCCGAAGGCAACTGCTTACTCATCCCATATACAAATGCAAGAAAGCTTATAGCCCGGACGTGAAAGACATTGTATAATAAAGTGTTTTTTTTTTTAAGATTTTATTTATTTATTGGACAGACAGAGATCACAAGTAGGCAGAGAGGCAGGCAGAGAGAGAGAGGGACCCAGGCTCACTGCTGAGCAGAGAGCCCGATGATGCGGGGCTTGATCCCAGGACCCTGGGATCTTGACCTGAGCCAGAGGCAGAAGCTTGAACCCACTGAGCCACCCAGGCACCCTTAATAAAGTGTTTTACTGGAAAGTAAGAACTGAAAGCCTTGGATGGATTTTGCTAAACAATACAGCAATCTGGGAATGTCAAAGAAGTAGGAAAAAAAAAAAAAGAAAGAAAAATCTTTTATCAGAACTCAGCCAGGATTAGGAGGGTCACTAAGCAGCAAGCTCAACAATGATTAAAAACTATAAAGCACTTGAGTGTCCTAAATTATAAACACCTTTATAATCTCGGAATTACAAAAAGCCTTCTTAAACATCGTTATCACTAATCAGTTTAAAATATTATCGCTTTAACACTGATTGTCAGTAGTAAAACACTTTCAGTTTAAAAATATTTCTTGAATGTCTTAACACTGTGTTCTGTACTTACAACGAATGCAGATGAATGTAAAGTTTGCCCTTTTAAAGAGAGAATAATCTCTCTTCAGTCATAAACTATTTAAGGTATTTTGGAAGCTATGAATTTTCTCCTTTAGAAAATGTACATTTGAACATACCCTCAAGATTTAACATTTAGCTTTTGAGGTTTTATGGGCATTCCAGAAGCTCTTCCATGGATCTTGGAGGGGTGAGTTATGGAATTTACTTCTTCTTTTTTTTTTTTAAGGGTTTTATTTATTTGAGACAGAGCATGCATGTGCAGGAGCAGGTGGGGGGGCACAGGCAGAGGGAGAAGCAGACTCCCTCCCCACAGAACAGGGAGCCCGACGTGGGTCTCGATCCCAGGACCCCGGGATCATGACCTGAGCCAAAGGCAGACGCTCAATGGACTGAAATACCCAGGTGCCCCCTTTATTGGCTCCTTGTGAATTAGTAGGAGTCACATATACCCCTAACTTGGCATCTGATCTTGATAAAGTCATTCAGCATCTTAGGGACTCAGTTGCCTTATCTGTGAAGTAAAGAGGTATGGGGTAGATAACCTGGACATAACTTTCTCTGTCCTTTAGGAGAAGATAATCTGGGAACATGAAATGATCACAAAAATATTCAAGGCAATAGTTTTTCCAACATTTATGAAAAATTGCAAACAAATAGCAAAATGGAAGGAAATGATAGTGACCACATATATATCCATCACTTAAATTCTAATATTCAATTAGTTTTTCTAACATTTATGAAAAATTGCAAACAAATAGCAAAATGGAAGGAAATTATAGTGACCACCTATATACCCATCACTTAAATTCTAATATTCAATTTTATCACATATTTATCCCTTTAGCCATTCCTCCATTCATAAGCAGTTTAAAAAGTGCATTTCAAAGTAAGTTATAGACATCCTTACTTTCTTTTTCAGCATGCGTATTATTGAGTTCAATATTTGTGTATAGTTTTTTCTTTTGATGTAAAATTTACATACAAAGGAATGTATAAATCTAAATTTCACATTTTTTGTGTTTTGGCAAACCCAATGGTCACTCTTGCTATACCCCAACACTCTTGTCCCTTCTTCTTTACTCACTTGGAGAAACCAAAACCCTGCTTAAACCCAACTCTCCAACCAATAAAAAATTATCTGAAAAAAAAAATTATCTGTATGGTTGAATTAGACTAGACAAAAGCGACTCTATCGACTTCGGTGTTTTAAATTCATGATTACTGACATAAGGCTTCCCAGCAGTTTTTTGTATTTGCTTTGTCCATTCTCTCCTACTCTCTAAATAAATATTTCTCAAACTATCTGGGTGAAGGGTCAACTTCTAACAATTTTAAATCCATTTTGGAATAATACTTTTTAAAAAAATATTTTATTTATTTATTTGACACAGAGAGAGAGACAGCTAGAGAGTAAACACAAGCAGGGGGAGTGGAAGGGGGAGAAGCAGGTTTCCCAATGAGCAGGGAGCCCTATGCGGGGCTCGATCCCAGGACTCTGGGATCATGACCTGAGCCAAAGGCAGACACTTAACGACTGAGCCACTCAGGTGCCCCTGGAATAATACTCTCGTAAAATACAACTTAAATGAGTTACAATAAAAATGAAATAAAACAAAGACAAATTGCAAGTCCAAAATTTTTATCATTAAACTTAACAGTCATAAAATTATTCCATCCAATTGCTCTAAAAACTTCTACATGGTTACTTTTAATTCCTATACCTGTCTTTTCATGGACTGGTAACAAAGACTTTGTGAAAAAGCTCTGGTCCCCAGACTCTGCTGTGGGTAGCACTGCTCTAAGTGACTATTTTGTACCTTCTCCTCCCTTCTCAAACCTCTCCTGTTTGCCTACCCTGCCTCAGTCAGCTGGTAATTGTCACTGAGACCCTTGAATGAATCAGAAGAGAATTTCACAAGCTCTCACCATCATGAAGACTCACCGACCTCTATCTGTGCCCATACACACCATCCTTTCTCATGTTATTATGGATGAACTGCCATGCTTCTGGAAAAGGCTAATCCTTTCTTTCAATGTACACTGGGGTCATGCCACCTCAACTCAGGGATGGGGCTCTGGCAACTCTCCCCCTCCCTTTTACGTCATGATTCCCCCCTCTCTCTTCTGTCATTCACATCAGCATACAAACATGTTGTTATTTCTCCCATCAGAGAAACCTCTCGGCCCTCTCTCCCTGTCCAGCTGCACCCTTAACCTTTCTGTCCCTTTCTTGCAAAACTCCTGGAATTAGTTGTTTATACCAGCCACCTTCGATGTCTTTGCCCGATTCTCTCTTGAACCCATTTTAGGCCAATTTTCACCCTCACTATTGTATTAAAACTGCCCTTTTTCTAAGGTCACCAACGGCTTTCACATTTCCAAATTTGTATTCATTATTCATTTCCCAGCCCTTAGTTTCCTTGACCCACGGGCAACATTCAACGGTTAATGGTTCTGTTCCTTGAAACATTTTCTTCTCTCTTCAAGGTACCATTCTAGTTTGTTTTTCCTCTGACTTCTCTGGCTTTTCCTTTTCAGTTTCCTTTGGTGCCTTGCTGCCTGGAAATGTTGGCGTATCCAATCCTTTGACCTCTCCCTTACTCTGTCTACACTTATTCCCTAAATGATTACATGCAGTTTTGTGACTTTAAGTACCATCTATACACGATGAAAATCAAGTTCCCCGAAACTCACCCCTGACTCTCACTCAGATTTTCTATATGTCACCTCCCCTTGGCATCTAATGAGCACCCAAGCATCTCAATGTTCAGTCCAAGCACAGCTCCAGATAGTCTGTTCTCCCCCCAAATGCTTTTCCAGTCCTCTCTACTTCAGCAAATAGCAACTCTTTCCTTCCAAAGCCCTAAAACCTTGGCATCATCATTGACACTTCTTTTTTTTCTATCATACCCCACCTCTATTTCCTCATCAAATCTTGTTAGCTAGCTCAGTGTATAAGAGACCTAAATGAGGAAGAGGTTTTGCATAAAGATCTAAGAGTCATGTTTTATAAAACAGAAATGTTGGTAGAATGCCAAGACAGCTTCCAGGCTCATTGAATGTAAGGGATGGAAAATGAGCAGCCTCCATTCTATAGGGCTGTAGGGGGGTGCCTGGGGCACAGAAAGTTTCCAAGTTCTCCAGAGGCAAGAGAGGAGTGAGATTTTGTGAAGAGGCTGAGAATAAGAGGAAGTGGCTGGGATTGAAATTACTCTTCAAAGGGCAGAAAGAAGAAAGCTGGGGAGGTAATAGTAGAAGGATACATCATCATCATCATCACCATCATACAGTCCAGTCTCCCATTAGACAGGTAGTTAAGATACCCTTACACCTAGGGGCATTGGGTTGGACCGTAACACCCTAAATGCAACATATGTATGGCAGGCTTAACTTAATAATTTAATAGCAAGACAAGGTAATCAATAATGAAGTCACAAATAGCAGTTAGTTTCATAAGAACTGACAAAAAGGGACAAATATCAGGCAAGTCCACTTATACGAGCTACCTGAAATAGTCGAAGTCATAGAAACAGAAAGTAGAATGGTGGTTGCCAGGGCCCTGTGGGGAGTTGGGGGGACGAAGAGGAGTTAGCGTTGAATGGGTAGAGAGTTTCAGTTTGGTAAGATGGAAAGTTCTGGAGACGGATGGTGGTGGTGGTTATACAACAATGTGAACGTCCTTCATGCCACTGAACTGTATTTAAAAATGGTTACCATGGTAAATTATGTGGGGTGTATTTTTTTACCATGACAATAAAAAAAAGGGAATTGAAGTAGGGTATATTTTAATACTTGCTAATCCAAGTCAGTTCAGAGAATGTCAATCCAGAGACCCTCAAAGAGGTCTGACACTGAGGAAAGTATTCTATTCACTTTTTCTAATTTATTCCTCACCAAAGCCTAATCATGAAAGTATTGTCTCCATCGCAGAGAAAGGAAAACTGGGAGCTCCAAAGCATTCTTATCCAAAGCCACAGGGCTGGTAAATAATGGAGCTAGGAATTCTATCTCAGTGTATGTGTCTCCGGAGTCTATGCACTTTCTATGAGCTAACGACATTACACCGACACAGTGGAGATGTGAATTCAGCTGTAAAAAGTTCCAAAGTCCACGTTATAAGCATGTGGCACAGTGGTGGACTCCTGGTAAGCATGAACAACAGATGGTTTAAGGCAGCTCCTTTTATTTTATTTTTTATTAGTCTCAGAGGTAGAATTGAGCGATTCATCGGATGCATGTAAGACCCAGTGCCCTCCTTAATGCCCATCACCCAGTTACCCTTTCCCCCCACCCACCGCCCCTCCAGGAACCCTCAGTTTGTCTCCTAGAGGCCAGTGTCTCCTATGGTCTGAAAGGCAGCTCCTCCCAAACAAACGCCAGACTGTGCTCAAGTTGAGAAGCTGGTGGGGTGAACGGGAGCAAGGTCTACGTGCAGTGACTCAGGCCTCGGATGAAAGACCTCTGTTCAGGGGCAACGCTGTGGAAGAACTCCTGATCACAGGTGAGGTTTTTCCGCTGTCTCCTCGCATGCACAGACGATATTCACTACCACTGGTTAGTGCACGACCGAAATATGATGGGCCCAGAGGTAAAATGAAAATTTCATATCTGTACTTTAGAAATCCGAGTGTTTCGTAAATATGAGGCATTACAATGATTTAGATTCCACAAAGTGGTCTGGAAACAGGAACGGTTTTATCAGATGGGTATCATAAAGCTCACTGACGGCCAAGACAACGGTGCCAGAAAGGAATTAGGTACAGACTACTCAGGGAAGCTTTGTATAATGCCAACTTGGACTTTTCTTCTTTTTTTATTCCCACCAAAGCATGTTTTGGAAAATCTATGTATGTCTCCTATTGTATAGAGAACTTCAAAAGATTGAAGTGGACCACTGCAGAAACCTCAGAATACTGTCTGGAGAATACTTCAAATATTTCCAAAACACATCAGTATAAAACATCTGCACTATAAATTAAAGATGCCAATTGGGTTGCCAGTAAAGGCAAAGTTTAATATTCCCAGATGTTATTATATAGTATCTTATGATATGTTGGCTGAATAGAATATGCACATTTGTACACCATGGTATTTTTTCAAAATGTAAATCTAATCCCTGGGGATATAACAATAGCAAGACTGAATAAATTGTCTGAAAAGTAAAATTTGTATTTCTCTCTTTTTTTTTATTGTCAGCTTAAAAGATGGGGGAAGGAAAAAGCAAGAAAACTGATTCTTCTATTAAATGGTACTTTGTCATATTGAGGTAGAAAAATCTTTTTTTCTGAAGTGTAGTTAATTTATAACATTATATTAGTTTTGGGGGTATAAGATAATGATTTGATATTTGTATAGTTGCTACTATGATCATCACCATAAGACTCATCACCATCCATCCCCTAACATAGTTACAAATTTGTTTTCCTTGTGATGAGAACTTTCAACATTAACTCTCAGTAAACTTCAGATATACAATACTATGTTATTGGCTATAATCACCATGCTGTACATGATGTCCCATAAATTACTTAGTTTATAACTAGAAGTCTGCAGCTCTTGACCCCTTTTTGTCCATTTGGCCCGCTTCCCTCTGGCAACCACCAGTCTGTTCTCTGGGTCTATGAGCTCGGTTTTGTTTTCTTTGTTCATTTGTTTTGTTTTCACATTCCACATATAAGTGAAATCATATGGTATTTGGCTTTCTCTGACTTATTTCACTTAGTACCATATCCTGAAGGTCCATCCATATTGTTGCAAATGGCAAAATTTCTTTTTTGTGGCTGAGTAGTAGTCCATTGTGTGTATGTGTGTATACATGTATATACACACACATAATGTATATATACCATATATATGCTGTGTGTGTGTGCATGTGTGTATATATGTATCACATCTTCCTTTTTTAAAAAAAAACATTTTTATTTATTTGACGGAGAGAGACCACAAGTAGGCAGAGAGGCAGGCAGAGAGAGAGGGGGAAGCAGGTTCCCTGCTGAGCAGAGAGCCCGATGTGGGACTCAAGCCCAGGACCCTGAACTCGAGCCCAGGACTCTAAGATCATGGCCTGAGCCGAAGGCAGAGGCTTAACCCACTGAGCCATCCAGTCACCCCATATCACATCTTCTTTATCCATTCATGCACTGATGGACACTTAGGTTGTTTCTATATTTTGGTTATTGCAAATAATGCTGCAGTGAACATATGGATGCATATATCTTTCTGAATTAGTGTTTTGTTTTCTTTGGATGAATACCCAAAAGTGGAATTGCTGGATAATATGGCAGTTCTGTTTTTACTTTTTCGAGGAAACTCCATACTCTTTTGCATGGTGGCTGCACCAATTTACATTCCCACTAGCAGTGCACGAGGGTTCCCTTTTCTTCACATCTTAACTGCTAACTCTCGTTATTTCTTCTCTTTAGCCATTCTGACTGGTGTGAGGTAATATCTCATTGTGGTTTTGATGTGCAGTTCCCTGTTGATTGGTGATGCTGAGCATCTTACCATGTGTCTGTTGGCCATCTGTATGTCTTCCTTGAAAAAATGTCTATTCAGATCCTTTGCCCATTTTTTAATCAGATCACTTTTCTAATTGTTACAGAGTTGTGTAAGGTCTTTATATATTTATTTCAAATTTTAACCACTTATCAGATTTATGCTTTGCAACTATCTTCTTCCAGTTGGTAGGTTGCCTTTTTAATTTCTGTTGATTGTTTCCTTTGCTGGGCAGAAGGCTTTTAGCTTGATGTAGTTCCAATTTTTATTTTTGCTTTTGTTGCCTTTGCCTTTGGAGTCAAGTTCGAAAAATCATCTCTAAGACCCATGTCAAGGAGTTTACTGCTTATGTTTTCTCCTAGGAGTTTTATAGTTTCAGGTCTTAAATTCAAGTGTTTAATTCATTTTGAATTAATTTTTGTGTATGATGTAAGATAGTGGTCCAGTTTTATTCCTTTGCATGTGATTGTCAAGTTTTCCGAACTGGACATTCATTTATGGAAGAGATAGTCTTTACCCCCATTGTATATTTTTGGCTCTTTTGTCATAAATTAATTGACCATATATTTGTGGGTTTATTTCTGGGCTGTCTTTTCTGTTCCATTGATCCATGTGTCTGTTTTTATGTCAGTACCATTCCAATACCACTCCGTTTTGATTACTGTATTCAACTTTGTATATCGTTTGAAATCAGGGAGTGTGATGCCTCCAGCTTTGTTCTTGTTTTCCAGATTGCTTTGGCTCAGCAGTATCTTTTATGGTTTATATAAATTTTAGGATTCTTGGTTCTATTTCTGTGAGAAATATGATTAGAATTTTGATAAGAATTGCATTGAATCTGTAGATTACTTTGGGTAACAATATTAATTCTTCCAATCCATGAGCATGGAATACCTTCCCATTTGTTTGTGTCTTCTTCAATTTCTTTAATCAATGTCTTACATTTTTCAGTGGGCAAATCTTTTACCTTCTTGGTTAAATTTATTTCTACTTATTTTATTCTTTCTTTGTTTCTTTTTTTGCTATTTGTTCTTTCTGATGCAATTATAAATGGGATTGTTTTCTTAATTTCTCTTTCTTAATTGTGTGTTGTTATTGTCTAGAAACACAACAGATTTTTTTTTTAAAGATTTTATTTATTTATTTGACAGACAGAGATTCACAAGTAGGCAGAGAGTCAGGCAGAGAGAGAGGGGGAAGCAGGTTCCCTGCTGAGCAGAGAAACTGATGTGGGGCTCGATCCCAGAACCCTGAGATCATGCCCTGAGCCGAAGGCAGAGGCTTACCTCACTGAGCCACCCAGGTGCCCCTAAACACAACAGATTTTCTGTCTTGATTTTGTACCCTGCAACTTTACTGAATTTGTTGGTTCTAATAGTTCTTGGTAGAGTCTTTAAGGTCTTCGATATATAAAATCATGTTGTCTGCAAACAGTGTGAGTTTTACTTCTTCCTTTCCAATTTGGATGGCTTTATTTCTTTTTTCCTGCCTAATTGTTCTGTCTGGGACTTCCAACACGATGTTGAATAAAAGTGGCAAGACTGCACATCCTTTGTTCCTGATCTTAGAGGAAAACCTTTCTGTTTTTTCACTTTTGAGTATGATTATTAGCCATGGGCTTGTCCTATACAGCTTCTATTTTGTTGAAATACATTCTCTCTACTCCCACTTTGTGGAGTGCTTTTGTCATAAATGGATGTTGATGGATGTTGTGTTTTGTCAAATGTTTTTTCTTCATCTGTTGAGATGATCACATGATTTTTACTCTTCATGATCTTTTTGATGTACTGTTGAATTCAGTTTGCTAATATTTTGTTGAGGGTTTTTGCATATGTTCAATGGGGAGACCCCAGATTTTTTATAAGCATAGATATGAAATGAATAGGTTTTTTTTTTTTAATTTCATCATTGATTACTCCCATTGCAGACTTTGGAGTGGATGCAATGGAAGCTTAGTAAACTCTCTTTTTGAGGTATTGACCATGTTACAGCATACTCCCTTTTTAGAATTTCCTGTATTTTAAGGCTATTGGTTGAATTCTGTCGAGGATGTCCAAAACAAAATGAAGCATAGTGGGGGTGCCTGGGTGGCTCCGTTGTTAAGCATCCAACTCTTGACCTCAGCTCAGGCCTTCATCTCATGGTCAATAGTTCAGGCTCTGAGTTGGGCTTCATGCTGGGCATGGAGCCTACCTTTAAAAAAAAAAAAAGATGAAACATGTAATTTCACAACACCAAAGAAGCCATATTTACATTTCAGAAGTATTTTGGAAGATTTAGTAATTCACAGCGTCTTTGTCCTGTGTTAATAGCAAGGATAAAATAGTGGAAGCAGTTTCATTCTGGAAGCTTTCTCCTACTTTACTCCATTTGGAGTTGAGCTTCAGTGGTAATAACCATAGGGAACATTTTTAAGTCCAAAGTTATTTTGGTTAATTCAAAAGACTATTTTTATCCAATCACTGTCTAATTGAACTATTCAATAGATTTTGAACTCAAAATGTCATTATCAAAAGCAGAAAGGATAAGTTGTTAGGTATATATGCCCCTTCTACAAGTACTATAGCTAAGGTACCAGTCTCCAAATACTTTGACGTTATGCAGAAACCTTGAAGGGTCAGTAAACTAGGTCTCTAGATTCTATCAGTAGCCAGTTGTGCAACCTCAGAAAAATAATTCCAGCTTTTTGGAACTATGTTTTTTTCATTTCCAAAATAGGAATGTTGGGTTAGACTGTTGTTTTTGTTTTTGTTTTGTTTTTCACCATCAGAGGACTTCATTGATAGCAGTTGTCTGGGGAATCCTCGTTGGAAACCTCCAATTAGCTTATGGGGTTAATTTGAGGACAAGTACGTAACGTCTATTAGGTGTTAGGTGGGCATCACAGAATTCCCAAAGTTTCTTTCAGATTCTAATATTCTATGATCCTATGATTTATTGGGTGCCTATCTTCCCTCAATCGTCATCAACAGAAATGAGTTATGGGGCATCTATCATTTTGCCATATTGGACTAGGCAAGAGGACACCAAAAAGTTAAAAAGACTCCTCTTCAGTCTGGCTGGGAATATAGCTGGGATAAAATTAAGGAAACAGGGTGATGTGTACCGGGTGGTAATGAAGACCCAGGGCCAGAGAATTTAGGAAGGCCTTTATAGACAGGACTTGAGAAAGGTTAACAAGGTAGAAGAGGGTGGACCTGCGGGGAAAAAGTGATAAGGTTTTTCCAGGTGGGATAACTAGAGTCATCAGAAACATGGGAGCAGGAATATTCAATGCTTGTCTTTGAAGAGTGAGCAGGCCAGTTTGGCTGGAAATAATTATATTATTATTTAATGAGTCTTTAATCCCAAATTGTGTATAGCAGCTTAGCTGTTATTTTAGCAAATGTGGTAGCTATTATTGCTATATTTAGCCAGCCTGTGGTACATCAGTCTCTCCAACTGTTTACAATTACTTTTATTAACTCTAGGGAAATTATTGATGTGTCTCAGAATCTCACACTGACACAGTGGAACAATCGGCAAATATTTATTGAATCCATACAGTATGTGAGTCCTCATGAGGCATAAACCTAGACTGGAAAGGTTCTAACCCTAAGGGAGCAGACTGTTGTTGCTGTTATAAAACCCCCTCAAGGAAAAAACAAAATAAAATACAAGATCATACAGCCAATTTAGCACTTTAAAAAGTAAACCTTCAAGCAACCTATACTTACAGAAATGATCTTACTCATACTTAGGATGAGAAAAATCACTGATGAATCTAAACCTCTAGCTTGGGTCCAAGTCTCTTCTTATCCCCATATGAAGACAAGTATTTGGGGCGCCTGGATGGCTCAGTGGGTTAAAGCCTCTACCTTCGGCTCGAGTCATGATTCCAGGGTCCTGAGATCGAGCCCCACATCGGGCTTTCTGCTCAGCAGGGAGCCTGCTTCCTCCTCTCTCTCTGCCTGCCTCTCTGCCTACTTGTGATCTGTATTTGTCAAATAAATAAATAAGATCTTAAAAAAAAAAGACAAGTATTTCCTTTCTCTTTTTAACCTACAGATCTCTCTTTTTTAAATTTTTTATTTATTTGACAGAGAGAGAGATCATAGGTAGGCAGAGAGGCAGGCAGAGAGAGAGGAGGAATCAGGCTCCCTGCTGAGCAGAGATCCCAATGCGGGGCTCGATCTTAGGACCCTGAGATCATGACCTGAGCTGAAGGCAGAGGCTTAACCCACTGAGCCACCCAGGCCCCCCTCTACAGATCTCTTCATGGTGTCCCATAGCATACCAAACTCTAAGTTCTGCAAGAACACATCTTCTCCTCTCCCTAACACACCATTTCTCTTCAAACAAAACATAACAATAGTAGAAACCATTTTCATTGTCACTTTTATCACAGAAGGCCAGCCACCAAAAAAACTTCAAAGCAAGCAAAGCCAAGCCTGTCCTTTCTCTAGTAATTTCCACACTGGTAAATGGCACTATTTCCAGATTGACCTTCTGACCCAGTCACCAGGTCAGAAACTTGGGGCCCTAGAAGAAGACCACGTTGAGATGGGGGATAATGGCGTACGTGAAGGTGGTAGAGATGAGACTGTCATGAGGCCAAGGGGTGTGTCTGTCTTGATCACTAGATTTCTACAGTACTTGGCACTTAATAATTGTCCTATAAATATTTGTTAAATTAAGTAGAAACTTGCCTAAGAGTGGACATTATTGCTTTATCAAAAGGGAGAAATAAATTAATATTCATCTTTTGCTTTTTCTAGATAGCATGAAGTTTGGCCTACAGATTCTTGAATTGTTACTATTGGCACTTTCGTTTGGTTTCCTCAGGGGCTGAACAGAATTCTGAGAGCTACCTTCAAAATCTAACCAGTATTTACAATCTGACTTCTAAGGGAAATTGAACTCAGTGTGTTGAGCAGCCAATTTATAAAAATACCTTTGGAACACACTTGTTTGAAGATCGAGGATTCGCTCTTCTATGTGATAAATGCTAAATGACTATTTCAGGTGCTAGACACTAATAGTGAATGAAGGAGGGCAAGATTGCTTACAGAGGGCTAAGTGAGAGAACTTTTCAAGATGGAACTTTTAAACAGAACCTTTAAGAGTGGGCAGGAGTTGGGAAGACAGAGAAAAGGAAGAAGGGCCTTCTAGATGAGAGAAAAATCGTGAACAAAAGCAGGAATTAGAAGAGGTCAGGAGGGATAGTGAGTAACTGTCTTAAGTTGTGAAGAGAAGTATCAGAGATATGTAGAAAGAATGTTACTGCAAGAGTAGCATTTTTAGGAAGATTAATTGGTGGTTGTCTGTGGCATGATTTGGAGCTGAAAGAGACTGGAAATGTGAAAATTAATTAAGAGTCTATTTCATAAATCCTGGCATGAGATAATGGCCTAACCCAGAGTGGTAGTGGATATACCAAGAACATGGAAAAAGATAACAGGAAATGAATGATATTTTGTTATTTCGCACAGCAGAAATTATTCTCTAGGCTTTCTGATTTATAACAAAAACATAAACTTCAGGGACTAGTCTCTCAAATACATCATTGCAAAACCTTGTATTATTTTTCTTGAAGTAGTTTTTGTTTATATAAAAATCACATTAATGTTATATAATTATACTGATACAGTAACCAGTAGAACTTTTCAATTTAAAAAAGGCACACTGATACTTGTATGTCTGGCGAAATTGTGGGTTAGACAATCTGAAAAAGTCTCTTGTTATAAAACACTTGGAAATCAGGGTAAAATAAAGCATCCCCATACACCAAAAGTGAAGACTGAGTTGAGAATGAAAACAGTGTGGTGAAGGATGAAGTTATGACTGCCATGGAGAGTTTACTGGTTTTGTTAACTCAGAATCCGGGGTTTATTATCCCATGCAAGAGCATGAGAGGCTTTGGGCCAGTATCAAGTTGGACACCCCCACAAATGCTAAAGTTCCCAAGTATTATGTCCTCAGAGAAAGGGCAAGCAAGGAAAAATCTGTCTACCAACACAAGGAGGCAACCAGGAGTTTTTCACCTGTATTCTAGGTGAACTAAAATCATATTCACGTTAAATTCATAATCACAGGTCTGCACATGGATTTGTTGTTTGAACTTATACTATCTCTAGGGGCCCAGGAACTCTCCCACACTGAGAAATCAACCCCCCCTCCCAAAAATGAGGTTTAGGCAAGGTTGGTATTACTCATGGAGTGCTTGGTAGAAGAAAATGAAAACCTTTCTGGAAGGGTATGCATTTAGTCATACTGGCACATAGTTTCCACAGAGGAAGCCTGGCAGACTAAAATTATAAAATACACAGGAAATAATTTACTATGAGTGAAGTTTTGCAAATACATCATATGGCATGATTAGGCCCCAAGAACTTCAACTCTTGGAAGTATTGGTTAGATATTATAAAATATCTGATTTATACAAATGTGGATTCCAAAGAGGACATTAAGAACATAATAAAAGAACAAACTATTTAAAATTTTAAAAAAGTATTTTGGGGTGTCATTCTGGGCAGACTGTTAGGAAAAGGGAGCTATTTGGGCATCAGCATGGTTAAGACTGATGGTTGGGAGTTGTCAGCATTCCAATCATGGTGTCCAGGGAACTGCTATGAACTTTCATCCTATTCAATTAGTGCCTATGCTAAAAATGTCAGATATCAGGGGTGAGGCCTTGTGGCAGGGATCTCCAATGAGGTGGTGATAATTTAAGTCAAATTAAGTAAAAGAACAGTGGTTGTGAGATTTCTCTCCAGTTGGAAATAAGACCCCAGCAGTCCAGTAGAGTGTAGGGCTGGTGATGGTGTTAAGGAGGTGTCAAGGTTAGCTACTGACAAGGACTAGGGTGACTGTCAAGACCCCAGTCAAAAGGGCTTGAGTTTAGGACAGATATATATCTAGGAGATGGGTTACCAAATAAACTGGAGAAGAAGTCCCATAATGCAGATTATGTATGCACAAAGAAGACGGGGGCAGGGAAGATGGAAGGCAGGTAGGTACGGGTACCTTTGATCCCAGAGTTAGAACAACAAGACTCATTCCAGACCCTACATACTGATGGAAATGGGGTTTCCGATATGCTACCAGGCTTGGTTCGGATTTGTTCACAGCTGGAGCAAATTGAGGACTTACGTTGGTCCTAAAATTCCATGAGGCAGGCACCCATCAAGCTGACTGTATTTAGATATCTCCTTATCTCTAGACTGTGCAAGGCCTTGAGGCCTTAAAAAAATTAAGAATATTGTATTAGTGTTGGATAATCAAGCAATTGTCATGCCTTCTAATTTACTACAAAATATCATGCAGATGTTTCTTTCATGTGACCTCTATTTAAGTGAATGCTACATCTCAGTGAACAGATTTATGATAAATCCATCCAACTTTTTGTTGTCTTCCACTGTCCGTATTAATTTCTTTTAATGTGTTTTTTGAGAGAAGCACTTTCTCCTATTCTGACAAAGTATTTCTCGAGGAGTGACTTTTCCTTTAAAGTTTTTAATTTAAAATGTCATTTAGAATGTTGGAATATTTAGGATGGTTTTTATTTGAGAGATAGAATCCCAGTCAGCCCTGTCCTCACTCTGCTGCCATGTTGTTGCCCACTTAGTCGGGAAGGACCCTGGCAGGAGCTGCTCACTTCTGGAAAGAGCCTGCAGCTTCTGGATTCCCAGGGTTGGGGATTTGCTTCTGAGAACCAGAGTCTTTATGACCCTCCTGGGTCAGACCTCTTGGGAACTGTGCTGCCGGATTGCTTGTGAGTTTCCAGAAACTCCTGGGCCTTTTGACTCAAATGGCTCCTTGCTGCCCTCTGCCCTCAAGAGAGCCCCCCCTCCCAACCCCACCCCTGGCCCCAACGCACCCTCCTGTTGTCTCCAATTCTGGGAGCCTGCCTTAGAGTGTCTTCCAGTGTGCTGTTCGGCTGTACTCTTAGAGTGTCTTCCAGTGTGCTGTTCTGTGTGCTGTTCGGGTGTGACAACACTGGCAGTACTTTGTGGCAATCTTCCAGAGTTAGAAAGTTGTTTCCTGTAAAACAGAAATAAAATTCCTAGATTCTGTTGTTTGACTTTGAGGGCAGAGAGGAGGCTAAAGAAAATTGGTTTAGAGTGTGCTCTAAAATGTCCAGAGTATGTTCCAAGATGCGTCTCATTTTGAGAAATTCATTTGGAAGAAAAAAGATTGGTTAAGGAAACTCTAGGTTAGCTGGAAAACAGAAGTGTAGAAATCTGCATGCCACTCTCCATTATGGAAACTCAGAATTCCTAGGAGCATGTTAATAGTTCTTAGAAGTCCTCTGGTAGAGAAACCTCTTTAATTTAGATCAATCAGTGCTTTCCAAACTTTTTGATCTCCATAACATTTTTTGAAGAATACATATTATTATCTTGAAGGAACTAGGATGGCGGGGACCAAGCTTCAGAAAACACTAATTACCTGTATCTGATGGCATTTGCTCAGGCTTCATTTTCTTTGTAGCTTCTGCCACAGAGGCCCACTTTTACTCCCTGGATCTTTCTTTGTTGGCCTTTGTGACCTCCCTTATTCTGATGTTCCTTCTACCCCCTCTCTGTGTCCTAAACCTGGGTGCTCTCCAACATTCAGGCCTCGGTTTGCAGTTCTATTTTAAATTTTTTAAATAACTCTCTTCCTTTGGGATCACATTCTATCTTCTGGTTTCAATCAATACCCATATAGATTAAAAAAAAAAAAATGAAACCCTAGTATCTCTCCTAGCTCTAGTCCTGCATTTCAAAATGCCTCCAGAATATTTTCACTTGTATATTCTGCTGTTACCTCAAATTCAACATGTCTAAGCTTGTCTTCCCACAATATGTATCCTTTTCAGTGCACATACACAAACAATAACCTGTTACAGTTCATAAAGGTAGAGAAAGCCCCATATTAGTAGCAATAAAAAGATTAAATACTCAGAAGTATACGTAATAATAAGTGTGTAAAACTGGATGTGAAAAATTTAGAACACTCCTGAAAGTAAAAAATGTAGACTTGAATAGATGGAAAAGCATCATCTATTCTTGGATAGGATGTGTCAAGATTATAAAAATGTCTTTAAGTCAATTTATAGATTGAATGCAATTCCCCCCAAAATATCAACAAGGTGTTTTTTTTTTTTTTTAATGGAGCTGTATAAATTGATACTAAAGTTCTTATGGGAAAATAAGCAGGCAAGAATATTCAAAATAACAGGTCACCTGGGTGGCTCAGTTGGTTTAGCATCTGCCTTCTGCTCAGGTCATGATCCTAGGGTCCTGGGATCTAGCCCCACATTGGGCTCCCTGCTTGGTGGGAAACCGGCTTCTCCCTCTCCCACTCCCCTGCTTGTGTTCCCTCTCTTGCTGTGTCTCTCTCTGTCAAATAAATAAATAAAATCTTAAAAAAAAGAATATCCGGAAAAACATTAAAAAATTATGAGAAAAGAAAGACGCCAAAGAAGGTAAACTACTTCATGTAAAAAGGAAGGAAATTTTAAGAAAATCAACATTTATTTGTTTATTTGTGCAAATGAAATGCAGAAAGGGTAAACCAGAAATGAGATTGGTTACCTCCAGGAAGTGAGTGGGAATGGGTAGAAATAATGTGTAGTAAGAATGAGGAAGAGTGACACTTATCTGTGTCTGTCTTTTTGTGTTGCTTTGACTCAGAACCATGACAATGTTTCACACCCTCCCTCCACCCTCCCCAGCAAAATAAATAAGTAAAGTCAGCCAGGACTTGGGAGGAAACTTAAGTGGAACATGAAAAGTAACAAATAAACTTAAGTGCATTAAATGAATAACATAATTGCACTGAAGCAGTTGGGGAAGGAAAGAACTAACCTAATCAACCTTGGAAAACAGTTTTTGACCATAAACTGCAAGGTAAAACTCAAAATCCTGCACAGAAATACTGTACTCTTCTTAGTAAATTTTTTTTTCTTATGGGGATATGAGCTTACAATTCTGAAACTACTTTATGTGTATACTGTAATTGAACAAATAAGAAAATATATTGTGGATAGTGAGAACCACGTTTCTCCCTGTCAGAGAAAGAAGTTACAAATAATAAAAGGGGGGAAACCTAGAATGAATTTAGTGGTATTGGATTAAAATTGAAGGTATTAGTATGAACTTATGATTTTATGTATATATGTGTGTGTGTGTGTAAAACATAAAACATATACATACACACAGAGAGATTAATAGTTTGGAAATAAATATAGATGTGTGTGTGTATGTGTTATTATACGCACATATATTTCCTATCTTTGTTCACTGAGTGGGCCTGGGAGCAATGAAAACCCAATAGGACTGGGCTTATCTAACAACCAGGTCTTTGTTTCTAAATATCACTCTCTACTAAAAGAAACCAGAGGTTTTTTTTTTAAAATGGCTGATTCCAGGGCTAGGGCAGGGAAAATACAAAATGCACCTGGACCATCTTCTAGTGTCAGAAAATAAGGAAATGCTCAAAAAATGATAAAGGTATTTTGAAAAGACACAGCAATCAACGTGTACAATTTACCAATAACTGAGTCTGGGGAAATTTGAGCAAGAAAATAAAAAATGACACTTTGGGATTATAACCAATAGAATAAAATAAATATCCATGAATCCACACTGAAATAAATAAATATTTGAAAAAATAAATAAATACAAGGGGAGAAAGCACAGCTCTTTCTGCAGTAATATTCTAATCCATAAATGTAGAAGGAATGATAAAAATAGAAAATCACCATTAGTCAAATACCAAAGCAATAACAGTTGCAGGCAAGACCTATCAACACATAGTACAACTAGTGGACAAAATATCAGAAACAAGATTGTAGAGTCTCAAAGTATCTCTTACAATGTACTTCTTACTTACGAGAAAAATGTAACTGTACATTGAAGAAAAGTCACAGACACTAACTTAACTAAGGGGATCAAATTTAACATGACCAGTAATAGGATATATTGACTTGTATCCTGATATGATAGACTGAAAAAGGCACAACATTGCTTTGGAGGTACTTTTACCAAAAATAATAACATCAATTTATCATGAACATATCAGAGAAACCCAGATTGAGAAACATTCTACAAAATAACTGAACAGAATTTTTCAAAAGTGTCAAAGTCATGGAAGACAGAAGAAAAATAAAAACAGAGAAACTCTTCATGTCTTGGAGGAGACTAGAAATAAGACAACTAAATGCAATGTGGGATTCTGGATTAGAAAAAGGCAGTTAGAGGGAAAACTGGATAAATTAGTATATGGTATGTAGACTAGTTAATTGTGTCACATCAGTGTTAATTTCTTGGCTTCAGTAACTTACTATGTTATAGTTTACCTTTACAAATACACCTGGGTGGCTCAGTCAGTTAAGCCCTTGGCTCAGGTCGTAATTTCAGGGTCCTGGGATCGAGCCCCACATCAGGCTGCCTGCTCAGCGGAGAGTCTGCTTCTCCCTCTCCCTGCTGCTCTGTCTACTTGTGCTCTCTATCTCTCTGTCAAATAAATTTTTTAAAAAATCTTAAAAAAAAACAAAAATAAAAAGACTTATGTCTTGCTGTAATCATACATTTCAACAAAATAATGAGCATTAAAGGAAAGTGGAAAGATACATTGATAGTTTATCATGAGAAAAACATATAGGCTATTTATATGACCTTTAAGTTGTTATTAGATATCAAAGTAAATTTTTTATTATTATCTTTAAAATTCTTTAAAATTCATTCATTCTTTTTTTTTTTTAAAGTAAGCTCTATGCCCAGTGTGGAGCCCAACATGGGGCCCAAACCCATGACCCTGAGATCAAGACTCAAGCTGAGATCAAGAGTCAGTCAATCAACCAACTGAGCCCCCCACATGCCCCTAAAATTTATTCTTTTAGGTATCATCTTCGCTCACTGTATTTTGATATCATTTTAACATACTGAGATTTTTTTGTTTTTCCTATTTGTGTGTAAGTATGTGTGTAACTACACTTCTATAGATATCTTATATAGGCGGGTTCTATTCACTCAAATAGGGGTGTTCCCTTCTCTCTATCTAGCTATAAGTCCTCTGGAGAAAACTGGATGAGGATCCTGTGTGGAGACATTGAATTCTCCTAACCTTTCTTAAGCTAGTGAAAGGTCTTCTTTTTGGAGTTTCTGATACTTTAGTTGCAGTCAACATACAACTAATGTGCTTTGAGTAGCCCGCATGCGTATCTTTTTTCTGAAATTGGAAGAGTAGCCTGATGACACTACTAGTGGGGGGTACATGAGTGGTTCAGTTGGTTAAGCATCTGACTTCAGCTCAGGTCATGATCTTTGGGTTCTGGGATCAAACCCCAAGTGGGGGCACCTGGGTGGCTCAGTGAGTTAAGCCTCTGCCTTCGGCTCAGGTCATGATCTCAGGGTCCTGGGATTGAGCCCCACATCGGGATCTCTGCTCAGCAGGGAGTCTGCTTCATCTCCCCCCACCCCCCTGCCTACCTCTCTGCCTACTTGTGATCTCTTTCAAATGAACAAATAAAATCTTAAAAAAAATAAAAGACAAAAAACAAAAACCCAGGTGGAGCCCCAGGACCAGCTCCAAGCTCAGCAGTGAGTCTGCTCATTCCTCTGCCCCTCTCCTCTGCTTTTGCACTCACTCTCAATAAATGAATAAAATCTTAAAAAGAAAAATTAATACAATTTTGAACAAAGCAGAGGCATCTGTTCCTTGTAATTTTTATACTTGGAATTAGGTTCTTTACTGACAGTAAAATGCAGACAAAACTCAATAGAAGATCTCACCAAGATACTAGCCAATAGGATCCAGGAGTACATTGAAAGGATTATTCACCACGACCAAGTGGGATTTATTCCCAGGCTGCAAGGTTGGTTCAACATCTGCAAATCAATCAAGGTGATACACTACATTAGTAAAAGAAAGGACAAGAACCATATGACCCTCTCAATAGATACAGAAAAAGTATTTGACAAAGTACAGCATCCTTTCCTGATTAAAACTCCTCACAGTGTAGGGATAGAGGAAATATACCTCAACATCATAAAAGCCATCTACTAAAAGCCTACAGTGAATGTCATTCTCAATGGGGAAAAATGGAGAGCTTTCCCCCTAAGGTCAGGAACACAGCAGGGGATGTCCACTATCACCACCATTGTTCAATATAGTACTAGAAATCCTAACCTCAGCAATCAGACAACAAAAAGAAATAAAAGGCATCTGAATCAGCAAAGAAGTCAAACTTTCACTCTTCATAGATGACATGATACTCTATGTGGAAAACCCAAAAGATTCTACCCCAAAATTGCTAGAACTCATACAGCAATTCAGCAACATGGCAGGATACAAAATCCATGCACAGAAATCAGTTACATTTCTATACACTAACAATGAGACAGATGAAAGAGAAATCACGGGGTTGATCCCATTTACAATTGCCTCAAAAATCACAAGATACCTAGGATTAAAACTAATCGAAGAGACAAAGGATCTGCACTCAGAAAACTAGAGAACACTAATGAAAGAAATTGAGGAAGACACAAAGAAATGGAAAAACGTTCCATGCTCATGGATTGGAAGAATAAATATTGTTAAAATGTCTATGCCACCCAAAGCAATCTACACATTCAATGCAATCCCTATCAAAATACCATCAACTTTTTTCACAAAGCTGGAACAAATAATCCTAAAATTTTTATGGAACCAGAAAAGACCCCGAATAGCCAAAGGAATGTTGAAAAGGAAAACCTAAGCTGGTGGCATTACAATTGTGGACTTCAACCTCTATTATAAAGCTGTAATTCTCAAGACAGTATGGTACTGGCACAAAAACAGACACATAGATCAATGGAACAGAATAGAGAGCCCAAAAATAGACCCTCAAATCTATGGTCAACTAATCTTCGACAAAGCAGGAAAGAATATCCAGTAGGAAAAAAGACAGTCCCTTCAACAAATGGTGTTGGGAAAATTGGACAGCCACATGCAGAAGAATGAAACTGGACCATTTCCTTACACCGCACACAAAAATAGACTAAAAATAGATGAAAGACCTAAATGTGAGATAGGAATCCATCAAAATCCTAGAGAAAAACACAGGCAGCAACCTCTGTGACCTCGGCCACAGCAACTTCTTGCTAGACACATCTCAAAGGCAAGGGAAACAGAGGCAAAAACAAACTATTGGGAGTTCAAGTTAAAACACTTTTGCACAGCAAGTGAAATAGTCAACAAAAACAAAAGATAACCTACAGAATGGGAGAAGATATTTGCAAATGACATATCAAATAAAGGGCTAGAATCCAAAATCTATAGAGAACTTATCAAACCCAATACCCAAAGAACAAATAATCCAATCAAGAAATGGGCAGAAGACATGAACAGACACTTCTCCAAAGAAGACATACAAAGCCAACAGAACACAGGAAAAAATACTCAATCTCACTTGGCATCAGGGAAATACATATCAAAACCATGATGAGATACCACATCACAACAGTCAGAACGGCTAAAATTAACAAGTCAGGAAACAACAGGTGTTGGCGAGGATGTGGAGAAAGGGGAACCCTTTTATACTGGGTGGGAATGCAAGCTGGTGCAGCCACTCTGGAAAACAGTTTGGAGGTTCCTCACAAAGTTGAAAATAGAGCTACCCCATGACCTAGCAATTGCACTATTGGGTATTTACCCCAAAGATACAAATGTAGTGATCCAAAGGGCCACCTGCACCCCAATGTTTCTAGCAGCAATGTCCACAATAGCCAAACTATGCAAGGAGCCCAGATGTCTACTGAGAGATGAATGGACAAAGAAGAAGAAGAAGAAAAAAGAAATATTGCCTTTTATAATGACATGGATGGAACTAGAGGGTATTATGCTAAGCAAAATCATTCAATCAGAGAAAGACAATTACCATATGATCTCACTAATATGTGGAATTTAAGAAACAAAACAGAGGATCATAGGGGAAGAGAGGAAAAAATAAGGCAAGATGAAATCAGAGAGGAAAACAAACCATAAGAGACTCTTAATCATAGGAAGTGAGGGTTGCTGGAGGGGAGGGGGTAAGGGGATGGGGTAACTGGGGGACGGACATTAAGGAGGACATGCGATGTGATGAGCACTGGGTGTTATATAAGACTGATGAATCACTGACCTCTACTTCTGAAACTAATAATACCTTATATGTTAATTAATTGAATTTAAATTAAAAATCTAATTGAAGATCTAGATAAAATTCATGTGGGTTCATATGGATGACTGGGTTCAAGAGTGAAGAGAGAAATATTTAGTCCCTTATAAAAAATTTTCCAGAGACAAAATAGAAACCATTGCTGGGATTGTTAAGAGTTGCTGGTACCCATATTAATTGTTTCTATTTCATTTGAGTTCTGGGATACCGTTTAATAAAAAGAAGCTGGTAAATTACCAAATATTTCACACTGAAATTTGAACTGAGAAACAGCCATAAAAGATTCCTTTTAATTTTGAAGAATTATAGAGTGAGATGTTTTCATTTTATTTGGAAAGGAAAAAGTTAAGAATTGCCAAGAAAAAGGATGTTGTGCCCCTTAAAGACTGTAAGATTTAAACATGTACCAAAATAAAGTTTTGTGTAAGATAGTTGGCAAGCTTTTGGATTACTGGAGGTGTACTACACACCAGCCCAAGAAGTTATTTTTCATGTATTTAAATTTGGTATACTGACAAGGGCATTTTGCTTATACTGAAGAGTTGTGGTAGCTATGGCAACACAACTTGAAACATTTCTTAGGTAACATTGCCTATGACTTTAAATGGGTACAGACACCCTCCTTCCTTTCCTCCCTCCTTCTCTTCGTTCCTTCCCTCCTTCATCCCTTTCTAAGACTTTATTTATTTGAGAGAGCAAGCACGCAAGCAGCAGGTGTGGAGCAAAGGGAGAGGGAGAAGCAGGCTCTTCACTGATCGTTGACACAACATGGGGCTCAATTCCAGGACCCTGAGATCATGACCTGAGCTAAAGGCAGACAATTAACAGACTGAGCTACCCAGGCGCCCCTATACAGACCCTTTTTCATAGCACTTGTTACGCCGTGTCTAAATGGCTTGTTCGCCTGACCATCCTTTCAACTGGATTGTAATTCAGAGCAGATACTGAATTTTGTTCACTATAGGGTCTCCAAGATTTGGGTGAGGGCCCAGCATTGCAAAATGGGGTCCAATAATTACCTGAGGAATGAATGAATGAGTGAAATGAATCATTCTCTAAGATAGAGTCTAATTTGAAAAGAAGGCAAAGGAAAATATTGGTGATCATGTCATTGGGCATAATCTTCAAGATGCTGACGTTCTATCAGAGGTGACCTAGTTCTCCATCATGGGAACCTTTTTCTCAAAGTGACTCCAAGTGCTCAGGAGTGCTTTCAAATTTCTGTTGTCTTAGGACCATCTCTTTACCTTGTTTTCAACACTCATGTTGTAGATGCTCTTGCTTCAGGCTTCTTAGTCACCATCACTGACTCTTCAACTTTGTGTACCGGTTGTAAGATTAAAATGACAACTCTGAAAAGTTTAAAACCAATGCCACACTATCAGCAAAAACAAGGGTATCTACAACCAATCTACAAAATTTGCCAGTTTCTGTCACATACCATTCAATATTAAACAAGAGTAGTTACACAACGAGATGTGCTTGCCCAGCTGTACAAAGTCTTTCATAAGGACATACAAACAATAAGGTATTTAGGATGTGGTTCTATCTGCACGTGTTCTTCTCTCAGTATTACTATGGAAGTGAATCTCTGCTATGGAACATGGAGCTAGTCCAAGATAAAATCTCGGCAGTATAATTAAGGTCTAATAAGGTCTATATTATGCAAGGCCTAGATGTAGACCGGTCAGTCACCTTTATCCACAGTGATGAAAATACTTTTTTCCCCCAATGGTAAAAGTAGCATAAAAATAGTACAGAGAATTTAAAAAACAGCAAAAAGAAAAAAAAAATCAAGATCCCACCCTACTGGATCAAGGCTTTATTACATTTGAAAATTTTTTTTCATATACACGTTTTTACGTAGATATATTCAGAATAAAGTACATTTCTAATTCTGCTTTTTTAAATTAACATAACATCATTCATGTTTCCATGTTGTTTTATTCACACATATTATTTATAGTTTCAGAAAGTACATATCCTTGTTATCCAGCTGTGGAAGGGTGTTATATACACCATGGGATGAGACAATTGTGTATGGGTTTTTTGTTTTGTTTTGAAAAACTGTAAGTTCATTGCTATAGTGATTTAAGGTTGAGTTAGCTCATTACACTTATGTGAAAGTATCTACTTTTGCATAAATATAGTAATATAATAAATAGCTATATAAATAAATATAATAATTCTGTTGAAGGCCTCCTCAGCTTTTCCTCTTAGTTAACACGATCATTTGAGTTTCTCTCCTCCTCCCCAACCCCAGGGGCTTTAGTTAAGGCATCATTACACTTTATTAGCCCCTTTGTGGAAATAAAAAATTTTTTAAAGATTTTATTTATTTATTTGACAGAGAGAGAGATCACAAGGAGGCAGAGAGGCAGGCAGAGAGAGAGGAGAAAGCAGGCTCCCTGCTGAGCAGAGAGCCCAATGCGGGGTTCGACCCCAGGACCCTGAGACCATGACCTGAGCTGAAGGCAGAAGTTTAACCCCTGAGCCACCCAGGTGCCCCAGAAATAAAAAAAATAATAAAGAGATTAAGTGACTTTTGTAGTTTTAACACTAGCGGTAGCCCCATTATAGCACTCTCGATTCTTCTTGTGGATGGGGTACTATGATATTGGCTGCCTTGTGTCTTTTCTCTCATTTTCTTTCATAACAGATCCTGTACCTCCCTTGCCGGCTTGGTCAGTGAACGCATTCACTTGGACAAAGTGTTTCATTCAAAGGTGATTAACATCCAAACAATTATAATTCTTCCCTGAGATTAATTTATGGAAATTGAGGCTTCCAAGCTAAGAAGATGTCAAGTTGGTGCTCTAAGCAACTATTTTTCTGCCTACTGGGAGAAGATGTGTCTTTAGGGAGAAAGAATAAAGCTGAGCCGAAATGAGAGGTAGAAGGAGAGCGAGAGAGCTGACACTCTGGTTCCTAGAGGTTTTCATTCAGTTTTGTGAACTACTCTGGTATATTTTCTACCACTACAAGGCAATAAACTTAAACTTGCCTAACTGGGTTTGTTCCTTTGTAACTTGCAGCCAGGAAAGTCCTAACGAACTCAGTTCCTGGAACAGTAGATAAGACAATTTTCAACCACCCGAGAAAAGCACCCTCACTAGATAGAGTTAAAAGACTCAGCTCCTAATAATAACATAAAACTATGAGAATACCTGACCTGGCAGCGTATTTTGGAAATTAAGCCTTTTAATTACTGTTGAAAATCAGTTAATATTCAAAGAATCCAGGCCCACTATAATCAATAGTGTAGATATTTCCTGAAGTGTAGTGTTGTAGTCCATACGCCTGTAGTTCATTCGAGGGTGTGCTAGCCTAAGATACAAGAGGGTGGGATCAGAAAGTGAGAAACCGGTAAGAACTTAGTTCTGGGTTGATCATAATTTCTCAGGAATTAAACAAAATGGATGAAAGAGGAGCTGAGAGGTGTAAGGACAAATGGCTGCTACATTTCTGTACCCTTTAAAAAGTATCTTTGTCAACCCCATATATTAGACTGCCTATAGTTGCCTACAGCTCCATTATTTTTAAAGAAGTAAAAACTGTTAGTAGATTAACAAAAAAGCTCTGGGGCATAATATGGTTACCTTAGTGTTTTTAATTGTACTAACACTTTATTGGGATGGATTGAATTATCCATAATTAATTCTGTTGATGGAGATAGGAAGGGGGGGACTAATTTCATAATAAGGCTTGAATTTATTTTATCATTGTCAAGTAAATAGTACAATTTTGAAGGAATCTCAGCCTAAATTTTATCTTGCAGGCATTTTTCAAAAAAGAAAATATTTACATTTAAAATATGAACATTCTGTCAGAGAAAAATGAAATGCAGATAAAATGCCTTGATACTTTAATGTTAATAAAGTGTATATTCATGATGACAGCTCTGTGTTTCCTACTTAATATCGTAATATAAAATCTAGACTAGAGACATGAAGCTGTTTTCATGGTAGTACAGTTTTGCAAGAAAAGTGATTTTGTTAGGGCAAACAATATTCATATCATGCATTAATATTTTATTTTAAATAATTGTGTGATTATCCTTTTAGTAACATACTGATTCCCTAACACTTCTGTTTTATAACCTCATCCTTAAAACCTTCAGTGGCTTGTTTTCTTGTATTTTCCTTAATTGTGATCTTAAACAGATCTTCAGTTCTAAATCTGCCAGTTGTTCTAATACAGATGCATAAATACATTTACTCCAGTTGGTTATTTATTCAAAGACAGCTTGTTTGTGGATACTGTCAGGACATCTGCATTTTATTGGATCTAATTTTTAGTAATAAAGACCTCCCACATTATAGATTCTTTCCAGTCTAAATTAGCCTGTGTGGGAAGCAAAGGAACCATCAGTCAGGGAGAAAAAGTGAATCCATATGGTGCTGATGAGTCTTGTTTCCCCAGCTACAATGATGAAAGGGTTGGGTATAGACAGTGCCCCCAGCAGATCCGTTTCTTTCTCAAAAGCTTTCTAGAACAGGGTTGGTGTCAATCACCAGTGCAGTACCTTTGGGCCAGTCCAGATCATCGATGTGCTAGGCATCAAGGCATAGACACCTAACTGAAATTTTGAGGGCACACTCTCCTTTGCCTCTCATCTTGCTCTGTTTTTCTTGCATGTATGCCAAGTCCCTGGATCTTGCCATTCTCCTTCCACTTTGGGGCTCACCTTTGCCCTTTGGACTTGTTGGATTTTGGATTCCCTGGTCCAATTCTAAGGCCTTTGGTTCAGGTTCCCACATAATCTCTGTGATATGGAGAAATCTTAAAAAAAATTCTGCAAGTGTCAAAAAGTAGTCAAAAATTTTATTCCAGCTTTTAAAAAGTGACAAACCAAACTTGGTAACAGAACTTCAATAGGTGACAGATCTTCACTTTTACAAGTTATACTAGTTCACTGTGCAGAGAAACAGACAGGAATTGAAAGCTTTTCTTTCAATTGCCTCCCCATATCCTGGAACAGTTCATTTCTCTTGGTCAATATCATTCATGGGCTAAGGAGGAGGAAAGTGGGCATATTCTTTACTATCAGTGTTATCTCCCTTAGCACAAACAAGAAAAACCTATTATTTCAACCCACTGTCAACTCTGAATCTCAGCCAGTGAGAAGATACTGTTTCTTAATACATTGCTATATTTATGTTCAGGTACCTTTTTGAGTAAATTTAAATTAGTTTAACAAATTTCCTAGTTGCAAAGGGTGATACAAATATTGACGATTTATTCTTAAAAAATTTATTATTTAGTGTAGTGGGTAGAATTGTATCCCCCCACCCCCAAAAAAAGGTATGTTCAAGTTTCTAATCTCTGGTACCTGTGAATGTAAGCTTATTTGGAAATAGCCTTTGCAGATGAAATCAAGTTAAGATGAGGTCATACTGGATAAGGGTAGACTTTAATCCAGTGACTGCTGTCCTTATAAGAAGAGGGAAATTTGGATACAAATATACTCTGCCATGTGATGATGAAGCCAGAGATTTGAGTTGATGTGTCTATAAGCAAAGGAAGGCCAAAGATTGCTGGCAACCTCCAGAAGCTACAAAGAATCAGGAGAAAGCTAGAGTCCTTAGGACATCCAGCCTCTAAAACTGGGAGAGAATAAATTTGTTGTTTTTAAGCCATTTAGTTTGTGGTAATCTGTTACGAATTTCTCAGCAGTGAAAGGGGGCCTTGGCTCACCAGATGATCTCTGAAGTCAGTTTCACTTGTAATATTTTATGCCTCTAAATCTGTAACATATCCTTATGTTTCCTTAATTGTATGCTTGTATAAACTGTATAAAAAGTCACTTATGGATTTAATGTCTCCTCCTTTTCCTGCCCCTCTCACCTCCCCCACTCCAAAGGGAGAAGTGTGTGAAACTTATTCTGCAAGATGAGCTTCTTTTCGGGTGTCTAGAATTGAAGGGCAAATTATTTCTCAGCTTAGGGGCTTCTCATGCCTCCTCTCTGCCAAACACCTTTGAATAAAGGAATAAACACTAATGTCTGTCCATGGACTAATCAACCTAGCAGTATAGAGAAACAGAGGAAATTCAACCCAGATTTGAATCTGGGCCTCATCATACTCCCTGAGGAGGCAGTTTAAACTTTCTAAGCCTGTTTCCTTATCCATAAAATGGCCATAACAATATCGACTTCTTGGTTGTTGAGAAGAAGACACTAAATAGAATGCTGTATACGCTTTTTAAAGGGCTTGGTATGGTGCCGCTTAAAAATATTACTTGCTGGGGCGCAGGGGTTGCTCAGGCGGTTAAGCACCCCACTGAGGTCATGATCTCAGTATTGTGAGACCCAGCTCGGCGCCCTTCCCTGGCTCTGCAGTAGGGAGTCTGCCCCTCCCCCAGCTCGGGTTCTCGCTCTCAAATAAACAAAGAATTCTTTAAAAAGAAAAAAAAAAACATTATCTTGCTTAGAAAATTCTCGCTTACAGAAAGGATAGAAAGGATACTGAAAACCTCCAGGATCCCTCTTTCCACCCCCAGGTTGGAGCCTAAAGCGATCAGGAACCAGGGACCCCACCCCCCGGCCGCGGAGCCTCCGCGACCAGATTAGGACTCGGGAACCCCCGCGCCAGGGGAGGAGCGCGCCGGTGACGCGGGCGGAAGTGCTTTCTCTCCACTGTCAGCTGCGCCGGAAGTTCCTGTCCAGGCCTGGCGGTAACCTTGGGGTCCTCACCGCTTCCACCCGCACGTAGGTGGGCTGTGCGAGTCCGAGCCTCAGCCGGGATCACTCCTGGTAGCAGCAGGAGACGCACGGGTTTCAGAAGAGGACGTCAAGGGCCGGGGGGTGTAGGAACCGCGGGCGCAGAGCCGCCCAGCAGACATGTCTCTAGTGGCTGAAGCCTTCGTCTCACAGATCGCAGGTAGCGCGCGTGGCCTCGGACTGCGGGCGGAGGCGGGGGCGGCGCGGGGCAGTCGCGGGGCAGTCGCGGGGCAGTCGCGGGGCACAGCGTGGAGCTTAGGGCTGCAGCTTTGCCTTTTGTGGCATTAGGTGCTGAACCCAGGCCTGGGGATAGAGGCGGGCACGGAGTACCAGCCTCATCTCACGGATGAGTAAACTGACGAGGAGACACTTAGCCAAGGTCACATCGTAGGGGCAGTAATACCGCCTTCCCTCTCTTGGGCGTACTTTGTGCTGTTGGGTCCGGAGGAGCTAGGATGCATGGAGGAGGCCCTGAGTTCGTATGGGGGGCGTGGCCACAAGGGCCAGGTATTACAAGGCTGAGAGTGGCGGTGGCCTCGGTCGTGGGATCTGACGTTTAAGGTGATTGTCATTAATGAGTTGCCCTTGTTACCTGATGCAGTGTAAGGACCACCGAAGCTCTTGCTTCCTCTCCAAGCAACATAGTATTGCTATTTGCTAGATCTGTGGGAATCGCCGAAAAGTCTCTCAGTCTCGGTATACTTTTTGGAAAAAACTTTGATTTGATGGACTGAACGTGGCTGATGTAACTAGATTTCTCTTTTTGAGTTATTTACCATAGTGAAAGAAATTAAATACTGTTGAGGAAGTGAGGAGAGTAGACATAGGTATTGTAGGTGTAGGTTGATGGGTAATAGCTAATCTTTAAATGGAGTTAATCTTAATTTCTTGCAGGATTTTCAACATGAGTAAAGAGAGTTACCAGGATAAATAGGTACATTTGAAATAAAGTAGTATTTTGGAAATGGAAAGTACTGAATGTGTAATAAAATTTGCCAAAATGTTTTTCGTAGCACTGTATTTGTGTGAACATACATTTCTTTCTTTTTTTTTTTTTTCTTTTTCACTTAAATACATTGTTTCTGGAAGAGAGAGAAGCTCTCACTAGATTATAAGCTTCATGAGAGTAGGGATCTACTTGTTTTGGCCCACATTAAATCTGGAACACCTGTTAGTTGGTGCTTAATAAATATTTGTGACCTGAATCAATGAATAATCTTGAGATTTCAAACAGTGATTATTTCTGTGTATGTTAAAAGTTAGATTGTTGACTTAGGGGTGCTTGCGTGACTCAGTGGGTTGAGTCTCTGCCTTTGGCTCAGGTCATGATCTCAGGGTTCTGGGATCAAGTTCTGCATTGGGCTCCCTGCTCAGCAGGGAGCCTGCTTCACCCCCCTCTCTCTGCCTGCCTCTTCGCCTACTTGTGATCTCTCTCTCTCTGTCAGATAAATAAATAAAATCTTAAAAAAAAGTTAGATCATTGATTTAATTTCCATTTCTGCTATGTTTAAAAAAAATCAACTATTTCACCATTGTATGCTGATTTTGGTATACTGTATGCATATGTCCCAATGTGTGATTTCTTTTAAAGTAAAAGTGGTAAATGTCTTTCAAAAAACTTTTGATAAGTTTGGAATTTTATTTCAGTTAGTGAAATTTAAGAATTCCTAGGAATTTTATTTGTGTGCCATTTTGGCTATTTGTAATTTATTACTCTAGAAGGAAGCATTTAAAGATGAATAATTCAGTAGATGGTGTTGGGACATCTTCTAAGTTATAACACCATAAGAATAAATTCCAAATGAGTTGAAGATCTAGATGTAAAATAAGGACAAAACCAAATTGTAATAAAATAATTACAAGAAAATACAGGTGATAGTTTAATCTTGTGTAGCAGAGGAGGCCTAAGCAAGACACAGAATCTAAAGTCCCTGGGAGAAAAAATTAGCAGATTTGATTGCAGAAAAATTTAAAAAGCTTTACATGATAAAACATAAGTTTCCACAAAAATTAATGAAAAAGACAACAGGATCAAGAGTAAAGGATAGGAACAAGCAATTCACAAATAGGGAAATGCAGATGGACAATGAACACATGAAAAGATGCTGTCACTAAAAGTAGACAAAGTTTTCCATTTAGTCAAATGGGCAAGAGTGAATATGAAATTTTCTAGAACTGACAAGGGTATGGGGGAAAACATCTATCCTCAAACTGCTGGTGAGTCTAAATTATTACTGCTTTTTGAGAACTTAATATAGTAATATTAATTAAAATACTATCCTTTAACCAAGAAACTTTTCAGGGAATTTATCTGATAGAAATACCATTAGGAGTACCTTTATTTCTTATGCTCCACAAATAAGTGAAACCATATGATAATTGACTCTGTTTGACTTAACTTCACTCAGCATAATCTCTTCCAGTCCTGTTCATGTTGCTACAAAAGTTGGGTATTCATCCTTTCTGATGGAGGCATAATACTCCATAGTGTATATGGACCACATCTTCCTTATCCATTTGTCCGTTGAAGGGCATCCTGGTTCTTCCCACAGTTTAGCGACTGTGGAGCATAAAAAATAATACGGAGGACATGGGGAGATGGAGAAGAGAAGGGAGTTGGGAGGAATTGGAGGGGGAGACGAACCATGAGAAACTTTGGACCCTGAAAAACAATCTGAGGGTTTTGGAGGGGCGGGGGGGTGGGAGGTTGGGTGAGCCTGGTGGTGGGTATTATGGAGGGTATGTATTGCATGGAGCAATAGATGTGGTGCATAAACAATGAATTCTGGAACACTGAAAAGAAATTTAAAAAGTAAATAAAAATTAAAAAAAAATCCCAAATGGAAAAAAAAAAAAAAAGAAATGTTAAAGAGAGTTCTTTAAATGAAATAGAAGGGTACTAATTAGTAACAATAAAACATTTGGAAGTATAACTTTACAGGTAAAAATAAACTTACAAGAAAGTTCAGAATAATCTAATGTAAAGGTGCTGAGTTAATCATTTGTAAGCTAGTATGAAGTCTAAAAGACAAAAATAGTAAAAAAATATAATTTGTAAAGGAATACAAAGATAAATAAGATGTATATTGTGACATCAAAAACAAAAGTTTGAGAGGATAAAAGTGTATAGTTTTAGAATATGTTAAAACTGAAGTTTTAATGAATTAAAATAGACTGTTTTTATAAAAAAAATAAAAAAAGAACCATTATTTAAAGCAGTATATAGCAGTATTCATTATATCATTAATTTTAGTATTAAAAAAACACAGATGTTCTAAATATATGTCAAATTATAGAATGTCCACATTATTACAAATAATAGAAATGTTAAATATTTTGGCTTGAAATTTATGATTACCTTAAGTAAAAACAAGTTATAGGATAATATATATACTGTATGAACCCATTGTTACTAAATAAACCCTATATAAACTTGTATATGTTTAAGCAAAGAAAAATAGAATATCCAACTCATTTTAACTAGTAATTTCAGAGTAATAAGGGTAGGGAGTTGGTGGAGGGTAGAGTAACTACATTTCTGAATTCAAATTGTTATAGTGAGAATATTTTACTTGTGTATTTTAAATGATTATAATTAAAAAAATTTAAAAGATTGTATTTGGCCAAGCAGTGAAATAAGGGTTGACTAAAATAACAATTTATATGAAACACGTTTGACTTATAAGTGGCTATGAGTGTGACTCAGATCAAGCAACTATGCAGAGTGTTTTATTTCTGACAGTAATTTGATTTTCTTGGAAGAGGTCAACCTCAAGAGATTAGAGATTCATATTTATATAGTGCTATTATAAATACAACAAATAATTGTGAATTGGTTTTTGTAGTTGAGTGCTCTCATTTTTAGTGTATTGCTTATTATTTTTCCTTTGAGTGGTTGTGAGCCAACACACTCACATTTCTTTAGAAACATTTAAAGGCGTCTTGCATCTCTCTGTGATATTCTTGAGAGCCCATCTTTTAGGAAGACTTCTCTGAACTCCCAGCTTAAGGGAACTATTTTTGTCTCGTTACTACCAGTGTATTCGCCTCCAAAATCCCGCAGTTTTTACTCCTTACTCTACCTTAGCGGCTTACTCTCTTTATCTCCACTGCTATTTCCTTAGTTCAGGACTTCATCATTTCTCACTTGGATTACTGTAGTAGTGTCCGAATTGGTTTCCATGTGTCTAGTCTGCCCTCTTTCTAATACAGTCTCCATACTGCAAGCCTCAGTGGGCTTTTGTTTATGTTATTTTATTATTATTTTTCTAAAATACAAATGTGACTCCTCTTGTTTCAATGTCTTCATTAGTTCAGAACTGTCACATGGCGTATAAGATCTGTCATAAGTTAGTCCATCTCTTCAGCCTCATCTCTTGTCATTGTTAAATTCTCACTTTCCTAAACTGTAGAGTTCATCTTTGGCACATAGTGTCCTCTTTTTTTTTTTTTTTTTTTAATTTTTAAAAAAAGATTTTATTTATTTATTTGACAGAGAGATCACAAGTAGGCAGAGAGGCAGGCAGAGAGAGAGGAGGAAGCAGGCTCCCTGCTGAGCAGAGAGCCCGATGCTGGGCTCAATCCTAGGACCCTGGGATCATGACTTGAGCCGAAGGCAGAGGCTTAACCCACTGAGCCACCCAGGTGCCCCACATAGTGTCCTCTTAAGGGACAAACAAGAGTTTGCACATTTTATTTTATTTTTTTATTTTTTATTTTTTAAAAAATATTTATTTATTTGACAGACAGAGAGCACAAGTAGGCAGAGAGGCAGGCAGAGAGAGGGGGGGAGGCAGGCTTCCCGCTGAGCAGAGAGCCCGATGCGGGGCTCGATCCCAGGACCCTGAGACCATGACCTGAGCCGAAGGCAGAGGCTTTAACCCACTGAGCCACCCAGGCGCCCCGTGTTTGCACATTTTAACCTGTAAGTCTCTCTTACATTTTTTCCTGTCAAATGAGAACTGGTTCTTTTTCTCTTTTTTTTTTTTTTCTCTCTGGTAGTAATTATGATACATGGCCATTGTAGACAATGAAGTAATCCAAAAGAATCTGAAGAATAAAACAGCAATCACCTAAAATCTAACACCCAGATTAAGACTTTAACGTTTCATCATCATCATTAAAACTTTGGTGAGCAGTGGGTTGGGGCCTCTACCTTCGGCTCAGGTCATGATCCCAGGGTCCTGGGATCGAGCCCTGCATTGGGCTCTCTGCTCCACAGAGGGCCTGCTTCCTCCTCTCTCTCTGCCTGCCTGCCTGCTTGTGATATCTCTCTCTCTCTGTCAAATGAATAAATAAAATCTTTAAAAAAAAAAACAAAAAACACAAAACTTTGGTGAGCAGAGCCAACTTGTTCTCTGCCCCTAAATTAAAAAAAAAACAACACATAAATAATACAAGATGTACATACTTTTTTGTAACCTGTTTTGTGTTTAACATTGAGATGTGTGTCCTTGTCTAATGGAGGTACACATCATCATTTGCAGTAGTTACATAGTATTTCATTGTAATGAAGAAAGCATAATTTATTTATCTAATCCTATTTTGGTGGGTATTTAGTGTGTTACATTAGTTCAACCAGAGGAGCAGAAACTGGAGGATCTTGAACTCTAGCTCTAGCTTTGTATCTATGTCTCTGCACACACACACACACACACACACACACACACACGGAATTGGCTTGTGCTGTTGCGGGGGTTGGCCAACCAAGGACCGCGTCCACAGAGTAGGCAGCCAGGAAGGGGAGATCAAGGAAGAAAAGGAAGAAGAAGAGGCACGTGTAGCAGGTGCTGCTTGCAGTGTATGAACTCATAGGCCCTCTGTTAAAAAAAACTTCCAACAGATTAAATCTGGCACAACCAGGATAATCTCCCTTTAGATGAATGTAAAGTCAACTCATTAGGGACTTCATTTATATCAGCAAAATCCCTTCACAGCAGCATCTAAATTAGTGTTTGGATAACTGGGAGAAGGTATTTATGAGCTACAAAATGGCTGTTGCTTCTTTTGTCCTCCCAGAGACTGCTAGAGAATGGCCCTGTAGCTCATTATAACCAGAAACAGGAGAAAGGGAATTCTGGCAGCTGTAGTTCAGTCTAGCCAAGTTGATGGATCCTAAAGCCATCCCTGGTATATATTATTTTTCTCTAATGTGAGCAGTGCTTTCATAGACATATTTGTGGATCTACTGTATAGGTTCTTTGATAAATTTCTTAAAGTGGAAGAGGATTTTGAGTTGTTTTTGTTATTTAATAATATGGAAAGGAAGGGTAAATTGTGATTTTGAATTTTTAATTTTTGAATTAATAGCTTGGATCTTTAGATGATGATATGCTTGATTTAGAACTTTGAAGAGGGATAAAAATAATCCTGGATATTGGATCATTAAAATTTTTTTTTTTATGATTTTATTTATTTGACAGAGAGGGACAGAGAGAGAGAGAGGGAACACAAGCAGGGGGAGTGGGAGAGGGAGAAGCAGGGTTCCTGCTGAGCCGGGAGCCCGATGCAGGCTGGATCCCAGAACCCTGGGATCACAACCCAAGCCGAAGGCAGACGCTTAATGACTGAGCCACCCAGGTGCTCCCAAAAAACTCATTTTATTTATTTTAATAGTAACCCATTTTTAATATTTTAATAATAACCCATTATTTATTGTCAGGGAGAGAGAGCACAAGCAGGGGGAGTGGCAGAGGCAGAGAGAGAAGCAGACTCCCTGTTGAGCAAGGAGCCGGATGTGGGATCCCAAAGGCAGCTGCTTAACTGACTGAGCCACCCAGGCACCCTCAAAATTTTTTATAACAGCCTGTGTATTTTAAATTTTCATTTGCTTGTGTGTGTGTGTGTGTGTGTGTGTGTGTTTTTTAATGGCAAGGTTTTCTAGTACATTACATGAGATTTTTATTTATCTTTTTAATTTTTTGCTGTCACTGGGGTATGTATCCTAGGGGAGGGTGGAATATTCCCATTTGGGTTGTGTGAGCACGTGAAGCAGTCACTGTAGCCAAAAAGGATGGGGTACTGTGGTGGACAAGCCTGACCCCCTTGCTTATCCCTGTGCTAGGAGTGGCTCCAGGCTCTAGGGCTCCACAGAGCCCTCAGATACACACAAAAGGAGAGAGAGGTGTTGAGCATCAAACAGCAGAAATCTCCCATAGTGTCAATCACTTTTTTTTTTTGTTTTGTTTTGCTTTTATTTTTAAGTATTCTCTATACCCATCATGGGGTCCAAACATCCAATCCCTGAGATCAAGAGTCACCTGGTCCTCTGACTGAGCCAGCCAGGTGCCCATCAGTCATTTCTTTCACCTTGCTTTTACACTTCTGGTGGACTGTGGAGTAAGTCAGACCTGGCTACTTACTACATATGTGATCTTTATTTTATTTGTAAAATGGCGAAGATAACTTTATATATGTTAAAGATGATGAGAAAAGATACTAGTGCTTAGCCTTGTGTCTGACACACTGTAAGTGTTCCATAAGTGTTCATTAGTGTCATTTTTAGCTGTTTACCTTGTTAGTTTTTCTCTTTTACCACTCCCTGATGGAGTGAGTGGTGGTCTGTTTATTAGACATTGCCAAAACGTTTTAGCCTTAAAAACTTAGCTGATAATTATCTAGTTACTGATAATAGGAGTAAGCACCCCTTTTCGATTCACTATTCTAGATGATTTAGATATATAATCACTAATATTAACAATTTGATCCTGTTTGATAGATATTATTCTTATTTTATGGGTGAGGAAATTGAAGCTTAGGTAATAGAACATAAAGGTTAGGAACCGGACGATAGCAGTAAGACAAAACTGAGTTCTAAGTTCAACTCTGCCTCTTGTTCTGTGATTTTGGGCAGACTGTCTGGGCCACAGTTTCCTTATTTGTAAAAGGGGTAAGATGTTTTATAACATGTTTCATGCATCTAGTTTACTGGTACGTGGTAGTTTCTGTTACCACTTTCATTGGCTGAGAGCCTTTGAGGATGTTATATTTGTAATGTTATTCTTTTGCTATTTTGGACAGCAAAAGTCCAAAAGTGTCTATTTCTAGTAACTCTACCATTTTTCTGAATGACCTTATTACTTCCCCAGTACCTTGCTATACTTGAAGCGTATCAGTTAATTTCATCATACTGTAATAATCTTTTGAAATCAGTACAATATCTGTTCTGTTCTTTATTTAGAAGCTCAGTAAACTATATAAAGCATAAAAAAAAGACTTGCTATATTTCATTTATCTCATTGTGGGCATGTGGGCGCTTAATTATTTAAATTTATTAATAACATCATTCTAGGAGTAGCATTATTTTATATTATGATCTGGAAAAGTAGTTTTATGGGTTCCATGGAACCCATTTGTAAGCATCTTAAAAGTATTATCAAACAGGCATGTTTGGGGCACCTGGGTGGCTCAGTGGGTTAAAGCCTCTGCCTTTGGCTCAGGTCATGATCTCAGGGTCCTGGGATCGAGCCCCAAGTAGGTCTCTCTGCTCAGCAGGGAGCCTGCTTCCCTTCCTCTCTCTCTGCCTGCCTCTCTACCTACTTGTGATCTCTGTCTGTCAAATGAATAAATAAAATCTTAAAAAAAAAGGCATGTTTATAACATTTTGTTTTTATATTCTCAATAAAGTATTTTTTATTTCATCCCTCTTCCGTGTTAAGTACTAGGAAATGTAGACTTTATTTATTTATTAGAGAGAGAGAGAGAGATTTACTTATTTAAGAAAGAGAGAGAGCATGGGGTGGGCAAGGGTGGGGCAGAGAGAAGGGGAGAGAGAGAGATAATCTTAATCATCCTTGCATTTAGCACAGAGCCCAAGTCAGGGCTCAGTCTCACAGTCCTGAGATCATGACCTGAGCCAAAATCAAGAGTCAGACATTTAACTGATGGAGCCAGCCGGGCGCTCCGGAAATGTGGACTTTAAAAGCAGTTCGGAAGGGTACCAGAAGCTCAAAGAAGTGGAAAACATAGTTTAAAAGTCCTTTGTAAAATAGAAGTGATGCTATTGCTCACAAGGTTTATTGAGAACGCAGAGAGTGATGGAGCTATTATATCTGATAGAGCTCTTATATCCGCATGCCTGACTATCTAATGATGATGATTGTAGCAGATAATTGAAAAAATACAATTCAGGGGGCGCCTGGGTGGCTCAGTGGGTTAAACCTCTACCTTCAGCTCAGGTCATGATCTCAGGTTGCTGGGATCGAGTCCCGCATCTGGCTCTCTGCTCAGCGGGGAGCCTGCTTCCCTCTCTCTTGCCTGTCTCTCTGCCAACTTGTGAGCTGTCTCTGTCAAATAAATAAATAAAATCTTAAAAAAAAAAAAGAAAAAATACAATGCATTCAATTCTTGTTCTTGAAAATAAAGACATATTGTTAGTTTTACTTAGTATTCTGAGGATTCTCCAGGATTGAGGAAGGCACTGAGGAATTATTGAGAAGTTACTGAACTGGCCATCACATTCAGAGAATCTTCTTTCATTTATATTTGTCATGTGGATGATCTCATACAGTTGTGCTTAAGACTTGGTACATGTAAAGGGGATATCGAAGGGGCAGATGGAAAAGCAAAGCCAAAGATAAAATAGGTTCTACTTCAGAGTAAAGGCAAAGTACAATTTATTGAGAGCAGTGTGGCTTATTTTATTTTATCATACTTAAATTCGTGAATAGGTTGGAAACTGAATTCTCAGAGGCAGCGTTCGTTGCCTTTTAAAAAACTGATATGATGCCTTTTAAAAAACTTTCAAATCAGAAAAATTTGAAAGTTTCTGATCTTGAAGTAGTCCATAGTTAATCATAATGTGAGTTTTAATTTTCTTATATGCTTTATTAACACTCCATACTCTGAAATGACATGATTTTTAGCTTTTAATGTAAAAGATTTGGTGATGGGTATCCCATAAAGATTTGCTAGTCTTATTTCCGTGAAGACTTTTGAGTTATTAACATTAGCTCAAGCCTTCCATATTTGAGTGAAAATTGAAAGAAAATATCATCAAACTTATTTAACATTTTTCAAACGTTTTTGAAATTTCTTGATAAGCAGTTATCAGATGGACTGAAGATACCAAATGGAGATGAGCTATTAAATTCAGGTTTCTCATTTTTTGTTCAAAGACAGAAATTATAATATTCAGCAAATGCAGTTACAGACATTTATGTGTAGAAGTATTTGCCTTGCCAGTAAGAGAAATGCATGTTTTAATTTTTTATTGCTTTGTAAATGATCCCTCTATTCTTGAACACTCTTCTTATTTTTGTACGCTCCATAAATGAATCATGGTTTTGAACTTTTCTACATCAGTAATAAAAATGAAATTTGATTGGTTAGTGATAAAGAGGTTTCTTTTCATAAAAACAATCATTTTGTCATGGCAATTCCCATTAACTGCAACTGCGTTAGCAAAATAGAAACCGTAAAAAGCATTTCATTGTACTTATACACTTAGCTGTGTTTTTGTGCTGATTATATATTTTTGTCTTTAAGACTTAAAAGCCAAAGAAGTTTCTTCATGACTTAATCCACATTTGGATTTTCAAAAACGTTTGTTGGGTATATGTATTCCAGGGGATAAGTATCCTTAGATATTGTCTTGGACTTGGCCCCATGTCATATTCTATTACCTGGGCAAACTAGAACACTGACTAGAACGTCATACAAATAAATTATATCACTTGTTAGACAGGAAGAGGGGCTTAATTATTCCAGCATTTATTTCTGTAAGCTAATATTGGCAGCTGATGCTTTAATGATTTGACCTTTTGTTGACCTCCTTTTCTTTTGATCATTAGTCTTTACATTATAGGGGAATGTTTTGGCATCATGAATGATAAGCTTCTGATTTTTTTATTTGATAAATTTGAAAAAGATATGTGTTAATGAGAATGTACAAATAAAAGCTACTTTTTTTCATTAGACATTGTTATAATTGTAAATTTTTTTTTAAGATTTTATTTATTTATTTGACAGACAGAGATCACAAGTAGGCAGAGAGGCAGGCAGAGAGAGAAAGGGGGAAGCAGGCTACCTGCTGAGCAGAGAGCTGAAAACGGGGCTTGGACCCGGGACCCTGAGACCATGACCTGAACTGAAGGTAGAGGCTTAACCCTCTGAGCCACTGAGGCACCCATAATTGTAATTTTTACTGTCCATCAGTTTAACATCCTAGTTTGGCTAGTGGATGAGAACTGGTTATATAATGTTAACTATTTATGTGGTAATTTATATTTATTTCTTAGTTGAAACTGTAAATTCTTTTTTTTTTTTTTTGAGATTGTGAATTATTCTTTTTTCTTGCTTGAGAGAGAGAGAGAAAGCAAGCACAAGCAGGTGGGGGGAAGGATAGAGGGAAAGGGAGAAGTAGATTCCCCACTGAGCAGGGAGCCCGACCTACCGGGGCTGGATGCCAGGACCCCAAGATCATGACCTGAGCTGAAAGCAGATGCTTAACTGACTGAGCCACTTGTGAATTAGTCTTGATGTATTTTCTTCTCAGACAGATTTCTTCTTGTCATATATACTTGTACTGATTTTCCATACTGTCATTTTGTGGCTCTTTGGAGAAGGTAAAATAATTTTGATATTAAATATTTCAAAAGGGAGACAATGTTCTAGAAATGATAGAGTGCAATTTAAGGGCACGTGTAAATTATTTCATTATTTACTGTTTTGGATTATCTTTGTATCATAGGTAAATGGCTTTACTGGTCTGCTTTTTATAAAAAGATTATAGTAAGATTTGAGTTTAGCCAGCATAATTACATCATTTTTTTTCTTGGATTCTTTTTTCACCTCATTTCCTGAATAATGTAGCAACTACCAACAGAACAGAGTTTCCAATGGAGGTAAGCCATTATAGTCACTGGGTTCCAAATTCTGGGGACTGGAGGTCAGGGAGCCGTGATGTGGTCAGGAAGTTGGAGAGTGAGATTTCAGGAAGGTATATTTCCTTCTAGAGGGAGGGTGGAAATGTCAAAATCTATGCCTGAAGCAGTAAGTGGAATTTATAAATATAACATGGTCAGGAGTCAGTTTGGTAGCTGATTTAGATGGAATTCTGAGGCTTTAGTCAAATGGTTTAATATTTAATTCTGTCTTTAATGAAAGATCTGTGACTAACAGTAACTGTCCAAACTCTAACCGTTCAGTTACTATTGTAGTATATAGATCATACCGTGACTTAGGGATGTATAACAGCCATTTTATTATGTTCATGGATCCTGTGGGTTAGTTCAGACAGATCACAGGAAAGATGGCTTGCTTCTACTTCACAGTGTCTGGAAAGACTCTAAGGCTAGGGATCCAACAATTGAGGGCTGGAAACATCTGGAAGCATCTTCACTCGCACATCTAAGAATTGCTGACAAAGAACTCAGCTGTGGTTGTCTTCTAGAATATTTATATATGGCCTTTCCATGTGGCCTGGGCTTCTTGGAGCCTAGGAACCTCAGCGTAGTCAGACATTTTACTTAGTGCTCCAAAGGCATGTGTTCAAGCTACCAAAGGAGAAGATACATCACCTTTTATGACCTTGCATTGGAAGTCTTGAAGTATCACTTCTGCCATATTCTGTTGGTCACAACAGAGTTACAAGTCTGCCCAGATTCAAGGGGAGGGGATTTAACTTCACCTCTTAATGGGCAGATGGGGTAGGTGGGGTGTTGGTGACGTTCTAGAAGAACTTGTAGGACAGATTATATTGTTGTGGCCATTTTTAAGAATGTAATATGCCACAGTGGACAAGGTAGTAATATACTGGTGCAGAGGGGTCACCTGAGTCTGTTTTAATTACATCTGGGAATGGAGTAGTCCCGTTTACATAGGTTCTAAACAAAATGGGGTGGATGAGAGGTGGGTGTAGATAGAATGGTGTGTAAAGGTGGTAGGGTGTTACTGCACATTACAATATATTATCTGTGGAGCTCTCTAAAACAAACCATGCCTGGGGTTGCCTGGGTGGCACAGTGGGTTAAGCCTCTGCCTTTAGCTCAGGTCATGATCTCAGGGTCCTGGGATCGAGTTCCGCATCGGGCTCTCTGCTAGGCAGGGAGCCTGCTTCCTCCTCTCTCTCTCTCTCTCTCTCTCTCTCTCTACTTGTGATCTCTCTCTGTCAAATAAATAAAATCTTTAAAAAAAACCACAAAAAACCAAGCCTGTATTGTAAGGCATTTCTCAAACCTCATGCACACATTTGCACACCTTTTTTTCTCACCAAAAGCCTGTTACATGTGAAGGTTGAGGGCAGCTCTAGGACAAGCATATATATATATATACTTGTATATATATATTATATACATATATTTATATATATATATATTTTTTAGATTAAAAAAAAATTTATTTGACAGAGAGATATCACAAGTAGGCAGAGAGGAGGCAGGCAGATAGAGAGGGGGAAGCAGGCTCCCTCCTGAACAGAGAGCCTGATGCAGGGCTCGATCCCAGGACCCTGAGATCATGACCTGAGCCGAAGGTAGAGGCTTAACCCACTGAGCCACCCAGGTGCCCTAGGACAAGTATATTTTTAAAACACTCCATAGATGATTGGGCTGTGCACCTCTTGTTAGGAACCATTAAACAATTTGGAGAGAAAGTGAGTTTATGAGTTTCCACTGTTGAATTTAGTACATATTATTGAGATACTATCATTCCTTAATTTGCTTTGATGGTTTTATTTCCAGAGTTACAGCAATTTTTTGTGGTCAGATATCTTTCAGGCTTTAGATAGCAAAAGACCTACTTGATTTCCTACAGAATGTATTTATTTGTTGATTACCTAATATGTGCTAGGTCCTCTGCTAGGTGCTGTAGAAGAGTAAAACAATTCTTGCCTTTGATGAACTTACATTCTTTTGTAGGGCACATCCATTGAAATGGATAATTTCAATATAAAGTGGTGTATTTAATAGAAATGGTAATTAGGAAGTCTTTACTGAGCATGTTTTGTCCCTTCTCAAACTGAATTGGGATGTTAGATTTTTAGTAAACATCTCAGCTCTTCTCCCTGCCCCTCACCTTCTCTCTGGCCCACTTCTGATTTTATTTTGGACCAGTTCAGATTTTATCTCTTCTTGTGCATTCTTTCTTGTCTTCCTCAGGCAGGATATGTACTTTTGGTTTGACACTAATGTTAATAGTAATTATTGATATGTTCTGTAAGCTAGAAACTGTATAAGGCACTTACATGATTTATCAAATTTTATTCTTCCAACAGCCTTACAAGGTAGGTAATATTTCCCCTTTTCACAGGTGAAGTAATTGAGCAAGAGTAGGTTAAGCAACCTGGTTAAGATCACTCCGATAATAAGCTGTAGAGTTGGGAGGGGAACTCAGATATGTCTGACTTTAAGACCTATGTTTTTTCCCTAGACTAACTATATTCGTTACTGCATTAAAACAATTTTTTAAAAATATTTTATTTATTGTAGCAGTGGAGAGAGAGAGAGAGCATGTATCTGTGCACATGGGGAAGGGGAGTGGAGGGGTGAAGGGGGAGAGAGAGGGAGACAAGCTGACTCTGAGCTGAGCGACTCTGAGCGTGGAGCCTGTCACGGGACTTGATCTCAGAACCCTGAGATCATGACCTGAGCTTAAACCAAGGGTTGAATGCTTAACGGACTGAGCCAATCAGGTGCCCTCACTTATCCATTCTAAGTGGTTATATGTATCTCAGTCACTTGTTCTTCTCTCCCCAACCCCTTCTCCATGCTCTGTTTCCCCTTACCCACTCAACAAAGTTAGATCCTAGACAGCAGTGATAGTTTTATGTTCATATTTGTCTTTTCATCATATTTTGGTAGTTTAGTAGTTTATAAAAACCTATGTTTGTTTAGTTAAATGCATTTAATATGTATTTTCCCTGTCTGGGGATTTTCTATCTCTGCACTCTTATTCATGAAGAGATTCTGTGATGGTTGGGCTATGTTATCTTTTTTCTTGGGTTTTGTTTGTTTGTTTGTTTGCTTGTTTTTGTTTTGGGGGAATCTTGCAGTTTTGCCAAGATTTTAGAAGGCATAATGACACATTAAATCCTCTGTAAGATCATTTGTTTCATAGCTAGCTGAAAGGAGTGAGGGAGGAGGAATGGAAAGGGGTTGGAAAGGAATGGTTACCTAGCTTGATGTGAGAGACTGAGTATATGGAGAGTACTGAGAGTAGTAAGCACATAGTAGATATTTAAAAACATAGGTGCTATTACTACAGTGATTGTGTTTGATTTAAAGTAGTGGGAGAATTGTTCTTTAGTTTGAGGGACATCTATTTTCCATTTTCTAGGATTAGATTTGGGGAACTATTATAACTTGAATATTAACATTGTTAACATTGTTGAGGTCTGATACCTGTGTGGGGTTGTTTGTCTTCTCTGATGTTTTTTGCGGGGGGGGGGCAGAAATTGCACTTTTCATCATAACCAGCTGTTTTTGTATAGTTCTGCTATTGGTCTCATACTCATCTCCATTTCTGAGAAAAGTTCAGACATGGTGTCAGTGTTTCTTCTTTATGAATTTCAGATTACCATTTTTTAGAAGAGAATTCAAATTTTGAGTCCTGGCTACCAAGTTCATATCTATTCATAATCACACGTAGTTGGCCTGCTTTCTATTGGAAATTAATGAAAAATGGCTGATTATTTTTATAATGTGACAAAGTCTAAACATGACCATTTGAGAAGATGATATGTACTTACTAAGAAAGGATGTAAGGTTTTAAATTTAACTTGTATTCACTTTAGCCTCAGTTATTGGCTTGTTGTTGCTGTGAATTAGTTTTCTTGACCCTAGTTAACCTCCAGAAGTTTGTTAGTTTTATGAAATTGATCCTTGAATGCCATTTTGAAATTGATTTCCAGTTTCACATAGATAGGTTTAGGATGGCTCATGTCAAGCCTCATAATGACTAACTTAATTTTACTTTCCTTATTGATTACCTCTAATGGGAAAACTATCATTTAACCACTTTGATTCCAAAAAAAGTGAGGCCTTCATTCATTAATCTTAAAGGCTTACTCTGGAACACTATAAAATTGCAACATGCCACTAAGACATGCTTTAAAACATGGCTTTAAGCCATATGTGCAAATATTTAAGTAGAATAAGATGGACAAAAATCTTCTTGAATAATTTAAACCACACAAGCCCTCACTACCACATTCTCTGAGGCAAATGAATGAAAGCGGTGAAAAGAACTTAAATCTTCTATCAGGTATATTCTTTGTCCCAACGATAGTCTTTTTTTGCGGTACTTACCATCTGCTTCAGATTTACGGGAGTGCTTGTGGTGTGTTTGGATTGTTGGTCCTCATCTCTACAGTATCAGAATCTCAGAGTTTAGACTTTGGTGGAAATACATAACTTTATGAAGTTCCATAGATGATTCTTATTAAGGGTTGAGAACTACTGTTGTAGGATGATTATAATTACTTTAATTCTAATAATTAATTATTATTGATTTGTTTATTTGTGTAAGAGGTTTACTTTTTTAATTTAAAAAAATATTATTTGTTTATTTGACAGACAGAGATCACAAGTGGGGGGCAGGCAGAGAGAGAGGAGGGAAGCAGGTTCCCCACTGAGCAGAGAGCCCCATGCAGGGCTCCATCCCAGGACCCTGGGATCATGATCTGTGCCGAAGGCAGAGGCTCAACCCACTGAGCCACCCAGGTGCCCCTGTGTAAGAGGTTTAAATGTGTAAGAGGTTAGCTGGTGACAGCTGTGTGTTCACTGACTGGAGCCAGCCTACCTTGGGTCAGACCCTGGCTCTTGTTACTTACTAACACTGTGACTTATGCAAATTCCTTATGCTTGTGCCTCCGTTTTCTTACTGTAAAATAGGCATAATAATAATAGTGTCTACCTCATAAAGTTGTGAAATAGTTAATATGTCAAGCACTTAAGTGTACAATAAACACAGTAAGGGAGCTTAAATTTTCTATTTACCTCAACTTTATTGAGGTATAGTTAACATATGCTTTTAAAGTATATAATTCAGTGATTTTTTAGGATATTTACAGAGTTGTGATTATTACCACAAATTCTAGAACATTTCCATCACTCCAAAAAGAAGTCCCTTGCCCAGTCACTTACAGTCATTTCTATTCCCAGCCTGAAACAACTGTTACTCTACTTTGTATCTTTGTAGATTTGCGTATTCTGAACATGCCATATAAATGGAATAATACAGTTTGTTTTCCTTAGTGACTGGCTTCTTTCACTGAGCCTAATGCTTTTGAAGTTCATCCCTGTTATAGCATGTATCAGTAGTTGGTTCTTTTTATTCTGTTGTATGGATATACCACATTTTGTTCATTCATTCATCAATAGTTGGTCATTTGGGTTGTTTCCACTTCTTGACTATTGTTAAAAATGCTGGTATGAACATTCATGTACAAGTCTTCCCATGGATATATGTTTTTTTCATACTGTACTCCTGGGTGAATACCTAGTAGAATTGCTGAGTCATATGGTAATTCTGTATTTAACGTTTTGAGAAACTGCCAGACTTTTTATATTCCTCCCAGCAGTGTGTGAGTTCCAAATTCTCTACATCTTTTAAACACTTTTTATTTTCTGTCTTGTTGATGATAGCCATTCTGTGGGTATGAAGTAGTATCTCATTATTGTAATTTTGACTTACATTTGACTAATGATATTAGACTTACATTGACTAATGACTAGTGATATTGAGTATGTTTTCATGTGCTTATTGGTTATTCATAGATCTCCTTTGGAGAAAAGTCTGTTCAAATCCTATGCTTATTAAAAATTGTGTTATTTGTCTTTAATTATTGAGTTGTAATAGTTTTTTCTGTATTCTGGGTATAAGATTTATGAGTCTTGGGGAATCTCAGCTGTTATCACTGTCATCAACATTATCATTGTCTACCTAGATAGAAATGTAGGTAGTGTTTGACCAGAAGGAGATAGATTCTCATTATTTTCTAGTTTCATTCAGGGCCTAATGTTGTGAGGGGGAACGTTCTGCCCTCTGCTAGTTTTCTTGAATTTTCAATTTGTTTGCTTTCTGTCTTCCGCTTTCTGAGTGGCAGGTTATTAGAACTCATTTGCCTTGCATAGTCATTCTACTCTATCATGCATTCATGTACTCTCACTTGGGGTCATTTTAATTGCCCCTATAAAAGGGACCCCAGAGTGTTCCTTAGCCCCTTCCACCATGTGAGAACTGAAGTCAGAAGTCAGAGACTCACAAGAGGGCCTTCACCAGAGCCTGACCATGCTGGCATCCTGATCTCAGACTTCCAGCCTCCAGAACTGTGAGAAAGAAATTTCTGTTGTTTGTACGCCACCCAGTCTGTGTATTTTATTATTGCAGCCCAAATGAACTAAGATAGTAGTCTTATCACCACTTACAGAAAGCTTACCTGCCAGTGTTTTTAAGTTTATGGAAGTGTCACCATGACATTACACTTCACTTCTCCAACGTGAGCCATTTTCTGACATGAACATTGATATCAGACTATTGAGGTGATGGGAGAATGGTTTTAAACTCTGTTTGTGGGAAGAGTCACTTCCTGCTTATACATTCTGTGTAATATCTTTAAACATCCCCTATGAAACAGTAGCTCAGGGGACATTGCTATTTAATACTTTCTTGGTCTGTATTTTCTTGGATACAGTGTTATCTTTGAATTGTACTATAGTCTGCAGATTGAATTGCTTTAAATCTAGCACATAGTTCTTAAAATTCTAGTTTTGATAAAGTCCCATGCCATCATACTGAAAGCCTAGACATCTTAGAAATCCATTTAAAATGAAAGCTTTATATCATAACTGCCTAAAACTTGATAGGTGTCTGTGTTGATATCATGGAGATCATCAGCATAGTAATTATGTCAAACTAGTACACTTATTTCCTTCTTTTCTCTTTGTGTTTTGCAGTAACTTGCTCGTGTTTGTGAGCTGCCAAATGCTTTTGGAATATTTTGTTATCTCAGTAGTATTGCATTTACACCTTTGGCAGAAAGCCATCCAAATTTGGGGTTAGGTTATACATGTTTCTTACTCCATTTGTATAACACTGTCTAAATAATCTTAGGAAACTGAAGAGATGATATCTATGAGCTTTTGGAATGTAGTTGCCTAAGGATACACTGGCTCTGACTTCATTAGTGCACAAATGATAGGGTTGTGTAGAGTTATTATAGCATTAATCAATTTGATGGATTGGAAATATGACAGTACTGAAGCAGCATGTAATATTAGTGCCTATTATTCTACAAATTATGTCTTCACCTACATTCATATGCCAGAAGAGTCATGTTGTGCATTAAGAATGCAGAACTTAAAAAACAACAACAGAGGGCACTTCTTTCCATGGCCCTTCTCTTGTCCTCTTAGATTAGATCATCAAGAAATAGACTTTGGAATTAGACTTGTCTATTAGGTCATAGCACTTTCATACTATAGAATACTCTGTATTGAATGGCATAGATAGATTATCTGCCCTCCAATGACCGAATTTGATACTTGAAAGAATATTGCAGGTAAAATGTAGCATGTTTAGCATGTGTAGAGATGTAGGCCTATATATATGTGAATTTATGGGCCAGTAGTTATTTCTCTATATAAGTTATAATGGACTAGTAGATTTTTTTGTTGTTGTTGTTATATTGTATTGGTTAGTAAAACTTAAACATAGTGGGTACCTTAAAGATAATTAAATGAGAAGCAAATATGCATTTTGGGGGGCTGTGGGTAATATTTTACCCTGTGTGCATTTCCAACACTAATTTATTTATTTATGCTTTCATTTATTTTATCTTACAGCTTTCAAAAGTCAAATTTTTAATTAAAATTTTTTAATTTTAATTTTTTAAAATTTTATTTATTTTATTTTAAAAAAAGATTTACCCATTTATTTGAGAGAGAGAGAGAGAGTGTGTGTGTGTGTGTACACACATCAGTAGGGGGAAGTATGGGGGAGAGAACCTTCAGGCAGACTCCCTGTTGAATGCAGAGCCCTACATGGGGCTCCATCTCATGATCCATGAGATGATCTGAGCCCAAGCCAAGAGTCAGACACTTAACCGAATGAGCCACCCAGGCAACCCCCTTCTTTTTTAGCTTTGTTCTTCTCCAGCTTAAAGAGGAGTGGAGAAAAATGTCTTTGAAAATTTAAAAATACTCATTTGGATGAAAAAACTCCTGTTCCACTGAAGACTGAAAATTTAGGAGGCATCTCCTTTGCTTCTGGTAAAAAGACACTAAATGTAAAATAACCATGGCAATTTTGCCTTTGCAGAATTGGAAAATAGTTTTGTAAAAGGCTAAGTAGGTGGCTAAGTAGGTAAGACAACAGAGTTTGTCAGATAGAAACTTAGCTGTGAGGTGCTCTGAGCTTTATTTCTAGATGTTCTTTTATTTATATCTATAAAATAGGAATTTTTTAAAATAAAAATAATAAAAAGTTTCATAGGTCTTTTGCTAAGGAATGAGAAGCCATTCTAATTTGAGATAATGGATTAATGTGTGTCACTAAGTACCTTAGAGTAAGTTATGGTTGTGTTATGAATATGGTGTAGTAGTTTCTTATTATGAAAGAGTTTCTGAAAGGTGGGTTGTTTTACTTTGAAACTCTTAAAATAAAGCTATTAGCTTTAAATGATACTTAAAAAATTAAATCTAACTTAATTTTTATTTTATATTTTAGCATATATTACTGTAAATGCCACATTCAGTTTGGAGCAGTTGGGAAGCCAAGTCTTTAATAAATAATCTCAGGACCATAGGATTTTTCACATTCTAAGGACTTATTGTTTAGAACGAGAGATAAGATATTGACATAATAATAGAATAGAGTAGAAGGTAATATATGATATAAGACAAGTACAAACTGCTATGGACATTATAGATAAAAAAGAAATTAGATTTGTTCAGTTCAAAAGCCTTCTTGATGTAGGTGGCATTTAACCTTGGTGTTGAAAAAGGTATAGGATTTGGGTATGTGGTGGTGCCTGGAGTATTCTCGACAGACGGGAAGAAGTTCAGCAAAGTCACAAAGGTGAGAAAGTATGAAGTATGTAGGGGAAATTTTAGGTAGGATAGGAGGGTCTTGTTGTATCCTCCCCCTCCCTCCATTAATTTGTGTGTGTTCTTTCCAACCTTTTCTCATCGTCAAAAAAGATGATTTCACTAGAATAGAGGAGGACTCATCTTTGTTTAAGGGTGTGTGAATGGCCGGGTTCCCTGCTAAAATGTCAGATAAGTAGTTAGGTGTGTATCCCCTGTGTTATATAAGACAATCCTTTGAAGTACAAGAAGAAAGTCCTAGACCTTGGACTTCAATTTATTTTTTAACTTTTTTTAAAAAAAGATTTTATTTATTTATTTGACAGATATCACAGGTAGGCAGAGAGGCAGGCAGAGAGAGAGGGGGAAGCAGGCTCCCCGCCAAGCAGAGGGCCCAATGCAGGACTCAATCCCAGGACCCTGAGATCATGACCTGAGCCGAAGGCAGAGGCTCAGCCTACTGAGCCACCCAGCCACCCCTAACTATTTTCTTTTTTAATGTATGCTTTATAATGTGCATGATTTGTTAGCTTAGAAGTACTGACTGTATGATATCTAAATCTGTCTGGCCCTGAATGCCTAAATGTTTTACTGATGGGGATGTTAGATTTTAAAAAGTGATGGTGCCTGGGTTAGAATTGTAGGCTGTGGAAAGGGGAGTACTGAGATGACATGTCAGATAAGTCAAGGCCTGGGGTTAGTCTTAGGAAGGCTGCAACAGTAATATCAAGTGGGAACTGTACATTTGGTAGGAAGCAAAGAAACATATTTCTAGGTTTAGGGTCAGTGAAGGCGTAAATTTATGGAATTAGATTCTGCCTACTATGTAGGCAGCTGTTTGATATTTTTATATTTGTGTTATTGGTTATAGTGTTTAAGTTTTCCTGGTCAAGTTTCCCTTTTTTGGCCGTGCTGTATAATTTCCTTATCTTCTCTACTGCATTCTAAGCCTAAACAGTACAGAGTAATAACGGTACTAATAGTGGTAATAATAAAAACATTTATTCAGTCAACATTTACTGATTAGGTACTAATTCTGGGGAAGAAATGGTAAGCAAAGATCAGAACTGAACACTGGATTCATGATGTTTATGTTCTTTAGGGGAGATAAACAATCAGCTAGTCCTCAAATTGGTGTAAAACTGTTGTCTGTGATAAGTGGTACAAAGGACAGTGCATGATGTCAAGCTTGTGAAGAAAGTGAACTATTCAGGGAGGGTCAGTAAGGCTTCCCTGAGGACAGGACCGGCTACAGAATGTGTAGGGTCCAGTGCAGAATGATGACACAAGGCCCCTTGTTCTAAAGAATTCCAAGACTAATGGCAGAATGTGAAACTGAGTGTGGAGCCCTTCTAAGCACTGGCCCTGTGCAGTTGCTCATGTAGCATGTCCAGGGATCCGGCCCAACATCTCAGCATGTTTGAGCTGAGACACTGCAGGGTGGGAGATAGCTCTAGGTCAGAGGATACAGCAGAAATGAATCTTTGGGGTAGGAAGGAACATGGTGCATCCAGAAACTGACTGAAGGCTAGTGTGACTGGAGTGTAGAAATAGGTGGAGTGGAGTTATGATGAGGCCAGAAGGCCAGAGAGGTAGAGAGGGAGAGGTATGAGGCCAAGTTGAGGAATCTGATCTTTTTTTTTTTAAGATTTTATTTATTTATTTGACAGAGATGACAAGTAGGCAGAGAGGCAGGCAGAGAGAGAAGAAAGCAGGCTCCCCGCTGAGCAGAGAACCTGACGTGGGTCTCGATCCCAGGACCGTGGTGGGATCATGACCTGAGCCGAAGGCAGAGGATTTAACCCACTGAGCTACCCGGGCGCCCCGAGGAATCTGATCTTTACTACAAGAGCCACGCCAACTGTTGATGTGTGGGAAGCATAAAATTTACTTTTTTTTTTTTTTAAAGATTTTTATTTATTTATTTGACAGATCACAAGTAGGCAGAGAGGCAGGCAGAGAGAGAGAGGAGGAAGCAGGCTCCCCACTGAGCAGAGAGCCCAATGCGGGGCTCGATCCCAGGACCCTGGGATCATGACCTGAGCCGAAGGCAGAGGCTTTAACTCACTGAGCCACCCAGATGCCCCTAAAATTTACTTTTGATGTGCTAATAATACCAGTATCTTGCACCTTGACAACATTGCACAGTGGTCTGTCTTGGTCCCCAATCCTACCAAACTTTCTTTACAGAAAATTTGAGTTTCACCTTCTATATGTATTCCAAGGCCAGTCTTTCCCAAAGGCAAGTTTAAAAAGGCACTTCATACTGTGAGTGTTTTTGGTGGTAGAAATTGAAAATAGCATAGGTGAGTCCTGAAATTTTATTCACTATTGAATTAGTTTATGGTCTAAAACATTTTAGGTCAATGGAAGTAAAACTAGCAAGGGATAAAAAATGTTTTATTATTGTTTAAGATGTTTCTTTTGAAATGCTACAGATTTTTAAGGTATGTTGTTAACACTGTAAGTTCTTAGTCTCCCTCTCTTTTTCACATGGCAGGAGAAAGGGGTGGATATTGACTTGCCTAACCTTGGGAAAGAGGAATAGGGAAGCACTTGGTTTTTGGACTTTGTCTTTCCCGTAATAGTGTTCTCAATAAAGAAAACTTCAGTTAATATTATCCAAACCAAGAAATAGAAATAGAAATGTTCTTTGTCATGTGTGGATAATAGTGTTCATGATTCATGGATTTACTTATGAAGGCAGTTAATAGAGTTCATTTCCTAGAAGGATACTTGCATGGTTGGTTTGTAGATCCATTGCCATGCCACACAACTTAGGATTTTCACTTTTGGCATTCTATTGAATAACAGTCTAGCTATTTCTTCTCCCATGTCATATTTAAAATGTAATTATTTGAGCTGGTTCATGTAGGGGATGCACTTAAATCAGTGATGTTTGTATACTTTGAGCTGCTCATGGGTGAGATAGGTAGTTGATCATTCTTTGCATACTCTACCATTTCTTGCCTCCTGGTCCATGGATACACTGGCATGCCATGCTGCTAAACTGATATATATATATATAGATATATCTGTATCTCTCTATATATATATTTGTATATACATACGTAGTTGTATCAACCCAGTTCCTTCTCTTTTTAAATGATAGGTTCTGTTTGTGAAGATAACCTCAGATGTTTTGGCAGAGTTACTTTTCGAGAATTTTATTTTTGACAGTAATTTCTGAGTTGAATATATTTTGTATTCTGGATCAAGGAAAACAGCCCCCTCCCACCTAGTTTCCATCTTTAGATTCTATTAATAACAGAAATTTTAGTATTTGTAGGCAACTTCTCTTTTTGTGATCAGGTAGTAGGTAGGTCTCAAGGTTTCTTTGTTTTCACATATGTCGTTGTAATGGGTCTGGAGAATCCATGGTGGTGATAATAAACTAACTTTTTCATGGAACACATAAATTGCTGCTCATATGAAACTGCGATATTGCTGAGTAGTAAAGTAACTTCTGATTAATCAGAATACTTAAATTATATTGAGCAGATGCTTAATGCTAAGTGTATGTTATTCACTGTTTTGAAAACTTGTAATCCATGTCTATCACATACAAAACCTAGCTAACCGAAGTTAAAATTACTACAATATTTAATTAGAACATCTCATTGCTTTAACAAAGTTAATAATACTAGGTTCAGTAAAACTTAGATTAGCCAGAATATTTAGGGAACAGAATGGTAGGTTTAATCAATTACCCCCGTCTTTCTTTCTACACACAATTAACATATGCAAAACATGCTACAGGGTAGCATACATAGATGGGACATATCTGTACCCTCAAGAAACTTAGTTTCAGTATCTTTGAAATTTTTGTTAATTTTATTCTTATGCTTTATTGTTTTAATTAGATTTAAATGCATATAATTGAATCTTTTAAAAATTAATTGAATCTTCAATGATGTAGGATTTTACAACAAATGAAACTCATTGTATTGTTTCTCATATAGATGTAAATGTTTATAGGTGTGCTGACCATACAGTTTAGCCTAAAAGGTTATTTTTTAGTAATTTGCTGATGTCAGCTTATTTTTGTTTCCTTGACTTTTATTTTAAAAAACTATGTTACACAGGTTAACTGGGTTCTTAGTAAAATTCTGCTTTGTTAAAAGTTTACAGTATCATATAATAAATATTTAGTTTTATTGCTTTTTTGGTATATGAGTTGAAACTCGGTAGTTTTTGTTTATATGTATAATATTATGAGCAATAGCGTATAAAACTATGTATGGTGCATTATTTGCTCGAGGTTTTCATGGTATCCCTAAGTACGAGTCTAATTTTGTGTAGCCCAAACCAAATGAAAAGTAGCATTTATAATTTACAATAATATGATTTTGTTCCTTTTCGTTCTGAAGTATGAGTTAAAGCAAATTAAAGGGGTCCTCCCCCGCACTCCCTGGACTGTTCAGTGCATCTCAACGAGAGGTTAAGTGTTATGGTCAAGCCTGGCTTCAGGCCTAAAATTAGTTTTACTAGCTTTATTTCACATTGTAGGTACTTACTGCTTCATCGTTCTCTTTGACTTTGTTTTTGTGTAGTGGTGGTGGTGGGTTCAAGGTAACAGAATGTTCTATAATACAACATGGTTCTCCTGTATGTTTAAATACTACCAGCTTATAAAGAAGGTTGCATAGCCTGAAAGAGATATATTTGATTCTTTCATATAGTGTTACTTGTTTGAAAGTTTACTTTGTTAAAGTTTATAGTAAAATACTGTTTCACTTTTTTTTGATAGTGAATCAAATTCAGTATCTCATTTTTTTAAAGATTGATTTATTTATTTAAGTAATCTCTGCACCAAAGTGGGGCTTGGACTCACAACCCTGAGATCAGGAGTCACATGCTCTCCTGACTGAACCAGCCAGGCACCCCCAAATTAAGTATCTTATAAGTAACATTTTGGAGTGCCTGTGTTTGGAGGATAAGGAATAGTAGCATATAGGCTGTTTTAGTTTTTAAATTTTCACTTTTGATTGGACAGGATGTCTTCCACCTCTTCTCTGTTGAAATTACAACAGCAGCACAACTCCCTACCAAATAATAAACCAAACATACATTTAAAAGAAGTTATCTAACCTACTTATACCATATACCATACAACCTAAGGTAGTGTGATTGGTTGCTCTATTTAAAGTAACCTTGGCAATTAACTTTAATTAAATTCTCTAGGCAAATCTTTGTGCTTATTAATTGGGTTATTGATACGTTTTTGCTTTATGTACTAATTATCACTGCCTTGTTTCCACAGCTGCAGAGCCTTGGCCTGAAAATGCTACCTTGTATCAGCAACTGAAAGGTAGATACTTGTTCACAATTAAAAACAGCTCATATAAAAAAAAATGGCTCATATAAAAATATATCTAGGGGTGCTTGGGTGGCTCAGTCCATTAAGCATCTGCCTTCAGCTCAGGTCATGGATCTCAGAGTCCTGATATGGAGCCCTGCATTAGGCTCCCTTGCTTAGTAGCGAGTTTGCTTGCTTCTCCCTCTCCCTCTGCGCCCCCACCCCTGCCTTGTGCTCTCTGTTGCAAATATATAAATAAAATCTTTTTAAAAAACAAAAATATTGTTACCAGAAAATCCACAACCCCTCAACATCATTTACTTCTGAGAGAACATAAAGAAGGGATTCTCTTGTGCAATTTGTCTAGGAGATTTTGCCTAAACTTGAATCTGCCAGTGTAAACCAACTATTCATGGCCTATAAGGTCCTTAGTTTATTATTGACTCATTATATTGGCTGCTGTAGGCAGTGTAAAATGATGTGGCTGCAGTAGCAGTTGGCAGATTTACTGCACCAGTAGCTGACACAGCAGATTTTTAAAGTCCTGTGGTAAAGTGGGCTCTCAGTGAAAAGGAACTGTTAAAATGTATAGGCTAGGATGGTTCAGGCTCCCTCTAGCAGCTCTTCATATATCATCAGATCACATTATGGACCCCATTTGGGGCTCAGCAGCCTGCTGCAGTTGTCAGAAGACTGCAAAGTAATGAAGACTAATAGGCAGCAGCCCTAGTCTTCTAAGCATGGAATTTTTATTGCAGCAAACTTGTCATCTTTCTTTTGTGTGACAGACCTAGACACATTGTGCAATATTAACTGCAAGCTGGTTTTATATGATTTTGAATGCTTTTAACTAGAGGGGTTTGAGCACATACCATTTTACTTAATTTTAATGAAAAGAAGAGGAATAGTATTTCTTGAAAAGTTGAAAAATGAATTTGTTTTTAAGTGAGTGATTTTAATTAAATATTGTTGATAAAATAAAAAAAAATGATCAAATAGTTTTAGAGGAAATAGTCTTTGTTATGTACATATTGTGATAATTTAATCAAAAATTATGATTACCCAATTGTATTGATATAGAACTTCATAGTTCCTGTGGTGAAATCTGTACCTTTTATTTTTAAAAATAGGAATAGTGTTTTAAAATAAAAATATTTACAAGTATATTTTGCTTATTTAGCAGTCTCACTTTTGACTCAGACTTTTCATTGTATTTCCACAGGGGAGCAAATTTTGCTTTCTGACAATGCAGCTTCTCTTGCTGTGCAGGTAAATATGCAAATAATGTAATAATTTTCACTTTGAGTTACAACTGTTTTTTTCTCTGGGCAGTCTGCGATGTTATATATTTATGATCTTTCTGTGTGATTTACCATTATCAATATAACATCTTTTCTGTGAAGTGTGATTTTATTATGTAATATTTTCAGTTATTGTCAGTATATAAAATAAAAGTCTTCATTCTTTTTTTAAAATCACTTAATATGCTAGATTATTCTCTTAATAGTTTAGCTTTTGGCTAGATATGATGGTATTGATTATTTGTGGTGATACGTTCATTTATGGACACAGTTATTATTTGTAAAGATTTATTTACCACATATTTTTAAGCATCATTCTTTCACTGTGCTCATTCTAGTCTAATCCATTTGTTAATCTTAAAGCAGATATTCTCTTCTCTAGCTGTTTCTTATATATTTATTGATTACATTAGCGTCTCTTATTCCCAAACCACTTATTAAATGCAATAAGCTCTTCATATTGTATATCATAGTTGTGTAATCCAAAGAACAGTTAGTGGTCCTGTAAACTTTAAACTGCACCACAGGAAGAATAGAATACTTGGGGATTATTTGCTTTAAAAACTAAAAAACACTGTATATTAACTAACTGGAATTGAATTAAAAACTTAAAAAAAAACAAAACAAAACAACAAAAAAAACAAAAACAAAGCCCTTACAGATAATGCTTACAGGGCTCTGTATAACCTTCACTGATTCTATTTCCCTCTCTCTTCTCTTTCATTATCCTGAATTTGCTTATCATATGATGGGACTACAGATAACTTACACATACAAAAAAAAGGAGAACAAAAATAACTTGTATTATAGATTGCTTTTTTAATTCGTGTAAATTTAACAAATTGTATATGTTGTTTGTTTTTTTGGTACTTGACTTTGTTTTTTATATTTGTCCATATTGATAGATATACCTCTGATTTACTCATTTTTATTGATAAGTGTTATCCCACTGTATGAATACACCACAATTTACTAAAGAAAAAGGGAGAGAAATGCCTATGGAGATTATAGAATTAAAGTTATTCAAACATTTGCATATGTAGCTGTTACTTATTTAGTTAGCTTACATAGTTTGAATCACAAAGAGGATTTTATTGTCTAGCACTGAAAGATAACTTAAAAGAGAAACTAAGACATGTGGCATTTTTGGAGATGGGATGATGAGCTTCTGGAGGACAGAAAGAAAGGTAAGAGAAAAGCCTGTGAGCTTTTGCTGTGTTCTAGGCATGATGGTAAGCACTTGGTCATCTCACATTTTTTATTCAACTTGATATTCTCTGCATTTGGTTACTATGTCTGATAGCATGTCACTTAGTATATTTTTACTTTCATTAAGGCAGGGAAAGAAGGAAAAGATGGAAAGAAGAAATGTGTTTGGATAATAATTTATTCATATGAGTATCTTTCTTTCTTTTGGATTTATTTTAAAGATTTTATTTACTTACTTATTTGTCAGAGAGAGAGCACAAGCAGGCAGAGGTAGAGGGAGAAGCAGGCTCCCCAGTGAGCAAAGAGCTGGATGTGGGACTTGATCCTAGGACCCTGGGATCATGACCTGAAAGCCGAAGATAGTGGCTTAACCGACTGAGCCAGTCAGGCATCCCGTCTTTAGGATTTATTTTAAATCTTTTTACCAAAAATGTAAATTACATATATTTTATTTATTTACCCTTGTTTTACCTTCATTTTTTAAAAGATTTTATTTATTTATTTATAAGGGAGTGAGAGGGAGAGCACAAAGGGAGAGGGAGAAGCAGTCTCTCACTGTGCAGAGAGCCTGACAGGGGATTTGATCTATCCTAGGACCCTAAGATCATGACCTGAGCTGAAGGCAGATGTTTAACCAGCTGAGCCACCCAGGCTCCCCCTGCTTATTTTATCTTTAGATACTACTATTACAACTTGTGTATTTTTTTCTTAACATTAACTTTTGAGAAGCAAAAATTCTCAGTTGATTTTATGTAATAAATGTGGACTTTATACTCTTATTAATCTTTTTTTTTTTTTGGTGAGGGTGAATTTAAATTTAGCTTTCAGATACTAATAACAAACTGCATAGCATATCAGGTGTACTAGGTAAATGTTTGTTGAGTGAAAGATTCATAAGTGTGGTAAAAGCAATTCCGCGTGATAACTGAACGTACAAGCAAATTATTTGCTGTGTATAAAATAGTATTTTTCAATGTTTATCTTTGAAAAAAATAACTTCATAGCACAGTGAATATGTTCATTGAAGCACTAATTCTTAACCCTTTTTAAATTGCCATTTTTGGGATAACTTTTTCAGGACCTCATGAAAACTATAAACCATTTCTCCAGAAAACATTCCAGTGCGCACACATGAAATAGACACATACCTTAGCTTTTCTGCATATGGTTTCAGGGGGTTTATGGATCTCCTTGCTGAAGCTGTTTGGGGATCCCCTGTGAAAAATTATTGAAGTCATTTTCACCAATTAAAAGGTATTTTGAGAAGGAATAGAGTGGTTCTTAACTGAAGGAGATTTCTACCCATCAGAAGACATTTGACAGTGTTTAGACATTTCTGGTTGTCATAACTGTTGGGGAGGGTGCTGTTGGCATCTACGGGGTAAAGGCCAGGGGTGCTGTTAAACAGCTTTCAGCGCACAGGATGGTTCCTCCACAACAAAGAATTACCCAGCCCCAAAGGTAAATAGTGTGAATGTTGAGAAGCCCTGGAATGAACTAGTTTTTAGTACAAACCAAGATATCAGTATGTTACCATTAAAATAATAATAATAATAATAATAATAATAATGTTTTAAGTAATCTGGGGAAGGGAAGAAAAAAGAAACCTTAGTATACACTTTATTTAGCAACTCTGTTTTTATGGTTCCTATTAATTTACTTTCTCTCCATGGCTTCTCAAAATATAGTTGTAATTAATAGTAAAACCAGAAAAAAAAGAGAACCTTTTAAAATGCAGAATTTGCTTAACCATTTCAATTTTTTGTTATCCTACATATGTCACTTAGATGATAAATTAACCAGCATATATTAAAAATTCTTAGTTTTCTTCAATATTCTTTGACTTGACAGCTGATAGTAGCCATGACTATAAATGTGACTTTTCTAGATATCTGATGTAAACTTTATGGAGTAATTTTCTTCTATATAGTGGACCAGTATCCGTTTAGAAGAATCAGTTAAATGTGTAAAATTGATCAAAACAATGTGACAGGTATCCATAAACTGGATATTTTCTAGAAGATACCAGATATCAGGCATCAGATATTTTAATAGTCTGCCAGTTAAGCCATCAGGAAATTTAAATTTTACCTAGAGCATAGACTTGGCATTTATTATAGTCCTGGAACTAAGTGGTTAGATCTTTTTTGATTAAAGGAACCCTTATGATTTCAGTTTAAAAGAAAATAAATTTTTTTCCCATGGCTGTTATTTCCTCTTAGGTTTGCTTTTTCCTCACCCACAAAGTACTGGTATTAACCAGCAGTGTTCGTCTGGTCATATAACAGTCCTGTATGTTGATTAGAGTGAGGTATTAGTGTAGCATGTTCCTCTGGTTCTCATGAGCAGTGTGTGTGTGCGCGTGTGTATAGTGGTCTGTACATACATGTATAAGCAGTCTTTGTGTATGTGTAATTGGGAAAAGAACTTTGTTAATCTCTGTTACTGAACAGGCAAATCCACAGAGAGAGAAAGTGTGTTAGTGGTTGCCAGTAGCTGAGGAGAGGTAGAAATAGGAAGTGAGAGGTATTGGGAATAATGTAATGGGTACAGGGTTTCTTTTTGAGGTGATGAATATGTTCTAAAATTAGACAATGGTGATAGTTGCACAATTTTATAAATATACTAAAAATTGAATTGGACACAAATAAAAGGATGAATTGTATGTTGTATAAGTTATTATATCTATAAATCAGTTATTTTTTTTTTTTAAGGATTTTATTTATTTATTTTACAGAGAGATCACAAGCAGGCAGAGAGGCAGGCAGAGAGAGAGAAGGAAGCAGGTTCCCTGCTGAGCAGAGAGCCCAATGTAGGGCTCGATCTTAGGACCCTGAGATCATGTCCTGAGCCGAAGGCAGAGGCTTAAACCCGCTGAGCCACCCAGGCGCCCCCAGTTATTCTTTTTAATTAAAAAAATAATAATTCTCTGTTACTACTCTCACCTCCTAAACCTGAACTATTGTCCAACAGATATATAATGTATATAATGTTGGCCACAGACATAGTTAAAATTTTTGGGGGCAGCTGGGTAGCTTAGTGGGTTAAGCTTCTGCCTTCAGCTCAGGTCATGATCTCAGGGTCCTGGGATCGAGCCCTGCATCAGGTTCTCTGCTCAGCCTGCTTCCCCCTCTCTGCCTGCTGCTCTGTTTACTTGTGATCTCTCTCTCTGTCAAATAAATACATAAAATTTAAAAAAATTTTTATAGTAGTCCTATTAAAAAATGTAAGAAGAAACCGATGAAATGAATTTTAATCATGTTTTATTTAACCCATTGTATCCAAATGTTATTTTACCATGTGATCAGTACAAAATTGATTAATGGGATGTTTTACGTTTTTTATATTAAGTTCAAAATATGTGTATTTTACACTTAGAGCACATCTTCATTTGTACTAGCTACGTCTCTGGCTCTCAGTAGCCACATGCAGCTACTTGTATTGAACAGCACATGTCTAGAAATATAGTATGAGCCAATACCTATGAACTCCTCTGCAGTTTTTCTGAGTAATGTCTTATTTTCTTTAAGAAGTTTATGACTTTACTGATTTGGTATATGCTGTCTTTTATAGCAGCTTCCACAAATGAAATGGGAGTTGGTCTCTTCCAAATATAGAATACCGTAAACATTACTCTTTGTTGTTCCTCTGTAAAATGGAGATATAAAGAAGCTATTTTATTGGATGTCATGAGGGTTGGATGTGTTAATATATATAAAGTACTTAGAAAAGTACTTGGCACAATGTAAATATGCAGTGAATGTTGGTTATTATTTCCTTCTCTCTTACTCATTGACAGAAGTGTGTATAATCAGTATCAGTAGGAGGAATGGAAGCTTGCAGGCTTTATAATGCTTAAACACCTGGGAGTAATTAAAATAAATGTTAGGTTTAAGAATTTTTTTGGAGGTGTGCCTGGGTGGCTCAGTCAGTTAAGCATCCAACTCTCGGTTTTGGCTCAGGTCATGATCTTGGGGTCCTGGCATGGAGCCCTGTGTCGGGCTCTGCACTCAGTGCCCGAGTCTGCTTGTCTCTCTCCCTCCCCCTCTGCTCCTCTGCTCCTCCCCCAACTCGTGTCCTCTCTCAAATAAATAAATAAAATCTTAAAAAAAAATTTGGGGGGAGGGACATATTTGAATTTGTGTGAACATTATTAATTTTTGTAATCATTCACGCCGTACCTAAAAAATGTCAATATTAAATGCTTTAATTCAAAGTATTTAAAAAAAATTCTGAATAGGATTTGTTTTAAAAGTGAGTTTCTATTGAAGACTTTTATTTAAGGCATTCTACTGAGAGCTTTTATATGAAGTATCTCATTTAATCCTTACCATAACCCTGGTGTAAGGGACTATTATGTACCTCATTTTAGAGATGTGGGAACTGGGACTGAGCTTTGCCCAAGGTCATAGAGCCCACAGACTGTGGAGGTAAACAGACAATAATGATTGAGTACCTATCATGTGCTCATTACAATGCTAAGCACTTTATCCTTATTAACTCATTTAATCCTTAAAACAACTTGAAGTTTAGGTGCTATTATAATCCACATTCTGCAAGTAGTGTTAGTGAGAACAGCAATAATAACTGAAACTAAAATGTACACAGTACTTACTCCATGTGCCAGGTCTTGTTAAATGTACCTTACATATCATAGATAATTTTCACACACAGCAACTCTAGGAGGTAGGTAGTAGTAGTAGTCCCATTTTACAAAGTAGCAAGTTCAAGTGGAGAGGTTCTCAAACTTACATGGGTGTACTTGGCAGAGCTGGAATGCAAAACCAGGGAGTCTAGAGTCAAGAATCCATGCTTATAACACTTTGTTGCATATCAGTTCAGTCCAGGGACACAGATCTTTGAATTTTTATTCAAAAATAAGTGGACATTTAAATTCAAAAATCATTTCTGACATTTCCTAGCAAGTTGTATCTTCAAATTTATAGATTACTTTAAGATGTGAAAGATAAATGTGTTTCAGCTTTTGGATCTCTGAAATGTGATAAAGGCAGTCTTACCTAAGTTTTCAGTTATTGTGAAGCTCAAGTTAGATAACAAATGAGAAATTCTTTTGAAAAAAAGTGAAAGCAATAGAAATAGCATTAGAAATACAAGATGATGTTGAATGCTGAATTAGTGCCTATATTTTATGAATGCATATAATAAAATTGTTACTTTCTAGTAAGTTTTAGAAAGGGTGTTGTTTATTTTAGGAAGCCAGCTTACAAAGAAACCTGTTTTCCTTTTTTGTATGGCTTAGTCTTTTGCAAAAGTTTGGATTTACTTTTAGAAAGTGTCTTGAACTGATGACAGTTATTAGAATGCTGCATACAAGAGAATGCTACCTTTCATTTACTCAGTTTTTATACTCACTTCCAGTAAGAATAACATTTAAGCTCAGATTAAGGGAAATATCATTATTCTACTTAATATTCTCATTTCCCCCTTCTCGTGAATGAGTACTCTGTCTTTAAAAATGAAAGGGCAGACAACAAAAAAAAACTATTTTTTTCTGTTGAATATGTTGTATCATTTTAAAAAGTCAGCATTTTTATAGGCCCTATTAATTCTGGGCCATGAACACTTATATGTCACATCTGCTGATAAATTGTTAGCTGACCCTTGCTTTTTTCCTTTTAGCAAATGATGCTTTTTAGGTAGACGTATTAATTAGCAGTTAAATGATAATATCCTCCTGTAGTGATTGGGAAGAGCAGGAGAGAGGAGGAACTCTCTCTCCTTTGGATTGTGAGTCACTTGTGCCACTGGAGAAATAACAGTGCTTATGAAAATACATCCGCTGTAAACATGTCTTGTCATTGAGGTGGCTGCTGTGGACAGCTTACCTTGAGAATTGTGGAGAAAATTATTTTGAATTTTCAGTTTGGTTGGATACCTTTTTTTCTTTAAACAAGTTATTTATGGTTGTCTGCAGTTTTTTTTTTTTTAAGTGTCTGTTCATACCTGATAAAAATCCAAGTAGGATGCCGCCAGTGTGTATGTCTTAATAGAGAATTAAGAGAATACTCTTCTATGAAAAAAATTTTTTAAATTGATGTAGCTTTAAGTTTCATAGACTGTAAAAGTTTTTTGAGGTTTTTTTCATCCCTTCACTTTGATCATCCTCTGCAAAATGAGGCTTCTGTATTTACTTTCAGGAATAGAAGAAGGAAAGGAGTTTAGAGGTAGAGAAATTTAGGGAATATTTATTACATAGGAGACTTATAAAATCTTTTCAGTATTTTAGTAAAATGAGAAAAATGGAAGCTGTAGGATGTTTTCTTTTATCACTGAATTTAAAGTCTTCAGATTGACTGTCTTCTATTACCTTTTATATGCCAGCAGTATTAAAGTATTTTGGTGATTTATGCTTATAAAACTTGGAAGGACTTAAATACTTAGAAGATGATCTTCAGAAAAGATAAATTTAAATTGAGATAATTAAAATTGAACTTAAATTGCAAACAATTTAACAGATTAAAAACATTTTCTATATCAATATTAATTCCTCAACATAAATGGTGTGATATATACAAAACATTTAAATTTGTGTTACAGGATTTGTGAAAATGAAACATTCAAAATAGAATTCGGTGGCTATTAGAGTTGTCATTTTTAGTGAATAGTGAAATAAAATGGTTATGGAGGGTAATGGGTTGCTAACATAAGTATCTAGTTAACATAGCAAAAATACACTTTGCTGCAGTCAGGAGAGATTTCAAGTTAGAATATCAACCATACACTTTTCTGCTTAAAAAGTAAATAGTGAGCAGGATTTTAAAATTTGTTGCTGTTAAACAGAACAATGAAGACATAGCAGGATGAAAAAATGACAGTCTATTTTTTATACAGAAAAGGGCTAGAATTCTTCATTATTAGATATACAGTATCAGCATAATCGATCTAGCAGCATTATATTTGAGCTGAAAATACACTTAAATTTGAGGCCATACACTAGCCTGTGTGAACAAAACATCTTTCATATAGTTCTAAGATGAAATTACCCTTGAATGAATAGCATCTTCATTTATCTTCAAACCTCTTCTGTGCTCTTAGTGTATCTACTCTTTCAACATTCCACAACAAGAATTACATTACACCATTATATGAGAGTACTTCTGCAGTGTGAAATAGATTGGTTTGGAAAATGAACCTGGCTTTGCTATAAATTACATTCTCAGGTACAAAGGAATTTGTTATTTTGTTTAAAATAGTCACAAATATAATTAAGGTCTTAATTTATGTTAAACTACAAATATAGCTATTACTTTAACTGGATTAGGAACTTAATCTGTCACTTCAGGAATGATACCTAACACTTTTCATTTGTAACCTTAGATACATTATTTCAATTACAGGGTCTGCAGCTGTTTGATATAAAAAAATGAATCATTTTATAGGTAGGTTTGTTCATGGTTTTTAATTTTAAAACATGCTTCTTCAGTAAGGTGAAAAATAATTCTTTGGTTGTCATCACAGATTTTCTTTTGTGTCCTGGTAAAATGAGATATGAATTAAAATTCAGAACCATTTTTATTCTGTGCCCTGAAAATGGTATTGCATGCTTTAGAATAGTCCTTAGTGAATTCTTATGTGAAATATTTCAAATTTAATTATGAGATGAATAGAAGCTTTGTTCTAAAGAAGAAAACCCAAGGTCTGCTGTCTAAGGATAGCTTTACATGGTTAGGCTGAAAATTGCTTGTTCCCTGTTAGAATTTGGATAACTTTGTTAATGGGATCTACATACTTTAGAAGCTATGCTTATAATCCCTTAAATTCCATAGTATTACTCCATGTGAGGCACTTAACCTTTTAAACATTCAAGAACAATTCTTTAAAATTTTATAGTATTTTTATATTTTCATTGGCAAGCAATGTTGATTTTATTGCTTAAATGCATAGGATTTCTTATGTATTTAACTTGTAAGACAAGTAAATGTTCATTTTGTTTTTGGAATAAAGAAGAGGAAAGAAGATAGTTGGTGCTGTTTATTGGTAAATGATCCACTATTGAGTTACTATTAGTTTATCAAAATGAGTATGTTTTATATCCCTGCCATCTGCTATTTAGCTTATCTTAAGAATTTAAAATTTGTTGGAGTTTTTTGTTGTTGTTGTTATTTTTCTCAGTTGGGAATATTTATCTGTAAATAATGAAACAATCATTTATAAGAGCTTAAAAAAAGTAGTTTCCTTTCTTTACTCCCAAACTGTTCATTATTGAGTGCCAAATATCTGACTGGTATTGCTTTAGGTTCTTGGGTTATATAAATTGGTCTCTGTGACTATTTCATAGTTCCTGATACTTAGTATCGACCTCACAGCTTACTTTTATTTACATTTAATTCTAACAGGGAGAGCTTGTACCTTTTCCTATTCTGGTTATCTTTTTTTGTTGCTTTCCTTCTGAACTTGATTTTTTTTCTACAGCTATCAGATGTTGATGTATCTAAAGTTGAGTCAGATATTCCAAAAGTAGTTATCAGGTGATAGTTGTGTTAAGGGAGATCTGTTCTCTGATGTGATCTGTCTCATTTGTGCTTTTACTAGCATTTCATGTTTTTGATACCAAATTTGCTCTGTTTGAAGCTATTTATGCTCATTGAATTGTGTTTCTGATAATTTTTCAAGTTAAATTCCTGTTACTATTTTTCTAAAACAATATCTGCTTATTGATGTATTTGTCATTTTATTGATTTTTAAAAATCTGAATTTAACAGGAATTACATCTAACTTTTTAATGCAGTGAGCTTTGGTTCTATAAAATAACAAAATACTAATCTTTCTTGTAGCTTACTAGTTTTCTACAAATTTAGGTATGTTTTCATATTATAGTGAATATCTGTGGCTTAGTCATTGAGCAAATGTACATGAGAACCTATAGTATGCTGAGGATAAAGTAGTGAGTAACATGGAGGTGGTTAGTGTGTGCTAACAGAGCCTACAGTCTGGAGGCCTTTTATCAGTTCATTTATCAGTTTCATCAGTATGTGTGACTTTGAAACATTATTCAGAAAGTAAAAATTTGTTAATATCAAAACATCTTTATTCACTTGTTTTTGCCTTGTTTAAAATATTTTATATAAGATACATACTGTGATCATAGAAATCATATTATTTATTCTTTACCTTATTATTCTTTAAAAAAGTACTTTTGGTTATGTTCCCTTATTTAATCCTTTTAATATCTATTTAGGGATTTTTTAAATATTGTGCCCAATTGTACTGTTTTGATTATAAAGGAAAATTATTTACCTTTTTCTCTTAAGGAGGTGTTAAAGGGTAGTAAGTGAAGTCAGCTTTCTTTTGAAATCACCAAGGTTAGTCTTTCTTCTTTTGCAGATGAGTATTTGTTTCTAATATTATTACTGTTAGTCTTAATAATATATTTATTGAACTACTATGTGCCAGATAGTATATAAGATGTTTTACACATTAGTACTTCAGTTAATCTGCCTAATTAATTGTCTTCACTTTAGAAGTGAGAAAGCTTATGAGGTAAAGGAACTTTCTCAAGCTAACAGTCAGTCAACAAGATTCTACCCAGAGATGTCTCACTGGGAGACTTAAGTCTTACTGTTCTATTCTGACTCTTAATATTGATAAAGAGGGGGGTGCCTGGGTGGCTCGGTCAGTTAAGCATCTGCCTTCGGCTCAGATCTTGATCCCAGGGCCCTGGGATGGAGCCCCACATCAGGCTCACTGCTCAGCAGGGTGTCTCCTTCTCCTTCTCCCTCTCCGTCCATGTGCTCACTCTGTCTCTCTCTCAAACAAATAAATCTGTAAAAAATAAAAAAAATTGATAAAGAGGATTTCTATTCTTCTTCTTCTCCTTCTCCTTCTCCTCCTCCTTCTCCTTCTCCTCCTCCTTCTTCTTCTCCTCCTTCTCTTTCTTCTCCTCCTTCTCCTCCTTCGTTCTCCTTCTCCTCCTCCTCTGAAGTTGTCGTCATCTTCTTCTTCTTGTCGTCTTCTTCTTCTTCTTTTTTTTTTTTTTTTTAAGTAGGCTCCATGCCCAGCATGGAGCCCAACACAGGGCTTGAACTCACAACCCTGAGATCAAGACCTGATTTGAAATCAAGTGTCAGATGCTTAGCCACCCAAGTGCCCCCAAGGATTTCCATTTTTCAAAAGACATTCTAGTGTTCTACTTAAACAGCATCTTTCTTTCTTTCTTTCTTTCTTTCTTTCTTTCTTTCTTTCTTTCTTTCTTTCTTTTTTTAAAGATTTTATTTATTTATCTGACAGACAGAGATCATAAGTAGGCAGAGAGACAGGCAGCGAGGGGTGGGGGCGGCGGTAAGCAGGCTCCCTGCTGAGCAGAGAGCCCGATGTGGGGCTCAATCCAGGACCCTGGGATCATGCCTTGAGCGAAGGCAGAGGCTTTAACCCACTAAGCCACCCAGGTGCCCCAACAGCATGTTTCTTAACTCTGTATTCTGTTAGGATCTATTAGATTATGCTAGGGACTTAACCAGTGACAATTAAAGAGTGGGAATGTGCTGGGTCACCCAGTCTTAAGAGTAATGTATGGTGTGTTATGAGTCAGCAACAGAAACTTGCCCTACTCTAAATGATGGTAAAGACAGAGTCTCAGTGAGATGTGTAGCATTCTCCCTGTGCAAATGTAGTGACCAAGCCAGGCCTTTTGTTGGCTGGCTGTGTTTCTCTTCAACCAAGTTTGAGCCCTTCTCATCATTTTATGAACTGAATATTTTTATTTACTTCTTCATTTGTTCATTTTTGGTTAACATAATGCAATTCAAACAAGATGTGTGATATTTCAAGGTTTTTAATGTTATAAATTCTATTTTCTATCTCCTGTTAACATGATATTTATTGTTTTTTATAAAAGAAATTGATGATTTTTGGCTTTAAATATTTTATTTATTTATTTATTTGACATGAAGAGCACAGCAAGCAAGGGGAGTAGCAGGCAGAGGGAGAGGGAGAAGCAGGCTCCCGGCTGCAAGAAGCCCAATGTGGGACTCCATCCCAGGACTCTGGGAGCACAACCTGAGCCAAAGACAGATGCCTAATGAATGAGCCACCCAGGCGCCCCGAGTTTTTGGCTTTAAGTTTAATTTCAGGGGCACCTGGGTGGCTTATTCACTAGGTGTCTGCCTTTGAACCCTGTGTTGGGCTCCCTGCTCAGCAGGGAGCCTCCCTCTCCCACTCCCTCTGCTTGTGTTGCCTCTCTCTCTGTCAAAATAGATAAATAAAATCTTTAAAAAAATTAATTTCAATTAAGTTTGCCCCTCCAGAATCTTTCTGTAATATTTTTAGTATATTTCTTTGGAAATAAAGACATGAAGAAACTAGATATGCATAATTTTTGAGATGTTTTGTTTTATTGGATTTCTTATTAATATTATTGTTTACCTTATCTTAATTATAAGATCTCCATGCTTATTTAAAATATCCTGAATATTGGACCATATGCTCAGATTTTAAAGGACTCTTGGTGACAATGGCTTCTATTTGTGTTACTTCTCAGTATATTTTCAGAAGATAATACTACTGTTATTGGATAGCTTCTCATTGCTTCTTCTTTAACTGTGTGTTAAATTGACATTTTAGTTTAGTTTTTTTTATTTTTTTATTTTAAAAAATGTAATTTTTTTTTTTTTTTTAAATGAGAGAGAGAGGAGGGGCAGAGGGAAAGGGAGAGGGAGAATCTCAAGCCGGCTTCATAGCCAGTGCAGAGCCTGATATGGGGCTTGATCTCAGAACCCTAAGATCATGACCGGACCTGATACCAAGAGTCAGATATTTAATTGATTGAGTGACTTAGATGCCCGTTTTATTGTTGTTGTTTAATTATTATTTGAGGGGGAGAGAGAGAAAGCATGAGAGAAGGGGGTAGGGTCAGAGCGAGAGGCAGACTCACTGCTGAGCAGAGAGCCCTATGGACTCAATCCTGGAACTCCAGGATCATGACCTGAGCCGAAGGCAGATGTTTAATGGACTGAGCTACCCAGGCGCCTCCTTGTTTTTGTTTTTAATTGAAGTATCGCTGACAGATAATGCTACATTAATTTCAGGTATACAACGTAGTGATTCCACAACTCTATACGTTATGTTATGCTCATCGTAAGTGTAGGTATCATTTATCACCATACAACTCTATTACAATACCATTGACTATATATTCCCTGTGCTGTACCTTTTATCCCTGTGACTTGTGCATTCCATAACTGGAAACCTGTATCTCCTGCTTTTCTTCACCCAACTCCCCCCCCACCCCCACTCTGCTCCCCTCTGGCAACCATCGGTTTGTTTTCTGTATATATGGGTCTTTTTGTTTATTCACTTGTTTTGTTTTTTAGAGTCTGCATATAAGTGATCTCATTCTTTTTTATGGCTGAGTAATAGTCCGTGGTATGTGTCTTTGTATGTACACACTATATCTTCTTTATCCATTCATATATCGATGGATACTTGGGTTGCCTTCATATCATTGCTATTATAAATAATGTAGCAGTGAAATAGGTATACAGATATCTTTCTGAATCAGTGTTTTTGTTTTCTTCAGATAAAGGTCCAGTAATGGAATTACAGGATCATATGGTATTTTTATTTTTAGTTTTTTGAGGAACCTCCATGCTGTTGTCCGTAATGGTTGCACCAATTTTCATTCCTACCAGAAGTACATGAGGGTTCCCTTTTCTCCATATCCTCACCAACACTTTTTAATTTCTTGTCTTTTTGATCCTAGCCATTCTGACAGGTGTAAGGTGATAAATCTCACTGTGGTTTTGATATGCATTTCCCTGATGACTTCATGTGTCTGTTGGCTATTTTTATGATGTCTTTGGAAAAATATCTATTCAAGTCTCGTGCTCACTTTTTTTTTAAGGTTTATTAATTTATTTATTTTAGAGAGAGCAGGTGTGTGCACGAGTGGGGGGAGAGGCAGAGGGAAAGGGAGATGGAGGGAATCCCAAGCAGACTCCCTGCAGAGTGCAGAGCCCAACATGGGTCTCCATCTCACAACCTTGAGATCATGACCTGAGCCAAAACTGAGTCAGACACTTCACTGAGTGAGCCACCCAAGTTCCCCTTCTCACTTTTTAACCAGATTATTTGGGTGTTTTTTTGGTGTTAACTTATGTCAGTTCTTTTATGTTTTGGATATGGACTTTTCAGTTTTTAAACTTGGTGGGCTATAGATGGAGGGGACAGAAGAGATCAAAGATAACAATTCTTCTAGGTTGTGTTTTTATTCTGCATAATAATTATAGCTCTACCCCTTCTCCTTTTACTCTTTTTTTTTTAAGATTTTATTTATTTATTTGACAGAGATACAGTGAGACTGGGAACACAAGCAGGGGAAGTGGGAGAGGGAGAAGCAGGTTCCTCACCGAGCAGGGAGCCTGATAAAGGGCTATATCCCAGGACTCCAGGATCATGACCTGAGCTGAAGGCAGATGTGTAATGACAGCCACTCAGGCTCCCCTACCTCTCTCCTTTTCTTAACATCTCAATATTGCCATACTTGCAGGAAAATATTGACAAAGATTATGCTAATTTGTAGGTACTTTTGTCACCTCTTCCACAAAAGAAATGGAGATGGCCTTTAAGGTTGGGCTTCTCAACATTTGAGTAGAGTTGCTTATATGGTTTCAAAACATACAACGGTGCCTTAGTGACCAGGTCTTCGAAAAGAGAGCAGAGTTGTCTGCTAAGTGATATTAGAGAAGTCCCTATTAAAGACTCCCAAGTCTTTTGGGAAGAGACCACCAAAACCTGCTCATCCCACAGTTTTTCCTATTTTGGTAAATGGCAGTTCCATCGTTCTAGTTGTTTATGTCAGAAACTTTGAGCCATCTTTGGAGTCCTCTCTTTTTCCTGTATTCACATCCAGTTGTCAGCAAAACCTTTTGGCCCTAGCTTAAAAATACAGCCAGAATCTGACTTCTTATTCCCTTTAGCACTCTTGTCTTGATCCAGGCCACCATCATTTCTTGCCTGGATTGTTGTAGAATCCTTCTAACTAGTGCTCCTGCTTCTATTCTTCTACTCTCTACAGTCTAATTTCTGTATAGCTGCTTGTAATCCTTTAAAGTGTTAGTCAGATTCTTGCAGTCTTCAGCTCAGCACCTTCCTAAGATTGTTCGTCTCACTCAAAGTAAAGGTTGGAATCCTTAAAATTATCTGTAAGTCCTACATGATCTCCTGGTTATCTTTGATGTCGTCACTTAACCACTCACTTCCTTAATCTCTATTGTCAGACTGGTCTTGTTCCTCAGACACACCAGTTGACGCATAAGACTGCATCAGCTCTGTTGAACTTGGACTGCTCTTAGATAAGATACGTGGCTTGCTCCCTAACTTTCTTCAGGTTTATGCTCAAATGTTTCCTTACTGGTGAGCCCTTATCTGACCACTCTGCATATAACAGCAAGACCTTCCTACGGCTTTGTACGAAGGGATCGTAGCAGGTATCACTATACATATTTTCTAGTTTATTTGCTTGTCTTCTTTCTCCATTGGAATGTAAAATCCATGAAGGCCTAGACTTTATGTTCACTGCTCTGTTCTCAATGCCTAGAACAGTTGTGATACATAGTAGCTGCTTACTCTATCAAGTATGCGAATGAATGCATAAATGCTTTCCATCCATTCTTCTACACAATCAGAATTGTGTCTTCCTGTCCAGTTAGTTCACAAGAAGCTATGCATTGGGCCAAATAAATTAGCCTCTTGCAGGACTTACTGAGTTTGTTTTAATGTTTTGCTCCAGGGCTTTGGAGGAAAAATAATACAAAAAGCAGTTCTGCATTTGGCCTATGTTGTCTCATGTCATTCAGTAGCCCTTACAGAAGATTCCAGATGAGAAATGTCTTTTGGAGTTAGTATGAGAAGTTCAGTTGAGGAGCGACCCCGTTCTTTTTTGAAGACTACAAATATTCTGTTGATGGAGTCACCGCAGTTTATACAGTCTCTTATTCATGGGTATTAGGCTACTGTTATTATTAGAAGTATAAATATTATAACTATAATAGGGCGTAGGCATGAATATTGTTACATATATCTTATAAAATATTAACCAAAGATGTTCATCTGTTTCTAGCAGCACAATTGTAGGGTCAAAGGATATGTACATTTAGGGTTTTTGTAGCTGCTGCCAAACTAACATTGGGTTAGACTGCATTGATTTGTACTGCAAGCACTGGTTGAGTATCAGTTTTGTGTTTTGAAATTTGACTAAGCAGTTTTTAAAAAAATGTTTTTATTATCAGAAGTTTTGTTGCTTCATTAAGAAAATTCACATAGGATTAGAACTAGAAAATTTATTGAGTTTTAGACATCTTTAGTCTTCATTTTGTGATTTGATATATTTTCAGATTTTCATGTTTGTTCATTCATTTATCGAGCTGATCATCATTATCTGGCACAAAACTGTGTATTAAAATAGTAAATGCTAGTTCTAGAAGACAGAGGTATCTGGAAGGAGAAGCAAGAAGCATCAGAAGCTTGCCACCATGTTACTGAAAGATTGTTATAATAGGATCCCTGTCTGTATTCCCTATATTCTATTAACTACAACATTTGAAAGGGTTTTCCCAACATTTAAACTGCTAGTTTTATAATCTAATCAAAGTAGTGGCATTATTTACAATAACAACTTTTGAATCTAGGATTTAAGGTATTTGTAAGGGTTGAATAGACTGGTAACAGATCGTTCTTGTTCTTTATACTTTTGGTTTTACTTATGTACAAATAAAATATATTTTATTTTTCAAAATCATTTTTTACAAAAAAATTCTGAGCCATGGTTCCCAGAAGATATGATTCAGAAGTAATTACTGAACAAATAGAATTTAGAATCTTCATGGAGTATCATAGGTGTCATCTTCTGGGATTATTTCTAGAATTTCTCTGATTTAAAAGTTCTCAGTGAATGCTCTTTCTAAAGCATTCAGAGTCAAGAAAAATTTATAATCCTTTTGTAGTTACTTTTTTCCTTTCTCGTAATAACAGTTGGTTACATTATATATTCTTTTTATTTTTTATTTTTATTTTATTTTTTTAAAAGATTTTATTTATTTATTTGACAGACAGAGATCACAAGTAGGCAGAGAGGCAGGCAGAGAGAGAGGGAAGCAGGCTCCTCGCTGAGGAGAGAGCCCAATGTGCGACTCAGTCCCAGGACCCCAGGATCGTGACCTGAGCTGAAGGCAGAGGTTTTAACCCACTGAGCCACCCGGGTGCCCCTATATATCCTTTTTAGCTTGGGGTTAGGAATTTTAGAATCAAATTTGCTACCTTATTAATAGACGTTTGAGTTGTTCCCAGTATTTAATTATTATGGATCAAACTCTATGAGCATTGTTGTACATGCATATTAATGACTATATGCCTTTTTGGGGGGTATAGTTCTGGGCATGGAATTGTTGGCTGATAGGGTGGGCATATGCTTAGTAGTAATTACTAAACAGTGTCAAGATGGTTGGATTAATTTATACTCCCACCTGTAATGTATGAGAGGCTCGTCATATATATACACACACACACACACGTCTACTGACCCACCCTTACCCCATTCCCAAATCTGGATACCCAGAGACAACCAATTTTTAATTCTTTTAGCTGTATTATTTTTCCGGGTATTTACCTCTGTATTTTTAAGATGCTTGTGTTACTATTACTTTTAAAAATTTTAAAGTATCTATTGAATTCCACTATGAAATTCTCCTCTTACAACTCACCTTTCTCTCCTTCCCCATCTTCCCAATTGTGTTCTCACTTTTTTTGGTCAGATTAATACTAATACTTAGTATTTCCATTAGAATGTAAATGTAAATATATTTCCATTAGAATGTAAATATTGATCTCAGTTGAGTAGCTCAGTGTACTATGCACATAATCTTTCTGTGTGCTTTTCTCCCCTCAGGTTAGTAATTGTTTTATTTAATTCATTTGGGTAGTTTCTTTCATAAACTTTGATTGAACTATGATGCTCTCCCTCACAATGGTCAAATGCATCAGATACTTTTTTTTCTTTTTTCTCAGAAATACTACCTTTGAAACTTCTGTTCCTTCTACTCTAATTGGAGCAGTTCCTTTCTCTGCTGGCTTCAGAGCTGTTTTCTTACGACTGCTATTCACCATCATCCAGGGAATTCTTTTTGCTTTTTTTTTTTACGTTGGATCCCTTATTCTCTGGATCCCTATTCTTTCCCACCCCCTTCCCTCCCTTGGTTTGTTATTTTTATTTTGTGCAGCACGTTCTTCATTAGCTTTCTGAGAAAGGGTACATGGGAAATAAAAATTTAAAGACCTTGCTTATATGATACTGTTTTTATTCTTTCTTCATATTTGATTAATAACCTTGGCCTCATGTAGAATTTTAGGTTGGCAAGATTTTTTTCTTAGCATTTTGAAGGCCTTATATTACCATTGAGCTTTCAGAGTTGCTTTTGAGACATGAATGTCATGTATTTGCTCAGTCCTGTGTATGCTTCACTTTTTATTTTTCTTTTTCCTGTTTCTTTCCTTTCTCTCCCTTCTTTTCTCCCTCCTTTCATTTCTGCCTTCCTATATGCCGTGATCAGATTCCTTAAACTCTTTGTATATTAATGTGTTCCCGTATTAAAATAGGCATATCTGTTGTACCTAACTCTTGGGCAAAGCTCTTATGCAAGTACCTGGCACAGGGTCATAAGTGCTCAGTAAATATTAACCATTATAATTTTTCTTTGAAGTTGTCTTTTCTCTGCAATTTTTCTTTCCTGTCAGTTCCTTTTTTTTTGCCTTATTTTGGCTCTAAGTTTTATGTTCGAGGCTTTCCTCAACTATCTCTTGGTCTGTACTAACAATTTATATTTACGAGTGAGGTGCTAAAAAGCTGATGGGGAGATGAGGGTACTTTTTGACATGCAGGCTTCACTGTGGACTGATTGCACAGTGAGTTGCTCTTTTTGTTGGCTCCTACCCTACCCTCCCCCACCCCGACCTAAACTGTCAGCATTTGTAGGGCTTTTCCACAGTTACTTCTTGTATCTTGGAGGGACTTAATTTGGTTGCCAGTGTGTGGGAGCTAAGGGGGAGAAGGGTGCTGTGGGTCTCCTCAGTCAATGTGTGCACTCTCCCTTAACCTTTCTCTTTTCAGTGTGACAGCCCCACCGCACCCACACAGTGCCCTCTGCTATGCTTGAGACTTGGTCGGGAGTCTCTCTGGTTCGGTTTCTTCAGAAAATAAACCTCTGTCTCCTGCCAGGTTGGGGGCAGGCTAGTTGTGTGATGCTTATACAGACTTTCAGTCACTCCTCTTATTTTTAGTCCTTTACCTCATCTCCACCTTCTGTGGTACTTGGTGCCTCCAGTTTTGGAATCTCCTAGTTTCTGTGATGTGGACACATTGATTTTTTTTCTCTGCATACTCATAGGTTCAGCTTCCTCTGCCCTGCTAAATCTGTTTTCCATCCAACAGAAATGGGCAGATATCTCTGGTCTCCTTTGGTCACCTCTCCCCCTTCTTTGTGTCATTCTGGATTTACTAGTTTTCTATCTCTTCACTATTATTTTAGTAGAGTTTTTTTTTTTTAAGATTTATTTGTATATTTGAGAGAGAGAGGGAGCACGTGAGAGAAGTGTGTGTGTGGTGGGGGAAAGGGACAGAGGGAGAGAGAGAATCTCAAACAGACTCCCCAAGGAGTGCAGAGCCTGATGTGGGGCTGTATCTCATGACCCCAAGACCATGACTTAGGCCGAAATTAAGAGTTGGATGCTCAACTGACTGAGCCACCCAGGTGCCCTTATTTTAGTAGAATTTTTGAAAGATTGCAGAGGTAAATGTGTAACTTCAGTTCTTCGTGTTTACACGCTTATTAAATTTAAGGGTACTGAGTACTATGTTCTACGTGTGTGTATCTATGTTTAAAAAATTCCTTACCTTTCAAAGAATGAATGTATTTATTGACTCTAGTTTTAATTTATTCATTCTTAAGTTCTTAGTTTTCACAGGTTAATAAGTTTATCTGACCATTTTAGCAGTTGGAGTTGCTCAGCCAAGTAAACTCTATATTCGTTCTTTGTAAAATTGAAAATATTATGGTGCTTAATGTGTCACTGTCATCAAAAGTTGATGGATCTCTTGCAGAGTGTGTGGACACTCTAATATTGTGCAGATTATTTTTATAAATATTTAGCCTGGTCACTTTCAGATGATGTCAGCCTGTCTTGCTAAGATGTCTTTTATGCACGGATTATAATGACTGTAGATCCATGTTGTTTAATAGAACTTCCTGCGATGATGTAAATGTTGTTACTTGTTTTGTCCAATAAACAGAGTAGCCATTAGCCACATGTGGCTATAGAGCACTTGAAATATGGCTAGTATGACTGGGAAACTGAATTAAAAATTTTATTCAATTTTAATTTATTTAAATTTAAGTTAAATAACCACAGGTGACTGGTAGCTACCATATTGGACAGCACAGTTCTAGATTCTGATAGTATGTGCTAAGTTTTTGGTGCAAATTATTTTATATTTTTAATCACTTGAATTAGTTTGGAATAACGTATCCAGCTGAAGAAAAGGAGTTAGCAGAGTTATCCTAAATTTGCTTATTATAATTAGAACTACATTTTTTCTTTGGATTTACATAAGAATAAAAATATGAAGACTGCAATTTCAGAACTGAAAATAAAATGTGTTTTAGGTTGGTGTATCATGCTGTTTTATTTGGGGGCTGATAAGAGACAGAAAGTGAAAGTTGAAATTATTATTTTGGTACCTCTCAGGAATTTTCTTCCATCCTACAAAAGAAAGGAGAAGTACTGTTTGACTCAAAGCCTGGTTTGGATTTAATATTTTTTATATCCTCAAAGACAGTCATAGTAGTGTTCTGTTTTGCATTTTTAATGTTTGAATGAAAATATTGTGTTTGTGGTATCAGACTTCTTTGTGAACTAACTGCAGGTTAATACATAAATTACTTTTAAATCTGGGATTGTAGTAAATGTAAAATTAATCTTTGGCTAACTAGAATTATGCCATTAGTTGAGGTCTGTGCTGAGTTTAGTGTTGCTAAATTGGTCAAATGCAATCAATTGTATTGTATTAAAGTGAAAAATTCACAGGACTGGAAACATGGCTTTGATTGCAGAACATTACCATTTTGCTTAATCTTTTTTAGTAAAATATAGCTTTTTGGAATAGTGGTTAGTACAGTTACCACTGTACATTTAGTTTAGCAAAATATACAATATTTACTATTCTTATAGTAGTATAATTGTTGACTAACAAGGGAATATTATTCAGACACTTAGAAGATAATATTAAGTAGTTCTTTCAGATTCTTTTTGTTCTTCTCTGAAGGCCTCAGTTCACTTTTATTCCTTCATTCTCAGAAGGTGATTTCTTCTCCGATTTCATAGAATGTGAATATTCTCTCATTTTCTTGTCCTTCTTGCTTATCAACTTGCAGTCATTACTGATCCAACCAACCCTTGCATTAGAGTGGGAAAGGTGTCCTGTTTCCTGATAAAAGACCAGATACCTATAACTGTGCTCTTAAAATCCCTTTTTACCTTCTCATGGATCTTGTATGCCTGTTACCCTCCCTCTTTTTTGTCATTTCAGTGTTTCTGGTGTGTTTTTTTCTTTTCTATTTATCTTTTAACAAGTTCAGCCTTTCTTCATCATCGGGTACAGATATATACATCGTAGAAGCAAGACCCTTCTAATCCCTTCTTCCTTTTTTTGAAAGAGCTGCTGATACTTCTTGTCTCTAATTCTTCCATTCCTAGCAATCTGTATTTTCATAAGCCTTCCACATGATTTTGATCCTAGTCTATACTTGTGGATCAGTCAAGTAGTTCACTGTCATTGTTATAATTTGGGAGCACAGGTTATAGTATTTAGAAGACAGCGTACACTTACACAGAGAAGAATCAACTCTTGGTTGAGATGGTGTTTAAAGCTAGAAGCAGTAGTTTTTGGTGAATTAGTTAGAATTTGGTTTGGCTATGAGTTCTAGAAAACCCAAAATACCAGAGACTTAAAAAGGTGGAAGTTTATTTCTTCTTATACGCACAGGTAATCGGGTTCAATGACTCCCATGATTCTCAAGGAACTAGGCTTCTTCGTTGCTCTGCCATCTTCAACTCTCAGCTTCTATTTCATAGTTCAGTCTGACTGCTGTGGCTAAAGTCATCCTTTTTCATATTCTGGTGAGCAGGAAGGGAAAAAGAGGAGAGGCCATATCTCTTCCTTTTAAAGAAACTTCTAGCAGTGGCCCAGAACTTTAAGTCCCTTTGGCCGGAATTTAGACATTGGTCACATCCGGTTGTAAGCTTATTTCAGATAGCCATGTGTGAAGATATAATTCATGGTTTTTAAAAGGGATTGCATAACAATCCATGATTTGGATTCACCATAAATGACTTACTTCCTTATTGTTAGACATTTAAGTTGCTTGTGAGATTTTTTTACTGTAACATAGTACAAATCAACAACTTAATGTCTTAAAAAAATGAATCAGTGGGCATAAAAACTACATGTTAGAATACTGAGTATTATAGGAGAGAACTTGGAAGTAGCAGAAATAACATTTTGAGAGTTTTTCTCTAAGTCAAGAAAGTAAAGATCCCGTAAAGAATAGTGGAAAGGAATACTTTGTAAAATTTGGATGTTAGTCATCCTTAAAGAAAATTAAATCAATATTTAGTATTGCTGGCTTACACAAACTAATGTGGTAAAATAAGTGTAGATAATTTACATTTTTTTTTCTTAAGAGTGTATAAATGCTTTAAGTGTCAAGCATTTACTGGTGTCTAAATTATATTGATTTTTTTTTTTTTTAGTACTGAAATGACGTTTTATTTTGTTTGGAATACAGATCTTTCGCTTTAAATTGTTTCTTTTCTAATAAAGTGTTACTATATGAGCTTTTATTTAAATTTAGGAACTAAATAAATAAAAAGTTGTGTTCATTTTATATATACTTTCACTAGGCTAACTATACTTCTCTTGATTTGCAGGCCTTTTTGCAAATGTGTAATCTGCCTATCAAAGTGGTTTGTAGGGCAAATGCAGAATATATGTCTCCGTCGGGTAAGTTTTTAAAAATTCTGTTAATATTCTGCATTGATAAAATTGTAGTGCTGGTCCAGTTTGTACCTACTATTTTAGAAGTCCCATTTTTGTTGTTTACCCTTGGAATAATTTTCCCATGGTTTTGTAAAGTAACAGTTGTAAACTTGATAGTCTTTAGGTGGACATGGCTATTCGTTTCAACTCTGTGGTGTTAGTCAGTTACTGGAAAGTTACAGAAATTGTTTTAAGTAGTAAATAGTAAGAAAATACATAATCTCAGATATACCCAGTCTTATTTACATAGGACCGTTTCCACGTCAGAAAACCAATTTTGATAATAATGTATCCATTCATTATTATTATTATTATTATTATTATCCATTCATTCATTATTATCCACACTTCTCTAAACTATGTTCTATTATATAGAGGGAAGAAGAGAGATTATGGAATAATTAAATTTACTTGTCAAAGATCTTAAGTTCATCTCTGAGTGCTTTTGGTTTGTAATGACTTCTTTTTGTTTAATTTTATTTCAACAGGTTTTAAGATATCTATTAAGCTTTTAGCCTTTTTCCTATTTTTTATAATCAGTATTGCCTTTTCTGTGTGTCATATTGTAGATTAGGGTAAAGTTTTAAATAAATATGGTTCAGATAATTTTTAACATCAAAATATAGTGCCACAAAGCTGATAAATAAATGTTAACTAGAATTGGTAAGGATTATAATTATGGTTCTGCTGATCCAATAATAACGTAGAATCACACCTTTATGGGTAAATCCATTGAGTATAAATGATTGGGATAAATATTGTTACATTGCTTTTTAGGGAGACATTTATCTCCTCACTCTGAAAATAACTTAGAAATGATTTGTATAAAACATTTTTTTTCTTTTCATCTTAGTTTCTTAAAGGTGGTAATAATTGTCAAAAGCTGTGAGAACAGCCTCCATACACACTGGAAAGTCTACATTCATACATCTACACTTACAGATTTATGAATATACTTTCTAAAACATCTCCATAAAAAAATTTCTGGACTTGTAAACATAGACATATTTTAGATTGTTGCAGGCCATTAATTGACTCATTTTCTGTTAATTTTGAGTGTAGGTTTTATAAACTTTTTGAATTCTGGTGAGATGAATCATATTGTGTTCTCTCTATCTTTATCCTTTATGTAGTTATACAAAAAGAGTGTAGCTACATGTAAAAAAGTTGATAATCTAATACTAAAGTTGATATCTTTGGCAAATGAGGAGAAGCCCTAGAGTTCATCCACCTGTTTCCCAAAAGGACTGTACTAAGTACCACACAGGTAGATATCTTTTTATAGACTCTATGAAAGACAAATAACTATTATAGAAGCTACAGAACATAAACACACACATGCAGACATACATTCATAGGAGTCTCCTGTAGGTAGATGAAAGTGGCACTTTCTGTTAAGGAATTTATTTAAATTTCATCATAACTCTAGTATTATTCTCTTTCATCATATGATTGGGGGGATCAGGGGAATGTTTTATTTGTTTGCTTGATCTTATTGTAGTAGATTTTTAAAGCAGAGAACATTGTGGAATAATTAGAAATCAAGTCACTCTTAGCTAAGAGTTAGGAAATTTTTACTCTAATCCTTTTGTGACCTTGTCACATATTGACAGTTTCCTTGGGAAATTTCACTTTTCTTTTTTGAGCTTCAGTGACTTCATCTGTAATATGTGGTGGTTGGATTAGATGGTATTTGGGCTCTTTTTATTTCAATATTTTGTGAATCACAGACTTCCTTGCTTTCTTCTTGCTTCCTTTGTTTAAGTCCTAAAAAATGATTATTCTGCCTAAAATATGAAATAGTGTCCTCTGTTTGTTTTTTTAAATTATCTTCAATTGGTGCCAGAGAATAAATATCTCACAGTGCTTTTCTTGATACCTGCAATAATAAGGATATAACATTGGCTCCACTTTAAGTCAGGCGAGTGACAAAAACGTTATTCACTTCTAATTTGTTGCCTTGATGTATATATTTCTTTATATTTAGGGATACATGAGTACTCATGTATTTGTTGCCTTGATGTATATATCAAGGCATGTAATGATGTATATATCAAGGATGTAATTTATTGCCTTGATGTATATATTTCTTTATATTTAGGGATACATGAGTACTCATTTGACTACCCACACTGCTTTCCTGCTTCAGAATCTACAGTACTGAAAGTATTTTTAAAAAGAGAAAATACAAACTCCTTCTTCCAAGAATGCCAGACTGGATATTAAAAATGAGAAATACATTTTCCTTTCAAAATATTGTATATGACCTAAAAATAGCCTTCAGTCTAGGCATTTATCCACGCATAGTTTTCATTCTCAGATCATTTTATCTCAGAGGACCTGTACTATTTCTAGCATTAGAGTACTTACAAAGATTTTATCTCAAGTTAAAAAACATTATGGCCTAATACCCAGATAAATTCTTTTCTTTTTTGCAAGATTTATAAAGCAGTAGAAGCAAGGAATGTGGAATTCAGTGTTTTTATATTGGTAACATGGAAATGTCTTCTAAATGTATTGTTGAGTTGTTGTTTCCCTGAAGGCCTGCTTGCCTTTGATAATGCGTGTTATCCTAGGGATTTAGATGAAGCCTTGTTGGTACTCTAGGCCTCATCCATTACCCTTGGTCTGAGTGGGGCAGAGAGGAGTGAATCTGTTGAAAAGGACTACGAATCAGCCTACTGTTAGTGTGAACTGTATTTGACCTAGGTCTGATAGCAAGCTTCATCCTCTAGCTTTTGGGGTGAACTTTATTGCTATTTGGAGACTTATTTTGTTATCATCTCTGATAATTTCATCAACTATTGGTATTTCTAAAAATGAAATCCCACTTTTTTAATGTGGTATTTATTTAGAGAAGCCAGTTTTTATAAGCATGCTTCTTATTTTTTCCCCCCAAATGTGTCTGGGAACATACTTTGTGTTATAATTCATAAACTAGCATATCTTCAAAGATTGCTAATTCTTTTAAATTCCTAATTTTTTTTGAGTCAAAGACATTTATTATTGTACCATTGTGTGCTTAAAATATTGAACTTAGTGGTATCTGAGATTTAAAAGTGGATGTAAAAAGAAGTCATCTTCTTAAATGTAGTTTAAAATATAGATTGATTCATTGTACTCTGAAGAGAAAGTCCAATTACATTTCTTTCAAATCTGTCAATGGTCGTGAACCAGTGTTCTGCCTTGGTTCATCTAATTTCCATAATTAGTATTTACTGCTATATCATATAGCAGTTTGTTAGTGTTAGTTCTGAAAAGCTAATATTGTGATCAGTTCTTATATACAAATGAGAACTCTAGAAATGAATCTCCTTTTTCTTTTAAAATTAGTAATCATTTAAAAGTTTATAGAATTTAATGTACACATTTAATTATAATTTTCAAAAGTTATAGGGTTACAAAATCAGTATATTAATAAAACACAACCTGTTTTTGTATTAATTTACTGGAAGTGTCTTCATATATTTTTTTCCTCCTCAACAGGTAAAGTACCTTTTATTCATGTAGGAAATCAAGTAGTATCAGAACTTGGTCCAATAGTCCAATTCGTTAAAGCCAAGGTAATAAAAAAGATATTAAATATATTTGATCACAGTTAGTCTTTTTTTAAAAATTTTATTTATTTATTTGTTTATTTAATTTTTAGATCACAGTCTTAAATAAGTCATTCATCATTCTTTAATGTGTCTTAATATTTGTATTGATTTTAACCTAGTTTTTAAAAAATGCCAATATAAACTAGTAGAGAAATATTTCTAAAGTATAAGTTTTTTCCTCCATAATGTAAATCAATGGCAAAAGATGTAATTTGGTCTTTACAAAATGGTAGATAATTTTCTAACTTGCAATTAATGAGAGTTTTGGTCATAAATGAAAATTTAGGTTGTTATAAAATGTCAGGTTAACCTTTGAGAGAGAGATACAGAATATATTTAGAAGTTGAACATATTAATATATACATTTGAGTTCAGTATAAAGGACAACCCCCATTAACATTTTGGGGAACATCCTTCCAGACTTTTCTCTTTGCATATACAGAAAAATGTAGATCATGCTATTATGTGCTATTTTGTAACCTGCCTTTTAAAATCATAAATATGTTTGGAAATTCTTCCATGTTAATGACTATAGAAATATATTATCCTTTTAAGTTGTTGTATAGTATTTTATTGTGTGGATGTATTGTAATTTATTTACTTAAGCCTTTATCAGTGGACACATAAATTGTCAGTGTTTGGCTCTTATTATGTGTTAAGATAAATATTCTTCTACAGACACCTTTGTACACTTGTCAGATTATCTCCTTTGGATAGATTCCTAAGAGTGATGCTGAAATATTAAAAGATACTCATTTTTAAAAATCTTACCACAGATGGCTGGATTGAACTAAAGGGTTATACCATTTTATGGATCTACTCATTATTATAGTATATTAGAATTTTAAAATTAGTGTCTATTTCCCTATACATTTACTAACATTTTCTTTCCATCTTTGACCACTTTATAAGCAACACATGTCAATCTTTTGGCATTTGTTTTATTACTAATAAGGTTAGTCTCTTAAAAAAAATAAGATTTACTGACCATTCTGTTTTCTTCTATTGTGAAATGATAATATAATTTTGTCCATTGAAAGATACATTTTTATAGTGGCATATAAATACTGCTTATTAATATTTTATAGTGATAGATTATTAACTTTTTTCATGTATAATTTTAGAGATATTTCAGAAGTTTATTAGACATTTATAGTAAAAACATTGATGTAGATAAAACATTTATATTCACTCAGTAGTAAGATAACTGAAAGTTTTTGTCTATTTAATATGATGCTCTTTTAAATTTTTTTAAATTCCCTTTAGGGCCATTCTCTTAGTGATGGGCTGGATGAAGTCCAAAAAGCAGAAATGAAAGCCTACATGGAATTAGTCAACAATATGCTGTTGACTGCAGAGGTATACTAGAAGATAATAGGCCTTGAAAAGAAACTTTCCTCTTACAAACGATCATCTTTCTTATGGGTTATTGAGAAATAGGAATATAGTCAAGCAATTCTAGGGCTAGGATGGTTACTGAAATTATTTGGTTATTATGTTGAACAAGTTGTCTGACATTTACAGGTCTAGTTTTTCTGTTGGTAAAAAGGAGTGATTCTTGTCCACTCATTATTTGACTTTGGCCTTGGGAGGTTTACTTAAATAATATCTCTAAAATAGTTTAATGGTATTTAGAGATGTACTACTTTATGAATAGGAAATGCTTTTATTAAGTATTATCATTAATTAAATTTAATAATTCTGTATAGCAATATTAGCCAGAGGAGGGAAAACTCTCATATATGTGACTTTTATAAAGTTGGTTTATAAAAAATCACTATGGCAAGAAATAATTTTCTTTATCCATTTTCTTTTTGGTATTCTAAAGTTTTAGTGACTGTTCTTTTGTTCCTAGTTGTATCTTCAGTGGTGTGATGAAGCTACAGTAGGGGAGGTGAGTGGTTCTGTAGCATTTATCTTAATTAAAATTTAATGAGAAAACACTTTTGCTCAGAATCGTAAGTCCCTGCTCATAAATGAAACATTGTGGTTTATACCATTAGTGATATAGTTTTTCACTTACTTTAATTTTGCTTGCACATACATTTTAGGGAAGCTATGTGTCATTGTTTGATGTAACTGGTTGCAAAGTACATAAAAGTTTATATATTTTTAAAGGGAATGGTTTGAAATTTTAATTTTTTAGATTGCAAGCTATGTATTTTTTTCAGATTGCTGTATTTGTGTTCTGAACATATATTTTCCTAAGAATTCTGTTTGTAAAAACAGGCTTTGTTTTTAGAATCATGTTTGTCACAAAATCTTTTTGCTCTAGATTACTCATGCCAGATACGGCTCTCCTTACCCTTGGCCTCTGAATCATATTTTGGCTTATCAGAAACAGTGGGAAGTCAAACGTAAGATGAAAGCTATTGGATGGGGTAACAAGACTCTGGACCAGGTGAATCCAGATAGTTCAGATTGAAGTAGGGGGTTGCCTCAACTTTAATGCATTAAGAAATTCATGTTTTATATTTATAATTTATATATTTTTATATATAATTAAAAAAATAATTTTATGTATAATTATATTTTATATATAATATATATTTTATATTGCACATACATTTTAGGGAAGCTATATGTCATTGTTTGATGTAACTGGTTATATAATATAATATAAAATATATTATATAAAATTATATATTTTATATATAATTTTATATATAGTTATAATTTATATTATATTTCTATTAAATTCATGTTATATTTCATCTTTAAAAATCTCAGCACAATAAAAAAATTAGGAAAACATTTACTCTTATTTTTTTCTGACATGAAGTGAGTTTTGTTTTATAAAAATCATACATGCTTATTATAAAACAAATTATCTAATACAGAAAAGTTCAAAAAGGAAATAGAAATTGCTTGAGATCCTATCATCTAGAAATTGCCACTGCTAACTTTTTGGAGAACATTCTTCTAGCTGTCTCTGAATAACGTTTTCCTTAAATGGGATCTTATACCTGCCACTCTGTAATCTAATTTTTTTCTATTCACCAATATACTGTGGGCATCTATGTCAATAAATATAGATCTGCAGCATCAGGGCTTTAAAAAACCCTGTTATATACAGCTCTTAATATATCTTTTTGTTTGTTTTAAATTTATTGAAATAGCAAAATTAGAAAATTATATAGCTTTTCAAGGTCATGAGATTGAACTAATTCAATCATTAATAATGTTTCTTTTCCAAGGCTACTTGGAGTCTTAGCCAGCCAGTTTACTGCTGTGTGCCATTGACCACACTGGGGATTGGGGAAATGAATAGGGATCGAGTAAATAAAATCCATCTCCACTAGTGGGAAAACAACTCAAATGCTTTTACTCATGGTGGGTCAGCAGCAGTGTTACCATTATGAAGCAGCTTTTTTAAAATATGTAAAGTCATTTGAAGCTATGGATTCAGGAAAACATTTTTTTGTAGGGGGTAGAGTTTTGAGGTAGAAACTTTCTTAATAGTAATCCTTATAAGTAACTTAAATGTGCTTGTGTTTAAAGGAAGTTTTCTCTCAAATTTTCTTCTTATTTCTTATATAGAAAGTATTACTTATGTTCTATATGTGTTCTATAGCCTGATTCTAAATATATGGTAAAAGGTTACCTAAATTTACATTTTTGTTATAAGCTGTGATACAAATTAAATTTTAGACATTGTTTTGCTAATTTAAATGTTTTCCTTTGGGTCTATTGCCTATGTTAGGTCTTAGAAGATGTAGACCAGTGCTGTCAGGCGCTTTCTCAAAGACTGGGAACACAACCATATTTCTTCAATAAGCAGTAAGAAACTTTTTCTTTTTTTATTTAGTTTCTTTTCTATATTGTTAGATTACAGACTTATTTTGCCATAGAGGAATTGTTTTATCAAGAAATATTTTTGATAAGATTTTGTTTTATTTTTCATTTTTGCCCTCATTAAACATTTACTTAGCACTTCTTGGTTATCAGGCACAGCTCTAGGCTCTGGGATACTAACATTTCTGAAATGCGGTCCTTGCCGTTAAAAATTCTTAAGGGCAGACGTGTAAACCAGTCATTATTTTATGATATGATAGAGGTACTGCTATCTATGTGTATGTGCTGTGTATGGAACTACATCATCTTAACAAAATTCCACACTTGGAAAATGCTGTTAAAACATGAAGTCTAACCATACTTGTTTTTACAGGGTGATACCCTGGGGACCAGAAAAGTGAATAAAACTAAACAGTTATCAGTTTTGTTGGATGGACAAGCACTGTTACAAACTTATCTTTTAAAAGTTAATGAAAACTTTTATAAAGCACAGAAATTAGTATAAAGGATATGGATTAAATGTATATGTACATATATCTAAGTTGAATAATTCATTAAGACAATTATTTTGTAATCTGGAAAAGAATATCTAATATAGGCAAAGAATGAATTTCCCCTTTTTAAAAAAAAAAGTTACAGTTTTAATATATTAGAATCATCCTGTGATTCAGTTTAAGATGGGTTTAAATTAACATTTTTTTTTTTAAGATTTTTATTTATTTATTTGGCAGACAGAGATCACAAGTAGGCAGAGAGGCAGGCAGAGAGAGAGAGGGGGAAACAGGCTTCCCGCTGAGTAGAGAACCTGATACAGGAGTTGATACCAGGACCCTGGGATCATGACCTGAGCTGAAGGCAAAGGCTTTTTAACCCACTGAGCCACCCAGGCACCCTAAATTAACATTTTAATCTTAATGTTTTACTTAGAAATTCTAGCCTTTTCTTGGCTATGTAGCAAAAATTTTCCTTTTTAATTTTTAAATAAACATATAATGTATTTTTATCCCCAAGGGTACAAAGTCTGTGAATCACCAGGTTTGCACATTTCACAGCACTCACCATAGCACATACCCTCCCCAATGTCCATATCCCCACCCCCTTCTCCCGACCCCACTCCCCCCAGCAACCCTCAGTCTGTTTTTTGAGATTGAGTCTTTTATGGTTTGTTTCCCTCCTGATCTCATCTTCTTTCATTTTTTCTTTTCCTACCCCACCAAACCCCCCATGTTGCATCTCCACTTCCTCATATCAGGGAGATCATATGATAGTTGTCTTTCTCTGATTGACTTATTTCGCTAAGCATAATACCCTCTAGTTCCATCCACGTCATCACAAATGGCAAGATTTCATTTCTTTTGATGACTGCATAGTATTCCATTGTATATATATATACCACATCTTCTTTATCCATTCATCTGTTGATGGACATCTAGGTTCTTTCCATAGTTTGGCTATTGTGGACATTGCTGCTATAAACATTCGGGTGCCCGTGCCCCTTCGGAGCACCACATTTGTATCTTTAGGGTATATACCCAGTAGTGCAATCGTTGGGTCATAGGGTAGCTCTATTTTCAGTTTTTTGAGGAACCTCCACACTGTTTTCCAGAGTGGTTGCATCAGCTTGCAATAATTTTTTAAAAGGTTTATTTGCTATTATTTTATCTTTATAGGCATTCATCTTCTGTAACCATATCATACATCTTTTGTTAGAGATATTAATTAGTAGCAAAAATGACAATGATGATAGCTTAGAAACATTTGTCATATTAATGTATACTATGTATAACTGAAATTTGGGGTCCTGATTACTGAAGCACAAAGGTCATAGGATTCAAACCATGAAATCCTGGTAGGTAAAGCTTCTCCAGCTATGTTCCTAGTTCTAGTGATGTCTGCTATGCAGAGTCAATTTGTTTAGTCTCTAACACAAAAGAAATGTATCTACATATTAGTGCCAAGTCGTTCCTTTTTCTTGGTGGTAAAGGAATTCTTAGGGCTTAAAAAGCCCAGAAGAGGTGTGTTTTATCCTATGAAGTGCATCATTGTGTGTTAGGAGTTAGTTTTGTTATGCATGCTGTCTTCATGGGAGGCCAGGAGAGTATATCTGACTTATTTTTCTCATTTCATTCATAACCAGGTATCATGCAGCATGTGATTTAGTGGAAATATCAAAACAGATTTTTTTTTTCTTATAAGATTACAGTTATATTTAAGCTCATAATGAGAAACTGAACATTTAGAACAAGCATAAAACCAAAGATTTGCTATGGAAGAACCGTATTAAGATGTAGGTTTTTGAAATAATTTTACCTTGTATGAGACTTACATAAATGTTTTCCTCTAATGATTGAAAAATAGATTCATTTTTTAATTTTAGTTTTATCCCATTGTCTAACTGTGATTAGGAAAAAGTCATTTGTATTTTTACTTTAATGTGACAGAATTTTTCTCATTTTTTTATCTGTCAGGAATCATTACTTTGTGAGATACTGTACTTTAGTGACTAGAGCGCTGGCTTAAGTCTAGATAATGTAGTATTGGATTCCAGGTCAGTGGCCCTGAATTGTGTTCTTGGCTCTGATATATACCTGACTTTTGCAAGTTACTTTATTTCCCTGTGTATCTTTCCCTTACCCTCTAAAAGTAGAATAAATTTTTCTCCTAGCTAACCTTGTGGGGATGTCAAGGAGAGGAGTCATAGAAGAAACCCAGTAGTTTTACTTGATGATTCAAGGGGAATGGGTAGATGAGGGAGATCCTGCAGCAAGAATAGGAATTGGGAAAAGAGGACAAAGAAGATAAATGGTGGAAAGAAAAAATTAGAAAAGTGAAAGAGTGAAAGAAATCAGAATAAGATAGATACTAACACCGGTGGCCTTTTTTTTTTAATCTTTTATAATAATGTGGTTGGTAGCTTTTAAATATTTCAATCATATTTCTGAAATGAAACTAAAACAAAATCTCTATTTTCTGTTGTATACAAGGTATCTTACTGATGTGATATCTGTTGAGATACCTATCCAAAAGCTACTAGATCCTTTGTTCTTTTTCATGTGGTGAGCATGAACTTGGAATGAAAAAGTAAAACTTTTCTTACAGTGTTATTTTTATGTTACCTTTTCCCCCCTATGTTTAATCAGGATAGAATGAATGATACCATTGTAAAGCATTTATGAGCTCCTTACAGGTCTGTGTAAATAAAACCTTGTTAGCAGAGGATCAGTGAGTGTTGGTTAAAAGTCACTCAAATTGAGAAATTGGAAGAGGGCTTATTTTTGAGAAACAAAGTTCTGCACAAACTATTAAATGGTAAAACTTGAAAATATACCTTCATATACTGATGAGAAAGGGTATTGAGGAAATGCTGCAAAAATTAAACATGGGAATCTTAAGATGAAAAATTTCAGGGAAGAATTGGATTTTACTGAGGTTTGTTCAATAAAGAAATTACCAGTTGAGAAATTGAATCAGTAATCAACCAACAAAAGTCCCAAGACCAGACAGTTTCACAGGTGAATTCTACCAGACATTTAAAGAAGAGTTAATACCTGTTCTTTTTTTTTTTTTTTTTTTTTTTTTTTTAGGTTTTACTTATTTATCTGACAGAGAGCGATCACAAGCAGGCAGAGAAGCAGGCAGGGAGAGAGGGGGAAGCAGGCTCTCCCCGCTGAACAGAGAGCCTGATGTGGGGCTCGATCCCAGGACCCCGGGATCATGACCCAAGCCGAAGGCAGAGGCTTTAACCCACTGAGCCACCCAGGTGCCCCAATACCTGTTCTTTTTAACCTATTCCAAAATATAGAAGAGGAAGGAAAACTTCCAAATTCATTCTATAAGGAAAACATTATTCTGATACCAAAACCAGGCAAAGATACTACAAAAAAAAATAAAGAAAAAAGAAAACTAGGTAGTATCTGTGATGAGCATCGATGCAGAAATCCTCAACAAAATATTAGCAAACTGAATTCAGTAGTATATTAAAAGGATCATTCACCATGATTAAGTGGGATTACTTTATTTATTTTTTTAAAAGATTTTATTTCTTTGGCAGAGAGAGACGGCGAGAGAGGGAACATAATCAGGGGGAGTGGGAGAGGGAGAAGCAGGCTTCCCACTGAGCAGGGAGCCCAACGCGCGGAGCTCGATCCCAGGACCCTGGGATCACGACCTGAGTCAAAGGCAGATGCTTAACAACTGAGCCACCCCAGGCACCCCTATTTTATTTTTTTTAAAGATTTGTTTGTTTGAGAGAGAGAGAGAGAGAGTGTGTGTGCACATGTGAGCAGGGTGAGGGGCAAAAGGAGAGGGAGAGAGAAATTCTGAAGCAGACTCCCTGCTGGGTGTGGAGCCCGACTCAACTCGGGCCTTGATCTCTTGACCCCAAGATCATGACCTGAACTGAAATCAAGAGTGGACACTTGACTGACTGATCCACCACCCAGGCGCCCCAAGATTAAGTGGGATTTATTCCATGGATGCGAGGGTAGTTCACTATTCTCAAATCAGTCAGTATAATGTATCATGGTAATAAGAGGAAGGATAAAAACTGTATGATTATCTCAATAGATTCAGAAAAGGCATTTAACAAAAAATACAGCATCTCTTTATGATAAAAACTCAACAAAGTGGGCACAGAGGGAACATACCTCGATATAATAAATGCCATATATGAAAAATCTAACATATTCAGTGGTGAAAAACACAGTTTTTCCTTTAAGATCAGGAACAAGGCAAGAATATCCATTCCCACCACTTATATTCAACATAGTACTGGAAGTCCTAGCTGTGTCAGTCAGATAAGAAAAGGATTTAAAAGGCATCAGATTGTTAAGGAAGAAGTAAAACTGTCACTATTTGCAGATGACATGATAATATATATAGAAAATCGTAAAAACCCCATCAGAAAACTATTAGAACTCATAAATGAATTCAGTAAAGTTGTAGGATACAAAACTAATATATAGAAATCTGTTGCATTTCTGTACACTAACAGACTAACAGAGAAACTAAGAATTTACAATTACAACAAAAAGAATGAAACTACCAAGGAATAAATTTAACCAGAGAGGTGAAAAACCTGTACTATGAAAACTAAGGGACATTGAAGAAAGAAATTTAATATGACGCAAATGGAAAGATATACCATGCTCATGGATTTGAAGAATTAATATTGTTAAAAATGTCCATACTTCCCAAGTAATTTACGGATTGAATGCAGTCCCTATCAAAACACCAATAATACTTTTCACAGAACTAGAACAAATATATCCAAAGTATGTGTGGAACCACAAAAAACCTCAAATAGCCGAAGCAATCTTGAGAAAGAAGAACACAGCTGGAAGTATCATAACCCCAGATTTCAAGATATACTACTAATCTACAGTAATCAAAACACTATGTCATGGAAAAAAGTAAAGCATAGGGAATATAGTCCATAATATTGTAGTAATGTTGTGTGGTGACTCTGGTTATTGTGAGCATTGAGTATTGTATAGAGTGGTTGAATCAGTATGTTGTACATCTGAAGCTAATCTAGCATTGTGTATCAATTATACTTTTTTTTAAAAGATTTTATTTATTTATTTGACAGATCACAAATAGGGAGAGAGGCAGGCAGAGAGGGGGAAGCAGACTCCCCACTGAGCAGAGAGCCTGTTGTGGGTTTCAGTCCCAGGACCCTGAGATCACGATCTGAGCTGAAGGCAGAGGCTTAACCCATTGAGCCACCCAGGTTCCCCTCAATTATACTTTAATAATTTTAAAATTTAAATTTTAAGATACTTTAATAATTTTAAAAATCACCATTTGAGGGTGATCCCAGAGTCCTGGGATCGAGCCCCTCATCGCATCGGGCTCTCTGCTCAGCGGGGAGCCTGCTTGCCTTTCTCTCTGCCTGCCTCTCTGCCTACTTGTGATCTCTGTCTGTCAAATAAATGAATAAATCTTTTTTTTTTTTTTAAATCACCACTTGAGGGGCACCTGGGTGGCTCAGTGGGTTAAGGCCTCTGCCTTCAGCTCAGGTCATGATCCTGGGGTCCGGGATCGAGTCCCGCGTCGGGCTCTCTGCTCGGCGGGGAGCCTGCTTCCCTCTCTCTCTCTCTCTCTGCCTGCTTCTCTGACTGCTTGTGATCTCTGTCAAATAAATAAATAAAATCTTAAAAAAAAAAATCACCACTTGAGAAAATTGAGTAATTTGTTGCTCAAATTGAAATTGCTCAAAATTTCAGAGGCAAAAATATAAAAAAAAGACTGATGGCAAAGGACTTGATTTACAAACTTGAATGACAGTCCTAAGATCAATGATTGGTATATAAAGAGGGAATATGTAAATTACTCCTAATATTGTGAAAACATGGCAAGTTAATAGTGTAAGGGAAGGAAAAATTACTGAACAGAGACAATATTAATGTTTTTGAAACTTGACTGACTATGAAAGGTATCAGAAATAGGCAATCATGATAAAGCAAAAAAGTTGAGTATAGCAAAATTTTAAATGGGAAAGATTAGGAAAACATTTACATTTTACAGGATTTTTATTTTGATATTCAAATGAAAGAACAGTAGATAACTGATGGATATTAGCTGGACCTTTTGGTATAATCATTTCATAATACATGTAAATCACACCCAACTGTGCTGTATACCTTAAACTTACACAGTGATACTTGTCAATTATTTCTCAATAAAACTAGGGAAAAAAAGAATAGTGATAGCCATTGAAAATGTGGAAAGAATGATAATGCAAGATAAGACAACACATTTCTTAGGTTCTTAAAAATGTATTTATGATCCTGGAGTATTTTTCTAATAAAAGGTCTATAAAGATAGATGTAATATATATATGAAAGATCTTAAAAGTCTTAGGAGGAGAGTTGCTATCAGTATTAAAATTTCAACCCACTACTTAGCATAAGAATGGAAATGTTAGTTCTCTCTTTTTGTGGTATAGGAAAGGTAATTAAAAACTGGATTGTTAATCAAGATCTTGGCTTGATTAAACAATTCAGTACAAATATTGGACAAAGTGTGTTTTTTTTGTTGTTCTTGTCTCACATGAATTGCAAGTATTTTTCGGAGTTTATTGCTTTTTTAAAAAAATCAGGTTTATTGTATTTACACATGCTAATATTGACACCATTTTATGTTTATAGCTCTGAGTTTTAGTAGTGGTATGCAGTTGTAGAACCACTACCATAAGTGTACTTTTAAAAAGAAAAAAAAAACTTTTAAAAAGAAAGAATTATAGGAATGGGTTATTTATATATTTCATATATATATATAAATTAATATAAGTAATTGCTGAAATTTGTAAGAATTACAAAAAATATGCATTAGAAGTTATATATGTGTGTTTCATTTGATTTAGTATATTGTGTTATACTTCCTGTTAGGTGTTCTACAGTAACTTGCCACCCAGTTGTTGTCTTTATGTAACATGAGAGCCATTGCTCTGTGCTCATTACCCATATAATTCAGCACCTTTGGAGTTACATGGATGTACATTTGCAGCAAGTAACATTTTGTCCGCTTCAGGGTTACTTCTAGACCACTGTAGTTTGAATATACATTTATACTTGAACTCCTTCAGATCCTTCATTTAATGATAAAGGATGCCCATCTATATTATTGGAAGTTGCATCAGGAAATAAATTCACTTTTTTTTTTTTTTAAGATTTTTATTTATTTATTTGACAGAGATGACAAGTAGGCAGAGAGGTGGGTGGGAGGGGAAGCGGGGCTCGATCCCACGACCCTGGGATCATGACCTGAGCCGAAGGCAGCCACTCAGCTGACTGAGCCACCCAGGTGCCCCTCAAGTAGAGATGTTATGTAGACATTCAAATGTATGATTCTGGACTTTAGGAGAGGGACTGGGATTGGAGATAAATTATTGGGCAATTAGTGGCATAAAGACATATTTAAAGCCATGCAGCAGGATGAGGTCATTCATTATTAGTGATTAAGACCACATAGGTAGGGGCGCCTGGGTGGCTCAGTGGGTTAAGCCTCTGCCTTCAGCTCAGGTCATGATCCCGGGGTCCTGGGATCGAGCCCCGCATCAGGCTCTCTGCTCAGCAGGGAGCCTGCTTCCTTCCTCTGTCTCTGCCTGCCTCTCTGCCTACTTGTGATCTCTCTCTGTCAAGTAAATAAATAAAAATCTTAAAAAAAAAAAAAAAAAAAAGACCACATAGGTAGTAAGTGGCAGTTAGGATTCAAACTTAGATTTGAGGGACCCCCAATTCTGTCCTTCCAAACCAGATTACTGAAACATACTTTCACATTTAGGTAGGCTAACACATATTTTCTTAAAAATTTTATCATTATGGGACTGATAGCAATAATAGTTCATAATTACGGTGATATTTTAAAATACAGTAGTATTTTAATACAGTATATTATAAAATACAGTAGTATTTTAATATTATTGACAATTATTTTAATATAATGTAGTTTAGTGATGCCTCATCTATAGACCACTAGTAGTGAGGTAGATAAATTTCAATTTTTTGTTACTAACACATAATTAAAGGAAAAAAAAAACCCTAGAAATTTTTTTGTTGAAGATATCTTTACTTCTCCTTCAGAAAGCTAGATTATTGGGGCGCCTAGGTGGCTCTTGGTTAAGTGACTGCTTTCGACTCAGTCATGATCTCATGGGTCCTGAGATTGAACTCCTCATTGGGCTCTGAGCTCAGAGGGGAGTCTGCTTGAGATTTTCTCCTCTCCATTTCCCACCCCCTTCCCCATCTCAAAATAAATAAATAAATAAATTTTAAAAAGCTAAATTATTTTAAAAGTGGTAAAGTTAAAACTAAATCATGTTGTTAATACATTATTTGGGTAATCAAGTGTCATTTGTCCTAGCACCACAGTGAAATCCTTTGCTTTGATACCATTTTGGTTTTGCTTCTATTAAAACACTTAATAAATTGTGTTGTAATTTATGTTTTGTGTCCATGTCTCAGGATATCTTTCACGTTCTTACATCTCTATCATCTAAGCACAGTTCCTGGCACGTTGAAGACCTATTGTATTTATGTAGTGAATAAATTAACGAATAAAATGAGTATGATCAGTTACACCAGTATTACTTTAATGCATTACCACTTTAAAAAGCAAGTCACACAAGCAGCAAATTATCATTTAAAAGGTTTTTTTTCCCCATATCTTACAACAGAAACTCCAAGTTAAAAACAAAATAAACTCAAGTTGAGGTAGGATTTATTTTTGTGACTTTTTCTTTTAAATAGAGGAATAAAATGTTTGTTTGTTTGTTTTTTTAAGATGTTATTTATTTATTTGACAGACAGAGATCACAAGTAGGCTGAGAGGCAGGGAGAGAGAGAGAGGTGGAAGCAGGCTCCCCACTAAGCAGAGAGCCCAATGCGGGGCTCGATCCCAGGACCCTGGGATCATGACCTGAGCCGAAGGCAGAGGCTTTAACCCACTGAGCCACCCAGGCGCCCCGAGGAATAAAATGTTTTAAAAAGTAGTGTATATTCTGCCATACAAGTTAAATGCCATTCAAGTTACTTTCCTTTCTACTTTTGTTTTAGGCCTACTGAACTAGATGCACTGGTATTTGGCCATTTGTATACCATTCTTACCACACAGTTGACCAATGATGAACTTTCTGAGAAGGTGAAAAACTATAGCAACCTCCTTGCTTTCTGTAGAAGAATTGAACAGCGCTATTTTGAAGATCGTGGTAAAGGCAGCTCATGTATCAGATCATCTTAGAGATAATGTCTTAATTTAGCCATTATTTTTAAAAAAAAACTTAACTTGAGCTATGTTACTTGAAAGTTACAGTAAGTAATGGTATTGGAATTTTAAAACCAAAAACACTGCTGTTTGAAACCTCAGAATAAATTATATAATGCATCCTATGCATGTACTTTATACTGGTAAAATAATTCTGGAATGATTTCATTTGATATGTTGTACTCGATATCTTGAAATTTTTGTTTTCTTGAAACATGTATGCATATAAAAATAAAGCTCAAAGAACTATATGGCTGGTGTATTTACTTCTGTTTGATCTTTTTGAAGCCACTCAGAGCTTTTATACATGGAATAAACTGTCTTTTCTAAGGCAGAGAATTTGTGTTCCATACTTTTAAGATGACTTTAAGAGATACATGGTGAACCTGGGCATGGGAAAATTGTTCTTTACAAGTATGCACTTAGAAAATGTAAATAATTACAAAGCAGTTAAATCCTGGAACAGATTACCATTTAAGAGCATTCTTCATATTTAAACCTAATTGAATTTGTAAACATTTCATCAGAGCAGCTATATTTTTATATTTGGTAAAGGGATAGTTTCAGAGACCTTATTTTTTTGAGTCAAGAACATTTTAATAATATTTTATTTCTCTTGTGGGGAAGGTGGGAGTATAGTTTTCACAGAGGTATCAACAAGAATTTCTGTATAAGCACTAAGGATCATACGTTTTGTCCTTTTCAATTTTTTTAATATTTTGTAAAAAACCAAGTATGCTTTAAAGAGATGTGAAAATCATGTCATTTAAAAAATATATATATCTAGAATAATAGTACTTTTATATTTTCTTTTTATGTAACATCAGGCATTTTTACCTCATTTAATCCTTACTAAGACACTATGATAGATAATATTCCCAGTTTACAGAGGAAGGAATGGTAGACAGAAAGCATAGTGTCTTGCCCAAGGTCATAGAGCTAGCAAGTAGTAGAGTCAGAATTCAAACATTGGCAGTCTGGGGCGCCTGGGTGGCTCAGTGGGTTAAGCCGCTGCCTTCGGCTCAGGTCATGATCTCAGGGTCCTGGGATCGAGTCCCGCATCAGGCTCTCTGCTCCGCAGGGAGCCTGCTTCTTTCTCTCTCTGCCTGCCTCTCTGTCTACTTGTGATCTTTCTCTGTCAAATAAATAAATAAAATCTTAAAAAAAAAAAAAAAAAAAACATTGGCAGTCTGGCATCTGGTTTGGCTTTTAGTGAATACATTGTTTTTTGTTAAAATTATAGATTTATACCATATAAGGGATATATTAGGTTCACCTTAGTCTAAATCCCATATAAACTTTGGGTAATCTCTTTGGACTATAGTGCTATTTATATAGCTTTCCTAAACTAAATAGTTTTCTAATGTGTATTATTAAAAAATGCCAAGTTACCCGTGTTTTTGCAGAACTCTTATGATGGTTTTTTTGGGGGGGTATATATTTTTGTATATTTGTTTTGTACTTAATGATCCCTTTTTCTTTTTACAGTAACATTCATTTAATTGAACCCAAACCATTTGTACTTCATTATATGAAATCTAGACTTTTTTCTTTGAGTTTTTTTGGATATTAAGATATTCCATAAAAATAAGTTGTGGTATTTTTATCTTTACTATTTGGCTGTATTCTTATTTTAAAATGAGGAACATTGGGAGATAATGGTTATCATTCCAAGTTGGGTTATTTACTCTTCCTTAAGACTTACTGTATCTATGAGTCACTCTGGGAGGTCTTGTTTTTCTCTAGCGTGGAGTAAATCACCATCAAAACAATGCATTAGAAAGTAGAAACCTTGATTATCCTATATGGTGATATCCTATTATACTTCCTTTTATCTTTTAAATTTGGGTCCACAAAGCCAATTCATGTAGCTAAAAATGATCACTGAAAAGCTAGTTTGCTGTCTAAAAAGTTAAATGTTTTACTGCCAAAATACTTAACGTGTGTACTGAATTTGAGAATAACTAGCATGATCCTTTATTTGAATTAAAATTTATTTATTTATTTATCTATCTATCTATCTATTTATTTATTTGACAGAGAGAGAGAGACAGCAAGAGAGGGAACACAAGCAAGGGGAGTGGGAGAGGGAGAAGCAGACTTCCTGCCAAGCAGGGAGCCAGATGCGGGGCTGGCCCAGGACCTCAGAATCACCACCTAAGAGACGCTTAACGACTGAGCCACCCAGGCGCCCCTATTTAAACTAAAATTTAAATCATGAGTAGTGAGAAAGTTTTAAATCAAGGTAGAGACAGTCCACAGTGTCATTTGATGGCTTCTGAATGATGTGCATTATTGGGTTTAGCATATCTTCTATGAAAACCTTTAGAACAACTTGTTACTTTTCAGTTGACTATTGGATAGGTAGACATGGTATTAATTCATTAGGAACCCAAATCCAGGAAAAGTAGTATAAAATGTCAATCTGAGAGATTTGCTTAATGCATCTTGACACTTTTTTTTTTTTTTTAAGATTTTATTTATTTACTTGAGAGAGAGCAAAGTAGGGACAGAGGGAGAGGGGGAAACAGACTCTCCACTGAGCAGGGTGCTTGACATGGGATCCCATCCCAGCGTCCTGGGATCATGACCTGAGTCCAGGAATGCAGCCACTTAATAGACCGAGCCACCCAGTTGCCCCCATCTTGATACTTCTTTAGTGAACAGGTAGTATTTTTCTTACTGTTGTGTATGATTGTCATTTAATCATGGGCATTTAATGGGGATGGGTAGAATGTAGCTGTACATTGAGATATTTCAAGATACTGTATTCTAAAGTAAAACTTAATAACTTTTTTGAACTTATTTTAACTTACTGTTTTAAAGTATTATATAACCAGTTGTTATGAGCTAATTTATATATTTTATTGAGTCTTAAAAGGAAATGTTAAAAAGGTTGATGATGTCTAGACTGATGATAAATATTTTCCTAATCTGTTCTTAAGTTCCTAAGAATTGGGATTGGATTTCTAGCTGTAGGTTTTGTTTTGGTTTTGTTTTTTCCTTATGTTTTTGTCAAATTACAGTAATTGAATTTGTGATAAAACTGTAGTAGATTCTTTGGGATTTTCTATCTTGACAATCCTGTGTTCTGTGTCTAGGAATAGTTTTATTTAATTATTTCTAATCCATATGACTTTTGCTTTTGTATTGTTTTATTTTATTTGTTGGTTTTGCCTACAGCCCTGACTAGGACTTCTAGTATAGTTCTGACAGGAGTAGTGAGAATGGACATCTTTGCCATATTCATGATCTTAGGGGGAAAGTATTCAGTCCACTATTAAGTGTGATTGTAGGCTTTTTTAGATGCCCTTTATTAGGTTGAGAAGGTTCTTTTCTGTTTCTAGTTTGTAGAGAGTTTGTTTATGTGTGTTTAAATCATGAATGAATGGTATATTTTATCAAAGTCTTTTTCTGTACCCATTGAGATGATCATTTTTTTTTCTTTAGTGTGTGGAAATGAAGAGTTACATTTACTGATTTTCAAATGTTGAATCAGCTTTATTTTCCTGGGGTAAATCCTGTAGGATGTGATTTCCTAGATGTTGTTAAGGATTTTTGTGTCTATATTCATGAGAAATGTTGGTCTCCAGTTATCTTGTAATGCCTTGGTTTTGGTATCCTGTTAATGCTGGCCTCATTAAATGAGTCAGGATGTATTCCTTCCTCTTAGAAGAGTTTATGTTTGTATTTCTTCCTTAAGTGTTTGGTAGAATTTACCAATGCAGGCGTCTAGCCTTAGAGATTTCTTTGTTGGAAGATTTTAAACTTAAAATTTTAACTTATTTAGGTTATATGTTTCCTCTTGAGTGTGCTTCAGTGTGTTGTGTGCCTTTCCAAGGAACTTACTTTTTTCTCCACATTGTTGAATTTATGGCCATAGAGTTCTTGGTTTTCCATTATCTTTTTAATGTCTATAGCATCTGTACTAATGTCCTTTCTTTCCTTCTTCATATTTGTAATTTTTTTCTTCTCTTTTTCTTAGTCCGGTTAGAGATTTATCAATCTAATGATTGTTTTTCCAGAAATCCAGGCTTTTTATATCCTTTTATTCAAAATGTTTTTCTTATAAACAACTTAGAATTGGATCTTGGATTACTGACAGTTTCTTTTAACTGATGTGTTTAACGTATTAACATTTAAAGTAATTATTAATGTAGGTGGATTCAAATATGTCATCTTGCCAGGTACTTTTTATTTGTTCTACTTGCTCCATGTTTCTTTTAACTCTTCTTTTGGATTGTTTTTTTTTGTTTGTTTGTTTGTTTAAATGCCATTTTATCTCTACTGTTGGCATATTACTTATACATTAAAGTTTTTTTTATGCTGGTTACCCAGAGTTTACAATATATTTTTAAAATCAGAGTCTATGTTCAAGCGATATATACTAGCTTTACTCCCAGTCTGTGGCTTATCTTTTCATATTCTCAGTGATGGTTTTAGAAAAGCAGAAATTTTTAATTTTGATGAAGTCCAGTTTCTCAAATTTTTCTTTTATGGATTATGCTTTTGTTGTCATATCTAAGAAATCTTTACCTAATCAAAGTCCTAAGGATTTTCTTCTGTTTTCTTTTAGAAGTTTTATTGTTTTAGCTCTTATATCATTAAATTCTGTGTTCTGTATTGAGTTAATTTTAGTGGAATGAAGTAAGAGTCTAAATTGGGGGTTTTTTGGCCTATGGAGATACCATTGCTTTTGTTTGGCACCTTTTGTTCCATGTGAGAAACAGGGAAGAAGGATCCAGGTGGGGCTTTTGTGCCTTTACTGCAAGGGACCACAAGGGACACTTTCTTGATTCCCACCATGTCTCCAGTTTTTTTTTTTTGTTTGTTTGTTTGTTTGTTTTTTGGTTTTTTTTTTTTTGGTAAACTTCCTGTGAGGTCCTTGGACAAGAGCCTATGCGTGAATGTGAATTCTTCTTTTGTTTTTGGCCTCAAGGGTTTTAATGGTCTTTTGTGAGGCCACACTCAGCTTTTAGCAATTAATTAGAAATTTTAGCTCAGTTCTTACCGTTGACCAGTATTTTTAAAGTGAACAAATGCTTTTGTATCTTCTCTTCTTAGACTGGATTAGTTGGCCCTGTAGTCTTAGCTCTCTACTAGTCAAGAACCGAGATGAATTTGTTAGGTGGTTCATCATTATTCTAAGGATGGGAGCAATGCTCTTTTCATCTTTCTGCATTCTAAAAATGGAAATCTGGAAATCTAGGTTGCTTTTTAATCTTGAGATAAATGCTCATTTAGAATTAAAAGTGCTAAATTCTTAAAGAGGTTTTATTGTGTAAAATTGTAAACATGCAAAAAGGAGAGAAAAAAAAAACCAAAACTCCTGTGTACCTATGAGCCACTCCCTTGCCTCAGTTGCTACCAACTGAGGGCTGTCTATAATCCCATTCTTTTTTATTTGCTTTACTTAATATATGTTGTACATAAGTTCATAGATGTTTGCTTTTTAAGATATAATATACACATGTGTTCCTTTTTGTTACTACTGTTGCTATGTAGATCATCGCCACACTTCGATTTAAAAATAGAACACTTACTAGTATCTGGATGACCTCTGTATGACACTATTTTCACCTGATCCCAGCTCTTTACCCTCTTTACCCTCTTTACCCTAATCACACCTCTTTACCCTACCCTAATTGGAGGTTGCCACTCTCCTGAGTTTTGTGTTAATCACTCCCTTGATTTAATTTTGTTGCTTTTGGTCTTTGTATAAATGAAACCATACTATATGCATTGTTCTGTTTTGCTTCTTTCACACAATATTTTCTATGTCTTCTATTTAGCAGTGGTTAATTATACCGTTATTTTATTCGCGAGTGTAACATTTGATTTCTGTGTTCTCCTGTCAGTTGACATTTGGTTGTGTCCAAAGTTTTGTTGCTATAAAAATGTTGCTTGTGAACAATCCTGTACATATGTCCTGGTATAAATGTGCAACAATTTTTCCAGAGTATTTACATAGGAGTCCAGTTTCTGGGTTGTCAAGTAATGTCTATATTTAACTTTACAAGGTAATTCCAAATTGTTTTCATAAATATTGTGCCAGTTTGCAGTTTATACTTCTCTTTTTGCCAACATTTGGAACTATTAGACACTTTTTTTTAAACATGGTTATCATTTGTACTTTTTTTTTTTTTTTAAGATTTTATTTATTTATTTGACAGAGAGCACAAGCAGGGGGAGCTGCAGGCAGATGGAGAGGGAGAAGCAGGCTCCCCGCTGAGCAGGGAGCCCAATGTGGGGCTGGGAGCCCAATCTGGAGCTTGAACCCAGGAGCCTGGGGTCATGACCTGAGCCTAAGGCAGACGCTTAACCAACAGAGCCACCCAGGTGCCCCTATAATTTGTATTTTCAAGATTACCAATGGGCTTAGTATAAATTTATATGTTTATTGGCCACTGCCTTTTCTGTGTGTGTGATATGACTACTTAAGTTGGCTTTGCCTGTTTTTCTGTTGGGTCGTTCACCTGTTCTTAGTAATTTATGGGAGTCTTATTTGTATTACAGATATTAATGCCTACTTGGTTGTAAATGCTACAAATATTTACTCCTAGTTTGTGGTTTGTCCTTTCAGTCCATTTGTGGTGTGTTCTAATTTACAGAAGTTCTTAAGTTTTATATACTTGAAGTGTTGGTCAGTCTTTTTCTTTATGATTCGAGTTTTTTTTGGTCTTGTTTATAAAAAAGGAAACTCTTCCAAATCCTTATGTATAATTCAGGGTTTTAGTGTCCCATCATTTGTGAAAATAACAACTTATTATTTTCCATGGGAGGTGCGCCTTAAGCCCTTGAGGCTGACTTGTTTTCTGTATTTTAACTTATCAGGTGGACACAGTCTTGAGGAACAATATGGTTATGGTGGATCTGAATGTCATAGAGCGCATAACTGGAAACTAAATGTGTTGTGTGATATTGAGTAAGATATTTCTGTGTATTTTAGTGTTTCCCTTGTAAGTTTTGCCTACTTTATTCACTTAGGGAAGACCTAAAAAAAAAAAAAGTATGTTAAAGTAACACAGGCAAAGAACACTGTATAATGCCTAACTAAGCATATTCACTTTACTTTTCATTGAAATTTGTAGAGGAAGACAATGGGAAATCAGATATGTTGAGAAAGATATAATTTTCACCTGCATAGCCCACCTCTATAAAAGTTCAGGGAAAAAGTCAAGTTCTTCAGGTACTGGTTGGCATGAAGAATTGTCCTACAAAGGACTAAACTCTGCTTACTTGATTCCTGTGTTCCTTGCAAGGCGTTTTGATGACAATTTATGATGACTACATGAACGAATAATTCCTCCAAAATAGTAAGAAGCAAAACTAAACAAAATCCCACTAGAATTTACTCTGGGTGGTTTAAGCAAGAAAAAATTTATTACAAGATATTCATGGCTTACAGAATTTTTTAGCATACTGAAGAAATGCTCTAGGTTGTACTTTTCAGCAATGATTCCACAGAACTCAGTCACCAGTGATGCTCCTGCCTTGTATAATCAGGAAACCATGGGCTCTCCAACCATTCCATCCCTGCCATGATCAAGAAGCTGCCACGATTGGGATGCCATTGCCATGCTGCAGCACGGAGCAAGAGTCAGACAATGCCTGCTGGACTATGCATGGGCCAGATGGACGCCCACACCCTGCTTCTTAACCTGACAGAGTTAGTGACTAGATTATCGGGACCTCTGCTGATGCTGCTACGGATAAAAACAGAACCTTTATGAAAACACTTGCTAGAGAAACAGAATTGTACCTTGCACCTTACTTTCACTTTTCAAATCTTTCACAAATGCATCTATCTGAATGACTGAACCTGAATAACATCAAGAGCCCTGTTTGTAAAGTAGTCTAGAAAATGTTAAGTTTTAACTTTCTGGCTTCTGCAGGAGAGAAAGTCACCCTAAAAGGATGGTGTAATGGATGTTGAACATCAATCCACCATATTCATCAACTTTGAGGTTATAAAGCCACTCCTCAACATTTTCTTACACAAGTTCTGCCTCTGATATTAAAGTTCTTAATGTACCTGGGATTTTTTTTTTTTTTTAATGGTATAAGGTAGCTATTTAATTCCATTCTTTTCTCAAAATGGGTAACTAATTTTCCCAGCACTCTTTATTGACCGTCTTGACTGGTCTTGAGTTTTTTTGGCTGACACATAGTCCCAATTCTATTTCCTATCCCGTTGCACATAGGATTGTTTCTTGGCTATCCTGTTACATTGGTCTATTAAGTTGACTGTCCTATTTTGCATCAAAATCGAATGCTCATAATTACTGTAGTGTATACCAAGTTTTGACATCTGATAAGGCAAATATCCTGTCTTGTTCTTTGTCTTTAAGAATTGAAGTTGGAGGGGCGCCTGGGTGGCTCAGTGGGTTAAAGAATTGAAGTTGGATCTTTGCACTTCATGAAAATATTAGAATCAACTTTTAAAATTCCACCAAAAGCAAAAAATAGGATTTTGATTGGATTTACATTGAATGGGTTATTTCGGGAAGAAATACTATCTTTACAAAATTATGTCTTAATATTCATAAATGTGTCATGCTTCCATATGTTTCTTTAATGTCCTTCAATAAAGTTTTTCTCCATAGAAGTCCATCTTGTTTGTTGGTGGTGTTGCCATTTCCTCGCTTTTTCTATTCTTAGCTATTATAAAAATTTTAAGTTGTTAGTATAAAGAAATGTTTTTGACTTTTGTGTGAAATCTATCCAGTAATCCTGTTGAACCTACTTTTTTTTTTTTTTTTTTTTTTAAGATTTTATTTATTTATTTCAGAAAGAGAGTGCATGGCAGGAAGGAGGGGTAGAGTGAAGGGGCAAGGGAGAAGCAGGCTCCCTGCTTAGCACAGGGCTTACCACAGGGCTCTATATCAGGATCTGGAGATTATGACCTGAGCTGAAGGTAGACATTTTTAAAGATTTTATTTATTTATCTGACAGAGAGACAGAGAGAGGAAACACAGGGGGAGTGGGAGAGGGAGAAGCAGGCTTCCCACCCAGCGGGGAGCCCAACATGGCCTCCATCCCAGGAATCTGGGATCATGATCTGAGCCAATGTGAGCTGAAGGCAGCTGCCTAACAAGGGAGCCACCCAGGCACCACCGAAGGTAGACATTTAATAGACACTGAGCCCCTCAGGTGCCCCTAAACCTTATTCTCACAATCTAAGGATCCATTTTTATTTTCTATGGATAAAAGAATACAATTCCTAGGAAAGGCAGTTTTGTTTCTTCTAAATTTTTGTTTCTTTTTCTTGTCATATTATGGTAAAAAAGACCTTTTTTAGATTAATTAGATGGGAATTGACATTTTAAAAATACTGAGTTTCCTCTCTTAAAACATGGTGAATCTCTTCATTTTTTTAGATTTTCTTTTGTGTACTTCATGAAAGTTTTATGTTTTGCTATATATAGACTGATTTTTTTCCTTAATATAGGTTTTATCTTTCTGCTCCTTTGCATGCCCACTAACTTTTCATTTGATGCAAGATATTGTGAATTTTATCTTTTTTTTTTTAAAGATTTTATTTATTTATTTTACAGAGAGAGAGAGAGAGATCACAAGTAGGCAGAGAGGCAGGCAGAGAGAGAGGGGGAAGCAGGCAAAGAGCCCGATGCGGGGCTTGATCCTAGGACCCTGAGATCATGACCTGAGCCAAAGGCAGAGGCTTAACCCACTGAGCCACCCAGGTGCCCCATATTGTGAATTTTATCTTTTGGGGAATTGGAAATTTTTGTATTTGACTATTCTCCAGCTTTGTTCTAGGAAGCAGTTAAAGTACTTGGAAATGGTTTGATCCTCTTAGATCTTCTTTTTAATATTTGTCAGACGTGAGAGGAACAGTATTTAGTCTAGGGCTAATTATTTTCTGAGACAAGACCCTTCTTAAATGCACTAACATTTTATGAATTACGACATTTAAAATCTCAATGGTGGGAATAGGCACTATTCTTAGCCTTGTATGATCTCTGAGTACCGCTCCCTCTATCCTTTCCTTGTGTTTTCCTCAACCCCAGATAATTGTCCCATGCATGTGCACTGATTAGTATCCTGCTGAATATTTAGAGGGGATCCTCTGCAGATCTCTGGAGTTCTCTTTCCTCTCTACTATTCTACCTGCAAACTCTGCCTTTGTCTCCCTGGACTCACCTGTCTTCCTCCCCAATTTAGGGAACCTGCCAGGCTCTGCTTGGTTTCCTCTTTCCTGTGCCCGATCCTGGAAACCCAAGACAATCAGGGGCAAGCATAGGAATCACTTTGTTTTTTTTTATCCCTCAGGGATCACTGTCCTTTGTTGCCTGATATTCAGTTGTCTTGAAACCATTGCTTCATGTTTTTGTCTGGATTTTAGGTATTTCAGATTGGACGATAAATCTGGTTTCTATTACTCTTAGCAGAAGCTGCTATCCAAATAAGAGTATTTTTAATTTCCAGGATTTCTGTTTATTTTTGTTTCACAGATAACTAGTCTCTTGAGTCTCTGAAGATCTTATTTTAAATTTATCTTTGGTTGCATAAGTCACTCTTTTTGGATGATAGTTTCTGTTTTGAATTTGGAGTCTTTCTCATGGGGTTAGTTTTCTTCATGTGTTTGACAATTCTTGGTTCTCTGCTTATCTTTCTTTGCATTTGAGAGTTGTTACACATTTCTTTGGATGCTAGTAATACAACCTTATCTGGTTCTTCTCATTTTTCATGATATACTTCTAACTTGAGTTTGGTGGCAGTTTGTCTTGTGTGTTGTTTCTCATTCTTGGGATTAGTTGTTCCTTGTGCACTTCACTGTCTCTCTGGTCCCAGATCTGTACTCACTACGTCATCCTGGGAGCAAATACTACTATTGAACGTTTGCTTCTTATTCTTAGCAAAAGCTGGAGATGGAGAAGAGCTTCATCAGCCTGGCTTCTCAGAATTCATTTTTCTAATTAATCACTTGAATACATCCCTTCCTGCACTTTATATAAGGTGCCACTGACCTATGGAATTTTCATAGACACATTTTTTGTGATAACTTTCTGTTATCATTTGGGCCTTTTGTTTTTTCCAAACATTTCTATGTAGATCTAATGCCACTTACATTATTTTTTAAATCAAGAGTTCTTCAGAATTTCTGGCCCTTTGGGAACATTTTTTCTTGCTTTCCACTGTTTTGTTATGTATATATTTTTTAAACATATATATCTTTTTTGACAGTTTATGGGCTATGGGGTAGAAGGAGATGTGTACACATGTTCAGTGGTTCCATAGCATTTCATTATATAAAAATGTGCCATTAAGAGTTTTTGGTGGTTTACAGTGTATATAAGTTACATTGTAATGAACATTCTTGAACATATATCTTTACATGTTTAGGTAATCTTTCTGAAGGGTAAATTCCTAATAGTGGAAATTTTCTGTCAAAAAGTATGTGCTTCTTGCTTTTGATAAATCTTAAAAGTATATATTGTCAAATTATCCTCCTAAAAACTGTATTTACATTTGTCCAGACCCATAAAATGTACAAATAACAAGAGGGAACTGTAATGCTCGGTTACCTATGGACTTTGAGTGATTATGATGTGTCACAATGATAATGTGGGTTTGTCAGTTGTAACAATGTACCACTCTGCTGGGGGATGTTGACAATGACTATGCTATGTGAGGGCAGGGAATATGTGAAAAATCTTTGTACTTTATCCTCAACTTTGCTGTGAACCTAAAACTGCTCTAAAAAATAAAGTCTGAATTTTTAAAATGTATTTATTTAATGAAGACATATAGTGCTTACAGTGTATGAGGAGGCACTGTTCTAAGCTCTTTACAGATATTAATTTATTCTTTACAACCCTATGATTTAATATCATCACCTTTCTTCAAGATGAGAAAACTAAAGAGGTACAGAGAGATTAAGAAATTCAAGGTCACATAACTAAGTTATATCAACTTATATTCTCATAAAACTTACTGTGAAACATTTATATCTGCCAATCTAAGTGAAAATAATATCTCATTACTCTTTGATTTTGTATCTCCGATTATATAAATGAGGCTTAACATTGTCATATCTTTATTGGTTATTTGTAATCTCTGGTTTTGTCTGTTACCAATTGGATTTTTTCTTATCGATTTACATGACATGTGATCTTTGTATCATAGAGAAATTAACCCATTGTTTTCATAGGTATTGCGGATATTTGTCCTCAATTAGCCATTAGTTTTTTACTTTATTTTTTCCAGAAGTAAATTTAAAAATGTTAAATGTGTTGAGTTATATCATTCTTTTTCATTAGGGCTTTCTGATCCATGTGCTTCTTGTGGTCTATCCAGAAATTGTGAGGCAAGAGATGAGAGAGTTGAGGACTTGGCTTTATTGTTTGTTTATATATCTATTTATTTACTTGTCTATGAAATGGCTAGGCTGTTGTCCCAATACCATTTTATGAATTCACTGATTAGAAATTCCATTTTATCATACTTAATTGCAGTGTGAAATTTTATCCAGAAATGTTACAGTAACCTTAGTTATTATAGTAAGCTATAGCTTTTCCTGTTACATTGGACTATCAGTTTTCAAATAATTAAAATGCAATAGAATATGCTTAATAGTGACATTGCATCTGGCATAATTTGAATTCCTTGGAATGAATCGAAGTATTCTAAGATATTATAATGCTTTAGGGTTATTTTTATTAAAAACGGTTATAATTAGAATGAAGAATTTTAGTGCTAATTAATATATGTAATTGCCAGGATGCTAGATATACATTTATATTATAATTATTAATTTTTATAAAATTCCAAAACTTTGATTTACCCACATCATTACTATTTATTTACTTCCAATTTCATTGAGAAATAATTTACATACATCTTTGTATCAGCTTAAGGCATATAGCTTGATGGCTTGATTTACATATATTGTGAAATGATTACCACAATAAGTTCAGCTAATATCCATCTTTTCATATATATTAAAGAAGGGAAAAGAAAGAAAAAAAGGAATAAAAGATTTCTTCCTGTGATGAGAACTATTTGGATCTACTCTCTTAATAGCTTTCCTATATATCATACAGCCATATTGGCTATGGTTATCATGTTGTACATTATATCCCCAATACTTACTTATTTTATAACTGGAAGTTTGTATCTTTTGGCAACCTTTTTCATACTCCCTCTCCCTTTAACTTCTGCCTCAGGTAACCACAAGTCTTACCTCTTTGCCTATGAGTTTTATTTTTTGTTTTGTTTCAGTTTCCATATGTAAGTGAAATCACACAGATTTGTCTTTCTCTGACTTATTTCATTTAGCATAAAGCCCTCAAGGTCCAATCATGTGGTCACATATGGTAGGATTTCCTCAGTTTTTATGGCTGAACAATATATCTCCTGGCTTGAAAAGTTTCTATTGAGAAATCCACCAGTAGTCTTATGGGAGCTCCCTTATATATAACTTCTCTTTCTTGCTGCTCTTAAAATTCTTTCTATGTGACTTGACAATTTAATTATAATGTGTCTCTGTGTAATTCAATTGAGGTTCGATTTATTTGGTGTCCTTTGAGCCTCATGGATCCAGATGTTCATCTCCCCAGTTTTCAGCCTTTTTCTCTTTAAAATAAACTTTCTATCCCTTTCTCTTCTCTTTTTTTGAATTTTCATATTGCAAATATTTTTTCTTTTCCTTGAGTCCCGTAATCATTCTTTTATTGTTCTTTCTAATTTGTGCTTCTCTGACTGGGTACTTTCCAATGTCCTATCCTTCAGGTCACTGATTCTTTCTTCTGAATGGTTGACTACTTTTGTAACTCTATTTAATTCTTCAGTCACTGTATTTTTCAGCTCTAGGATGTCTGTTTTTGGTTTGGTTTGGTTTTAATGGTTGCTATTTCCTTGTTTAACTTCCATTTTTGTTCATGTATTGTTTTCCTAATTCCATTTGGTTGTCTGTTTTCTTGTAATTTACTAAACTTCCTTAAGAAGATTAGTCTGAATTATTTGACAATTCATATACCTCTGTTTCTTTAAGGTCAGTTATTGGAGTTTTATTACTTTGCTTTGATGGTGCCCTGTTTACCTGACTTTTCATATCCTTGATTTGTTACATTGCTATATGCACAATTGAGTAATCAGTCTTCTCTTTAAGACTTCATAGGTTTACTTTGGTAGCCTAGCCATTCAGCTCATTTGGGGTTTCTAGGTTTGTCTTCTGGCAATGTCCTTGAGCAGGTGGGGGCTACCATTATTTTTGGGTGAGGCAGCTATTTGAGTTCTGAGGACAGGGATGGAGCGGGGTATGCCTCTGACTAAGAACAGTTGGATTGGACTGCTGGCTTCGTTCTCTACCCAGTGAGGCTATAGGATGGGCTCCATGGTTGCCTGGATTCTCTGATTAGACTTAGAGATGGTCAGGGCTGAGTACCATAATCAGTAATAGATAGGGCTATGTAGGACAGGACCAAGGATGAATACAACTTGTTGTTTCGGGACCCAGTTGAGTCTAGAGTGTGCACTGAATTCTGTGGTCAGGTGAGGCCACTGGATTTGCTCTAAAGATAGGGGAAGCCATGGGCTGCATTCTCTGTACCTAGGGTTGTTGAATGGGCTTCACAGCTTCCTGTGTGCTCTGATTAGGTTTCCTGAGTAAAGAAGCTGGAGGCTATTTCAGCAGTGAGCAGGGCTATGATTAGAAAGAGTGGCACAGTGACAGAAATATCTCTAAAGCTGGTAAAACTCTTTGATGTTGTCTTAACTCAAGCTGACCCACACCTCAAGTTCCCTGACCAAGCAGGACCACTGGCTTTGTTCTGCAAACTCTTGGCTCTGCCTGCTTCTGAGCTTGGGTGCCGCAGGACCAGCACAGCTTTCAGAAGTTGTCACCTGCCCTTCTGGTTGGATGGAGCTGGAAGACACTCCATAGTGAGTGGGGCTGTGTCTAAGCACCTTTCCTGGGCATGGACACCTGGGTTCTAGGGCCAGCAAAACTCCTTGTTTGAGGATCTGGATAAGGAGATCTGTACTTCACTGAGTCTCCATGGTTCCAGTGCAGCCCTGACTTTGTTGTGCAGATGAGGAAACCACTTTGGTTGCCACAGTGACTGGGACCACTACTTGGGCACTGCAGATAGACACTTGGTCTGCCAAGATCTGTGTGCTGGTTGTTGCAAATCCCTCTCCTCTTCTCTGTCACAGTCAGATTCCCGGTGGTGCTGGGCCCTGCAGATCCCTCTGCAAACTTGTGAGACAAGATCAGAGTAGAGGTGCCTACAAAGTGACCTACAATGCAGTAGTGGGAGAAGTGCTGGTTGTTCCCCCTGGGTTCTCTTTTCCCAATGGGGGAATCATAGGCTCAGGGGAGACCTCTCTGAGTGGTGCTGTGCTGGCCTGGGGAGGGGCAAAGTGGTTAGTTTGTAGCTGCTTTTCTTACTCTTCTAATGCAGTCTGTCTTGGTCTCTGAGGTACTGGGGGTGCTTTGGTCTCACCCCATGTTCTAAGATTCTCAGTGGTGTCATTTTCTTCTTTTTTTTTTTTTTAAAGTAAACTCTATGTCCAATGTGGGGTTTGAACTCACAACCCCAAGATCAAGGGTCACATATTCTACCCACTGAGCCAGCCAGGCACCCAAATGATGCCTTGCTCTTGAATAATTGTTAGTAGTTCTTGTGAGGGGGAGTGAAGTCAGGAACAACCTATGTCACCATCTTGGTGATGTCACTCTAGCATTCACATCCTATAAAAACACTAAAGATATATAGTATTCATTTTATCCTTGCCTACATACCAATGAGGTTGTGTTGGAGGAGAAAGTATTATTCTAATTTGAAAAAGGATGGTTTTCGCTCATGACTCATACCTTCTTCCATTAGGGTGAGATAGTCAAAAACTATACCTTAAAAAACACTCTGTTATTTACTAAGTATTTTGAAAACATTACCAAATATGTCAAATTATTGAAATATGAACTTAGGTAATTCTACTGACTGTTATATCAATGTCCTAAGTTTGGCTTATTAGATATTATTCAGTATATTTGTGGTTTTTACACCCGAGTATTTAATATGTGTACTTTCAATGATAATTAAGTTGAAATTGTGTTCCTGAGGTGAGAGCATACTCTGCTCCCATATTACATGTATATTTTGTTAATGTTCAACATGCAATTATTTCATTTTGGTTTAATAATATATTTGAAAAAAATACCATTCACAGGCACAAAGTTGTTTCTAGGGGATTAGCTCCTTACTGTTTTTCCTTGCCTAGGTTTTCAAATTAAACTTGACAAAAGTGTTTTAAAAATAATAATGTGTAAAAGAACTATAAACTAAAACTATTAATTCTATGCTTTTTTTTCTTTAAATCAGATATGTTGCTGTACTGAACTTAATGCAGTATACTTTCATCAGTGTAGAGAGTCATTCCTAAAAAACCAGGGAGAATTTAAAACAAAACATTAAGGATATTGCTATGTTTAGGTGTTTATTGTTTTCAGTTTGAATTCCTGGTCCTATTTATTTTTTTCTGTTGGAATAAGCAAAGTATGATCACAGGAATTTTATTCAGAACTAGTACAACAGAGAAAATGAAAGCCAAGAAAAAAATACTCTGAGGAAAAACATAGAAGCAAGTCTTATTATTGACAGTTTGTGGAGTCTCAAAGTAAAAAGACAAAGCTAGTAATGAATTTAAGGCAATTAATGATTAAAAAAAATATATCCAGCCTTCTCACCTGGAAAGATCACTCCTTCTCTAGTTATTTATCATGATAAATAGTTGATGTTTTAAATAGACTGAAAGACTAATCTATGATATATTCCTGAATATAAGGCCATAATTATGTGAACAAGAATTTAACACATTCATATTGTAGATTCACAGTAATCATTTATTACCAGTCATTTGACTATATGATGTTAAAAGTTTTTTCTCACTAAAAGCAATAACAGATTAGGCATTCCTTATCTGTCTGCTCCCTTGGAGAATTTATAAGTGCTGCATTTCTTATTGGACAGCACAGGAAGCATTTCATCAAGTTCCTGAATAACCACATAGTCTTTCTCTTGGTGCTGTATTCTTTTTTTTTTTTTTTTTTTAAGATTTTATTTATTTATTTATTTGACAGAAAGAGACAGAGAGAGTGGGGACACAAGCAGGGGGAATGGGAGAGGGAGAAGCAGGCTCCCGCCGAGCAGGGAGCCCGATGTGAGCTCCATCCCAGGACCCTGGGACCACAACCCCACCCAAAGGCAGACACTCAGTGACTGAGCCACCCAGGCACCATCTTGGTACCGTATTCTTATTTCATCGCTGGACTAATACTCTTGAGAGTTAAGTTCTAATCAGTTTTGATGTTTCCATTTCCCAAAGTGCTTATTTTTACTTATTTAATAAAGATCTTTAGTTTTCAGGATCTGTGTAATATAAGTAGTCTGGATAAAGATCTGCCTAATTTACTGCTCCTTATCTCTAAAAGTGTACATATTTATTGAACTTGTAGGTATTCAAAAAATAGTTATTGAGTGAATTTGGGTCAGGGATAATCCCCCAATGTTTGCAAATGAAACAACACACTTCAAAATAACCCAGGATCAGGGCACCTGGGTGGCTCAGTGGGTTAAAGCCTCTGCCTTCAGCTCGGGTCATGATCCCAGGGTCCTAAGATTGAGCCCCACATCGGGCTCTCTGCTCTGCAGGGAGCCTGCTTCCTCCTCTCTCTCTCTCCCTCTCTGCCTGCCTCTCTGCCTACTTGTGACCTCTGTGGAATAAATAAATAAAATCTTTAAAAACAAAAAACCAAAAAAACAAAATAACCCAGGATCAGAATCAAAATCACAAAGAAAATTAGAAAATATTTTAAATTTAAGAATAACAAAAAATATATCCAAATTTGTGGGATTTAACTTAAGCTGTTGCCAAGAGGGAAAATTATAGCTCTAAATGTTAATATTAGGAAAGGAAAAATAGTTTATGATCAATGATCTCAGCTTCCACCTTTAGAATCTAGAAAAAGAGCAATTAACCCCTAATAGGTACTATGAAGGAAATAATAAATAATGGAAATCAGCAAAATAGGAAATGGACATACAATAGAGAAACTCCAAATGACATAGAAAACAGAAACACAATAGAAAACAATAAATAAAACTAAATAATTCAAAAAAAAATGGACAGCCTTTAAGACAGATGGTTCTGGAACAATTCAATATCATATTTTAAAAAGTCTTACTTCAACTACCTACAAATATGAACTCAAGATATACTATAGATCTAAATGTAAAAGTTAAAATACTAAAACTTCTAAAAGAAAATACTGGGAAAAATCTTTATGACCTTGAGGTAGGCAAAGATTTTGTAGGTGGGACATAAACACTTTTAAAAAAATGAAACTATTAAAAATCTGGACTTCATCAAAATTAAAAACCTCTGTTCTCCCAGAGACTATGAAATGATGAGGATTGCCACTCTGGGAGTGGGAGTGATTGGGAGAAAATATTTGCAATAATGTATCTGATAAACATCTTATATCTAGAACATATAAAGAACTCTTAGAAGTTAATAAAAAGACAACCCAGGTTAGAACAAAAGATACACACAGAAATTATACAAAAAATATTGTCAATGACCAATAAATGCATGAAAACAAATTTAATATCATTAGTTATAAGTAAATTAAACCACAATGAGATACCACTACATGCTTATAAAAACGGCTAAAATTGAAGTTTGACACCAACAGGTATTGGCAAAGATGTGTAGTGTCAGTTGGAATTCTCATACACTGCCAGTGGGAATATACATTGACGTGAGCATTTTGGAAAACTAGCAGTTTCTTAAACATGAATTTACTGTATGACTGAACAAATCCACTTCTAAGTATTTGCCCCAGAGGAATGAAACCATATCCATATGAAGAATTGTACCTGCATGTTCATTCCAACTCAATTTGTAATAGCCTGGATTTTGAGAGAAATCCAAAAGTCCATCTATAGATGTATTGATAAGTTCTGGTATATTCAAAGAGTGGAATACAAGCCAATAATAAAAAGGGACAAATTACTGTTACTTGCAACAACCTGGATGAATCTCAAAACTTTAGTGAGGGTAGGACGCCAGAAGTGGAAGTGTCTACTCTATGTACATATATATGAAATTCTAGAGTAGGCAAATTTAATTTATAGTGACAAGAGATCAATGGTTGCCTGAGGTGAGGCGTTTTTTTAATTTTTATTTCATTTATTTTTTTAATTGAATACAGAGGGGCACAAGGGAACTTTTTGGGGTAATGGAAAAAATTTATATTTTGATTATGGTGTTGTTTATAGGATGTATAACAAATTTTTGCAAAACTCATCAAACTATATTTTATTCTATGGAAATTATACTATACTTAAATAAGGTCGATTTAAAGAGATGAATCGAGTGACACTTTTCTCTTTGTTCTTTGAAACCTAGGGATTACCATTCTTTAAAAGTTACTGGATTTGGGAGAGGAGTAGATTTTTGACTACTAATTCAACTTATATTTTTGGTTATTTTTTTAGGTTTTCTACTTCCTCTTAAAGAGCAAATCAGTGATAAATAAATCAGTACTCTAGATTCCAATTTAAATTACTTCTCTTTACTTTTTATTAAGAATTATGAGATATTAGTGAGGGAAGAGGGTTCTATTTTATTCTCTTTCTCCACTTCCTTCAAATCCTAGTTAAAACTATTCCTAAGAGTCATCCTGAGACCTAGGTTTGGTTACCTTCCCCTCGTTTCCACATCACTTCCAACGTAGCGCAATTTTCTAGTGATTTTGATACCATGCCAGGCATTGTTTGTTTAGATAAGGGCAGAAGTAAAATATTTCTTAGCTGAAGAAATTGATGCTTATGTAATTTCGTGAATCTTGAAAATCTCTTGATATATTTAGCCACGTATTCTGGATCCAAGTTAGTTTTTAGATTTTTTTTCCCACTGTTATTGTTTAATACTTTTCCATTTAGCCAGGAATGACAAATTCAGTTCAGAAGCCAGGCTTGTAATGAGTAGAATGAGACAGACTGGATAGTAAGACAATAGGGAATAGTGGGGGCTGTGCCAAACTGGAGAATTCATCCCTCTACCTAAAGCATTAGAAAAGAAAAGAAAAGAAAAGAAAAGAAAAGAAAAGAAAAGAAAAGAAAAGAAAAGAAAAGAAAAGAAAAGAAAAGAAAAGAAAAGAAAAAAACTTGTCTGCCAAACAAATATGTCTGTAGGCCATACTAAACTGGTTGACCACAATTATGAAGCTGTTGGTTTGTGACTTGAAATATACAGTCTCAATCAAAGGAGTTTCTCAATTAGGAGAGAAGGAATATTGTGGGAAGCTTTTCAAACAATACGTATTCCCCTTACCATCTGCCTAATTGAGAACCACTGGTATACTACTACCTTGGTATCTAGTATTAAATTATAATAATAAAGTTGATGGCACCATGTGGCTTTAGTTACTGTCCATTGCTAACAGTTTTCTTTTTGCCAGCAGAGAATGGTAATTTTGCTATGGGTTTGAACAAAACTACATTTGTGCACAATTGCATTAGAGAAATGACAAGAGATAATCACATGTAGCTCTCAAATGACCCATATTACAATGTCAAGTCCTTGGGCAAAAATTCTATTTTCTCATTTACTATTCATTCGTCCATTCATTCAACCATTCGATAAATATTTAAATGCATGCAAAAATGAGTTAGTGATTTCTTTTCTCTGAAGATACTTAAAACTTAGCGTTGGGAGGGAGAAAGCCTAGTACTGGTATTCAAATGGCGAATGTCGCTGAGTTGGGCTTAATGAAGCCTCTTAGGATCAGCTGGTCTGCTAGCAAACGCTTCATTTCCTGTGGATTTCTTCCCTCACAGGCTGAGCGGAGCTCCAACAGTCCTCACAACAATTATCACCCACTTGTTCTGTAGGTCTCAAGTTTTTTTGCATTAGTCAGGTTGAAGGATTCATGGTATTAATCACGACTGAAGTTGTTATTTATCACCTGCTGGGTGAGAAATAATAATTTTGGCACTAGTGGGGCAGCAGGCCAGAGGTACCAAATTAAGTAAAACATCTAAACACTAGCAAGGATCATTTCTCTGATTAATGAATTGTTACAAAGAAAAAGTGCTACTCATTATCTGGTCTTACCAATACAAAGTGGGGCATGTAAAGAAAGAAAAAGTACTAGCTTGCTCAGTTCAATTTTTCTGTTTATTTTATTCTTTTTTTTTTGCTTTCTTTTTTTTTTTTTTCTTTTGGCCATGAGTAGATTTGTACAGCCAGTCACACTATTTTTTATTTTTTTGATACCAAATAACATAAAGGGAAAAATATCTTAAGTTTTAATAGTGTATCAGCCATTTCAATACAGTGCTTTTTGTGAACTTTAAGAAATTAAAGTGATTTCAAAAGAGGTTGGGTAAATCACCTTTAAAATGTTGGATTACCTCTTCATACCTGTATAAATCAAAGATTTTACTCTAAAGGGTTGATGTATTTTACTTTTTCTACTCTAAACTGAATACTGTTGCTGAAGGGTTTCTTTTAGAAAGGGTAAATTTTCATTTCTGGGCTTGCTTGTTTTTTTGTTTTTGACAGTTTCAAAAAAGAAAAGCTCATTTTTACTCTATACCCTAGAGTAATCTTTACCTTTCAAATGAGATTTAAGAAGTTTCACTTGTAGTCATGATAGGAGTATAGGAGTAACAGAGACTAGATTTGTTCTCCTGTCTTAAACAACTGAAAAAAAAAAAAGCTGACAAACTATAAGGAACAATGGTTTTCTGACATTAAACAGTAGTTAGTTCAGGATAGTGATCTTTGCCCGAAGGGGAAAAAGAGAGCCCTTCAATTGTCCCAGCTTCTGCTTAGTGAGCATTTCTAGGCTGCAACACAAGAGAGGGGAGCACAAACAGAGCCCACCAGGTTCCCTGTTGAGGGACAAAAGTTGAGAAGACAAGAGTTCAGAGTTCAAACAGGCCAAGGTGGCCAGAAAACACAGAGTACCAGAGAGGAGACAACAGCATACAGAACACTATGAGATCTATAAAAGGTTTTGCTTCTGGTCTTGAGTGTTGCTCATCACATGCATAAGAAGAAACTACCAAGACTCAAGGAACTATTGAAAAAAAGCAAGCAGAATGATCTTTAGAGCTCATGGTGGGCTGGAAATAGTTTGTGTTCCAACCAGTCAAGAGCGGAAAGAACACTTGATACATGTACCATTAAATGGGATCCTCAGGAGGGTGTTGCCTCAGAAGGGGATTAGGGCCAAATTAGGCCTAGGCTGAAGGCTGTGTGGACCTTCCTATGAAAGCTTGACAGCAAGCTTCAAAAGACTTGAATTAATTAATTCTGGAACTTCATTCCAGAACAAAACCTTAAAATATTTAAGGAATATAAAAGTCTCCAGCACCCAGTAATATAAAATTCACAGTGTCTGGAATCCAAAAAAAATTACCAGGCATGCAAAGAAACACAAGAAGAAAAATCGATCAGTAGAAACAGACCCAGAAATGACACAGATGACAGAATTAGTACACAGTGATGTTACAACTGCTATTATAAATATACTCTAAATGTCCAAGAAGGTAGACAAGAGAGCCCTGTGTAAAATAAATATTATTCTATGTATATAATTGATGTTAGAACTCTGAAAGTGTGCTAAGGACCCATTAAATGCTAAAAAGCCAAGATTAATATGATTGACTTTTCAGAAGAATCATTTCAGTAAGTATAGAAAACCTTAAGAAAATTGCTATTTGTATTTTCAAACAACAGGAAAAGAAAATTATCCTGAATGGCAAATTGAAATGCTGAACTTTATTATATTTATGCTTGTGTTAGAAACTATCTTAAGATGATTAATAAATATATGAAGGGTTAAAGTGAAGGCAGATGCCCAGTTCATTTGGTATGTTGTCAAAGCTTTACAATTTATTCAATAATTACTATTGATTAATGACACATTTCTGTCATAGAAGTTGATCAAATGGTTTTCTAATAGGAGTCAGTGAATACCATCTCTGTGTAAACCTAATCAGAAAATAATGTGTCACATGGAAACATGACTTCCAAAAGAGTCCAAGAAAGAAGTTAGTGTATTTTAAACTCCTAATTTGATGATGATTAATAATATGTATAGTATTTAAATTAACTAAAATTTAAAAAAATCAAATTAAATTGAAAGCATCTAGGAGAGGGTAGTCAAGATAACTATATATGGAATACTATGATAATAGTTTTTTGTGGTTTTTTTTAGATTTATTTATTTGACAGACTCACAAGTAGGCAGAGAGGCAGGCAGAGAGAGAGAGAGAGGAGGAAGCAGGCTCCCTGCTGAGCAGAAAGCCTGATTCGGGGCTCCATCCCAGGACCCTGAGATCTTGATCTGAGCTGAACGCAGAGGCTTTAACCCACTGAGCCACCCAGGTGCCCCGATACATTTTTTAAGTGTGGTTATAATATGTATAATAATAAGGCCAGATCTAAATGCCATCTACTAACAAAACTCAATCCAAATGAATTTAATTCAATTAAACTAATATTTACTGAGCATCTTTAATGCTGTATTTGTTAGATTCTGAAGGAGAGACAAAAACAGACCACACAGGTCTGTGGTCTCTAGCAGATTATAATCTATAGGGGAAGATAAGGCAAAGATGTGTGCAAAGTTAAATGAGAAGGCAAAAAAGCAACCATTTAAGAAGAGACAGAAGGCCATAGACAATTAAGTATTCCAAAAAATGACAGAGTTTAAACATGTGAAAAATTATTTACATTTAATGGAATGGTTGTGGAAAGCTTCATGGAAAAGACAAACCTGATTTGTATTTTAAAAGGAAGAAAGGAAGATAGTAGACTTTGAATAGCAGAAGACTTTGATTAAAAGGTTACAGCATGAGTAGCAAGTGCCCAGCAAATTCATGGATGGTAGGTAAATCAGTGTGATTGGATCAAAGGTTTCTGTAGGATAATCATGAAAGATGAAGTTATAAGTATAAATTTGGATGAGGTAACAAATGGCCTTGAGCACACTTTAGCAATTTTGACACTTAGGCAACGTGCAGTCGTCCTATACAGTGTGGTGTAATGGAAATTATTCTGGGCTTGGAGTCAAAAACCTTGGGTTGGACTCCTGGCTTCCACTGGTAACTGTTTAAATGGTCTCGGGCAAGTTAGCCTTCTCCAAGTTTTATCTTCCTCATTACAAAATGGGAGTGTCAATACCTGTTCTGTCCACGTCACAGGTTTGGTGTGAAGATCAAACAAATTAAGTTTTATGAAAGTCCTTTGTGGACTATGAAGCAATCTACAAATCCAAGGTGTTATTTTTATTGAAGAGAAGAATAAACTATGATTAAATTGGCTCTTAAGCCAGATTGATAAGGAAATGATGTGCTCTATGCCTCCTGTAGTTAGGAGACAAAAATGAAAGCCCCTTTCAGTAAGTTGAGGTAATGAGTACTTGGATTACAAAGATTGCCAAGAAAAAGGAAATAGAGGGGCAGATCTGAGGAAAAACTTGGAAGAAAAAGGGTACAGGGCTGATAGCTAATGAGATGTGGTGGAAGGAAAAAGTAGTGAAAAAATTTGGAGCATCGATGGCAGAAAAACCCCCAGTTGATAGAAAAGCATATTCAGGAGATATTGACAGTTTGGAAGTCAGTTTTGTATAAGTTGAGCTGGGCATCCAAATGGCAATGTCCAGCAGGCAGTTTAAAAGATTAATTTTTTATGATTCTAATTGAACAAATCACCTGAAGAATCTTTTATACATAAGAGAGATCTTTACTATCCATGTCCTTGGTATTTGTAGGGTATAGGAGAACAAAAAGCCTGGGGATTGGAGGAGGGATAAACTGGGAGTAACAGCTTTGCCAACCTTGACAATGTTCATTTTAAAACATGTAAATTAAACTTGTCAGAATAAGTTCCTAGGGGGCTGCTGGCCACATCTTAAAACTCCCCCACATGTAAATTCACTAAATCCATCTTGCTTGTTTTTCTATCATTTTATTATTAACATATGTATGTTTCCATTTTCTTCCCTCTTGTCATTAATTGAAAGAATTACAGGTAATCCGAAGTGGCAAATATTGATTGAAATTCTGTTAACTGGCTGTTCTTTTCAATTGAGAGTATTCATTTTCTGGAAATCATCCTACTGAGTCTCTACTCAGATGGCCTTGATGGGTTTTATTTCACTTACTCCCATAAGCATAACTTGATCTAAATGGGATTTTTTTCATTTTGGTAAGTACATGGATTTTTGTTTTGTAAGTTAGATTTTGAGAAATGACTTCTTTTTATTAAAATTAAGTATTTTGCTCAAGTTTTCCAAGTCCATGTTTGAAAATTTTTTTGTTTATGTCCAAATATGGTAAATGATAGAGGACAAGAACTAAATATCACATGTCTTCATTTAGTTCCCCCCACCCCTGCACAACCCGCCATTGAAAGACGGGGGCGGGGGAGATATTTTATGTCCATGTGAATTTTATAGGAAAATAAATCCATATGTTTCTGATGAATTTACACTTAACTCATCAAAATGTGTGGTTTTGTAAAAACTATTTGATGTCTAAACACATCCCTTTGGGACAGTCTTTAAACTTTTTAGTTCTTCATTGCTCCCTCTCCCTCCCTGATAAAAACAGAGGATCATAGTAAGAAAAGAATCAAATATTTGGATTGTGCGGAGCATTTACAAGTTAAAAAAATACGTAAGTAAGCAAATGAGTAATCCTGTCTCCATAGTTTAGAAATTATGTTTTAGGATCTCACTTGCACCCAGTGTGTGTGGGGATGTGTATCCAGATAAAAGAAAATCTTATTTCTGTGTTCCTAAACCTTTTTTTTTTTTTTTTAAGATTTTATTTATTTATTTGACAGGGAGAGAGACATCACAAGTAGGCAGAAAGGCAGGCAGAGGAAAGGGGAAGCAGGCTCCCTGCTGAGCAGAGAGCCAGATGCAGGGCTTGATCCCAGGACCATGAGATCATGACCTGAGCCGAGGGCAGAGGCTTTAACCCACTGACTCACCCAGGCGCCCCCTCTCTGCCTCTCAACCTTTAGACCTGCAGAAGAGCTGCCTCATCCTGTTGTGGTAGGGATGACCGTTCCCTCTCCTTCTGGTCTACAGTCATGGCAAATCCCTACAACTAATGACACCTTCTAGCTGTAGGTGTGACCCTTTCTGTTTACAACGGATGACACTAAGCAGACCTTCCACCACGTTCTCTTCCAAGCAGCCAGAACCCAGGCCGTGTGGAAGGCAGCCGGCACAGCAGTTAACCAGGGGGTGGCAAGAGCGCCCTCAGCTTTCCCCTTTATCAAAATATATTCATTCCTGTTTTCAAATCGCTGTTTTTGAGTCCTAAATCTCTCCCCCGCACTAATTTCTGCAGGTCAGACTTTGACCCCGATTGCAACAAAACCCGGAGGCCGCTCTTCAGCCGCCGAGCAGCCCGCCTCCCCGCGTGTCAGAAGCCATATCGCCGCAAATGCCTCACACACCTTGGAGCGCAGCTTGTGGAACTGATGAGGTGAGAGCGCGGCACAGCGGCGCGGGCCCGGTAATCACAGGGCTGGGGAAACACATACATCATCTGCCACCCAGGTTGGCATTTCAAGTAAAAAACCTTCACACTGTGTAAGATGTTGGACAAATGACGGCCATATGCATGTTTGTCTGTGTGCAGATGGCTGTGCGTTCTCGGAGAGGAGAAAGCTGAGCTCGGCTCTTTTTGCAGACAGTTTAATATTGGTGACACAGTTTATGTCCTCTGCAAAAACAATAATGGAGGAGAAGGTGACATAAATTATTTGCAAATCGTTTGACATATGCAGGGCATTGTCCTTGCAATAATCACCATCAGTCTGTCAGTTTAAGATATGAACCGTGCCACTGCCATTTTATATCACTGTGTTAAGCTTTCACATGCTGTAATTTTACAGATTTGTTCTTTGGAGAGCTTCTACAACACAAATCAAATCGGATTATGTTTGGTCATGTACTGTATCGTGCCCGCCGCTTAGATAAAAATAAAACCGCGCCTGCTGCGGGACGGGGATCTCGAGGTGCTCTTCCCTCCCGGATCTCCGGGAGGCGCCGGTTAAATAAACGTATCCGTCCGCGCCATTACTCAACTTCGGTTCATTTGTCAAGTTGGGGAGGTTCTTTTTTTTTTTTTTTTTTTTTTTTTTGAGAATATTGACTCGCGTCTCTCACTATAAAGATATCTCGGATGGGTACAGGATGAAAGCAGCCATTCGTGGGATTTCTGTTACAGTTTCTAGCAAATTTAACAAGTGAATATGCAAGTGTTCAGTGATAGCTCATGGTGACCTTTCATTCTGTCTGGGGTGTTACTGGGCGTCTCTCTCAATGCGAGAAAACGACTCTAAATGGTGCGTCAGAAGTCGGCGCGCGGTCCCAGGTGCTGCGGTCTGAGCTTAATGCCACACGACACACTGAGCTTATTGAGTTCCTCATGCCAAGTGATGCTGAAGACAGTGTCTTACCGTGGAGCCACGCAGAGCCAGGGCTCGCCCTCCTGGGTCTCTGTTCTATTGCCTATACCTGGACCGAGTGATCCATGCAATTTGGAGAGAGTTTCTCAGTTTCCCAGAGTTTCCTAGAAAACTACCAATTCTGAAACAGGGCTTTCTGAAGTCGAGCACAAAGATTTCTAAAGGGAAATAGGATTTGTTTTCATTTGGAAAATTTAGCTCTCTTTAGTTACCTTAGCCGAGCTGCGTCGACCTGCCCTCTCTCAGTACACATCCCTTGAAACGAAGATTTATTGCATTTCCCTCTTTGAGGTAACATTTTTTTCTCACCGAAAGAAGCCATTATCACTATACCATTTGATATCTATACTGATAAGTGCAGTGAGGCAAGCATTCGTAAATAAATTGCTTTAATCTGTCTTAAATGATGCACTTAAACCCTCAGTTTGTTCTGCGAGATTTAGAGGCTCTTATGGTTTGTCTCCCTCCCGATCCCATCTTGTTTCATTATTCTTTTCCTACCCCTCAAACCCCCCACGTTGCATCTCCACTTCCTCATATCTTATTTTTTTAAAGACTTTATTTATTTGACAGAGAGAAAGAGATCACAAGAAGGCAGAGAGGAAGGCAAAGACAGAGGGGGAAGCAGGCTGAGCAGAGAGCCGGATGCGGGGTTCAATCCCAGGACCCAGAGATCATGACTTGAGCCGAAGGCAGAGGCTTAACCCACTGAGCCACCCAGGCACCCCAACATATCTTATTCTTTTCATACTTATCTAATTTTATGTGTCTCATTGCAGTTTTTAGTGAGAGCTCTAATTTGTCCAAACTTTGACATTTCTCATCCTGTAAAAGAACAGAATTGTCTGCTGCCCATTCAGACAGGAAAAGACATCTCCAACCAGTCTTAATCACGTATGTGTACCAAATTGACTAGGCACTAGCAGAAATGGTCTGCTGTAAGCTGTCTGCTCGTGGTGTAGTGCGGGGCACCATGATGCCTTAGCAAAAGTGCAGCCTTTGGAATCAATCCGACCTGGGTTCAAATCCTACCAGTTCTGCTTCCTAGTCATATGACCTTTGGAAGGTAGTTTCTCCAATTGTAAAATGAGCATCTAATACTTACACTGTAGGTGCTGAGCTGATTAAATGTCAAATGCATAGTAGTCTCATTTTTCTCCTGCCATTTATTAAGGCAGGTGTGAGTAGGAAGGGCTATGATTTATTTTCATGCCCTGGTTTTTCTCTGTAGTATGCCAATTGATATATCCAGGGGTTAAAACAGGGATTGTGGCTTTATTATCACTCTGTTGGTGAAGAATCTCTAAATTTATATTTCATTTTCTTTGGAGTTAGAATGTTAGAAAAAATAAACAATGTGTTTTTCTTTTTGCTAGAATGGTATTTGAAACCAAAGCTGGCAAGGTAGAGAGTAGTAGGTCAGCCTCCTGGGCAGGCTCCTTGAAGATGTGCATAGATCCAGGAATATCCGTCACTCTCCTTCCACAGACACAAATGGAATCTTTCCTGGATGCAGAGAAAACCGGCACAGTTTTGGAGATCTTAGAACTAGAGCCGAAAGCCAAGCCAGGGCCCGATACCTGTTTTCTTAGACTCCCAACTACATAGATTTTTTAAAAAAAATTCATTTCTAATCTTACTCAATGAAACCTATGCTAAAGCGCATTCAACACTTTTGAATATTGTATGTGCCATCCGAACTATTTTCCAAACAAATCTTGCTGGAAGCATGGCTTCATTGTTTGTTTGTTTGTTTGTTTTAAAGATTTTATTTATTTATTTGACAGACAGAGATCACAAGTAGGCAGAGAGGCAGGCAGAGAGAGAAGGGGAAGCAGGCTCCCTGCTGAGCTCAATCCCAGGACCCTGAGATCATGCCCTGAGCGGAAGGCAGAGGCTTTAACCCACTGAGCCACCCAGGCGCCCCATGGCTTCATTCTTTTACCACAACTTCCTGAGCACCTATTGTGAGTCAGTTATCACTAGGTGACTTCTTGTGCTGAAGTGATTTCTAGATAAATAGAGGGAAACTAATATGTGTAATAAAGAAGTTCAATTTCAATATTTTGGAATCAGTTTCTGATTTCCTGATGTGTAATGGGAAGTAATAGGATTCTATGTATACTAAAATACATCAGAATACCCAAGAGTATAGGAGATGGCTGAATAATTACCTTAGTCTCTAAAATATCTCATGTATTTGAAGATGGATTATGCATGTTATTTTTTTTATCTTCAGTCGCCTTGGTATTTTCACTTAATTATTTTCTTAATTTAAACAAATGCTTAATCAGAGGTATTCTGTACCTTTTACAGGTACATATTTATAAAAAGAGATATATGTATTTTACAATGCCCAAAATATCTGTAATTTTGGGGTTTTTTTATTGCCGACTCTAAAAATTAATCTCTTTGTATCAGGGCCGTCAGTGCTTTTCTGATTGTAAGGGCAAAACCCTCAAACACACACATATCCACAGACCACCAGATCTTAAACCCCCAACAGTAAATAAACCCACTCCAAGTTTGCCCATCTCAAAGCATAAGTGCCACATTGATACTCCCTTTTTCTTTAATTTAAATATAACTGAGGTATATACTTAGCCCCTTGTCACCGTGGTCTTGTTAGAAATGCACATACCCAAAGAGATGGTGGTATTCCATTTTAGAAGGCTACTACAAAATGCAAAGCATTAAGGTTTTGTATTGTATTAACTCAAGGAAATTTAACAAGAACAAAAGCACTGTGATAGCATGCAATGTCCTTCTACTTTAAGCAAGAACAAGATTACCACTGAGGTTTTTCCTTTGTACCAAATCTACTGCTTTCTGCCCAAGTACTCATGGTATTCTGGTAATATTGAACGAGGTAAATTAGTTCAAATTTAGTTTCTTACCTGTAGACTCAAGTATGGTCTCCTTTTGTAACAGCTGGTAGAATTAACAGATAAAATATGGGATGTCCAGTGAAATTTGAATCTCAGCTAAAGAATGAATATATTTTTAGTATAATTATGCCCTAGGCAGTACATAGGACATACTTATACTAAAAAAATTATTAATCATTCATAGGAAATTTGAATTTAATGAATGTTCAGGATTTTGATTTGCTAAATCTGGCAACCCTAGTTTTTGGGTTTTTTGGAAAAAGACCATTCTTACAATATCCATATTTACAGATCTATAAATTTAGCACAGAAATACATCTAAAATAAGCCCAAAATACATGTTTATTTTGTTTTTACAGGCAGACATCTCTGTCCAGAGACCCTGGTGCAGCTTACCTGTTCCACAGTGAGAACTTTGAGAATGATTAAATAATAATTTAAAATATTCTGGGAATGAAAACATTTCCAGGATGTTTGCCTTTCTCTTACCATCAGTCTGTAGGGAGTTACTTTGGGAGCTGGATTACACAGCCATTTTCTGTTTCCTGGCTCAATATGAGACTGGGTGTTTCCATTTCACCTCCAACAGGTCACAATAGGAACAAAAGTCTTCTTCCCCACATCCAAGTTCAATATTTGGCTTTTGTTAAATGTTTCACAACTACTGATTTTGTATGCCAGTATTCCTTTTATTGGATTTTGATGTCTGATTCTGTTTCCTTCAGAGGAGTTGAATCCACTCAACAGAAAGATTCAATTTGAAACTTGTTATAAGGAATCCCCCCCCCCCCATCCCTTACATCTGGGTATCCAGGGCCACCAGCAATGGTATTGTTCTCCTGTGTTACTCCCATTGTAATGAGCTTACAATCCTGGATCTTTAGATCTACTGCAAGTTTAATTGAAAGAAGCATTTCAGCAAAAGATCTATTACCCAGCAAATTGAAGAGGAAATAAGAAAATAACATTAATGTATGTCTAGGATCCACAAACATACCAGATGAACAAATATATTGGCTCATAATTTGTTTTGAAAAGGGTCTTATAATACAAAATGTTGAATAATCAAAAGTGGTTGATAGGTGCCTATGACTAAGGCTGACATCTTTAGAAAACTACCCCTTTTTCCAAATAAGATCCATATCATAAGTAGTCAGTCCTTAATTATATAGAGAAACAAAAGTGATAGAGTGAGCACATCCCATTCATGGGCAGGCATCTGAACAGGAGAATTACCATTATCAAAGGCCTGTCATACTGTCACATGAGGGCAACATGTGTTTTAAAAATAATAGGTTATGCATGGGAGTGCCTCGCCTGGTGATGGCTTCTAGTCCCTCTGACATTCATGTAATTCTTTTAAGAAGTTTCCTTGTTGTCGTAAGCTGATTCTGATCTTGGCTGGCAACATTTATTAAGTTGTAAACATGATTTTTACAATGGTTGTACTTGTTTAGGATGTGAGAAATTTTTGTCCGGAAGAAATTTCTCTTGGTCCTCTATGTTAGCCAAGAAGAGGTCCTCCCAGACTTTTCAGACTGGGAGTCCCCATATGGTGAATCAACATCTGTCACTGATTGATTTGTGATCTTTCTTCTGCCTTTTGTTGAAGGTTTTAGCAATCAGGGAAATGACTAAATACAAGGGCTCAAATTTGACTCAGACTTATGAAAATATTAACCTTGTCCTTAACCTTTGGTGTTTTGGATTTGGTGCATCGAACAATTGTATTTGTGATTCTAGTTAATTGAGCTCTTACTTAGAACATATTCACTTATCACAAACTATTGAAATACGTGTATGTTTTAGAAGCACCAGGTACCATATTTATTAAGCTTCATATGTCCTGCACCTGCTGGCAACTTACACAGATCCAAGATAAGACGTTATCTTTTTTTAGGGGTTCCTAGGATGCAAAAACCCCATAATTTTATTGCTTTGGACACTGTTTTAAATGTTTTCAAGCTAAAATTTGTCAAAACCATTTCTAGTCTATGTATTTTTTTAAATCTTTTATTTATTTGGGATGCTATTTAAAATGATAGCCATGAATGTTAAAATCCATTTTTTGACAAGCAGGTGAAAATCTTGCCTTTTTAGGAGGATTGCCTTGCAGCAGCATACTGCTAGGTAAGTTAAAGCCCGGAGTGGGGTGCAGTGCAAGTCCCAATCCCTTCCTCTGCCATTTATGGCCAGGAAGACTGTAGGAATGAATGGGGCTGTAGAGAAGGACATCTGGAGGGAGAGGGACACGGGAGGATCAGGAGTTGCAGCTGCCAGGTGGTGGCTCCTTTGAATGGCCTGTGACTTGTCAGCTTCCATGATGATTCCTGAAAGGAAGACTTTTAATGGACTTGCTCCGTGGGGCAGAACTTGAGGAATCCACAAAGGACATTTTGAAGGAGGTTGAAATTTTACATAAACCCTTGGGATACTGAGCTAGTCACAATCAAGTATTGTTACTTGGACCATCATGGCTCTAGAGGCTCGGTGAGGCTGGTGAGATCTGGGGGCAGTCAAGATATCTACAAATAGCCCGAGTTACCATACAACACCCTATATCATTGAGAACCTTCTGTACTTTTCCTTGGTACCATGGCTCAAGGAGATTCAAGCTATTTAATAAAGTGTTAATTTGCATATTTGAGATGAACCACTGGCCAGTTGAGAGAATTTTTGCAATTAATTCCATAGATCCTAGGAGTTTCCTGTCTGTACCTTTAGAATAGTGTTTCCCAAATTTGCTACAGCATAAGAACCATCAGCCATTTGTTGAAATACAAATCCCAAGACACATCTTTTGTAGATTCTAATTCAGGAGGCTGGGAGGAGGGTGAGGTGGGATGGTGATCCATGCAATGTGGTCTGGGCTCTGTATTTCTAACAAGCTCCTCAGATAATCCTTATGATCAACAAGTTTAGGAGACATTGACTTAGACAGGGTTTATGTATGAAATGCCCTAGTTGGCTGGATTTTGTGTAGAATTTGATCTCTGGGATTTGATGGGCAAGTACATCATGTTATCCTACTCATTATTTATCTTATTTTCATTGATTTTGGTACATTTTTCTTTTTACCTCTATTGGCTAGGGAGTCAATTTTTAAAAGTATTTCTTTCTATGAGAAATGCATCACCCACATGATCATTTTAGATGCCTTTTATCTAAGCTTCTGGTCATGTGTGGATATTGAGCATGAGGCCAGAATTGTATACACTTTCCCAGACGTGGATGTACCACTGTTCCCAAGAGGGTAAGAGGGAGTGTTTACCTCTCACCCCTGATCACTTCCAGGCCCCATCTCTCCATCTCTGCCTTCCAACAACTCCAAACAGCTTCATCAACACCCCCAAAGCCTCCTCATGAGCCTCATCTCTTATAGTTTTTTTCTTCCTGGGCCACAAAACCCTTTCCAGCTAACTACATTCAACTAACTCCCCCCACTTCTTTTACCTTACTTGATCCCGACTGTCTACGCTATGTGTTCTCCATATAACACCATGTGGTGCAGCTAGGAGAGAATTCATCACATTCCATCCAACTGTCACCCTGTAAGACCAGAAGCTTTGCCTTTCCAATAGCAAGCATAGAGCTTTGCACATAGTCCAAGTTCACAACATGTTTATTGAAAGAAATAGTATTTATTTGTTATATTTTCTGATACCATCCACATTTATTCACTCGCAGGAAGATGGCAGGGGGCAGTGCATATAAGACAAAGCCCTTAAACTCTTTGGCAAGACTTAAAGCCCAGACTGTGGAGTTTCATTGAAGAATTTTTTTGCATGACTTTTTTAAATGCTGATACTCCTCTTTCAATTTTATATCAAATCACAGAGTTTTGAGAGATCCTTTTAGTATTTTGCTCCTATCAGCACTTCACATTTTAGTTCTCTTAGTGTTGTCCATACTCTGGAAGCTTTCTCTTGTGCTCTCTTGCAGAACACTTATAAAACATCAAATAGTCTCAATTCTCATCTCTACAGAAGCCAATTTTGTACTCAGGAAAATGTTTACTTTTACTTGTTTTTTTGTTTTTTGCTTCTATTCGGTAATCCTTCCTTCTCCTGCACAGAGGATACTCCAAGACCTTCTCAGTGGATGTCTGAAACCATGGATAGTACTGAATTCTCTCTATATATACTATTTTTAAAAATACATACATACCTATGACAAAATTTAATTTATAAATTAGGCACAGTAAGATATTAACAATAATAAAATAGAACAATTATAACAACATACCATAATAAAAGTTATGCAAATAGGGTATCTCTTTCAAAATATCTTATTGTACCATACTCCTCTTTCTTCATGTGATGATATGAGAAGATAAAATACTGGCTTGATGAGATGAAGTGAGGTGAATGACATAGGCCTTGTGATGTGGTGTTAGGCTACTTTTGACCTTCTGACCCTCTGGCAAAAGGTCAGAAGGAGGATCATCTGCTTCTGGACTGCGGTTGACTATGAGTATCTTCCACTGAGGAAAGCGAGGCTACAGGTAAGGGAGGGATGGGGGGACTACTGTACTTCTCTCTTCTTGACAAAACAACAAAACTTTCAAGAATAAAGATCTTGAGCTCATGGATAGCCATTTGGATAAGAATGAGTCCAGTGGGACATATATTGATGGTTTAGAATGGAAAGAAGGCCTATAAAAATACATCAACTGGAACTCATAGCAAATAATGTTATTTTGGGGAGCCATTCCTTGGGAAGAAGTGGATACTTTCAGAATGTGTATGAAAGCATCTTTTAGGAACTCATGTCTACCAACTCAACTCAAAGTCTTTACAAAGGCCTATCGGGGGGCGCCTGGGTGGCTCAGTGGGTTAAAGCCTCTGCCTTCAGCTCAGGTGATGATCCCAGGGTCCTGGGATCGAGCCCAGCATCGGGCTCTCTGCTCGGTAGGGAGCCTGCTTCCTCCTCTCTCTCTCTGCCTGCCTCTCCGCCTACTTGTGATATCTCTCTCTGTCAAATAAATAAATAAAATCTTAAAAACAAAACAAAACAAAACAAAAAACAAAGGCCTATCAGGCCAGACATGATTTAGCCTCTGCTACCTCTCAGAACACATCTCCTGTCCTATTCCCTTTACCCCCTCGGCTCCAGCCTGTAGACTTTCATGCTCTTTCTTGTTTACTCAGCCTGGACCACTTTCCCACCTCTTTTCCTTCAATCTCTGCTCAGATATCATCGTCTTAGTGAGTTATTCCTTGGCTACTCTATAAAAAAAATAGTACTTCCCCCAACCTGTAGGTCCTACCTGTCTCACTCTCAAACTCTTCCTCTATAGCACTTACCAGCTTCTGATGTACTTTATGTTTACTTGTGCATTTGTTTTTCTGTCTTCCCTGCTAGGCAGTAAACTCCATAAAGACTAAAGTTGGATGTTCTTTTTTTTTCTTTTTTAACCAAAGAGAAGTTGACACACAATGTGCTATTAGTTTCCGGTGTACAATGTAGTGATTCAGAAAGCTTGTATGTTATGGTACCCTCACCACAAATGTAGTTACCATCTGAGATTGGTTTCTCTTGTTCACTGCTCTATCCTCAATGCCTACATCAATGCCTGAAAATACAGTAGGAGGTCAAATCAACATTCATTGTTTAATATTGAATTGGATTCTCTTGCACAGTCTTCATAAAATTAGCATCATGGAATAGAACATGACCCAACTAAGGAAGAATAAAATAGTCATGGCATAATTACCTCCTAAATGATTGGGTTTTAGATAGTTTTACTGAGGTTAAAATATTTCATGGACTACTTCAATCCAGTACTATTAAGCTCTTTTGGAAGGTAGGGAAAAAAATTTACCAAGATTTATTAGAATGAAAAATGGAAACAATATAGGTAAATTATATTTACCTATATAGGTGTCCAGCAAGTTAATGCATATTTGTATGTTGCATTCTTATACAGTAGTGAGAAATAATGTTGACATGGAAAATGCTTTTGTTATACTCTTAAGTATATAAAATAAGATATAAATATGCAAAAATTAAGATTTTAACTCTGTTGTGTGTAAGATTACACACACACACACACACACACACACACGCACCACAGAGGACTGGAAAGAAATGCACTGAACAGTAATGGAACTGAGATGCAGATGGGCTAAGTAAACCACCCAAAATCACACTCCACAGTACAGGAAGGAGCTGTGTCAAATCTAGCCCATGCAGCTCTAGCCTTAGCCTCTTAGCATCTTCTGCAGCACACTGCTGGTTCTGCACCCGTCATGCTGTTCCCCTCAGCCTCACCAACACCACTCCCTCTAGCTGTGAGTTTCCCCAGTGCAGGACTGGGTGTCTAACTCAGCACCCAGAGCATGCACCAGCTCACCCCAGGGTTGTAGAGTTGAATTACAGCCTAATATAACTTTGGGTCTTATAGGTCTTCTCTCTGGGATAACAGGGTTAGACTTCAGCAGACATTAGTCAGTCTTTCAGTTTTACCTGGAAACTACTGTTGAACAGTAGTGCTCTCTGGGCTTAAGTAAGTAGAGATTTCTGCAATGGAAGTGAAAGAGCCTACCAGCATTGAGTTGATTTTTATTTCCTTCTTTTCCAGGAGGGGTACCTTTACTATTGAGCAACATGGCCAGGGTTTAGCTAAAAAGCAGATTGATTGAAAATAAGTCCAGTTGCTCAGTTGGAAGCATGTATGTTAACACCTTGGGCAACTCTTAGGTTATGACATCAGTGTGTTTGAGGGCAAGCTTAGACAAAGCATCTTCCAAGACTCATCATTGGTAAAGTTTGTTTGGATGTTTAATCAAAATACAGAGTCAGTAAATACAGCCCTGGACTAGAGTTATCTCAGGGAAGTAGCTTACAAGATGGTCACCATTTGTTCTTCTGCTTCCTTAAGCAGCTATCTCGATACCCAAGATGTCCTGTTTATAAACTGTCATTTAGGAGGCCAGGGAGCAGAGAGCCATGTGATGGATCACCCTCAGCAGGCTGACTCTGCCTGTCGCTCTCGCTGGCTCTAATTAAAAGACGACTAAGTCAGGGGTCTAAGGCAGGGATGACAATAGGGCAGCAGTCCCCAAAATAGCAGTAAAGGAAAATGGATGCCTTTGAGTGATTGCATGATGTCTGAATTAATGGCCAGGAAATGAACGATTATTGCATACTTAAAGCTAGGCTGTTTTATAAAGCTTGTGATGCGCTCAAAGCCATATACTTGAACTTGGGGGAAATTGAAGAGTAGAATTTGTTTAATTATTGCTTGACTGGACATAATGCATATCCAAGCAGTGTTTAAACTAAGGAGAAAAACACTTTCTGTTACCGCTGTTTTAGTATTGATGTTTCTAAAATAAGCATGATCTTATGAAACTCATTTCGTAGACACATGTAGTCTCCAGCCAGTTGTTGACTTAGAGAAACAGCTTTTATTGCCATTGCCTGCTTCTGACTTATAATAATATTAGTTGGTATTTACATAGCTGTTTTTCTATAGAAACAAAGCTTCTAATATCTCTCTCCCTCCTCCTCCTATCCCTCCTCTTCCTCCTCCTCCTTCTTTAAAATATATTCTCATAGCACTTCTATTTGGCAATCAGTGATAAGCATCCTTATTTTTCTGTGGCTGATTAGTTCAGTAGGTTAAAGCACCACACAAAAGAGGCCAAGGTCCAGCATTTGATTCCCCCATGGGGATGAGCTCCTCTAGGCTGCACTCCTAACCCCAGTCGCCATCTTGTAATGGTGCCCATTCATCATGGGCGGAAACGGGAGAAAGGATGAGGGTGGATCAGAGCAAATCCATCACCACTACTGGAAACCCAACTCATCATGCTGGCCTCACAGATTGGGGGCGGGGAGGGGTCAGGGAAGTCATTTTATGCAAACACCAGTGCAGTATGCAAATGGGGAAATTGAGGTACAGATACATTCTATTGCTGAATTTTAAGAAACTGAGCCTTTAGATCAACTTCAAATCTACCTTATTTTTTTCTACTTTTCAGTCTGAATTTTTTAGACATAATCCTAAAAACATTTGCTGCTATCTAGCCTGCATCACATATGGGCAGCTAATTATTTCTTAAACTATCTTTTGTTCTAAAAATAACCACCACAAATTTAATAGTTGGAAAACAGATGTCAAAGGAAACCTTGCTCCCATATATCTTCTCACAGAGAATGGCCTACCTTAGAAGAGCCTGTAGGGAATAAAGGAGAAAAAAAATACCAGAACATCACACTGACTTCCAAAGGCAGATGATTTTGGCTGAGGTAGGAGACGTTATATTTGGCCTGGTTTTTGTTTTTGCAGGACAGTTATTCTTAGAGTGGCTGACCTTCCTACTGCGAATTTCTTTTATCTTGACTGACTTTGGTTCCTCAGTTTCTCCTCCCTTTTATTTATTTCTTTCCCCTCCAGCTGGTGATGCTTCTGAGAAGCCCGGCTGCTCTCAGTTTGCAGACAGTGCTGCAGGCTGCTCTCAGAGGCCCTTGGTGGCTGATGTCCCCACTGAACGTCTCATGCATACCAAGCCTGCAATCAAGTTAACTGCAAACACCTCGCTAAGGTGAGAAAAATCTGGGCCCTGCTCCTTAATTCATTCTGTCGAATGTTATGCTTTCCTCATAGAAGGCCTTTATGAATGTTCACTGAGTTGCCAAGAAGCCAAGGTCTGTATATGCTATTTATATGCTTCTCTGGTGAGAGTGATTTGGCTTCATTTTCCAAAGTGCTACATCCACAGATAGCCAGTGTCCTCTTATCAGTTCAGGCAGGCTTTAACCTCCACCTCTGGTTTATTTCCTATTTATGAGTGGCCTCCGGGACTGGAGTCCCCTCCCCTACCGTAGCCACTAGCATTGTCCGACCCCATGTATGTTCTGGCCACAGAGTACCCGATTCTCACTGTCTAAAGATCCTGTCCCCCAGGACTCTCCTTCCCTGATTCCTGTTCTAAGCTTCTGTCCCTCTGCCTGGCTGGCAAGTCTCTCGGCTTATCTCAAGCCTTTGCCCCACCCACACTCTCTCTGCCTTCTGATAGAAAAAGAGTGTCTTGATTATCCTGGGCATTAGGAGGGTAGACACTAGGCTTTCTATTTCAGGCTCACAGAGTCATAATTAAGAGTCACGCCTCATGGATCAAACCCATCACTTTACAGCTGTGTGACCTTGGGCAAATTCCTTAACCTCTCTGGCCTCCCTCTTTTCATCTTTCAGCATAAATAATATGCCTCGCAGGTTAGCCTTTATAAAGCACTCAGAATGTGCCTGGCAAAGAGTACATGCTATGTGTTACGCAGTGGATGTGAATGTTTTCCTCCCCAGTCTTCCCTCTAACGATCTCGCCTTTTCCTTTCGCGTTGTTTTTCTAGGTGGCAGGGGGGTTGGGGTTGTATGTGTCAGCATCGGGAACTGGGCCTTGCCTGCCTGCATTCCGTGGCCAAGACATAACTGCATGGTTAGTACGTTTTCTTGGAACGAATTCATGTGAAGCCTTAGCCCTGACGTAGGATCATGACTGTGGGTTCGGACCTGCCAAGCACAGGGTCCTGATGGCTGTGGGAGCTGTCAGGTGCTTGCGGGGTGTGTGTGTGCGCGCACACGTGTGCGCATTCTTGCAGTGTGTAAATCACGACATATCTGTGTGGTCTGGGAGGTGTGTGGAGTATGGTATAAACCAGGACCTCTGGATGAAAACCCGTTTGGTACTGAGACACTCAGACGCATTTTTTAGGATGAGAGGAAGCAATTCAAGAGAATTAGAAACCCTAGAAAAGAAGGCGTATTAGAGAGAGAAAAAAAATCAAGAAATCATGGGGAAAGTTGCTTTTTGGGGAAAATTTAGCAGCTTTGATTACTTTCTCAGTATTACCATGTACTCTCTGTATCTGTGACCCTGGGGGCGCCTGATCACAAGGAGGCAGAGAGGCAGGCAGAGAGAGAAAGAGAGGGAGAGGCTCCCCACCGAGCAGAGAACCCGATGCGGGGCTCGATCCCAGGACCCTGAGATCAGGGCCCAAGTGGAAGGCAGAGGCTTAACCCACTGAGCCACCCAGGTGCCCCTTGTGTCTCTCTTGATTACTGTAACCAGAGGATTGCGCAGTGCTTTACCCCTTAGGAGATGTTTAATAAATATTTATTGACTCAAAAAGACAAAACAAATGAATAAACAAATGCAAAGCAGAATCAGACTTGTAAATACAGAGAATGAACTAATGGTTGCCAGAAGAAGAGGGGTGTGGGGTTGGGTATAGTGGGTAAAGGGCAGTGAGAGCTACAGGATTCCAGTTATGGAATGAATAAGTCACAGAAATAAAAGGTGTAGCTTAGGGAATACAGTCAATGGTAGTGTTATAGCATTGTACAGTCAGCGACGCATAGTAGCGACACTTGTGGTGAGCATAGTGTAGTGTAGGGAGGTCAGATCACTATGTTGTTCACCTGAAATTAATGTAATGTAATGTATATCAACTATACTCCAATAAAAAATTTTTTAAAATAAATCAGTCAACTCTCAAAAAATATACTGAGCAATATTATTAAAAATAAATATGTATTGTGTGTAATTGCTGAATATATGGGCAAATGTGCCATCTGTTATATCATCAGTTAAACAGGATTTGGGGTTCATATATCTTTTGTCTCCGCTGGATTTTAGGTACATAGATATGGGTTGATAATTTTTGGTTCATGACATACTCTTATCACTGGACCTAGTTTTATTGCTTCCTTATTATAATTTTATGATTTATTCTATATGATTTATACTATATGATTTATACTATATTTATACTCTGTGATTTATACTGTAATTTTACACCAAATGTCCACAAACCCTCCATCCAACACAGAAGCTCAGTCTTAACAACAGTCTACATCTGACTTCTGGTTGCCCCCATCTCTTTGACCCTAGAAAGCTACCATCCAGAATTCTAAGAGGAATAATCCTCTAAAACATGTCTTATGGGGTAGAGGTGGAGAAGAAAAACACTCCCAAGTTCCAGACAACTAACTGGCCCAGGAATTTGTGCAACAAATCCATATGCAAGTTGGAGACTGCCGCACATCTGTATCTTATTCAGGCCAGTAGAGTGTCTGGTCTGAGCCAATTCATCTTGGTGGAGAAGACTTTGCAGGCCTGTGATGAAGGGGCAGGATGGGAGGAATTTCTTTGCCTTTGGATATGAAATGCTGAACAAAGACATGATAGTCTACTTTTTAAAGTATAGAATTAAGGCTGAATTTTTGTAGACTATCAGGACTGGGGTTCATCTTTAGGTAAAAGCTTATAAAGGTCTTCCATGAAGAGGAATGTTCTCACTTACCATGTAATGAAGCTCTGGTCTCCATCCTTCAACTACTTTCAGCTCTTTGGCTTGTTTCTCCTGGTAGAACTTCTATATTCCTAAATAAGTGTATGCTTCTCTCTGCTGAGTCATCACTCTTACTCATCACTGTTCAAGACCTAGCTCCCTTACGCCACCCTCCAGTCTTTCCCCATTACTTTTGGTTAGCTCAGCGTTTCTGAATTTACAAAATTATGATGGTCAGCATTGTTGTCTGAGCCAAGTAGTGTACCATGATTACATTTCTCCTATCATGTAACTTTTCCCTGGAGTTACTAATTCCCTTGACTGTCACTGGATTTGTTTTCTTTGTACTGATGTATAGGTCTTTCCATTCTTACAGTTGCTCAGTTCCATTTCCCACAGAGTTAATTTATCTGATACTCTGTAAGTTTCTCCCTACACCCTCCCTTCTGACTATTTCTCCTTGAAAACATCTTTCCTGGATCCTGGGTCTTCTTGCTCTAATCTGAACCAGTTGCTCTAAGGTGTGTGTCCTGGGGTTTTCTTTTGCCTCTTGCCTACATTGGATTCCCTATTTTCTTGAATCACATGTTTTCCTCATCCTTGTTTTGCTGTTTTGTGAGAAAAAAAGGCCCTGAGAAGGAGGGGCAGGAGAGGCAATTGTTTTAATATTTTGCATCTCTTACATGATCTTTCTTCTGCCCTCACATTGGAATGATGATTTGGTTATGGAATTCTAAACTGAACATGCTCTTCATTGTTCCTTGTCCTCTGGGTTCTAATGCAGTCTTCCGGCATCTGATGCCATTCTTACTCCTGAACCTTTGTATGTCCGAGTCTAGCACTCTCCCATTTGAAAGCTACTGGGATCTTTACTTTATCCGTAGTGTTCTAAAATTTCCCAGTGCGCACATTTTTCATTCACGATACTAGGCTCTCAAGGCCTTTCACTTTTCAGATTTATAAGTTTCAGTTCTGGAAGTGTTTCTTATCTTACTTACTTGAGAATTTTCTGTTTTCTTTCTTTTTGTCAGTTCTAATTATCAGCTGTTCAGTGTTCTACACTGATACTCTAATTTTCTCATGTTTTTCTTTCATTGTCTATTTCCTTAGATTTTCTTGACTTTGTCTTCCAGTCCTTCTACTGGAGTTTTTCTTTTGGCAACCCTGTTTTTCTTTTCTAAAGCTTTTCCTTATTATTTGTTACCTTTTTAGAGCTTCACTTTGTTTCATGAAGCAGTATTTTTTCTTTTCCGCCCTGTGGACATTAATTGTAGTTTTTTGGATGTTTTCTTCTGCTCCCTGTATGGTTTCCCTCACCTTAAAGGTCCTCTCTTTCCTCCACCATGTTTATTGGTTTACATTTCTGTCCAACATCTTTGAGGATTTCCCCAAATGTCTGATATTTCTTAGCGTAAGTTTATAATTAAGATCAAAGGCCATATTTAAAATTATCTTTAACATTTTATTCTTTAAATAGGAATCGTCTTTGATTTTCTGATATAAGTTTGTAAAATATTCAAGTAATGCAGAGAAATGAAAATTCTCTCATAATTCTGCCTTCTAGAGAGAACCACTATTTTTAAAAATCCTTCATGTTTTTATGCATATATAAACTTATTTATATGAATGGAATTATAACATAGAGTGTTTGAAACCTGTCTTTTATTACTATCACTAGGCCCTTAGTATCTTTCTATGTCAGAACACATACTGTACACTTTTTAATGGTTATAACATTTATTTAACCAGTCATCTATTGTTGGAAACATTTAGGTTTCCAATTTGTTTCTATTATAAGTAATGTTGTGCTATGTTTTGCTGTATACACGTTTTTGTCCACCTGTCTGACTGCTCCCTTAGGAAGAAATTCCTACAGGAAAATTGCTGAGAACATAGGGAGATACATATTTAAGATTGGAGATACTGTTTGTACATGAGAAACTTAGCGGGTGAGAGTCACTGCAGAATAATCAGACTATGAATTGCCTTTTCTTCAACAAGTCCCCAGATGTAGCTCCATATTGGTCTGTTCTCTGGGCCTTTCCATTAAGGGGCTGTGATCTTTTGTTAAGGGAGTATAAATCGGACTGCTGCATTTAGAAGGGAGGTGGGACAAGAGCCAGGCATCTCGTTGTTTCATATGAAGATGGGCAGCCACAGCCATCTCTCTGCTGCTTGCTGCTGTGCTTGTGTCTCTGAGTCTGTTTCTATTTCTCCAGGGAATACACTTCCCATCTGCTGGCCTTGCAGGGTGAAGGTGAGGATCCAAGATAGAGGAGGGAGTGAGTAACTGCTCTGTTGAAGATGTCAGCCCAACACTCTGGTTTCATGGGGCGTTTAATTCCCAGTTCTGAACCCCTGGTGCTTCCCATTCCTGAGGCATTCCCAGTTTGGGGATTCTGTTGGCTGGGCTGACTTCTTCTCAATGTCCTTCTGCGGTCACTTAGCTTTTACCCTTTTTGCTTGGTCAAGTCAATTACCACCCTTCACCTGCTTCCCACATGTGTATATTGTGGCCAGGGTTTCAGATGACTCCGGGTCTCATCAGAGGTGGAGTTTGTGTTTTTGTTTCTTGTTTCTCCTATTGTTCTGTGGGTGGTTTTCAGATGGGATATGGGGGATCAGAGAAATCAATCTACAAAATCTTAAAATTGGAAGTATACAATTGTTTAAATACAGTTATGATAAGGGTCCCCAAGAGATATGTAATGAGAGATTATAATAGTGGCACCTGCCAGGGTTTGGCCATCTGAGTAGGGAGGAAAAAACGGTCTTGAGGAAAGAATATACTTGTTACCCATGAAGAAAATTGGTCAATTGGTCATATCGGTCATTTTCTTTGAGACTTGGAGGACTTTGCCAGCATTTTATCTTTAGAATTAGGTATTTTAAACTTTATGAGGATATAAATTTTTCAAGATTTACTTATTTTTAGAGAAAGCACATGAGCGGCGGGGATGGGGGGGCAGTAGGGAAGGACAGAGGGAGAGAAAATCTCAAGCAGATTCCCCGCTGAGCACAGAGCCTGACTAGGGCCTCAATCCCATGGCCCTGAGATCATGACCTGAGCCAAAATCAAGAGTCAGACACTTAACTGACTGAGCCACTCAGGCACCCCATGGATGTAAACTTTTAAAAAGCAACAAGTGTTTAAACTGCTTAAATACAATGTCCATTGCAATCTCTTAAAGTGAAGGTATATTTTATTGGAGGGTGGAGATTCTTACTTTGAAATGTGAAGTCATTTTGATATTTAAAAATACTTTCTTCAAATCCTTAACTAGTAGTTTGTGTTACTCTTTCTTCCTTTGAACATCCTGAAGCTCGGAAAACTGAATCTCTATGTCTCAGGGACCACCCCATTCTTCTTTTCACTAAACAGCCATTCAGGCAACTTATTCTCCAAAAGGAAACACTGACACTTAATCAACAAAAGAAAGTTGTACTCTGTATCCTGTTGGTATGCAGACAAAAATAGCTCTTCAAAAATAGCAGATTGAAGTTGATAATAAAAATGTCCACTTTAATAGCGAGCCTCTCTATTCCTGAGATAAGCTCCACCATCCCAAGAAATGCAGCATGATTGGGTCAGAGTTGCTCTGTTTTGTACTCATGCAAATATAGACATTTTACACTGACTGTTGCTAATAAAGACTTGTGTGGGACCCACCTATTTGTACTTTTGTTATAGTCCCATTGTTAATATGCACAGTAGCACTTTTTTTTTTTTTTTTTTTTAATGAAGTGTAAAAGAGCAGGAAGCAGTAACAAAAACCCATCGGTAGAGCTGTCCTCAGTCAGGTTCTTTGAGTTGCAGCGACCGGGCCTGTAGCATTCAAGGGTTTCCTTCACGGACGGAGGTTTATTACAACCAGTGTCAGCCTTCCCTCAGCTCATGGGGTAGCCAAGGCTGTGCCTCAGGTATAGTGTCTAGAGGAATTGTCTCTAAATTCCGATCACACGTACGTTGACCTATTTTTAGGAGGTTCCATGTTCTCTGCGTACATCAAACAGAAAATTGAAGATGATCAAAGTAGTATACAAGAATAAAAAAATTTAAAATTTCTGCCCAGATCCCAGTGTCCCATTCTTACTTTAGAGCCTACCAGTTTGAAAACAAGGCCCCGTTGTATCCCTAAAATGCAAGTTCCTAGAATTTGTCTCTACCATAAGTGAATCACCCGGTGAGAAGGAGCAGTGTCTGGACAGGCTTAGGTAGGTGGTTTTTGTCTTCCCAATGTTCATCTAACCCTGTCCTTTAGGTCACTCTGCACTCATGGAAAATTCCCTTAGCAAGGCATTGGTACAGAAACCCAGCTCCCAGAAATCATGTTCCCTTCTGTATGATTTGAAAATCTTCTGCTGGCTATTTTTAAGTCCTCAAAGTCCAGGACAAGAAATGGAACTTCTAGATTAGTTGCAGATGCCACCCCCTCCCCCTTTTGTAACTGGATGTGCTTTAATTCAAAAGGAAACTTTTCAGGCCATTAAGCTTCAATACAGTTTAATGCCTTTGGGCTGTGGGGCTTGAAATCATAGAGAAGCCTGAATAAATGTTTTAAAAGAAAACCTGGAACACAAAGTACTTTTTTTTTTTTCTTACAGCAAATTTGTTTTTAGTTTTGTGATTTTCTACCTTGTTGAAATAAAAAAAATCTTGGTCATGTCCAGACTGCAAAAACCCAAGTGGATGGCCCAGCCCCATGCAGGAGTGGATGGGCCAAGTGTGAGGAGGTCTGGCTTGTCTTAGAGGGAGGAGGGCAGTGACCTCGGCCTCCTCCTGCTCGTAGTTTTAAAATAGTCCCAAGTGACCAGTTTGCATTCTAGGCCGTAGTAACTCTTTTGCAGAATGAATAATATTTTCTTAAGCACTCTTAAGTTCTCATTCACGGCCTATTTTACAAATGATTTAATGAATAAAAATATGCTGTTTATAAGTCCCCAAGTGCATATTTTTTAGAATGGCTAAGAGAGTCGCTTTGTTTACACACATTTAATACAATGGCCAAGTGGGATGTTATTGTGGTCAGGACTCCCTCAAAATGATTTATGGGGAAAAGTGCTATCAGCCCGGTCATCTTTTTTCAGGATCAAATTCGATTTTAACACTTGATTCGCCTGAACTTGCATGGACTCTCGCCCTCCCCTCCCCTTTCAAGTGGGGAGCCTAAGGTTTGTGGATACACAAATAGCTTGCTCCAGCATGAGCCAAAGGCGGTCAGGCATTCCAGAGCAAAGTTGGGTTATCTGAAAATCTAGCCAATGTGCTGCTTATAAACTTAGAGTGAAACCTCCTTAGTCAGAAGAGCTCTGATAACCGAGATAAGAGCTGGGCTCTTCCCTCCAGACTGCAGAAAGGATCTGTCAAGCAAATTAATAATCCACCAAGGCTTTAGTGTACATGCTGTTTGAAGCCTGGGGAAGCAGCCGATCATGTACAATCAGAATGCTAATAATGAATTGTTTTTCTATGAGTTAATCAGGTCCCTAAGTTACCTCTTTTTTTAGCACTGTCCTGCAAGCTGTATTAGTTCTTATGTGGGATTTAAACAAATAAAATGGCATTGGTTTAATATATTCTCTAATTCAGAGGACACTGAGTTCAAAAGTCTTACGGTACCATATGCCATCTTTTATGTAGCAACATGCTAGCTTTAAGTGTTCTAATTTTTAAAATTAGTTTTATTCATAAATTTGCTGTCATCTAACCTATGGGGGGTGGGGTTCTGAATACTTTTATTGTTTAAATTTAACAATCATTCTCATTTTAAATACGAAATTGCTTTTGAAAAATCATCCCCCATCAAGAAAGAAAATTAGGTTTATTGTTTTTTAAGCAGTATCTCATGAGCCACTCCATTAAGAGTAGCATAGCTTGAGACAAAATTTAACTGAAAAGAGTATGTCCTTTCAAATTGTTAGGTGGACATATTAACATTTTATTTCCTTTTTAAGTGGACTTCCTAGGAATAATCTATAACCCTTGAATAAATTTCTAAAAATGTACCCTTTGTTGTTTTTGTGGTGTTTTAGGAATATCAGGAAGCTTATAATTCTGGTAAAATGGAAGAAAGGACTTAAGTATTTATTTCTCAGTAGCAAAGAGGACCCAATGATATTATACTTTATTATGAAGCCCCCAAATTAAAAATTAAAAAAAGGAAAAAATAACTAGGGGTCACATATTTATACACCCCTGTAAAGGCAAAGTCAGTATTTGACTTGAGTTGTTTAACAAATCTAGCTCAAATCAATCCAACTTCATCAACCACAGGCCACTGAAAACCACACAGAGGGATTTAGGAAGTGCGCTGCCCAGGTCAGGGATGAGTGAATCAGAATTCTTTTGAAGAGCTAAAGCTTTAAGTTGTTAAGTGTTTAAAGTGGGAAAAGTCATCTTTTTTTTTTTTTTTTTAATTGGAAAACTGAGGTCAAGCTAGAGTGGTACAGTGCCCCTTTTCAGCTGAGAATAATATTGAATTGATTGGAGGGTGGGAGATCTTGATGATCAGTTTTCAAATAAGGATGCCATTCTCTGGAATTCTGCATTAAACACAGTTTCATCTTCACCTTGAGAGGTAGTTATTCTCATCCTGCAAAAAGCATTTCCTGTGTGGTGGTAATAACACAATGAAATTTTATCAGGAGTCTCTGTAATGTATAGTCATCAATGAATCTAACAAGGATACATTTTATAAGAAAAATCAATAAGAGAAAATGATTATATTGTTGACTGGAGCCAGCATCCAGAAATGAAAAATAGGAGGGAAAATACCACTTTGCATTGGACGGGGTTTCAGTGTATATAATGTGCGGGGGACCTTCTCTTTGAAGTTATTAGGTCTCTCATGAAACAACAGGCAGCGAAGGGATGAAAATACTTCAGCCCTTTTTAAATGTCAAAAACAACCTTAAAACCACTCTTTCATCTCTAATCTATTGTTTGAATAAAGTGCAGTTTTCTGTCCCACTGAAATGTTTATATGTTTCAGTTGAAATATGTTGTGAGCCACTGTTTGGAGATGCTCATATTTACAAATGGGAGAAACTATTCAAATAGTGAACTGAAAAAAAAAAAATCAGTGATGGATTCCACCAGATAGACCTCTGGAAAACATGGGAAATGAATTTTTTAAACCTCCGAAGACAGGAGATTTTGTATTTATGTGTCATCTACCCAGCGTTGTTTCTAAATACTCAGAAGAATGAACACATGCTTGGGAAAGAGCAACTGAAACACATTATAAAGCAGAGTACAAAATAGTTAAGATTCTGAAGTGTACTCAATGTAATTGAGACTGTCTTTAATAACCACTTTTTAATACGATGGCTATATAATTCCATCATAATCCTCTAATTTTTCATCCTTAAAAAAGTATCTTAACTTGAAATTGTAAAAGTTGATAGATTGTTTGACAGGTGTTGTCATTAAATTTGAAATATGCATTTATTACCATAAATGCATCAGATTCTAGATTATGGTTTTATTTTGATACCTTAATTCTACCTATCTTTTGTTTTTAATTTTTTTAGAGAGAGAGTATGTGCATCCGTGCAGCGTTGGGAGGGGCAGAGGGAGAGGGAGAGAGAGAATCTCAAGTAGTCTCCATGCCTGTGGCTGTATACCGGGCTCCATCTCATGCCCTGGGACCATGACCTGAGCCAAAGTCAAGAGACGGTCACTTAACTGACTGAGACACCCAGGCGCCCCTTAATTCTTCTTATTTTTATCCTTTTATTTTTAAAGCTTTTATAAAGGTGTATGTAGATACAATTTTTTGAAAAAGACAGATGATTTTAAAGGCTTAAAATTAAGAACAGCAGCCCCTGGCAGCCTTTCTCTCCTGACTCCTCTTCAGTGGCAACAAGTTTTAAATCTAACTTGTTCTAGTATTTGTGATCGTGTTTCTGAATAACATCCTTACACTGGTATTTAAAATTTTCTTTTTGGCCTTTAGGTATTGCATTTGAGTTTCCTACCTTTAATGGCGAGGTTTAGCTTTCACACCATTCCTCCCTGCAAACACCCTCACTCATTTTGGTTAGATCAGTATTCAAAGTCTTTGACTAATGTATGTCTTTTCATAGGTGTCTATGATGATACCAGTTCTTTTACTGTCTGTTGTGGTTATTCTCCCTGGAATCAACAAGTCTCTTTCTCGTTTTCAATTGCTTTTATTTTCTGTTTTAGTTCTAGTTTATTCCCAAATCTTGGACATAGGGGTACGTTTTCTCAGATGACAATAAAATCAGGGAGCCCTTCTCTAACATACATCCTTCCAGAATCCCTTCTCACCTTGCTCTTGTTTAGACCGGCTCCTGGCTGATGTCCAGCAAACTCCCTTTACCATTACTGCATAGACTCCCTGTGCTTTTTTCTCTCTGTTAGATCCCTTGTTTCCTGGATCCCAAATCTTCCTCCTGTTTTATCTCCCCCTTGGATAGTAAGCCTCTAGTCTAGCAGCTTCCTAATAAAAAATGCAGAGAAAGTGATTTTTTTTTTAATTTTTGCTTTTCCAAAAATGTTTTTATACTGTCTTCACATTTGATCAATAGTTTGGCTGCAAATGGAATTCTTTTACGCAAGTGATTTCCCCTCGGTATTTTTGAGGCATTATTCCATTGTCTTCTTGTTTCCAATGTTGCCATCATGATTTCTTATGCCATCCTTTGTATATATGAAATCACCAGAGCTCCTGGATTTCTTCTTTGAGTTTCTGGAGTTCTGAAATTTCATGATTATGAGTTTTGATATCAGCCTTTTATCGTTTACTTATATTGGTTACTTGAAAAGCCCTCTTCATACGGAAACTTACATACTTCTCTGAGGGTTCATTCCCGGTGTTATTTCTTTGATGATTTCCTCCTCACCTCATTCCCTGTTCTTTCTTTGTTAAACTGCTATAATCAGAAGCTGGACTTCCTGAACAAATTACCTAAAATTTTTCATTTTATTTCCTCCAGAGTCATATATTTACTTTCTTTATTTGATTTGTGGGAATTTTCCTCAACTGTATCTTCCAGTCATTCTACTGCTTTTTGTTTCCATTTCAGGGATCATAATTCGGAAGAATTCTTTACTGTTATTTGAATGTGTCTTTTAAAATAATATATTTTTGATGATCTGACTTATTTTTTGATGTCTTCTTCTGTCCCTACATTATTTTTCATTTTCTCCATGTTGGATCCACCCTTTCTTCCTTCCTTCTTCCTTTTCTGTCTCTCATGTTAGAAGTGTTTCCTAAATGTCTAATGATTTCTGACTGTTTAAGTTGTCAGAGTATCTCTGCCATGGGATCTGGTAGCTGTGTTCATGTGTGTGCATGTGTCCAAGTCAGTACCAGATGACCAGTAAGCCTCACTGTTAGGAAACTTCCATTCTTCCACGGGGGAGTGCCCGAAGCTTCTCACATTCACAGATTTTTCTCTTGAGCATGGTTGGTTTTTCTTAGAGAGGAATCCTGCCTGGGCTCCCAGCATTCTTGGAATTCAGTTAGGAAAGGGTGTTATTCTGTATGCAGACTTCCTATTAGTCCCGTTTCCAGTTAGGAAATCCTGTGCTTTGCTGTGATTTGTAATCCTGTATTCAAAATCACTCTGATTCAACTTTTCTAGAGAATAGACCTCTAGAATTCTGCCAAGTTAGGACTAGGGCACTGTCTAAGCATGCTGGCTGGGGAAGGGAGTCTGTTGTATATGACTGCTGTGGAATATATAGATTTGTATCAATCCTTCTGTTTTCAGTTCCCTACAGGCCTACCTCCAGAGGTATCACGTGCCTCCAATTCCTGTGCCTCTCAGGGTTCTGTGGTGCAAATATATTTGCTCCACTGCTGGCTTTCGTTTCTGGTTATCATTGTTTGTTTGTTTGTTTGTTTGTTTTTGAGTTTGCTGAGACAGTTCCGACTTCTTTATGGCTTTCCAAGCTTCCACAATTTTATTACTGTTACCTCCTCACCTGTTCTTTTAATCCTTGTGAGTGAACACTTTTTCAAAAATTATTTAATTAGCACTTCAGTGGCAATTTGGAAGGGAATAATGGCAAGAGCATCTGCTGAATCTAACCATGTTTAAATAGAAACTTCTATTTTCTGAATGTTTTGATTGTCCTTCCTCTGTTAGACTTGCTTGCTCTTTCTTCTCTGGTTTCCAGAAGAGAGTTCTCTGAGGCTCAGGCTTATGTCCTTCCTTCTCTTTGCTGTTTACTCTGAAGACATCATAAATACAATTGCTCTTAGGCTGCATACTTCAAGCCTGTATCTCCGATCTTGTTTGTCATCTAAACTTGCATTTCCATCAAAACTCATAGTTCCATATTTCCATCAGCCCAGAATGGCAGAGATGAGGATAAAGCAGTTAGGTCCCAGGTGCAGAATTTATATAAAGAGTCATGTGACCTGAGACGTGAGAGTGAGCACCTTCTTAAATTTTGCATCCTCGGTTCCATGTTATTCCCACCCTAACCCCAGCCCTGCCACCTTGTACCTGTGGCCATGTTGGTTATCTCATCATCACCCAACCTACTGATGTCCAGTGCCAAGTTCATCAACATTCTATTCACAATCCTTCTCTCTTCCCTCATCTGTATTTCCTGTCTTTGTCAATAGCACCACCAATCTACTTGTCAGATCCAGTCGCTCCTTTGCCAATTCCTTTATAGTCTGACTCAATGTTTTATTTATTTGTCCTTCAAAATATATTTTTCATCTATCCCTCCCAACAGGGATTTTAGCTCTTGAAGCCTTGAACAAAAACTTTGCCTACACCAAAATTCCTTACTATTTTCATCACTTCTCTCCTAAAATCTATAGTTCTTTTCCCCACACATTTACATACAAAGCACCTACTGTACTTCCACAGTCATCTATTATCTGACTTCATGCTGATGAATTCATCTCTCTTTTAAGATTCAATACAGGTCATAGCTCTGTGGAGTTTTCAGCCACTACTCATGGCTGACCAGTCTGTTTAGTTTCTTCCTTTCTGTTCCTTTAGTCCTCATTGTCAATTTCACACTGAAACATACACTGACTTGCGGCACTCCGTGCCTCATGGCCGTTTCCTACTAGTTGGTCCAAAGCTAACTTCATCATCTTCCCATTCACAATCCACCTCTCAGCCAAATTCATTTGTCTGCCTCTGATATTTTCACTTAAAATTCTATCAATTTTTCCTATAAAACGTATCTCAGGTTCTCACACCTGCCTCCTCACCTAGATGGTAAGCTCCTGAAAGGCAAGGTGCATGTGTTAACCTGGCTTCTTACAAAGTCTAAGCAAAGAGAAGGCCCTCAAATTTTCCTTGGTAAGTAAGAAAAGCTCCTCTTAATATTTCACACAATAGCTCCCCATGAGAACAGAGGACTAATTTGTCTTTCTCTTAAAAGAATATCATTTCAAAAGCAAAGGATATTGTAAGCTTATCCCAATCCAAGATCCATATCACCATTAAGTATATATTTAAAAATATTTGTGTAGTTAGGTAAGACATTTTAAGCTGTCTGTTGAAATTGTCTGAAATGCCTACGGTATAGTCATTCAAATATATTTATGATTACTCTGATTTTTATGAAGCTAGAGCTTTATATAAAAGTTCATACAATGTAACTTTCTAAACACCACGAAACACAGCCCTCTAAATACACTGGGTCCAGTAATGTCTCTGCAGACCATCTCTACTTTCCAGCTTCTCTCCTTGATAAGGGTCTATGGTTTCATCACTAATAACAGAGATTTGAAAGCAAAGAAAAGGCAAGCAATAATTGTAAGGATTCTGTGATAAACTTTTCAGCCTTTGCAGAATACTTCACCTGGTATCTTATTCAATTATTTCAAACTTTCCCCAGCAACAAATCTCTGCAAATTATCAAACTACCAGTTATTTGAGAAATGAGAAATTCAATTAGGAAATGGTAGTGGGGTTGACAAGTACTTCTTTGGGAAGATGTGAAGTTTGAATTTAGGACTGAGTCTCAAAGGACCTAGCATCTGTGAGCAGTTTATGAGGGCAGAGTGTCCCAGATTGTGGCAGGTTTCCTGGTTTTCAGACCTGGACTCAACCCTGCTTGATTCTCCAGTGGGGTCTTACCGTGTTTGTGGTGGTGATCCAGTCACTCATGGGATCCCTGGCTCCGTGTTCACTGCATTCCCAGCACCTGCCCACGGTCACTAACAAGGATCTGCTGGTTGGCCCTAGAGCTGCTCTAAATTAACTGTGCCCATGAACCAACTGGGATCTTAATGTGCAGGTACTGATCAGGTGGGTCTGGGTCTAAAGAAGCTCCAAATGGTGCCACTGCTGTTCGTCTGAAGAACATTCTTTAAGCAGTAAGGATATAGGAATATATGAGAAGAACTCGTCATGCTCCATGGTGTTATTTTTACAAGTTAAAGTGCTACAGACATGCCAATCTTCCTTATACTGAGTTGACACGATCTCTTACTGACAATTACAGACCCATGATTCTGGACTTGATTTCCATCTCCTAGTGTCCCAGTGGGTATGTTGTTCTCCCATCCGAGAAACAGGCAGTGCAGACAAGCATGTTTTCCTTGAAATCACAGGGTCTGTGCTGATTAGACCTCTTGGGAGCCAAGGGAACTATTCACAACCCCTCGGGGTCCTGCTCATTTGGGGACTTGGGGCGTTTCTAATGCCATCCAGCTCTGAGTAATTGGATCTTCATTTTTAAGAGTGCTGCTCCGAAGTCCTTAGCTTTGACAAACATTCAGGGGTCCCACTGCTGGCTGGCAAGGCTGCCTGTGACTCCAGGACTCTGATTTATGGGGCTTCTCCCCTGCCTGTTCAGCAGGGAGTCACTTGCCAGATACTCAAACAGAAATATGACTCTGGGTGGTGATAAACATTCTGAGAAGAGGGCATGAAATGTGACTGAGAAAAGAACTGAAAAACAAAATAACATTTTATTCACTGAGCTATACTCGGCTTCTATCTCTGTGAGATAGATGGTGAATGTCCTTCCTTCGGGTGGTAGATACAGAAGCATGAAGCTCTGGGTTACGGAGGGCAGGCTGAGCAGATTTTCACAGGCTGCTTTTGCCTGGCAGTTCAGAAGGATTGATTCATTTTAAGATGGGGATATCTCCCTTTACAAATGGATTTTATTTAATTTTGGGTAACCTATTTATTTTCCAGGACATGTTGAGTTGCTATTTGTTTGAGCTGAAAGACATTGGTTCTGAACCGATATTTGTCTGTATTTGCCTATTTGAGAGGACTGGCCTCTGTGAAATTTGACATGATAGCTCAGATTAGTTTTTGCAGCTATCTAGTCACTGGATTAAGGAGGATTTTAAGATGAGACCAAACAAGGGAGGACTGAATTAATTGAGCGTAGTCTTTAATCTCTCGTTCTAAAAATGTGGCTTCCAGACCAGCAGCATCGGTTTACCTTGGAACCAATTAGAAGTGCAAATTCTTTTTTTAAAAAAGACTGTATTTATTTATTACAGAGAGAGATAGTGAGAAAGGGAACACAAACACAGGGAGCTGGAGAGGGAGAAGCAGGCTCCCCACTGAACAGAGAGCCTGATATGGGGCTTGATCTGCTGGGATCATGACCTGAGCCAAAGGCAGACGTCCAATGACTAAGCCACCCAGGCACCCCTAGAAATGCAAATTCTTAAGCTCCACTCCAGACCTACCGAATCAGGAATCCATGTGTTTATCCCCCCTGAGATCCATCTGTATTTTTATTATGTATTTACCCCAACCATTTATAGAAGACTTTAAGGTAAAAAGTAAAAGATCTCCCCAGTCCCCAGCCTTACTCTCCCAAGTGCTTCATCCTTTGCAAAAATAGCTGAGTTTATTTAACTCTTAATTTTGAAATAATTATAGATTTATAACAAGTTGCATAAAGAAATATACAGGGAGGTCTATGTACCCTTCACCTAGTTTCTGCCAATGCTAGCGTCTTGTAGCAGAGTACAATGTCAAGACCAGGAAATTGACATTGGTACACTCTACAGAGCTTATTCATTATTCCCCCACTTTACATAAACCCGTGTGTGTGTGTGTGTGTGTGTGTAGCTCCTGGCAACCTTATCACATGCATAGATTCTAGGAACCATCATCACAATCAAGGTACAGAAATGTTCCATCATTACAAGGTCTCTTGTGTTATCTCTTTGTAGCTACACCTGCTTCCTTCCCCTCCACTCCCATCCTTAACCACTGATAACCATTACTCTGTTCATTTCTGTAATTTTGTTATCTCAATTTTCTTTGTTATTTGTAAGTTTATATTTGTTATATAATTGAAATCTCATACTTCAGAGATTGGCTTTTTTTAAGACTTACTTTAATTCCCTGAGATTCATTCATGTTGTCACGTGAATCAATAGTTTCTTCCTGTTCAGTGGCTAAGGAGTAGTCCATGATAAGGATGTCCCACAGCTGGCTTAACCACTCATTCATGGAAGAACATCTGGGTAGTTTCCCGTTTTTGACTAATATGAATAATGTTGTTATAAACATTCTTGTACAGGTTTTTGTGTGAACACAAGTTTTTATTTCTCTGGGCTAAATGCCCAAGAGCGTATTTACTGGGTGATAGTGTAGTTTCATACTTAGTTTAAGAAAAAAACCTGTGAAATTGCTTTCCAGAATGGTTGTATCATTTTATATTCATAACAGCAATGTATGAGACCAACCCACTTTCTGGCCATTGCTTTTAATTTTATCCATGTACTCTGAAATGTATATAGTGATATCTTATTATGATTTTAATTTGCATTTTCCTAATAGTGAATTATTTTGAACATCTTTCCATGTGCTTGCATGTCATCTATGTATTTTTTTGTGAAATGTTGGTTTGCATCTTTTCCTGTTTTCTAGTTAGATTGTTTGATTTTTACAATTGAGTTTGAGAGTCCTTCAGATATATGATTCATTAATATTTTCTCCCATTCTGTAGCTTTTTTGCAGAGAAAAATTTTCAAGTTGTAATGAACTGTAATTTATCAGCTTTCTCTTTTATGAATTGTGGTCTTGAGGCCAAGTCTAAGAGCTCTTCTCTTAACTCTGGGTCCCAAAGATTTCCTCTTATTTTTTTTTTTTCCTTAAAGTTTTACAATTTTCCATTTAAGACTATGATCCTTTCTAAGTTAACTATGTTGAATAAAAGCAGTAACAGAGGACACCTTTACCTTGTTCCCAGTTCTATGGAGAAGGCATCCAATCTCTCACCATCAAGTGTGATGTTAGCTGTAGATGTTCTTATCAAGATGAAAAAGTTCTCCTCAATGCCTATCTTGAGTGTTTATCTTGAATGAGTATTGAATTTTGTCAAAAGCTTTTCCTTCCTCAGTTAATATGATATGATTTTTCTTCATTAACCTGTTAATTTGTTGGATTACACTGTTTGATTTCTGATTAAGGGAACAGATTTGCATACCTGGAATAAATTTCACTTAGTTGTGATATATAATTATTTTTATATATTACGGGATTCCGTTTGCTAAAATTTTGTTGGGAATTTTTGTGTCTAAGTTCATGAGAGATATTTGTTTTTAGGTTTTGTTGTTGTTTGCTGTTTGTCTGACATGAATCAGACATGAATTTTATATACTCTTTCTCCGAGTTTTTGTCTCATAGAATGAGTTGTTCCCCCCTCTTCTTTTCTCCGAAAAAGACTATGTAAAATTCATGTTAATTCTTCATTAAGTGTCTGGTAGAATTCTCCAGTGAAACTATCCAAGCCCAGTACAGTTTTGGGAGGACTTCTACTTATGAGGACTACTTTTATGAGTTTAAATTCTTTAATGGTCATAGGACTATTCAAATTATCTGTATCATCTTGGTTGGTAGTTGGTAGTTTGTGATTTTCTAGTGTGATTGGTACATTTCTTCCAAGTTATCAAATTTATGAGTGTAAAATTGCTTGTAGTACCCCCTTATTATCATTATAATGACTGTACCATATAGGTTGAAGTATATGTCATTCCTGATATTAGTGATTTATATCTATTCTCTGTCTTTATCAGTCTTGCTCTAAGTTTATTAACTTTTTTGCTTTTAAAAAAGGGTTTTTTAAGTTGATCTCCTCTATTATTTTCTTATTTTCAGTTGTATTGGTTTCTTCTCTTTATTATATCCTTTTTTCTTTTTGCTTTGGATTTATTTTGATCTTTTCCTGTTTCTTGAGGCAATAACTTAGTTTATTGATTTGAGATTTTTTTCTCTTTTCTAATATAAACATGTTTTTTTCTCAGTACTGCTTTAGTTGTGTCCCACAAATTTATTATGTTGCATTTTTCACCTTCAGTTTAGTGCTATGAATTTTTAAGATTTCTTCTGAGATTTCCTTTTTAACTCATGGATTATTTGGAAGTGTGCTGTTTTATTTCCAAGTGTTTTGAGATTTACCAGTTAACTCTCTGTTATTAATTCCTAGCTTGATTCCATTATGGTCAAAGAACATACATGTACGATTGCTATTCCTTTAAATTTGTTGAAATTTGTTTTATGTATATGTTCAGTGGCGACTTGAAAAGAATGTGTATTCAGTGCTTGTTGGGTTGGAATTAGATCCTGTTGGTTGATGGTGTTCTTCAGATCTTTACATCTTTGCTGATTTTCTGTCTAGCAGTTCTATTAATTGCTGAGAGGAGTATTGAAGTTCCCAGCTGCAATTATGGCAGTCTGTGTTTGAACAAGCCTTCCAGATGGTTCCGATCATGCTGAAGTTTGGGAACATGTACCTTTAACTCTTTGTGAGTTTCAACTTCATGAAAGAAATCACTTTGAATGTAGAGAAAATGTAAGTTGTTTCATGACGTTGAAACTCCCTAGCTCTGGCCCTTTCTTCCAATCTATCTTCCTGACCATAACTAGGTATGTTCTCCCCAAAAAATTTCTCATCATATCACTTCCAGGGAAGCCTTCAATGATTCTTTACTGCCCCTTGAATTAAGCCATCCTCTATGGTCTCTATTCTCCATTAAACTAGATGAGTCATAATATAAAAAATATATATTTTACTAATATATAAAAAATACGTATTTGTCTTTGTTCTTGTTTCTGGCACAGAGCTCATAAAAGCCTTGGAATTTTGTAAGTATTGAGAGTGGCAAATGTGTCTTTTGTTATGTTAATGAAGTGACTTTTGGATGGCACCTAAAGTTGAAAGCTGGTTGCCAGGAGAGCTAACCATGTGATTTTAAGATGGGAACTTTCAAATCCCACTCACTTGACCTCTTGTGGGGGGAGATCGTCTGGAGGTTGAATCCGTCCCTAAGGACCAGCGATTTAATCAACATTGCCTATGTAATGAAGCTTCCAAAAAACAAAAGGGAGAAGGTTTGGAGAGTTTACAGGTTGGTGTACACACAGAGATGAGAATCATGCTGGGAGACAGCTTGGAAACTCCATGCCCCTTCCCACATGACTTGCCCTGAATTATATCCTTTTTTTTTAAAAAAAAGATTTTATTTATTTATTTGACAGACAGAGATCACAAGTAGGCAGAGAGGCAGGCAGAGAGAGAGGGGGAAGCAGGCTCCCTGCTGAGCAGAGAGCCTGATTCAGGGCTTGATCTTAGGACCCTGAGATCATGACCTGAGACGAAGGCAAGGGCTTAACCCACTGAGCCACCCAGGTACCCTGAATTATATCCTTTTATAATAAAGTGGAGATCCAGTGAGTAAAATACTTCTCTGAATTCTGTGAGCTACTCTAGGGAATTGATTGAATGCAAGGAGGTGGCTGCTGGAACATCCAATCTATACCCAGTGGGTCAGAAGCACAGATGTGGCATCCGAGGTAGAGGGTAGTCTTGTGGGACTGAGACCTTAACTATGGAATCCAATGCTATCCCCAGGTAGATAGTGTCAGAATTGAGTTGAATTGAGGGACACTCAACTGGTATCTGAGAATTGCTTGGTAGGGAAGGAACTCTGCAGCCTTTTCCACCATATTGGAGTTGGGTCCCAGAACCATTTTAATCTTACATCCACCCTGTGCCTTCCTTCCTCCGAGTTTTCCTATGCAGTTTGTTTTTACCTGGGATGTCCTCCTTCCATATTTAAATCTGTTGAAATTTTCCTTGTCTTTCTGACCATCCCAAATAACACCTTCTTCATGAAGACTTTTTTTTGGATCTGAACAATATATAATTTCTCCTTTTTTGGAATCTTTAAGAGAGTTTATTTCTCTCTTTCCCATTTTTCACATTATCCTTCTTTAAATTAGTTGGGATTTTATCTTTTCTCTCTTGCTAGGTTGAAAGTTTATTGAAGCAAGGACTCCATCCTTGTATTTTCTGTAGTATCTCTTGGATGGTTCCTTAAAAATACTTCAGAAGTATTTGCTAAATTGAGTTTCCTGGACAGTTAATGGCACTTAATGGTCCATTGCTTTGTTCCTCTGAAATTAAACATCTCCAAAAAAGTTAAAAGAGTTTTCCCTTTTTAAAACCTAAAAGTAAAATATTTTTCAATGAAAGAGAATTCATTGTAAATTTATAATGCACTTGAAGTGGACTTGAAATATATTTTAAGTAGTGGTAGCATTATAATAAGATACATAGAAATATTATATTATAGTCAATGTTCATAGTGATTCTAAGTGTGTCTGTACCCCTCTTTTCCATTCCTATTGCTATTCTCAAGGGCTGGTTCTAGTGATTTATTCTATGCATTATTGCAGTGTTTCTCAAGCCTGCCTCGCCATAAGTGTAGCCTAGGACACTCACTAAGATGCAGATTTCTTAGCCTCACTCCAGAGCTTGAAAGAATGGTCAAGAATCTATATTTTTACCAAACATTCTATTTGATTCTAATGAATCAGGCCATTCATTGCCTTCTAATAGTTACAATTTCTCATCTCCCCAATCCATGGTTCATCTGTCATGTTACTTAATTATCAGTTAAACTGCAAACTATTGTCATTAAAGATTTGTAATTGAGGGGATAATGTCTCTGAATGCCTGATTTTCTAAATGAAAGGAACTGTCATAGTGGTCTAATATATTTATTAATTCTAGAATGCTTTAGGATCCTCAATATGAGTATGAAAAATCCCATTCCTTTCCTCTTCCCAGAATAAAATATTGGATATTATGAGAGCAAAAGAAAAAAAGTTTTCACAGCATAATATAGAAATATAGGAGAAAACAATACGGTACTGCCTTGTCTGTGTTTTAGGGCAAACTGAAGAACTGATACAAAATGATTTTAGGAGCTTCTGGGAACATGATGGATAGACCGACTAACACATTTGATGCTTTATAGTATAAAACAGCTAACTACTTGTAAATAGTATGAAGAAAATTTATTCCAAAATTCTTCTAATGTCTACAGATGTTGACATGCAATTGACAAGTAGCAACTTTGAGTACCATAAAGCATAATAACAACACTACCATCTTACCTTTTGAGTCTAAAGAGACTTTAGGAGGTATCTTATTTAAGGGTACCTGGGTGGCTCAGTAGATTAGGCATCTGACCCTTGGTTTCAGCTCAGGTCATGATCTCAGGGTTGTGAGATCGAGCCTCGGAATCAGTATGGAGTGTGCTCAAGCTTCTCTCTGTCCCTCCTGCTGTGCTCTAACTAAAATATATAAATAAATAAAAACTTTTTTAAAAAAAGTATTTAATTTAATCTTGCATTTTATTTTATTATTTTAAAGATTTTATTTATTTATTTGAGAGAGAGAGAGAGTACAGAGGGAGAGTGAGAGGAAGAAGCAGCCTCCCCTGGGATCATGACCTGAGCTGAAGGCAGACACTTAACTGACTGAGCCACCCGGGTGCCCCAATCTTACATTTTAAAAGACAATAAAAATGGTGAAAGTTGAGCTATTATATCATGAAAGACACTCTTATAAATGTTTTGAACTTATAGCATCATTTAATCTCATTGCCTCTGAGATAGTTAGTTCAGTATTACTGTTTGCAGGTAAGGAAACAGGACAACAGAGAGGTTAAGTAGTTGGCCCAACATCACACTGCTTGTGGGGGAGGGTAGATTTGACCCTGCATAGTCTGACTCCAGAAATCTACTCTATTTTTGGTTGTTGTTGTTGTTGTTGTTGTTACAGAGATCTACTCTTAAGTGCCACCCTCTGCTAAGGAAATAAGACACTAGTACCCTGAGGCAAGTCACTTCTCCCCAGTGAAATTCAACTCTCTTGCTTTCTAGCACAATATTCTTTCTATCTCACCAGCCTATATAAAAACATGTCAAATAAATTGGTGATTTCTTTTGGACCCCTTACTGTTATCCGTAGAAATGTGTTACATTCATAGTTACAGAAAAGTAAATACTTTTTACTAATAGTCTCAGGAAAATCTTCCAAAGTTTGCCTGAATTTCAAGTCTACAGTCTTTCAGCACCACAGAGACATAAATAACTTAGTGCCACCATTACATTAATGAAAATATAAACACACTACAATAACCCAAACACATATCATCACTTAAGAATTATCTGTTTCGCATAAGAAACATATGTTACAGGATGAATTATGTCCCCATCCAAATCCATATTTTGAAGTCCTAATCTCCAGTAAGTAGCTCAGAATGTGACTGTATTTGGAGACAACAGGGCCTTTAAAAAAACAATTAAGGTAAAATGAGGTCATATCAGTAGACTCTAATCCAATATGAGTTGTGTCCTTAAAAAAGAGGAAATTAGGATCATGTGATGACACAGGGAGAAGGGGGCCATCTGCACACGAAGGAGACAGGTCTCAGGAAAATCCAAACCTGCTGACACTTCGATCTTAGGCTTCCAGCCTCTGCAACAGTGCAAAAATAAATTTCTGTTATTTAAACCACCCAGTCTTATGGCAGCCCAAAGAAACTCCTACAGGATAATTGTTAGAGCCTGTGAAGCCCCATGAACATGGGTACTTGAGAAAACCCTTCATTAAAGGGTTCTTTGTTTACTAACTGCTTTGCACAGAGCCATTAGCACAAAGCCTTGTCCATGGTACAACTGTCAGGGGTAATGCCCCCTGTACACCCCTCATCTCCCTTTACAGGAAGTTTAATTTGAATTTTCGCTGCTAAGGACTTCAGAAACATCTCCTCATTTTTTGCTCACCTCTTCAGTCACCAACTTCTTTAAACCCAGGACAAATACAGTAACCGAAGTAACCCTGACCATCCTCCTGGCTTTCCACGTCTTTAGCCAAGGTTCCAGACTGAAGTGTAGCAGCAAGACGAAAAGGGTGGGAGTTCAGCCTTCACCTGAAGCCTGTGGCACAATCCATAGTTAGGCCATTTTACCTCGGAGTTGTCTGCTTGGAGGAAAATTTCTGTTCTGCAATACTTGGTGGGGATAAATTAAAAGAGAGAGAGAGAGAGAGAGAGAAACATACTTTTAGAACATGGGATTTGGAAAGCTCTAGCAATTGTAAGGGACACTGAGGAAACTGTACTCTTTGCCCCGATGCTTCCACAGTGAGGGACCGTGACAAGTATTCTTGGGGAAAAAACATGCTTTGAAGCGTTACTCTTCTATCTGGAACTTTCGAATTTAAAATGCTACTCGAACGTACACATTATTTGTCAGTTTATCTTGAAACTGTTCATTGCATGCCCTGTATCTCTTCCTCCAAACTCAAAGGAATATTACAAGTTTTCTCTTTTAGGTCTTTTGCAAAACAGCATGAGCAAAAGAATATCACTTTTCTGTTGGAATGAAATATGTGTATGGGTGAAGAGAAGGAGCCTGGATTCCCTGCACATTTACTTCTCAGTCTTGTCATAAATATCAATACATAAGAATAAAAAACAGTCTTGCCAAATACTCAACCACCAGAGAATTCCTCAAGCAGAGTTATACTGGGGCCAAGCGCTGGTTGTCAATTTCGATAGAATGTGAAATAATTTAGTGCCTTTAGATACCTAAAGCACCAGGAAATGACAAACATGACAACCGTAATAATAAGGAAAAAAGAAAGAAAGAAAGAAAAAGACAATTCTGACATGTTCCGGGATTTCTAATTGTGTCAGATTTTAAATAAGTTTTGGTGTCTTTAAGTCCATAAAGTATTAGGAAGTGGTGAAAAAAAAAACAACACAAACACAAGAATAGTTAAATAATAAGAACAAAATTTGAAATGATGTTAGGAGTTCTAATCATGTCAGATTTTATACGATTTTTAGTTTTCTTTAGTAGATAATACAATTCACTAAATATTATCATATGTTGGTTGGATGGAAGACTAAGAAGGAAATGTGTATTTTTAAGCACATTGCTATAGTTACCGTTTTCCAAGAGCATACAAGGAAGTACAATATTATGAAGCAAAAGTAAGATGATTTTTTAAAAAGATTTTATTTACCTATTTGAGAGAAGTCGGCGGGGGTTTGGAGGGGGAGAGAGGCAGAGTGAGAAGCAAGCTCCCCAGTGAGCAGGGAGCCAGACCTGGGGCTCGATCCCAGGACCTCGGGACCATGACCTGAGCCAAACGTAGATGCTCAACCGACTGAGCCACGCAGGCGCCCCGATTTTTTTTTTTTTAAACCAGTGAGTTTTGTATGAAACAAGGCTGCCAGCAGCAATAATAATGTGAACATAAAACTTTGTCCAACATTTCTTAGAAATTCTTGGTTGTCCAGTAGAAGACATCTGCATATTTCTGAAATCTTGTAAGTTGCTATGTCCGTTTTTCTCGAAGAATTGTCCCACTGAGGGTGAAGGTATTTTTTTAATGCTTCTCTTCTACGGCTGATTGCTCTGTCGATAACCAGCGGACAGCTTCTCCAAATGAGCAATGCAGCATTGAATCCTTAAACCAAAACCTTGCCTGCCTGCCCAGAGGGTGGGGGTGGGGGGTGAGCTTTGAAGTAGAAGGTGGAGGGCAAAAGTGGCAAAGGGAACATGATCAGGGGGCTGCTTTCTTCCTCAGACTCAATAACACTCTGGAAGTGGTAGCTTACCCTGTTGAAAAGGGTGTGAAACTTTCAGAGCAACAAGTCAAATACATGGCGAGGCTTGGGGGATTGGTAAAGGGATACGGACTTTTCTAGGGCAGATTGCCAGGTCATCAGTTCAAATGCAGCTGTGCTCAGCCATTGCTAAAATGATTGCCCACGAGGGCTTCCTAGGCCAGCTGGGGAGTCAGGCAGATGCTCTTGGTTGCCTGGTAGACAGTTGGGCCGCAAGGAGGACCACCATATCAGCGGGCACTGGGGAAATTCAAACTCTCCAGAGCTCCCCTGGCCTGCTGAGCCCCGCCGCCAGCCATCTGCTTTCTTAACACCTCCCCAGGGTTCTGCAGGCCCGTGACGTGTGCTGGGGAAGGCGTGTCCTGAGACTGTGTGGACGGCATCAGCTCTGTGAGCCCAGGGAAAACCTTTCATGCCTGAATGCAGCTGCCGGGAGTCGTGCTGGTGTACAGAGGACTCAGCTTCCGGGTTCGGCTCTGTGTCTGAAAAAGTCACGTAGTTCTGACTTCCCTCTAGGGCCCTGTCCAACCTCCAAGGGCCGGGATGGACCCCAGGGAGTTACCTCTAGGAGAATCATGACGCAGTCCTTTGATTCGGCTTGGTGGCAATAAAATTTGCAGAAAGGTACATACCAGGCTCAGAGGAAGTCCAGTTCTATGACACAGTGCCACTGTGTTGGGACCCAGTACCCAGGACTCCGCTTCCCATGAAATAAAGAACAGAAAAGTCATCACATCCTGGGTCAGGTTAGGATTCTGCTATTTCAACAAGCCCTGTGTAGAGGCAGGTCAAGGCCGCCTGGTCTGCCTGAGCTGGAAAAACTGACAAGTCATATGTTACCTTTCTGTGACCTCCCTGCCCTCCACTTACTATCTAGGACCTGGCAGAGATGCTAGGGGCTGACAGGAGGCAGCTGTGGTCGGGTCTGGTGTTCTGAGATCTTGGGTTGCGGTCCTGGATCTGCCCAAGAATCATCCTGGCTAATCCCATAATCTCTTAAGAACCTCAGTTTCCCCATCGATAAACATGAAACATTGCACTAGGAGGGCTTCTGAAGTATGATGTGGTCTCCAAGGTACCATCTTGAAATAGTTTGAATTCCTCGGAAGGCGGCGATTATCAAAATATAAATCACAGTAACTGAGGCCACTGAGAGTCATTAGAGCACGTGGGCTCACAGTGAATGAATGCAATCTGTTCATTCTGGAGAAAACTGGGGACATGTTTATAAGTTGAGAAAGCAAAAACCGCAATGGTGTTTAGGATTGTTTTGTTAAATGCACGCCTTCAACAAAGCCCGCCCTGAAAATAGAGAGGCTGCGTGAGGAGGAGAAACACGGGTGTGGCTTTCTATATAAATTTTTTCCTAACATTTTATTTACTGCATCCATTATTTTTTTCAACGTCTAAAAACAGCTTTCCAAACAGCTTTTATCTTTAAATTTACTTTATGGAGGTAGTCACACTGCCTTTAGAAAAACTTTATTAGGCTGCACTTACTACATTATCTAGAAAATAATCCATTTATATGCCTATAGATCCACCTTCCCCCAAAACCACACAGAACACAAAATATAGATGTCTGGTTTTGTCAGTCCCTATAAATAAAGGAGGCAGAGACAGTAAATATAGAAAGGGAGCATGTTACATTACCATAACACACCAGAAACCCAAGGTGAGGATAAAAGTGCTACTTATCAACCCATTGAGAGCTAGGATTCTATGATTTTCATGTCTTTGGCGTTACTGGAGCTCAGATAATTCCAGAATTTGATTCTTTATCTTCGAACTTCATTTTCAGAAAGCATTTTAGTAAAACTGAGAAATAGACTCGGGACGGTGGGAGCATGATGGGGAAGAAAGATAAATGGGAGCACCACTGAAGTATCTCCACGTCAAATAGCAACAGAAGGCAGGGAAAGGTTCAGACTCAAAGGGAATCCGGAGTGTCAAGATACTTATCATCTCCACAGCCATGGACTTGTTTGCAGCCCTTAGTCCGGCGACACCACCAGATTTCCATCTAGTATCTTTCCAAGAATGCCGTTCTGCTCAGGAATTCCTTCGTCTGATTTTAAACTACGAATTTATTGCAAATAAAAGCGAAGTCTGAATGACGATATTTGCATTAATTGTATGTCTTTCACCTTAAAGGAGTATTCCTCTCACTCCCCGTTTCTGGTTTTTTCTTACGCATGTGTGCATGTATTTACTATTAGGTATCTATCTTTGTAGAAAACGTAATCATGGCTTCTTAACATTAAAATGAAGCAGAGCATTATTGAATATGAAGAATATAGCCCGCCTGCCTTCCTCCCTCCCTCCCTTCCTTCCTTCTTTCCTTCCTTTTCTCGCTTTAACTCAAAAGCTTTCAAAAAGCAGTCTGGGTTTCTAAGGTTGGTGAGAGACAGAGAAGTATGTCTACCATGTACTGAAGCCTGTCCTATTCTAGGCTTATGTGCTTTTAATGCTTCATCCCATTACCCGTCACGCCAGGCTCTGAGGTGAGTACTGTTCTCCCCAGAGCACAGGTGAGGTGACTTGTGCAAGGTCAGAGAGCTGGCGGTCCAGTGACACCTGAGATGGGTAGCAAGGTGAGGAATTTATACTCCACAGTTTAAAGGAAAAGTAGCTTCTTTATTTAAGAAAAATGGATCTTGTATTGCTCTTGAGACACTACTCAGCTCCTACTGGGGAAAAAAAAAATCTTTTTGTCAATTAAGGGGAACTAGAAAGAGAATGAGTTAGACCGGAATAGGATGCTTGAAATGAGAAGAAACAAAGCCACCTCAGCACAGGAGACTTACACATAACAAAGAACGTCATAGTTCCCACGCATTTCAGTCCTAGTGTGCGAGTGCCTGGGTACCTAGGCAATCCTGGGTGTACACTGTGGGCAGGACTTCCTGGGAGAAGGAGTCCCTCCTGCCCTCCATTCTCCCCTACTCAAGCTCCCAGGCTAGTGGGAGGCCCAAAGCGCCCTGTGCTTCTCACTTGCACAGCCCAGCCCCCTTCTAGTCACTTCTTCCACAGCTGTCTTCCCAGCTGGGTCAGAGGCTCCGGGAGTGCTGGGACAATGTCTCTCCTTCACCATTCAACACCCTGCCCTCAGGACCGGAGACACTGGAGCCAGAGGCCGTGGCCTTGGTTAACTGCCCCCACCTCTCTTCCAACACTGACCACCAGCCTTACGCTCATGGCCATCCTACTCTACCCCACCATATCTAATCCTTTGCTCCTCCCTGGGGCCATTGACAGGCAATTCTGGGGTTCTTGGGGAGCTGGAGCATGGCTTAGAGAAGGTGGAATGTCCAGAATGAGCTCTGTAGGTCGTGAGGCCCAGGGAGGGGTAGCGGTTGCCAGGACCGAAGGGGGACATTGCTAACACTTAAGAAACACCGTTGAATGAATGATTAATGATAAATATGCTGAAACAAAGCCACAGAGAGATAGCACTAAGCTGACCTCTTGGGGTCCTTGAACACCAAGAGGCTTCCCAGGAGGAGAGGGCAGTCTGAGGGGGGCTATGGTAGACCTTGGAAGAAACACTCACTGTGGCTTGTGGAACTCCTGCTATTATTTTCATTACTTTCCTACAACCTTTAAGGGCATTCATTGCCAAGAAATTTCCATCTACCTGGAAATAAAGAGATAATCACAGGCCTTCTCAGAAATGACTCAAACCAATGGACGTTGGACACCCTGAGAAATGACCCGGACCTTCAGGTTCTCTCCTTCTTTGTCACTAGTTGTTTCTAGATCCCCCTGGCACTTCTAACTCATTCCCAACAGCATACATAAAGTACCGATTACAAAGGAAATTACAAGCAGGGTAAATTCCTGCTGGGGTCATGTTTACCCACCGGGTTCTATGGGATAGAGGCCAATTAAACGAATATAAAACCCAAACCAAATTTTGCCAGATGAAAACAAAACGAGATCATCTCTCTTACAACTAGACCAATGCCATTGCAGTTTCGATGGTAACATTCTGGGACCGTGTGAAGACGGGGAGTGCGGAGAGAATCTTCACGAAGCAGTAGAGGGAAGGCGTGAGATGAACCACCGCTCCATTGGTTTCCCTCGATTCTTTTATCTTAAGAACACAAGAATGATTCTGAGAAATTAGAATGCACCTCACCTATAGAAGAAAAGCAAAAAAGGTATGTATATTCAATAGGCAGGAACTCCATTAGAAAAAGAATTGACGATTACTTTAGAAGTCAGGAAGCCAATTTTAAAATCAATACATTGCTTGAGAAGGATAACATGATGTAGTGTCAAAGTAGGAAGCATTATCAAAGCTACATTTAGTTTGCATCGGTCCTTAAGTAGACGTGGTCAAAGCTGAAACATTGACAAAAAGGGGAGTGGGAATGCAGAGTTACAACCTGACCTAGATCTTCACCCTGACTAACCAAACCTTACGATACCACACAGAGCCAAAAATCAGGCTTGAACTGTGCTTATACTTACGTTTGCTTGGTTTAACCTCACTGTAAAAGAATATCTCCATCCAGGGGCGCCTCGGTGGCTCAGTTGTTAAGCATCTGCCTTGGGCTCAGGTCATAATCCCAGGGTCCTAGGATGGAGCCCTTGTGGGGTAACCTGCTTCTCCCTCTCTCACTCCCCCTGCTTGTGTTCCCTCTCTCGCTCTGGCTCTCTCTGCCAAGTAAATAAATAAAATCTTAAAAAAAAAAAAAAAAGAATATCTCCATCCAGACCCCACCCCCAGCCCCAGAATAAACAGCGTAACTACAAACAGGAACCACCACAGCATTGGGTCCCCTGCGTCCCACTCAGATTGTTGGTGGCATTGCAAAACACAATCTGAATGCTATTAAAGGGGAAGTGGAAAACAAAGGAAGATTGCAAGTAAATTACATGAAACAAATTTTCATCATCTCTGCTTCAGTTTGTGAGAAATTCAGTGTCAGCCACGTATGTACATCATTGGAGAATAATTTCAGCTTATTCAGCTGACGGGGCAGAAATCTATTGAGTCTATGGAACAATTAACGGTAATTTGCAGGATCCTTATCATGTTGGAGGAGATGCTCAGTAAAGTAACAGCCGACGGCTGCAATGGAATCAGGAGGGAACAAATTTCCTTGTTTCCAGAGTTTGGTAGAAAGCCTTTTCCCATTCGTTTTAAATTACTAAGAAAAGCAAACATTTTGGTAAATGCTTCAGAGAGATTTATAGGTGACTCTAAATGCAATCTACTTGGTGACTGACTCAATTTTAATTCCCTTGGTTCTTGGTTGCAGAAAGGCCAACGTTGTTACCACTTGCCTGGTCAAAGGTTACGCTTCCTGCCCTCCATCAACCCAGCCGGGACATCTGAGTGTTTTTAGATACTAGTCAGGTCACCTTCCAAGGGGAATCACTCACGCTAAACGTCTGATTAAGGGGCCTCTGTAATGAATCCTGCTACCAGGTATGCAATTAGCCAGGCTCTAGCTTTCCTGGTCTAATGAAATGCGTGTTAGATGCTCATCTGTGTAAGACCTCAGTAAGCGAAGGCTTCCGGGAGCTGGGACGTTCAATCGCCATCCTTCCCGTTTTAAATTTAAATTTTAATTACATTTAATGACACTTTGTATATATGTGTGTGTATAACACAAAGTTTTTGTGCCCACACTGCGGGGAGTTAGGAAACCCAGACTGCGATTTTGGGTCATTGCTTCTCTGAGGAGGTTTCCACACACCCAGCTTTAATCATGCACTTGTAGTTCACCATGAATGCCCTTGGCCATGTTGCGAGCCTGCTTTCCCTGAGGTCTCCAGTAACGGAGGAAGCCTGACTGAGAGCTCACGAGAGCCAAGCCCTGTCTTAAGGTCTGGCAAAGTCTGGTACAGACTGGCAGTTACTCTTTTTCATACATGAGGAAACAGAGGTGCCGAGAAGGGGCTTGTCTAAGTTAGGGAGTGGCGGAGCTGGAATCTGGACCCAGGCAGCCTAGAATCTGTGCAAGTAGCTACATTCCAGATGCACAAAATTGGGTCAGAGTCAAATGGTGAAGTCCTGAAAAGCCATTCTGGGAGCTCCAAAATCCTCTTTCTGCCTCTTTGACAGAAGCCCCTTCTCCTGGCCTTCCAAAGTTAACACGCTAGACTCTAGCCACCACTCCTACTCAGAGCAGAGATCCGCCAGCTTAAACTCAGGACCATCTCCTAAACTCACGATGTGCACTGATGGGGTCCCTCTCACAGGTGTTCGCTTGTCAGGTGGCCAGTCCAGCTCCTGTCTCCTGGCTCCCGTAATTAGCTCAGGAATGGGACCACAACCCAAAGTGGTCCCCCTTCCCCCAAATATCTGGGGTTTTGTTTTTTGTTTTTTGGGGGTTTTTTTGAGGCCTAGAGAAAGGAGGCTGATTTTTCATGATGGACTTGAACCTTGTGGGGGCAGGCACGACTGGACAATGATGGATCTCATGGAGCCCGAGAAGGGACTCAACAATGGAAGGAGAGCAGAGCCAGCCCAAGAGCCAGAGCAGGCAGGGTCCTGGAGGCGTCTTCAAGCTCCATCCCATCTGGGTCTAACACGGGATTATACCCCAGATTTCTCGACTGGGATCCATTTAATTCCCTTTTTGCTCAAGTAATTTGCATTGGGTTTTCTGACACTTGCCTCTTTTTGCTTCTGGACAATTTTTGAATTCTAGTTAGAAAGGAAAATCATTTTATTTTCATCTGATGAGAATAAAAACATTGTTCCGTGGCGGCCAGAAGCCACTGTGACCCTTCAGAGAAGCAGAGGGTGGGGTGGAGGGTTTGGTAGAACTGGCTGAGAGGCCAGGGAATTAATGTGGAAAAGCTACAACACTGGCATTTATTTTCTCATTTAGTCCCCCTGGTGATCTTGCAAAGAAGGTAGCATTATCTTCAGTTCCCAGATGCACTCCTGTGAGTAGTTAACGTCACCCATTTTACACTGTTTGCAAGTGGCTGATCTGGCCTTCAAACCAGGCCCCTATGGTTCTGAAGGCCACAGCTGACCTCCTGTCGCTCCGGATTGTACCACAAAGTGCTGTGTGCAGTGAGGGCATGGCACCCGCGATTGTCCAAGGTGTCCCTCGTTGGTATGCCCTGGACATCTTCAAAGCACTCAATACACTGTCATTTTCTGAGTCCAGTGGCTAAGGTGGTAGATGTTATCTCTAGATCTTAGAGGTGGGCTGCTGTCATCAGGGTGGATAGGAGCTGGGCAAATGCTTTGGCTGTGCAGAATGAGGAATGATGGGCATGAAAATGTGATGTATTCAGAACATTCACTTTCTATGGCCAGTGAGGAGGAGACACTGTGGGCTCAACATGGCTTGTTTGTTTGTGTTTTGACCTGGGATGAGTCTGACAGGCCACTGTTACCATGGTAATGAGTGCGTAGAGCACTCTGGTAAATTGAGGAAGGAAGAGAAAGATGATAGTGAGGCAAATATTTGTTGAACAACATTTTAAATGTACCATGAGTACAGTTATATACTAAGTGCTTTTAAGAGTATCAAACAAAAGGGAAAGTTATTGAGGAAGCCAAGATACACAAAATCAGGGAGCAATTAAATAGCAGCACATGAACAAGAGAATATAGAAATGCATGTACGCATATGTTCACAGTATGTCATGGATGACAAGCGTTACCATGCGTTCAGTGGGGCTGGCCAAAAGCAACTTTTTAGATCTCTCTCTTTCTTTCTCTCTCTCTCTCTCTCTTTTTTTAAAGATTCATCCAGTCACTTGAGAGGGAGAAAGATGAAGAGAGAGAGAGAGAGAGGAAGAGAGAGAATCCCAAGCAGACTCCACACTAAGTGCAGAGCCCAACCTGTGGGCTCAGTCCCACAACCCTGAGATCACCACTCTGAGATCACCACCCCAGCCAAAACCAAGAGTTGGTCACCCAACCGACTGAGCCACCTAGCTGCCCCAGCTTCTTGGATCTCTTAAGTTTTGAGTTAAGTTTCTAAGAATTAACCTGGTAAGTAGGATGTGGGGGCAGGTATATACTGGTGACAGCAATATGGTGGTCGAATGGAAGTGTCACTTTTTCTGCTGAGCCAGAGGAAGGCATGGCTGTGTTCCTGAAGTAGGGGCAATGGAAAGTGGGTTTGGATTTACACTGATTTACCCTGTACCTATATGAAGAGCTGGGTGGGAAAGGAGCCCTGTCATAAGCTGTGAAATACGGAGAAGGTGAATCCAAAGAAAGGGGGATGACTTTCCTGGCTCCGTTGCCCAAGGACAGTGTGTTATACTGGGATGTGAATCAGAGCTGGTCTTATTCATCTTTCTTTAGGGTCTAGAACTCTGGGAGGATTGATACATATTTATTGAATGAGTAAGTGAAGGCAGGAGGGAAGAAGCAAAGGACGGAAGGAAGGAAGCCTAACCAAACTGCTTCAGAAGCAGGGGCAAGATAATAAGTATTGATCAACAGCCGGAAGCTATGGAGAGTTCAAGAAGATTGAATGGAGGAGAGCTATTTTTCTTTACAAAAGTGAAGAAGTCATTAACCACGTGGGAATTGTGGTTTCTTTTTGCGGTGGCACTGGTGGGAGTCCAGCTGGAGAGGATGGATCTTTTTGACTGAGTTGGATGGCCTGGATATTCCTGGTCTCCTGCTTCCCCGCCAGTCAATACTCACGTCCTTAATGCTCCCCGGCTTCCCCTCTCACAGAACGAAGACACATCAGGAGCTGGATTCCAGGAGTCTTGTTCCCCCATAGATGAATTTGCTTTGGTGTGAGAGTTCCTTGGTGTGGAATACCTAAGTAGTTTCTCCCTGCTTCCCGGTCCCAGCAGTTACTGCCCTCACCTACTTACATACCATCTTTGGCCGACTTGCCTTCTTCCTTCAAAGGGCATTTTGCTTTTCTTCAGACATTTTCTAATACACCCGAACAAATCAATTAAAGTTTGAAAAAGCCATCTCGTGGTTTTCCAACAGATTTTGTGACTTTATAGAGGTTGAATCTCTTCGTGTACACATCCTAAATCAAAGACTCTCCCCTCATCTTTCGTCGTTCCTCCCAATGCAGGAAATTGTTCTGGTAAGTGGAGCCCCTCCCCCACCAATGCCCAGCGTGGCCTCAGCACCAGAGTCCTCTGATCCTTCTCCAAGCTGATGGGTCTGTGTGCAGGGCTCTGCACTGCTCCAGTGATCCCAGGAAATGGAATTCCTTTCCCAAGCTGGAGCCCCCGAATTTACCTCTTTCTTCTTGCATTACTTCATAGATAGATAATCTGAGTTAATTCCTTCAGGGTTCATACGCATTTAGCCTTTGCCTCTTAATTCTGCTGCCGTTCTCCAGTTCAATACCCAAGGCAAATTTCCTAAGCTCATTCCAGTGCGGATCCTTATTTTCTTTCATTAAGATAGAGTTGCATTAACCTAAGGTTTCTTTAGGGGAAGTTCTTATGAATATATATTTTCTTCTGTATTCAGCAATTGGCTGTCATTCTTTAAAATGCCAAATCTTTTCTTTTCTTTTTTTTTGTTTAAAGATTTTATTTATTTATTTCAGAGAGAGACAGTGAGAGAGCGAGCATGAGCGAGGAGAAGGTCAAAGGGAGAAGCAGACTTCCCGTGGCGCTGGGAGCCTGATGCGGGACTTGATCCCGGGACTCCGGGATCATGACCTGAGCTGAAGGCAGTCGCTTAACCGATTGAGCCACCCAGGTGCCCTAAAATGCCAAATCCTTTCTAACTGAGCTTTCCAAGATGAGCCTTTGCTTTCTATTTCTTCTAGCTCACTTTTCAGAAAGAACCCTTCCCAGTGTTTACGGGTAAGGATGCTTCGACCAAGGAGTAAAAATACCAGTTTTCCCTTTTCCTTGTCTTTTGGGAAATCAAATGATTTGGCAAAGGAACATCCTCAGGGCTGCCAAGAAACAGCTACTTCTATAAATCAGTTCATTAGGCCCTTAATTTCTGCGACATTTGTCTTCCTGACTTAACTGTAAACTTTGAAAGTGTGGGCTGGTTCTTCTTTGCCTTCTCCTCCACACTCTGAGCTACCTTCAGGATTGGCGCCTCCCCGTCATGAGGGCGCACTCCACACGTGCAGGGGACTCCCAGGTTGAGGCGTTAATTTTGTGGCTGCTTTAGCTGTCCTAGTCCTGCCTTACGATCCCGCCTAGAATGGGAAGGTACGTACAATTCTGAGGCGCGAAAACAGAGCTTGTCAGCACACTTTGGTATTTTGTAATGATTGTGCAAGGTTTGTGTTTGAGCCATGCTTGAAATGTCAGTAACTGCAGTAGCTAATCACCTGTGCCTCTCCGCGAGCTGATGTGACAGCACTGATGGCCACAGCTGAACAATATAGACTAGCGCATTCCAGTACAGGAATGAACAGGCTTTAACGCGCTGTTATTGTTGCTGGCAGCGGGACTATAAGGTAGAGCACAAGAAGTCCCAAGCAATAAAAAGCGCATTGCTTCATGCCCCTGTGACAGTCCAAGTGAAATGACATGCCAGCTTGGGTAAATGCCCAAGAATAACACAGAGCAGCTCTTCACCCCTTGAGGACCCCGGCTGTTAACGCCATAAAAAAATTGCCACTGAGACAGTGAGAATAGAGTAGTGACAATGTCTGTTGAAACATCCCATCCCAGTTCTTCCCTTGCTGTGGATGAGAAGGTGGTTTCCTAGAGATCATTCTCTGGGAAAAACTGGTTTAAAAAAATGAATATGCTATGTCTTTATTACACCAAAGTACTGTCTTTATGTCAATGCATTCATTCAATCAGTAAGTGTTTACTGAGTTCCTACTATGTGCTGGCTACCCTTCCAGGCTCTCGGGACGGTAGGTCGGTAAGCCAAACAAATACTCCTTCCGTGGCGGAACTTAGACCCAGGGGAGACTGACAAATGGTAACTGTAGCAAACCATGAACTGCATTTTATTTTAGAAGGTGAGAAATGTTCTGGGAAAAGAAAAGGTCAAGCAGGTTCAAGGGGATCAGAAGTGTAAGAAGAGCAGTTGGAGAGGACGAGTAGTGTTCACAATTTTAAAGAAAGTGGACAGAGGAGACGTCACGGATAGGCAATATTTAAGCAAGCAGTCGGAGGGAAGGGAACTAGCCACGCGGACAAGAAAAATCAAAATCCAACTGGATCTCTCCCTGACATTCCCCTTACACTTAAAGCCTTTCAAAGTTTTCCCTCAGCTCCTGCAGGGAGATCTAAACCCTTTCACAAGGAAGATAATGTCTTCTTCTCTCAAAACTTACCTTGTTTTTCTCTTTCCCCAGCCGTTACATTACTCCAGCCACACTGGTTGGCCGTCTGTGCCTTCGAGAACCCACTCTCTGCCGCCAAAGCCCTCCCTCCCTGGAGGTTCATCGTGGCTGACTTCTTGGTGTTCTCTCACCCTACAGGTCTCAGCTGAAATGTTGTCTTCTCCGAGAGGCCTTTCTGTTCTCAGGAAGTCTAAAGTGGCCAGCCCCCAGTGACGCTACCATATCACCCTATTGATCTGATCATAATCTGACATCTTGTTTTTATATTGTTTCCTTATGTTAACTGTCTTTCTCCTTTGAAGTGTAAGAGCCATGCAAGGACGGTACACATGGGAAGTGACGTTACCTATCTTATTCCTTATTTTATCTCTAAAATTTAGTATATAAAAAGCACCCCCAAGCATATGTCAAGTGAACAAATGTATACATGTCCGGCCGTGTGAAGCCTGAAGGCCTATGGGTCTGTAGCAATTTAAGTCTTACCAAATACTCACCAACCCGCCTATCCCCACCACCACACATGCACACATACAAGATAAGAAGAACACACGGTCCTGCATGCAGGGGAATCAGTCTGCACCCATCTGCTCTCTCCTACCAAGGGACACACCATTAGTCAGACCTGAGGTGGGTAATGGGTTTACAGATAGACCAACCTCAGGACATACTTACTGTCAGTGACTGATACAATCGCTGTTCATAGAATGCTTGCTCCATAGTAGATTAAATTAGAGAGTGAAACAATCATTCATTGTTATTTCAGAGACTATCAACCCATCATCCATCCATCCATCATCCATCCATCCATCTATCTATCTATGGGAAAGACTCTGAACTAGAATCTTGTCAACACTTGGAGTTGTTCCCAACAAAACCGAGAATAAGTGGACATCAGCACAACCAGGTACGTGGCCTCATTAAAGAACCTATAGTTATGAAGCCACAGGTGCTACCATCTGCTCAATTTCCACTGTTTTCAACACAGCTGTTCTCGGTAATATGCTTTGCTCTTTGGAAATGAGGTGAAAGAAACAAAGAAAAGTAAAAGATTGCGGGGGGTGGGGAGCGATTTCCTTGCATTTCCTTTCTTAAGGTTTCTTTAGAAAACAAATTGAATGTGACTGGTCCACAGAAGGCGTTCTACTAGCAGAGAGTCTGTGGGGTTAGAGGATGTGAGTACTTTAAAGACTTTCCATAAATGTTGTTTAAGGATTGCATGGATGGGTGGGTGAATAAATGAAATAAAGATGACAGATATGGGGGCACGTGGGTGACTCAGTTGGTTGAAACCTCTGCCTTTGGCTCAGGTCATGATCCCAGGGTCCTTGGATTGAGCCCCGCATCTGGCTCTCTGCTCAGCGGGGAGCCTGCCTCCTCCTCTCTCTCTCTCTGCCTGCCTCTCTGCCTACTTGTGATCTCTGTCAAATAAATAAAGAAGATCTTTAAGAAAAAAAAAAGATGGCAGATATGCTTTATTTGGGAGACAGCCTATTGTAATAGGAAACTCTAGGGCTTATGACTGCTTCATGATATGCCCAATACTGGAAGAATTCACGGGAATTAGCATAACCTCTGAAGAAGACCACTGTGTTTTTAAAAAACATGTGAAAAATCAACTTTCATCTGTAGGTTCAAATAAGAAATGCTTTGTCTAATTTTTCACCTATCTACTAGCAAAGATAGAAAGTAACGATTGTCACAGTAAGGGTGTTGTGAGATAGACCTTCTCAGGGGGCACCTGGGTGGCTCAGTGGGTTAAGGCCTCTGCCTTCAGCTCGGGTCATGATCCCAGAGTCCTGGGATCGAGCCCCGCATCGGGCTCTCGGCTCAGCGGGAAGCCTGCTTCCTCCTCTCCCTCTCTCTGCCTACTTGTGATCTCTGTATGTCACATAAATAAAATCTTTAAAAAAAAAAAAAAAAAAAAACAACCTTCTTAGGCACCGCTGGCATGAAACCCATACAACATTCCCTGAAAGAACTGGTAAAATATGATAAGAGTCTTAAAATTTCTCATACCTTTTATTAAAATTACTTATCTTTTTTTAAAAAAGATTTTATTTATTATTTATTTGACAGAGAGAGAGAGAGAGAGACAGATCACAAGTAGGCAGAGAGGCAGGAAGAGTGGGCGGGGGGAAGCAGGCTCCCCGCTGAGCAGAGAGTACCATGCGGGGCCATATCCAAGGACCCTGAGATCATGACCTGAGCCGAAGGCAGAGGCTTAACCCACTGAGCCACCCAGGCACCCCATAAAATTACTTATCTTTTAATTGATTTTCTTGCTGATGATTATTTGTGTATAAAGAGGTTTATAATGGTGCTTTCTATAACAGTGAAAAACTGGTAACATTTAAGTGTATATTAGAATGGTTACCTACATGTATGGAACATGTGTATAAGAGTATATTATGCTACCATTAAAACTCATGAGCATGAGGTAATGTGCAATAAAAAAAAACCAGGATATGAAATTATATATGGACTATGAATTCAACCATGAGAAAGAAAATATGCTGGAAAACCACTGGAAAGAAATTGGTGAAAATATTGAGTGATTGCCTCTGGATGGTAGAATTACAGATTTTTTTTCCTCTAAATAATGTTTCCCCCCTACCTTTCCATATCTTCCCCCACAAGTATGGGCTATTTTGATCCTAATAAAAAAGGTCTTCATAAAAACTCTGGAGGAGGAACTAAATTCTAATTTAGGCTCCACAATGTCATGTTGGTATGTTAATTTAGTATGATGTTTGGTAAGTTATTCACGGTCTCTAAGCCTCAATTTATTATCAGAAAAATGGAGAAAACAACTTCCAGCTTGCAGGTTTGCTGGGATGCCTAACCAATATGCTCTGTTTAAAGAGGCCGGCAGAATTCCTGGCATGTGCTAAAGAGTAAATGGTACTTATAATAATTGTGGCTCCAGGATTCGAGGTGATTGGGAGCTAGTTGAAGTATTTTTTTCTCTTTACCTGACCAGTTAATCTGTTATTTTTTATTGCACACTTCAACATGCTACAGAAAAAAGGAAAAGAATTATAATGTTAAACTCTAGTTAATTACATATATGTCTTTTTTGATACTTTTCAATGTAACACCTAAATTTTACATAAATATCATCAGTAAGCAGAATAATTTCTGTTCTATTTAACATTTTGGGTCTCACTGAAACATTTTTTGCATACAGTTTTACATATATCAGTATTATTTAATGGCTACTTAGAATCTATGATAGCAACAATACACCAAAGTTTACTTATCCACTTTCTAATCGTGGGATTTTTTTTTTTTTCTGACTTAAAAGAATGGAATTGCTAGAAACATCTTTGTACGAGTAGATTTTTTTCTTTTAAATATTTTCTTGGGCGTATGCTCCTCAAAGTGAGTTACTGTGTTAAAAGATCAATTATAGAGGGGTTGTATTCTTCTAGACAACTTTTTAAAAAGACTAATATGCAATGCTACTAGTATGAGGGTACATGCAATTAAACACTTATTTGCTAATATAATAGCACGAACTAGGTCACGGTTCTTCAGTTTGCATTTTTAATATTAGGAAATCTGAATATTATTTTAAGCACTGACTTTTATTTGTATCTTCTTATCTGTTTTCTGTCCTTTTGCAAATTTTTTTAGTAAAAAGTAGAAAGCATTATGGATCTGCTTCCACTCTAGAAATATTAAGCATTTTATTCATGTGTAATCAAATAAGTTTATTACATCTTATCTTTTGTTTTCTTTCTATTTGGGATACATTTTTCATCTTCCCTTTAGCTGCTCTCATATACCTTGTTTCTCAATTGCTATAAAGTTCCTTTGTACTCCTATTGGGATGAGAATTGTAGTCTTCTTATTTTTACTTTTTTATTGTTTTTTCATATTTAAAGTGAATTTAATTTCTTTTTCCATGTGGCTATCCAGCTGATCTTTCTACCAACAGTAATTAAATACTAACTTCTTTTTTTTTAATTTTTTAATTTTAGTTTTAATTTCATTTTTTAAATTTTTTTATTTTTTTATTTCTTTTCAGCATAACAGTATTCATTGTTTTTGCACCACACCCAGTGTTCCATGCAACCCATGCCCTCTCTAATAAACCGCCACCTGGTTCCCCCAACCCCCCACCCCCCGCCCCTTCAAAACCCTCAGATTGTTTTTCAGAGTCCATAGTCTCTCATGGTTCACCTCCCCTTCCAATTTCCTCAACTCCCTTCTCCTCTCCATCTCCCCTTGTCCTCCATGCTATTTGTTATGCTCCACAATTAAGTGACTTCTTTCCAATCGATTTATTAGTCTTAGTTCAAGTTTCTATTCAGCATTGTAGACCATTTAGAAACATTGCTTAATAAGGCCAGAGTATTTCCACAGGAAGTTTTTTAATACTGGAAAGATAACTTTATCACCAGAAATTCCCATTTTATATATGAAACAGGAAATTATTTCCCAAAGCTCTAAAGTGATCATTTGAATGGAGAAAGACAAGTTTGAATGTAGCAAAAAAGCTACAGTTCCAACCAGGATATCCTTAGAGATAGCCAGCATTGTATGCAATCTGTTGTATACAGTTTGCATATAATCTATTTTTTATGTAGTTTTAAAAATGCATAATTTATAGATTATTTTCAGATAATTACATGACTTTAATGACAGAGTTTGCACTACTGATAATAAAGGAACTTTTGATAGCTCCTAATTTCTTATCAGATAAGTGAAAGCTCCGTATTTGGCCTCACATCATTGAGTTCCAACTTCCCCGTCTCCTCGGACATCCCCACTGCAGCCCCCACATTCATCATTCCTGGCCCTGGTGCCTTTCCCGTTTGTATCTTGTCCAAGAATTCCTTCCAGACAGGGTCCCTATGTTACTTAAGATACTGCTTTGGTTACTTTAACAGAGACACTTTAACTGTGACTGGAACAAAGGGGAAGCTCTGTTTCTAGTTCACATAAAAGTCTGAGCTGGTGGACAGGCTCCAAGTAGGCTGTGCTGTTCCATTGGGTCATAGGGCCCAAACACTTTCTATTTTGTTGCTCTGCCATCCTCTGACATTTGTCCCTGTCTGCGTGGTCTAAGCAGGCTACTAACACCTGCATCTCAGCCCACGGGAAGGGCTAAAGTAGCCAATAGATAACCAGGAGCTTCTTCGTAAGCGTGTAATCCAGAAATTGCAAACATCACTTCTCCTCCCTTTAGAATTTAGTAACATGGTCCCAATCAGCAGGAAGGAAGGCGGGAAATAGACTCTCTAGTGACCTTGTGCTCATTTGAAACCCAAAGTGGAGACAGGGAACAAGAAGTGTATCTTATTAGGAAAAGATGGAGAGAATGGACGATGGGGCTTTCTCTTTCTCTGTGATGTCTTTCCTGAGCAGCTTGGGCAGAATTAGTTTTTCTGTCCTCTGGGTCCCCTATTTATGATAGACAATTTTGTGCATTGCTCTCTCCCTTGAGTCTCTGGTCTCCTTAGGTCAAACGTAATGTTTCCTTCTTGAGATTTACTTTCTTATTTGATACTTATATAGATACTACTTTTATTTTTCAGTGTCAGACATTATCTATCACAGTGACTTCTCACTTGGAAGATAAAGCTGTAACCCTTTCACCTTCCTCCCATAACACACACCCTTCCTAGGTCCTCATCCACTCAGTATTGTTATAGAGTAATTTTATCTACGTCCACGTTTGGGTTGTGTTTAAATAATTACAACTATGTAGATGCTATTCTTGCACATGGTATGATTAGTAACTTTGTCTATCTTGCCCAATATTTTGTTTCCCCTAGAGTTGTGTAATTGTTTGTGTAAGAAAATTACTGTAATTTAATATCCATGTCCTTATCACCGAATTCAATCCAATCTTCGCCAAAACTGCACAGATCTATTTTCAGTACGTTCAAACACCTTTAGCATGAATTGCATCTTCTTGAAAAGAACAAACCTTCTGACGTGCTCCAGTTGAGACCATTTTCTAGGATTTTTGTTGCAGTTCAAGTCTGCTGCATGGATATACCCCTAAATGTTTTTAGTTATTCACCCATATCGCTAAAATTTTTTTGAGCATTCACTCTGCTGTATGTATATACTCAGCATATTTGTACACAGCACTATCTTTTACATGTTATAAAATAACACAAACATCTAGAAGTGAAGAAAAAAGATACAGGCGCCCAGGTGACTCAGTTGCTTGAGCAACTGCCTTCAGCTCAGGTCATGATCCTAGAGTCCCCGACTGGAGTCCCACATTGGGCTGCCTGCTCAGCGAGGGGTCTGCTTCTCCTTCTAACCTTCCCCCTCTCATGCTCGGTCTCTCTCATATAAGTGAATAAATAAAATCTTAAAAAAATAAGTATAACCTATTTTCTTTTTGCATTCCAGAGCATCATCTGGGTAAGTCTGTGAGTATACGTACTTGGGGGTTGTTCTACTCTGCCACTGGGATATGCATTGCCACTTGGCTATACCTCATGGTGTTTCCAAGGTGATTCCTTCTCTTTCCCCTACCTTCAGATCCTCCTGCTTGTTTTTCTCTGCATTAAATCAGTTTTTATTTTCACTCCATTAGACCAGATTAGTAAGTTAGTTTCACTCATCTCTTTCTTAATACCTCCAAACAGTCTCCAACCCAAAAATATTTCTTGGATTTATCAATAGGTTGCCTGTGGTGACCTCTTTGTACACATAGTCTATTCACATTTACTAGATTTTGGATCAACTATGAAAAATTGTATTTTTTCCAGAAGGTCATCTGTTTTTTTCAGGTTTGCAAATGTGTCACTCTATGTTTCATGTAATATTCTATGATAGTCCTTTTAGCCCCTCCAGAGGCTAAAATTATTATTATGTTAATAATTATGCCTGTTATTATGCCTCCTTTTTCACATTCCTAATATTACTGTCTTATTCTTTTTTCTTTAATCAAGCTTGGGAGGGATTTACCTATTCTATTAGCCTTTTCAAAGAACTAGTTTTCAAATTTATGTGGTTTTGTTTTCTCTTTGCTAATTTCAGCTTTAATTCCCCTAAGGTATAGTTTAGGTCACGTTACTCCTTTCTTGATAAGCCCTCAATGGCTCACCATGGCCTTCATGGCCTTCTAAATTAAGTATGCACTCTTCAGACAGGTTCTCTTGGCTGTCAGGAGATACGTATTGAATGGAGCTCTTTCTCCATTGTCAGAAAAGGAGAGCTATAGTTGTGTGGGGAAGAAAACCATGTCTGCACACCAGTCCGTAATCTGTTTAGCTATGTTATACAACTCCTTTTATGTTTAACATCGGGGGCAGATCCCTGACCTTTGGCAAGGTTGTGAAATAGACCTTGCTTTCCTGAAAGTTGGGGATATAAATAATATTTATATATAAGGTCTGAAATACCATAGGATCAGTTTCATGAGCTGTAATTAAATAGGACTCTTGCTGTAAATTCTTTAGTTCTTGATGGCATGCAACAGCTGGTGACCTTAGTTTTTTAATAGTGTTTTCAGGGGAGGAGGAAAGAAAAAGAGAGGGTCATTAATATGGTCTAGCCTCTGAGATTTTTGTGAATATTTTGGTCTAGTACATACCACCACTCACTAAGTGAAAGACATCTGTTTCTTCTGTCTGCAGCATTTGGTATAAGCATTGAAAGTAGCCTGACTTCAGGGATCATCTCACTCATGGTCTATCCATTTGCTCAATGGAGGCAGTATTTTTTTTTTTTTTTGAGGCAGTATTTATCCATTTTGGTGGACCTAGCCAATTGAGCTGATCTTTTCTTTTATTCCTCCCAGAGTAACAATCTCAAAAGCAGAATTAACTGATTGATCTGAGATCTCCTATTACTTTCTATGAGAAAAAAACCAGCACTGGCCGCCAAAAAATTGTCCTAGTCAGGAGAGCGTGGCAGGGGGCCTCGTGAGTTTTCCTGAACGTGTTGCATGAGAAGGCCGTGGCCGTGATCACTTCCTCGAAGTTGTCCTGCACTGATTGTGTTTTAAGGCTCATTATGAATTGCCAGACATGGCAGGTAAGCAGCAGGCTAAGACACTGAAGAGATTTATTGACACGAATGTGATAGAAAGCATGTATGAATTCATGTGTAATTTGTACCTGAAGGTTTTATGTGTGATAGATTGCTCTGTGGTGATTTTGGAAGATGGATATGTGGGGGAAAGTGCCTCGCTAGTAAAGAATATGGAGATAAAATATTAGTTAAGTATTAATTTCAAACTTGAAAAATTAAATATTTTTATTCAATTTGTTTCTGATCACAAAATTTATAGAGATTGGGATAAAAATTCAGGTACAAAAAGATGAAAATAAAATTCATCCAAATTCCAGAGAAAACCACTCTTAATATTTTATTTACATCCTTATAATCTCCTTTTCCTAGCCACAAGCCAACTTAACAAAAGTGTGTGTTTTATTAGAAAAACTCTTTAATGACATGCTACAACAGCTTAAAAAATTGGTTGCAAACTTTTTGATATTCCTTTCATTGTTTTCTCGCCTTGTACCTGAGCAGGCTTGTGACTCACTTGTAACCAACAGAATGTGGCTAAAGTGACTTTAGGTGACTTCTGAGGCTAAGTGAGAAAAGGTATTCAGCTTCCGCCTTGTTCTTTCTAACATGTGTGCTGGAGCTCCAAGCAATCAGGCAAAAAGTTCAACTTGCTATACAGGAGTGCAAGCCATCCAAAGACACCATGTGTGGGTTTTGCAGCCAACAGCCTCCAAACTCACCTCCCAGCTGCCCAACATCTTGGATATCCAGTCCAGGTGAGGCTTTCGGGGACTGCGCTTTTAACCTACTGCAATTGCTGGGGAGACCTCAAGCAAAAACTGCTTGAGCCCTTCTCAAATTCCTGACCTACAAGTTTTTGAGAAAAAAAATGGAGCAATTCGTGCACTTTGTTATGTATGCGATAGTAACCAGAACCAAGCTTAAAACAAAGAAACAAATTTAGCGGCATACTGTGAACTCTTCAGGTTCATTCCATTTCCTTCTGCATCATTTTAATGTTTTCATAGTATTTTTACTATATGTAAATAAGGTACAATTTTTAAGTCAATCCCCCAGTGTTGAATATTAGTTTACCTTCTAGCTAAGCCTTTCGGCTACGTCTTTGGACATATCTATTATTTCTTAAGGTAACTTAATAATAGTCAAAATTAGAAGTGCCAAGGTTATTGTTTTTAGTGACTTTTTTTTTTTTTTAAAGATTTTATCCATCTATTTGACAGACAGAGCTCACAAGAAGGCAGAGAGGCAGGCGGGGATTAGGGGGGAGAAGCAGGCTCCCCACTGAGCAGAGAGCCCGATGTGGGACTTGATCCCAGGACCCTGAGATCATGACCCGAGCCGAAGGCAGAGGCTTAACTGACTGAGCCACCCAGGCGCCCTGTTTTTAGTGCCTTTAACAAATATCTTTTCCCAACAGAGTCTGCACACCTGCACAGAGACACACACACACATACCCACAAACATGAGGAATTGAGGAAAGAGCACAGGTTTCAGAATCAGTAGTCTTGAGTTTCACCTCTTTCCACAACTTGCACGACCCTGAGCCAATCACTTAAACTATCTGGGCCTCATTTTAACCCTCTGTAAACTGGAGATAACAATACTAACCTTAAAGGAGTTTTTATGAAAATTAATTGAAGTACAGTATTAAAGTGCCAAACACAGACCGGTCATTTAAAATGCTAATGGTTGGGGTGCCTGGGTGGCTCAGTGGGTTAAAGCCTCTGCCTTTGGCTCAGGTCATGATCTCAGGGTCCTGGGATCGAGCCCCGGGGGCTCCGCTCAGCGGGGAGCCTGTTTCCTCCTCTCTCTCTGCCTGCCTCTCTGCCTACCTGTGATCTCTGTCTGTCAAATAAATAAATAAAATCTTTAAAAAAAATGCTAATGGTTGTTCTTGCAATGACTCCCTGAGAGCCAAGGAATCATCTTTAGATGTCCTTTTCCTACTCTTCCCCACCTACTGCGTGATTCTGCTTCTTTCTCGTACTGAGTCTGGCTCCTGTCCTTTGAGACTTTACACATAGCTAGTTGATCAGTCTTGCGAGGGCTACTCCCTAAAGGTGTTACTTCTCCTGGTGAGTGGATGTGTTTTGTTTTGTTTTTTTTTTAAGAGTGGATGTGTTTTAAAAGGTGAGCTGTGCAAGCAGAGGTATGTTGAAGACCCGTGAGTGGAGTCCCTGATGCTAGGAGCTAGGATGCCTGGTACCTGAGTTACAGAGGGAGTAGATATGCCAGGGAGGAAGGCCGTCCTATCATCACACTCTTCAAACCACATGCCTCAGGCAGTCCCAGTCACGAGACACGGGCCCTGTTCCTAGGTAGCCTGCGTGGGACAGCTGGCCTTCCTTCTAAATAAGAGAGAAGTGTGAAAACAAAAACATGCAGACCATTCTTTCACATTGTTTGAATTACTTTGGGGACATACCACGTGAGTTCTGAAAAGTGTGTGAAAGAAAAAGTAGTCACAGATGTGGAGCAGGATCTGGATGGCAGCTCCCACCCTACCCCCACCCCCGTGTCCGGGCCTGCTGGGCTCCAGGTAGCCAAGAGGGGCCGCTGTTCACAAGTGCTGTCTGCAGACCTGCAGCAGGTGGGTGAGTGGGAAGGAATGAGGTGAAGGTTTTCCGAACCATTTCTATTTCTCCATCCATTTTTTTAATTCTCTGTCATTCCAGAAATCTGGGTGAGTTGAGGACTAAAAAAAGAAAGCTTTTCTGCATCTTCAGCTTTACTAACGCCTTTATATGGGAACCAGGCCTTGGCTGGAAAGATGTTTACTTTCCAAAAATTTCGACAGTCTTATTGTAAATATGCGATTATGCAACTGCCGTAGAACCTTCTTCAGAGACAGGGGCTAGGCAAGATGTTCTTTTAAAAAAATAATAATGTAAAAAAATGAAAAAATAAATTGTTTTCATTTTGGGTATTTCCTTTTAATCATTGTCTACATACCCATGTAATAAGGTCCCATGCTTCCTCATAACATACTCAGGCAAAAATATATAGCTTTTTGATTATTTGAGACCAATTTGGTCTTCCTTGTAAATCCTCACTTATGTCTCAGGAGCAGGAAAAAAATGTTAAACACTAGATTTTTGCTAACTGGTAAATTTAATTTGTGGTAAGTAGTCTTTAAACAGTCTTTACAGATGCTCACATGCTTTAGATAAAATGGGCTCCACTCAGGTCTGCCCCTACCCTTGTCTCAGAGGGATCTTGGTGTGTGAAGATGAGGTGGAAGGGGATATAGATCCTTGTAGCTTTAGTGCTTCCCTTGGGATCTTTATTTGTCCCTGTTATAAAGTTGTTGGGAAGGTGACCACCGAGGTGGGATGGATTTCAAAGTGAGTGTTGGCTGGCAGCTGTGAGGGAGGCCTGTTTCTGAGGTAGCCTTCAGTCTGTGTGGCCGAGGCTGGAGGCCCCCCTAGGAACTTGGAGTCTCATGGCACTGTGGGTTGCTTGAGTCCGTATCACATCCTACTTCTGGTCCCTGGACTAGTCCTTCCATTTTATTTCTTATCCTGGTGGGCGCCAGGCTGGTTCTCAGTAGCTACCATCTGGGTCTGCTTCAGGGGCCTATAAGAACTTCTGGGTCCTATCCAAGCCACGTAAACTCCAGGGTGGCCCAGGAAAGCCCTCCTTTCACTACCAACACCCTACTCCAGAGTTTATATGATGTGGCAGCTTCTAGTTTGGTGTGGGCCAACCTCCTCCCAGAGTCCAAATACCAGGTGGGGCCAAAACCCTCCTCCCTTCAGAAATAAGATCTCCATAATATGGGGGAGTCCACTGATTCCCCAACTGACTCCCCATCCTTGATGAACATCACCCAGATCTCATTCACGAGGCTTCTGACTCCTTTTTTAGTCCTCAACTCATCCAGATTTCTGGAATAACAGAGAATTTAAAAAATGGATAGAGAAATAGACTCAAGGCCTGAGTCTTGTCTGCAAGTGTGTCTGAAACCTGCAGGGGAATCATTCCTTACTCCTTCCTTACTCCTTCCTAGCTTCTGGTGATCTGCTGGCGACCTTTGGCATTCCTTGGCTTAGAGACTTCATTCATATCCTTCATCTTCACGTGGCATTCTCCCGCTACCTCTTCACATAGTCTTCTCTCTGTGCATCTCTGTGCCTGGGTCCCCATTTCCCCCTGTTAAAAAGGAACAGTCATATTGGCTTAGGCCCATCCTAAGGACTTCATCTTAACTCGACTACATCTACAGAGACCATATTTGTAAATAAGGTCATATTCTGAGGTACTAGGGGTTAGAACGTTAATGTAACATTTTTGGGGAGGGATACGATTCAATACACAACAAACATTGAGGTTGTTTCCAGGTTTTTGTGATGGGTGGCAATGGTGATAACATTGTTACCGATAAAGCTGTAAGACGTATCAAATGCATAACATTTTAATTCTATTGAAATAGAAGACTAAAATTTTAAAGGGATAAGGAGGAATTGGAAATAGAAATTTTTAACTTAAATTATTGATTTCCGTTTTTCATTATTCACAAGTCTTTAATTGATACCATAAAGAGAAGTAGAACAGAGATAGTTCAGAGCTTGAAATTCAGTTCATTCATAAATAATAGGCCCAGAATGAAATGGACATTGTCCAGTAGTTAATAAGGCATCATGGGCAAAATAAAGTTTTAAGAACTGTAACTTTTAACTAAGCATTAATCCTGTCCTAAAAGAGTTGTTTTGAGAATCATGTTGTCTTGCTATGTGCAGTAAAGTTTTTCCAGATATTTTTCCATAGAAAATAATTGGTAGTCATGTTTTTAACATGTTTTAAAGTTGTAACACTGCCACAGGCTTCCAAAAGGAAGAAACTTCCATTCTGGAAAGATTTTTCTGAAGAAATAAGACCTCTATGACATGGAGGAAGTCCCTTGATCCTCAATCTCATCCCCGCCTTAGACAGACTCCCCCAGATCTCACGTACTAGTCTTCCAACTCAAGGCCTGAGTCTCACCTGCATGTGTGTTACTGTCCTGGGACTCCTGATTGGATCCTGCTATTTGGTTGTCTTTCTCTTGGTTTAGTTCCACTAATAGTTAGAATTAAGGTAGACTGTTCTTTGAGGAGTCCCGAGATTTCTTGGCAAAGCTTGGGCCTAAAATTCTTCAATGCAGACCAGTTTTTTCAACTCTGAGTCTTCCAGATCCTTACTATAGCACCACTGTTTTTCCATTGGTAAATGCTTCCTCTTTTCTAGTAGTTTTGGGACCATGATTAGTGGGAAGGATCAAAATAGGAGGGAGTTAACATTATCCTGCTTTTCTTGGGTGCCAGGCAATGAGTCACGGTGTTCACAGACTCTTATTTAATACTTAATTTAATACTTGGATGTAAGCATTGTTATTCCCATATACAGCTGAGGAAATGGGGGTCAGCGAAAATAAAAATATTATAGTGAGTGGCAAGTACGTAGCAAAATCTGAATTTAAACCTAACTCTGGCAGGTGTTCCATTTTATGTGCCCTTTCTATCTCACCACCATTCCTCCCAGGAAGAGAGTGTGGACTTCTCACCGAGGAATGCTCCTAAAACAAGCCTGGGCATATCTGCTCCTGGGTTTGGGCTGAGGAATCATTAGGCAAATCAAGGTAGGTCTAGAGAAGTGAGATCTCAACGGGAAGCGATTTTGGCTCCCGGGGGGCATTTGGCAAAGTCTGGAGATATTTTTGGGTGTCACAACTGGGGAGATGGGTGCAACTGACATCAAGTGGGAAGAGGCCAGGTGTGCCGGTAATTATCCTACACAGCACACACATTGATACTATAAAGAGCAGTAGAGCTTGGAATCAGTTCCTACCTAAAGAATAGATTCAGATGAGAGTAATATCGCCCAATAAATAACAAGACACAACAAAGCCCCTACAACGAAGAAGTATCTGGTCTGAAATACTCATAGTGCTGAGGGCGGGAAACCTGGTCAAGAGGACTGGCTTCTCATCCTGGCTTTTCCAAAGGGTCGTGAACTTGGGCACATCACTTTGCTTCTCTCTGTCTCAGTGTTTTCTTTCTTTCTTTCTGATTTATTTATTTATTATTTGAGAGAGAGAGAGGGAGAGGGAGAGCAGAGGGAAGGGCAGAGGGGGAGAATCTCTAGCAAACTCCCTGCTGAGTTAGGAGCCCAATGCAGGGCTCCATGTGGGGCTTCACTCAGGGCTGCATCTTGCAACCCTGCGACTGTGACCCGAGGTCATGACCTGCGTGAATACCAACAGTCGGTTGCTTAACTGACTTGAGTCTCCCCGCCACCCCACTGCCTCAATGTTCTCAACTGGGAAGTCGGTTTGCAGAGCTACATGAACTCGACGATTCTAAGGTTTATTAAAGAAGGTAAATAAAAATACCCATGTCTGAAAAAAACAAAAATGGCAGATTCTGTTCTTCATGCAATCTGGGCAAGGATTAAGGTATATGAGAATTGTAGTTAAAAGGCTCTGTTTACACTGAAATGAACTAATGGCAAATTGCCACCTATTTTTCTGCCCCAATTATTAATGGGTGAGCTGTTCTCTTTTTCCAGCCAGCTGCTTCAATTTACCCTACTATCCTTAGCCTGTAAGCAGGGCCTACATCTCCACATGGATATTACTATTTTCTGAGAATAATTTCTGTCTATCATTCGACATTAGTTTTCTGTTGTATCATTTGAAGGGTCTTGAATCTTCTCAGAGATTGAAAGGATTTTTTTTTTAAAGATTGTATTTATTTTTTTGACAGACAGGGATCATAAGTAGGCAGAGAGGCAGGCAGGGGTTGCGGGGGTGGGGGGGACGGGCTCCCCACTGAGCAGGGAGCATGATGTGGGGATCGATCCCGGGACCCTGAGCTGAAGACAGAGGCTTAACCCACTGAGCCACTCAGGCACCCCCGAAAGGATTTTTATTTTTAAAAATGAGTTGGGGGGCACTTGGGTGACTCAGTCTTTAAGCATCTGCCTTTGGCTCAGGTCATGATCCCAGTGTCCTGGGATCAAGCCCCACATCAGGCTCCCTACTCAGCAGGAAGCCTGCTTCTCCCTCTCCCCCTCCCCCTGCTTGTGTTCCCTCTATCACTCTCTCTCTTTCTGTCAAATAAGTAAATAAAATCTTAAAAAAAAAATGAGTTGGATTTCTATAAAAGTTTGACTATTACAATAAGTTCTTTCAAATATGCAATGCAAAGTTGGCTAAGAAGAGTTTCGAAAGCACATCAGAAGACAGAACTGCTGGGGTTTTGTGCCTAGACACAAAAATCCCAAATCAGCTTAGAGTTGTTGTGCTAGTCTAACATCAGTGCTGAGAACAGTATATACCATACAGGTTATGGTCAGCTTTTAAGAAAATTTTCAATAATATATATTATTTCCATAATAGCACATGGAACTTAGTGGCTGGAATATTAATACTAACCAAAAAACATCTAGTTTCTTTTGCTTAGAAAGGAAGATAGATGATTCTTTTCTAAAAACACTAAATAGGAAATACTAGGTAATGTTTTCCCATGCCCCAGTAATAAGATATATAATAGGATTTGGTAAAAAGAAAATTTGCTTTTGGTTTGACCGCAAATATCCAAACTAAATCACATGGCTGCCACTCAACACAGAAACCAGTTTATGCGAGGAAAAAAAACAACAACACTTTCAACAATCATGGCCTTGGCTTTTTCTTCTTTTTCTCCTTTTTTTTTTTTTTTTTAAATTTGTTTTTTCCCAAGATCTGAAAGTGCAGAGCACAGATTTACCAGCAGGCTTGGTATTGGCAATAGATGGACATAATACTCTGGAGGGTTTAATTGCCAAAATTGTTTTTTAGATGTCATTATTTAAAATGTCATTTTATTTTATTTATCATTTTATGTCATTTAATCATTATTTAATGGCTTGTGCTAAGGTAGCGTTCTACATGTTTATCTTGAACTAACAGATGTCTCGACCAGAAGAAACCAGGCTGTGGTAGGTCTCCTTGTTATTAATCTAAAAGAAGGCCCAAGAAGAAAGGCCCAGTGAGACTATTTATTAATAGTAATCAAGTGTTTTATGTACTGTGAGGTAAAAGAAAAAAGATTAAGTCTGGTATCTGGGAAGTACAGTGGCTTTGCAATCAGAGACAACTAGATTCAAATCCTCACTCACTCGGGCAGTGCTGGTATGTGAGGCTGGACAAACTCTTTAAGGTTATTTATTTATTTACTTATTTAATCTTATTTCATTTTTTTAACTTAATTTATTTTTTAAAGATTTTATTTATTTATTAGAAAGAGAGAGAAAGAAAGCGAGCAAGTGCACGAGTGGGGGGAGAGGCAGAAATAAAGGGAGAGGGAAGCAGACTCCCTACTAAGGGCAGACCCTGAGATAAGGACCTGAGCTGAAGGCAGACACTTAACTGACTGACCCCCCTGCCCCAGGGAGCCCATTTATTTATTTATTTTTACCCTCAGTTTTCTTATCTGCAAAATAGGGATATTACCCCCCTTATCGAGTTTTTTAAAATACGACTTAAATAAATCAGAATATTTAAACTGCCTAACTTGAAACCGGTGCTTAATAAGTATCAGTGTCCCTTGCACATTCGTACCTGCTCATAGTTCATCCTATCTTCCTCCACCATTTATATTACAGCCGGAAAGATAAGGCTGATGTCGAGTGCCACGTGGGGGAGGTGATTGGTGTCCTGTGGACCCAGTATTCTGGAAAGGGAGAGGTTGATTTAGCCTAGTGAACCAAGAAGAAAAATAATCTTCGTGGTGAGTAATATTTAACATCCCTCCATCCTCTCTTGCTGTGGCACCTCTACCCCCTCCCAGTTAAGGAGTATGTGTGTTTCCCCAGGGGCTCCACACATAACTCTGGTACCGCCCTTCTCACCCTCCACTGCGTGTGCGTGCGTGCGCCCTTTCCTTATCCCTTCCTGCATGGAGCAAGGAGAAAATGAATGTCCCTGGAATGAATGAATGAATGAATGAATGAACCAACGAACAAATGAACATTTGAGTCGTGCTGTGGAGAACTGTGCATGTTTGGAAATATCTAAGGAGGAAGCGTGCATTTCAGGATGTGGTGGACACCTGGACCAGCTTTCTCTTCCCTATTCAAGGTGTATTTTTAGTAAAACTGTGTTTGTCATACTTTGTGATTTAGTCTAGGCAAATGGTTAAGTAGCCGTTGTAATGACTGAAGAATTTTTCTTTGAGCTCAGGCCCATGAGGTGAAGAAGGTCAGAGTACATTTCACTAAGATTTCACCAGAATCTTCCCTATGGTGTAGAAGGCCTGAGCAGAATCCAGCTCTGCCTCTTATTCTACAGATTTGGGACCCGAGGCTGCAGAGAATACCAACCTCCTGGCAAGACCATAATGCTGGTCAGGATGGTCAGAAGAGGGATCTAGCTCTTCAGCTTAGAACCGACATCACCGTTTGCTTTATATGAGTCATTGTTCTGGCTGTGTTTATTTATGGCTGACGGACTGACTGGTCAGAATAGCTCACTAAAGGCCTCTCAACCACCCGCTGGTCCACTGGCTCCTATAAAAAAAATCACACCGATTCTCTGTCATTGACTCAGCCATTTTCTTCAGCTACAAAGTCATAACATGTATGTGTTCGAAAGTGTGCAGGAACGACATGTTGAGAAATCCAGCTGTTATAGGAATAAACTGGTTTACCCTGAAGCTACTGAGGCTTAAAGTTCTGGGCTTCTCTCTTGTATAGATCCCGGATGAGGCAAGGCCCCTGGAGGGGCGAGCAATGTGTTCCCAAGATCATATGTTTTTGTAACATTTCCAAAAGTTCAATATTTTTGTATTATTTTTCTTGAAAAAAGACCTCCACATACCACTTCCTCCAGATTGTATAAGCTTCAAGTCCCAGAAAACCTGGATCTGCTCCTGATTAGGAATAGCTATTTTTCCAAATTCTAATTGCTTAAAAAAAGAACATGTAAAAATACTCCTTGTGTCAGAAGGGGCTAATGGCCCCCTGGTTTCCACTTCCTCTCCCCACCTTCAGTAACGTTTCCCCTCTTAAATTTTCAGTGGGTGCTTGTCCCCTCAGTTATAAAGTACATTTCCCATCTTCCCTTGCAGTAGTTATGGCCATATGACTAAATTTGGGCCAATAGGAGGTAAACCAAAGTGAGATGGTACAGATTCTCAGTCTTAAAATATAAGCTGCTTGCCCCAAACTTTCCTCTTTCTCATTTGCTGGGAATGGTGATTCCAGAAGGCGCATGTGAGGGAGAGTAGCACTACCCTGCCTTTCCTGGCCTGCTTATTCCAGACTCCTAAGTTTGCGAGAATTTAAGTCATGTAACTTCTGAGTCCCTTAATTACGGCAATTTTGACTATACTGTAATTCACTCATTTCCTGTCTTCTCTCTTAAAGAAACTAAGATAAGAAACCCAGTTCAGCAAGGATTTATCTCTCATTACTCCAGATCCTATGAACTAAAATCCAGTTTTACTAAGATAGGCAAAGTTTTAGAAAGTCCTTATCTATAGAGTCACTCAAGTTCTATTGGCCTAATATGGTAAAGAGCACCTGGCCAGCAGTTAGATGATAATTTTACCATTTATAAGTTTACAGGTAAACTTGTCTGTGGGCCTTGGCATCCTTGTCTGCGTACTGTGAATAATTTTGATTTCATCAGGGTCTTGGGAAGGTCAAGTAAGTCCAGGTGTGAGATATCACTTTAGGTGTGTGTTTATTATTTTACTTTACTTATATCCCGTCTTTTCCAGAAATGACCTGGCAAATTTGTTAATAACACAAACCTACTGAGGTTTTTGTTTGTTTGGTGAGGATTAGAGATAATCTATGCAAAGTGTTTAGCATTAGCCTAGCACATTGTTAGCACAGTGTAAGTGGTAATTTACCATCAGAAAGTCAGTAAGTGTTCAGTGAATGATAGCTTTTTACAATTAATAGAAAGGTGCCATTAATAATAATGTATGCCAAATGTTTTGAAACTGTAAAACTGCAGAAACATCAGGTGTTATTTTGTTGTTGGGTCTATCCTGGAAAAAAACACGCACTCACCACTGGCAGATAAAATAGAAGCAACGTCCCTAAGGGTTGCTTACAACAACCAAGTCTAGAGTGCTTTCAGCGTAAGGAGGGGTGGCAGCTCAGCGCGTGGTGCCCTCCCCCGACCTGTCTGAGCTTTCCTCCCAAGCCCCTGACCGCATCTGATTGGTGCAGAGGAGGCAGTCTAGATCCAACTGGGCCAATCACATGCCCTATCCTGAGAGACTGAAGCTCGGTGCATCCACCCAGGGGCTCTGATGGTGACCCCGCCAGTCCAGCCTGGGACCCGCCATTCAGCTTTCTCAGCCCAGGTTGTCCCAGTATCCTTCCCAACACCTGTTTCTTGACTTCCATTAGCCAGAGTCTGGTTCTTTGCCTTGCGTCCAAAGAACCTTGACGGATACCTACAAGAAAACAATGTTTGCTTTTCTCAAGTCTTTTGTTACATGTTTCGGAGATTTGTATAACGGACAAAAAGTGTGAGAGTTTACTAATAAGGCTGAACAAAACTAGGGAGATAATATGAAAGAGAACCCTTCTGGAGATTTTATTCAGCTTCCTTCAAATTACTGACTTGGCAGGTACAAACTGAAGAAAAATATTAAAGCCAGTTAGAGATGTTTTTCTTATCAAATCATAAAACTATCTGGAACTAAATAGAATCACGTTAAGACTAAATTAATTCATTTTGTGTAAAGAAGATACACAAAGAAATGATTAAATACACCATGTTTTGCAAGATCTTTAACTAAGACCACAATGCAGGGGAACCTTGACCCAATTGTAGCAAGGTAGGAGCCCCCCAGAACCTTCCTCTAACACTCTTCTGAGAAGCAGGGGTTTGGTGAGCTGCCGGCTTGTTTTATTATTGCTATTATTATTGCTAATGTACCAAATGTGCTAATTATAAGGCAGTTTTTGCTTTAAGGCTGTCCCCAAGCACTAACTCCTGCGAACTGTCTATCTATGCTGCTTGTAAAACTGCTATCGAGTGAGTTTTGAAACATAAACAATTACATGGATAATATATGTGGGAATAGACTACTGTAAACATAAAAATTCAATTTACCTTCAATAGGATAAAATAGAACACGTCCATTGTCCAGGTCATGCTTTAGCCCCGTTGCCTTCATTTTACAGGGATTTTTCCCCCCAAAGAAATCCCTCCCGACCGTAATAAAAACCTCATTGATCCTTTCTTTGGAGACATTCATAACCAGATCTTTGATGAAATGCCCTATAATGGTTCTAAATGAGGTGTATTGAACTGGTTTGTCAATTCTTTGCAGGAACAGTGGCAGTGCCAATATTAAACATGAGGTAAACAGTTCTTATGGAAAGTATTATGGAAACACTGTAGTTCTGGCCTTTTAAAGCCACAGTTTTATATTTTAGATGCTTTAAATGTAGTTTGAAAAATCTCAACACTCTATTAAGTCATAGAACTAACAAGGTCATTCAGTTGCAAGGCTAGCTAACAAGGTCTGGCTTTCTGTGAAGGATTCTGTAGCTGCTTCATTTCACTCGTCCACTTTCACAGCTCCTCAGGCAGTTCCCATTCATTCATTCACTCATCCAACTACTGTTTATTAAATGCCTCTGCGAGCATATATGGAAACACACAGACAACTTTACTTCATACCACAAGGCAAACATGCAAGTGGTTTTCCAAGGTTCACAGCAGGGACTCCAAACTACTAGAACTGTCTCGGGGCACGTGGGTGGCTCAGTGATCTGAGCATCCCACTCTTGGTCTTTGGCTCAGGTCAGGATCTCAGGGTTAGGAGATGGAGGCCTGCGTAGGGCTCCACGCTCAGCACGGGGTCTGCTTAGGATTCCCTCTCCCTCTGCCCCCCCCCCCCACTACTCTCTCTCTATCACACACATAAATAAATGGCTTAAAAAAAATAAAAAAAAAATACCTCATCCACAGGGTGAGCTCCAAACTCCACCCCTGGGGAGGAAAAGTGTTCCCAGAGAGAACATAATGTGGCATCTCTCAGCTTTAAACTCAGCTTCAAATATGTCTTTGTTTCCAAAGGGTGCAGCTCCTAAGGGCAGTGCACGTAGCTGTTTATGACACTCATGGGCCTCCCCCTGCATTGCTGGCAACGATCTTTAACCCTTGCTAAATAAAGAAATCCCCGCTGCTGCTCGCGCTGGAGAACATTACAAATGTGGCTTCATGAGAAACAACTCCAGTGAGAATGGATGCTTGCGACGGGAACCCTTCACGGGCTTGGTCTGGGCGTGCATTTGAAACCCAGTTTCGTTTTCTCTGAGCCTGGCGGTGTAATGCCTTGCCATGTCTCTGATTGGTAGCTGCTGCAAGTGTCTTTCGAGTCTCACTTCTACCTGCCCTCTGGGGCCTCCCTGAGGGACTTTGATGCTTGCAAATCCCAGGGCTTATTGTTTTCAAGTCAGGACATCCCAAACATATCCTCTAAGTTTGGTTTAAAAAAAAAAAAACAAAAAAACCACCTGTCTAGCTGTTTTGGTATGGTGTGGTGACAGAAGAAAGATAGAAACTTAACTTTAGATTTATGGAACAAAGATGAGGCATGGTAGTGTGCTACAGAGAATGCCTGTGGGTTCAAAATGAGTTCAAGTGTGTGGCAACAAGGCTCTTTCGCTTTTGATGTCTGTGCAGGAATTTAGATGCCGTGAATTTCATAACATCAGCTTGGTTTCGAGTGCCTACCCAACCCCACCATATGGGATCCGAGGCCCCGTGAATATCCCTCATTTTGTCTTCTCCTTGTCTGTCCCCACTGTTCACATGAAAGCTATTTTCTGCAGGAAGGGCATCCTGCCCTGAGGAGAAAAACAGCATCTCTAACCAACTTTGGCTTTTTCACACACTTTCCCAAAACTCTGAGGGACTAGCTCTGAAGGACTAAAGGTAACTTTTTTTTTTTTTTTTTTAAGACCAGGATTTAAAGGAAAAGCTGCTTTCCCAGCTATCTAACAGGAGCATTTCTTGAGATTTAAAGTTATGATTACATGTGAAAAAGTCTGACCCTACTATGAATTATTAATTAATATCGATGTCTCATCAATCAGGACAGTGCATTTATAGTTAGATATAAGTTAAAGAAAGTCAGGCACCCTAACTGGCCCTCTGGAGGGGAGGTTACCAAGACCATGCTAGCAGAACCCCGTTCTCCACAAGGTATGGGAAGTATATGTCCCCTCCAGACAGGATTCACTCCGGTGAGGCTCTGGACAGCTTCTGGGCACCATGACAGTTTTCAGGAATTGCAGAAGAGAGGAGACCAGTTACCTATTGCTGTGTAAGTCACTGCCCTCAGGCAGTGGTGTCCAACAAGGGCCATGAATTCACCCTTGGTTTTGTCATTGGTGCTGCATTCATTCTGGGTGGTTCTCTTTCTTGTCTTAACTGGGGTCACCTGTGTGGCTGCCATGGGTTGGTGGGTTGGTGGGAGACTGGCTGGTTGGGGATGGTCTCATTCATATGTGAATGAATTGTTGGATGGCTTGACAGTTGGACTTCTCTCCACTGGGTCTCTCGTCCTCAAGGAGGCTGTTCTGGGCTTTCTTATATGGTGATTTTGGTTATCCAAGCAGGTGAAAGTGAAAGCTGTAAGATTTCTTGAGGCCTGGGCTTGGAATTCTCACTATGCCACTTCTGCCATATTCTTTTAGTCAGAGGGAATCACAAGGCTGGTCCTGACTCAAGAGGTGGGAAAAGGACTTTCTTTCTTAATGGGATGAGCTGCAGAGAATCTGTGGCCCAGGTTCATCGCCTCCAGATAAAAGGAGCCAGGGTTGTAGGCATGGACTTCCAGTTTGGACTGTCAGGACTCCTTCCTGTTCAGTGAGAACTCACTTCTGGGAAGGATTTATAGGGAGAGCCCAGGTAACCATCTGTATCTCAGACCCACCCTTGAAAATGAACTCCTATACTTTTATTGACGTGATTTTTTGAAGATTCAAATCTGATTATATCACTCTCAGACTTACACCTTAGTGGTTTCCCTCTGTCTGGAGGACAAAACACTCGTTCTTTAGTATGGCCCATCTGGCCTCACCCACCTTTCTAGAGGCCTCTCTCATGGTCCCTCCACAAAGAAGCTTCACTCTTTGCAGGAGTGCTTTCATGCTTCAGTGAGTTCCTGATGCTTATCTAGAACCATCCCCTCCCTTTCCTTCTCTAGGTCCACTTGCTTTGCTGAGGGTCATAGGCCTTACAGAGCTTACTCTGTGGGCAGCCTCAGCCAGCTCAAGTGCCCCTCTCCAAACTCCTCCCCACCCAAGTGCACATAGCACCTTGATATGCCTCCATTATTGTGCTCTTCACACTGTGGAAAGCTGGTCTCCTTGACCTTCCCTCCCACCAGACCACAGGTTCACTGAAGGCAAGAACTGTGCCTCATGCTTCTTTGTAGCTCCTAGTCCAGTGCTGGGCACATAATGGGAGCTCAAAAAAAAAATGTGAATGAACAAATAAATTGTAGAGTGAAATCTCTTTGGAATTTATTTCTTACCATTTTTTAAAAAGATTTTATTTATTTACTGGGTCAGGGGGAAGAGCAGGGGAAGGGGCAGAGGAAGAAGCAGACTCCCCGCTGAGAAGGGAGCCCAATGTGGGGCTCAAGCCCAATGTGGACCTCGATCCCAGGACCCCAGGATCATGACCTGAGCCAAAGGCAGATGCTTAAGCAACTGAGCCACCCAGGCATCCCATATTTCTTACTCTTTTTGATAAAAGTTTCCCAGCTGTCATTTTGGGGGGTGGGGCTGGGATGTACAAATATAGGGATACATATCACAATAGTGTTTTCCACTATTTCTAACTCGCACCAGCACCAGGGTCTCTTGTAGTCCTGACTATCCTTCATGTATTTTGGAATTACATGAGCGTCATCAATGGCAAGTCCTGTTTGGGTGAGAAAGAAATCATAAGGAATGGCGCAGAGAACAGCAACATTAAAATGCCATCTTAAAAATTGCCTGGATCCGGGTTCCGGGGTAGCTCAGTTGGTTAAGCGACTGCCTTCAGCTCAGGTCATGATCCTGGAATCCTGGGATGGAGTCCCACCTTGGGCTCCCTGCTCAGCAGGGAGTTTGCTTCTCCCACTGACCTCTCTCTTGTTCTCTCTTTCTCAAATAAATAAATAAACAAATAATTTTTTAAAAATTGCCTGGATCCATGAGAACCCCAGGAAGACATTGTGCACATGCTGCTTCCCAGCAAGGCATGTGACCACTGGGAAAATCCTACCTTAGACTGTTGTTGAGTAAACCGTCATGGTTCCCGCAATGGTTTAAAACACAACTTTGAGGTCTGAATATTGTTTCCCTTTCCTTATAGCAAAGACAACCATTCAGCAAAGATGCCTATGGCCTTTACACACCCATGGAGGTTCGAGGGAAACCACTGACCCTTCACCACAGGCATTGAACTCAACTCCCCTGGTCACTCACAGAGGCCACCTGGCTCCTCTCACAGCCTCCAGGCAGCAAAGGCAGCTCGGGATGCTCTTTCACCACCCAACAGCTGCTCCAGAAGGAGGTATGGGGAGGAAGAGTCCAGCCAGGGGAAGGGGGACAAAATGAGGGGCAGTTGTAGCCTAAGATGGAGTAAGGAGAGGGAAGGAGGGGGGAAGGCCTACCCTGCTCTGCGGCCTATGTGAGCTTCTCCTCTCTCATTTCTTTATCCTTCCTTGCCCTCTGTCAAAGGCAGAGTTTCCAGCTTTCGCTTGCATAAAGTACTGGCTACCGAGGAGAAGTGTTGGACTTGAAGCTCTGTAAACCTTGCCAAATTTCAGTCCATAACTGACTTTCTAATGGTGTTCTTCATCTTTTTTCCTTCCAAAAGCCTCAATCAATATTGATTACCAGATGCTTCCATGTCACTCCAAAAAGTCTTAAACTTGCTCTTAGAATGGCCTTCTTGGAGGGAAAATTTCAGTAGATAGTTACCTTATAAGATACTAAACACTGATGAAATCCTCACATAAAACTGAGTCTAAATGAAATGGAAAGAAGTGCAACCTGTTATCCTGTGCCAGGCACTGGGCTAAGTTTTTACATGCATGATTTCATTTACCTGGACCTCAGCTCTGTGAGGGAGACTCTAGGAATATCCCCAGATGGGGAGACCGAACTTAGTGTGACAAAGTTGGTCGAAAAATGCCACATAGATAGTGATTGAAAGGGCTGAAATATCCTAGTGCTATCAACCACTTCACTAAATGAGTACAGAGGGTCAATATACATTCACACATCTGTCCTCCTCCAGTACCCCCAGTTTTTATCAAGCATCTACTATGAGCCAGGGATTGGACTAGATACCTTACCTAGGTTATCACATGTAATTAAAAGAGCCATTTACTAGCTGAATGTGTGTACAACAAAGGGCTCTTCAATATTAAGCACCCAGGCAAAATAACATGGTACGATAGCTAAGTATCTGGGCTTTGGCTACAGACCTCTTGGTTCAAATCCTGCCTGGGCTACTTGCCACTTCTGTTTATTCTATCAAGTCATTAATTTCTCTGTGCCTCAGTTTACCCTTCAATGACAGCTACCTCAGGAGGCTTAAATGACTTAACATTTTTAGAATGAATCGGCTTCTAAAATGTGGCTGAGAAGAGAGCCAGGGTGAGTAAGGACCCCTTACTTGCTCGAGAAAATCTCCAGCAGGAAAAGATTTAAAAGAAAAATGAAAAAAAAAATAGCTATCAAAATCCACAAGTTTAAAATGAGAATTTTGCCCAAATGTGTCTACAGAGCTGTGAAGTGTAATGAATTAAATTGCCTAAATTTATTTGAAATTGTTCCTTTATATACTCAAAACAGATAAATTATTATTTATTCAAAGGACAAAAAAAATGTTATTTAAAATGCTTAAATAGTCACGGCTGGCAACACTGGAGCCTGGTTTGAGAGAAAGTCGTTGTCTACTTCTGAATTATTTGCTTCTAAGACATTTTAGGATTTCTGAAACAGGGCTGATTGTTTTGGCTAATGAGTGGATAATTTATTGTGATTGTTTATGCAGTGCTAGGAGAACACGGGGTGTTTTCTGCACAGACAGAGGCTGTCAAATAATACAGCTGACCCTTGAGAAATGAAATACCAGGAGGCCCTTTTATACTGATGTGCTCCATTCACTCAGATTTTTATAAGACAGTCTAGGAATTGTGCTCTTTGGGTCCGTCATGCTCTTTGTGCTCTTTGGGTCCTTGTGCTCTTTGGGTCCATCATGAAAGTCAGGCAAGACCAGCTTTAAACTTGTGTATGTATTCAACCTTCTTCTATTTAATTTCATTGACTTGTCTTCCTTCTTCAGATTTTGCTTTTAATCCTCTCCACAAGAGCCACCTCCCATCAAAATGTCCATTTTCATAAGATGTGGGAGGAAAGTTTCCTAGAGAGGAGTGTCCACTTTGAAGGAGGAAGCAGAGGGTTAGAGAAATCAAACTGCCAATTATGTGTAAGGTCTGCAGATCCGAGCAAAACTATAAAAAGGAGAGAGTTTACTGCGACAGGGTGCCCCCTGCTGGGGACTCGTTGAGCTCAGTTCTACCTTGTAACCCAATGCAGCTGCTGGAGAGGGGCCTCCTTCCCCCAACACACTACTCGTCTTAGACTCGCTGCAGATGTTTCTTTATGACCCGTCAAAATGTTTGCTAAATATCATCTGTTAATTTCCCAAACATCCTGGCTCTAGTTCTTTTATGTGAAACCCGACTCAAGATGTTAAAATAGATGATAGCAAAATAAAATATAAAATAAAATACAAACCACGAAGGTGAATTTGTCCTGAAACAGCAACAAAATGTGCTGTTAAGTAGGCGTCCAATCTCAAAGGACATTTCTTCATTTCTCTGTAGTTTCACGACAGGCAGGTAAGGGGGTTTGTGACCATCTTAAGTCTTCCACTTTTGATCGTGAGATTTTAAAAACATCACCATGTGCAGGGAGAGCTACTGGTTCCAACCTCTGTCGTGGCCCCAGTCACTCCCCTCCCCACCCGCAGCAAGCACCTCGCAGCAGGACTTCGATGCAATAGCGTGGGAGACAGAGTTGCTGTTGTCGGCAGCGGCATCCCTTCATGGGTGAGGTCTGGCGATCTCTCCTCCGAGGCTGGTACCAGGCTCCATTGGATAAGGAATTCACACTCTTCCTTCAGGAGAATGGTCTGCATTCTAAGATGAAATTCGTGGGTGGGAAAATGCCTAATTCAAAAGAAAGGTTTCCTAGTGGAGATATAGTCATTTAGGGAGATGGAAATGGTGTAGCCCGCGCATTAAATCGCACCCCTCTTCTACCCCTCTGCGGATAGAGGATCAGTTGCTATGACAATAAACCCCCGGCACTTGCCCTCAAGACAGTGTATACTGGTTTCCCCGGTAGGAAGAGCTGATGTCAGGAGGCAGGAGGAAGTGGGGAGGAAGTCCCCCCGGGGAGGCCCCGCTCAGGTCCTCACCACACCCACCGGTCCCCTGTGCAGAGGGAAGTGGGGCCAGCTGCCGCTCTGCTCCAGGAAGCTGGGAGCACGCAGCTGGGCTGGGAACCCTTTGTGCTAAGGGAGGTCTGTGCAGACAAGCAGCCGCTGATTATAGGACATTTCATCAGAGCAGCTGCAACTGATCAGCTCCTGACTCAGTGCCTCTCAGAGGGTCCACCCTCTAGAAACTTCCCAAGCTGTGTGCATTGGACTTTATCCCGAAGGCTCGTCTGCTGTCGGAGTTCTTTTAAAGAGCAAGGCAGCCCTCTGAAAAGTGTATTTTCCAAGTGTTGTTTGTTAGGCGAGGTAACTGGTTCTCTAAGTGTGTTCTCCTCACCGGCAGTGTCATCTTAACCTGGGAAACTGATGGAATTGTGAATTCCCATGCCTCATGGTGGACCTACTGAATAAGAAATCTGGGGGTGAGGCCCAGCAATCTGTGTTTTCACAAGCCCTCTGGGTCATTCCCATACATCCCGAAGTCTGAGAACCATGGGAAAAGGTGTAGAATTCCTAATTTAGTGAATATGGGAATATATAATGGGAAAGCTGGTTGATGGGGAAATGGTGATCCAAACCCTCCAATTAAGATGAGGCCAGTGTTAGGTTCTCGATGCACGAAGCCTGTTGGTTTCCTTTCCTTCTGGAATCTAACACATGTCTTTAGTGTCCTGTTGAATCCAAACATGTAGGAATACTGCCCCCCAACTTTAACACCACTGTTACAGGGGACTACAATGTGTTTAATCATGGTCAGCTTTACAGTGGGGTCTGTAATAGCCCACTGCAGGGAAACATTGGACTGCTGAATTGCTAGAGAGCTTTCTTTCTTTCTTTTTTTTAAGATTTTATTTATTTATTTGACAGAGATCACAAGTAGGCAGAGAGGCAGGCAGAGATAGAGGGGGAAACAGGCTTCCCAGCCCAAAGCAGAGCTCGATCCCGGGACCCTGGTATCATGACCTGAGCTAAAGGCAGAGGGTTTAACGCACTGAGCCACCCAGGTGCCCCGCTAGAGAGCTTTCTAATGCTCTCTATAAGGTATTCCAAACCAGCTAGAGAAAGAAGAACTTTGGAGTCAGTCCCTGTGATAGTTTTCAGAAGATAATTATGGAATGTAATCGCAATAAACTATTAATTAGGAGGCTAGTAATCTTTTCTTTGCAGGGCATTGTGGCATGCATGTCTCTCTGGTTAGAGGTTGTTTGGTAGTTTATCTCTTTACCCTTTTGAAATGTGCTTGGCACAGCTCCCTCTTAAGAATCAGGGTTGAGTAATAGCTACCTACCATTGATGGGAAGCTTACTGTCCTCTGAACACATTAGAACATACCAACTCCTCATTGAACTCTTGTCACAACTCCACAGAGTAGGTGCTTTTAATTTCCCCCATTTAACAGTAAAATAAAATTATTTGAATGAGAATTAACTCACCCCAATTCCTCAAGCTAGTAAGTGGTCACCCTGGGATTAGAACCCCAGATGGTCGGGCTCCAGAGACCATGGGGTTAACCAAACCTTCCCCTTGCTGAAGCCCTAAGCCAAGGGTGCCCTCGTTCCTGGTGCCCTCGTTCCTGGGTCTCTATAGAGACCACCTGTTCCTCTGTGCCACTGCTGATATTGCTACTGATAATTCACAGAATATTTACATGTGTTGTCTCATTTTATCATCACAATAGACCTATCATGTAGGTAATGGTGTCAAGATCCCTGAGTTACAGATGAGAAAACCAAGGCTCCAGCTAGCCCAGCAGCTTACCTGAAATCACACAGTTAATATGTAGCTGAGCCAAAGATCAGATTGGGAAGTGCAGTCATATTTACTACACTCCATTTTTATACTTAGTGTATCATGACTTGTACCCAAATTATTATGTTCATGTCTGTGGTTATCAGATATCAATGGCAGACCTTCTGAATTGTCGATTTTTTTCTTTAAGGCATTCAAAAGGAAAGAGGATTTAGAACCCTTTAAAAACTTTTTTTTTACACTATTTTATTTTGCAGTACCAAAGTAATATATGCTTATAATAACAAGTCAAGCAATTCAGGAGATTGTTAACTTTTTATAGTCCCCATAGCATCCACCATATTGTCGGACAAAAAGTAGATGTTTAATAAATAAAGTAGATGTAAATAGATACTGATTGATTTCACGTACAGACACTGAGTTCACAAGTGTTCATTAAACAGCAAGAACTGTGCTGCGGGTTGGGGATGCAGCTGTGACCTCTACCCACACAGAGAACAGGTAATTGTGTAAAGTGAATGGGAAAAAGGAGGAAGGGCAGGCACTGGAGGAGATCAGACCAAGGGGGGGGGGACCAAATTTTGAACTTTCAATGAAGACCTCCCAAAGAATGACATATTGAGGCAAGACCTAAGTTCCCTTTCTGAAATGCTTGCTCATTCCATGATATTAATTTTTTTTTTTTAATTTATTTGACAGAGAGAGATCACAGGTAGGCAGAGAGGCAGCAAGAGAGAGGGGGAATCAGGCTCCATGCTGAGCAGAGAGCCCTATGTGGGGCTTGATCCCAGGTCCCTGGGATCATGACCTGAGCCGAAGGCAGAGGCTTAACCCACTGAGCCACCCAGGAGCCCCTCCATGATATTAATTTGATCCACAAATGAAAACACTCCCTCATTCTTTTCTTCTCTTTTTTCTTTTCCTTCCTTCCCTTCCTTCCTTCCTTCCTTCCTTCCTTCCTTCCTTCCTTCCTTCCTTCCCTCCTTCCCTTTTTCCCTTCTTTTCCTCCCTCCCTCCCTTCCTTCCTTCCTTTCAACAAATATTTATTAAGCACTCACTATGTGCCAGGTTTAAATTGGCTCTGGAAGGTTAAAAAAAAATATACAGGGGCGCCTGGGTGGCTCAGTGTCTAAAGCGTCTGCCTTCAGCTCGGGTCGTGATCCCAGGGTCCTGGGATTGAGCCCCGCATCGGGCTCTCTGCTCCACGGGGAGCCTGCTTCCTCCTCTCTCTGCCTGCCTCTCCGCTTACTTGTAATCTCTGTCTCTCAAATAAATAAATAAAATCTTAAAAAAAAATACAGCTTTGGTGTGTACACCTGGTGATTCACAGACCTGTACCCCTGGGGCTAATAATACATTATATGTTAATTAAAAAAATTAAAATTTTTCAAAAAATATATAGCTTTATTGAGATAGAACTCACATACTATATAATTCATCCACTTAAAGTGTACAATTCAATAGCTTTTAGTACATTCACAGAATTGTGAAACCATCACCATCATCAACTTCAGAACACGTTCACCACCCCAACCAGAAATCCCAGAGCCATTGGCAGATATTCTCATTCCCCACGAAGACCCTGTGCACTAGACAACCACTAATCTACCTTCTTTCTCTATAACTTTGCCTACTCTGGATCCTATTCTGGTTGCCTATTCCGGAGGGATATTTTATTTAAGTGGAATTGCATAGTGTGGGATCTTTTGTGACTCGCTTCTTTCATGTGTATGTTTTCAAGGTCCTTCAGTGTGTGATATGCATCAGTACTTCACTTCTTTTTATTACTGAACAATATTCCGTAGTACCACTTTTTATTTGTCCATTCATCAGCTAATAAACATTTGGATTACTTCCACCTTTTAGCTATTATGAATAATGCTGCTCTAAACATTCATGAACAGATTTTTGCATGGAAATACACTTTCATTCCTATTTCCCACCTAGGAATAGAATTGCTGAGTCATATGTTTAACCTTTGGAGGAACCACTGGATTATTTTCCCAAGTGGCTGCACCATTTTACATTCCTACCAGCAATGTGCGAGGGTTCCAACTTTTCCGTATCCTAACCAACATGTATTACTTTGTATCTTTTTTGCTTGGAGCCATCCTAGTGGGGGTGAAGCGGTATCTCACTGTGGTTTTGATTGGATGGCTAACCTGGAGAGTTTTGAGCATTGTGTTGACACAATCTGGTTTAGGATTTCACAGGATCTGTCCAGCTAAGAATAACCCGTAAAGGGGAGAAGGTGAGCCATTTAGGAGGTTCCTGCATAATCCAGGTGGACTAGGGTGGTACTAGAGGTGGTGAGAAGCAATGGTGAGTCTTAGAATCTGCAGAGCTCCCGTGTAAGCAGTATGGGATTTCCAGATTCTTTACAAGACAAATACACCAGCATTGTCCTCTGGGAAACAAAAGAATGAATGCAAGCAAATGCAGTAGGGAACTGTAGTGTTGGTGATGAGTGTGGCCAGGGAGGTCTGTTAGACAGCTGGAGATTGAGACCTGGGTCCCTCAGTATGGGTGTGGGTGACTTTAAGCACATTATTTAAGATCTCTATGCCTCAATTCTCTTTTTTTTTTTTTCCTTTTGTGGGAGAAAGAGAGAGAGCAAACAAGAGCAAGAAAGGGGGGGGGGGGGGGTGGCACAGGGGGAGAGAGAGAATCTTAAGCAGGCTTCACGCCTGACATGAGGCTCGATCTCATGACCCTGAGATCATGACCTGAGTCAAAATCAAGAGTTGGATGGTTAACCAACACCCAGGCACCCCATTATGCCTCAATTCTTACTTACCTGAAAAAAGGAAAAAAATTCTAATGCCTCTGGGTTGTTATCAAGGAGGTACTCGGGAGAGCTAAGGGATGATGGTGACTTTTGTGGACCCTGAGAAGAGCTAAGAGTTTGAGAGGGAGACACTGGCAAAGAAAGAGAAGTGCTCTAAAATGTTTGGTTTAGAATCATCTTTGAGGTTCAACTATACACACACACACACACACACACACACACACACTATTGAATGCTTCTTTCCTTCACCTTCTAGAAAATGCAAATCCTTTTTAAAATATTTCATGCTAAAATGTAAGATTACCTTTTTGCAATCCTGGGACATATAATAGTCATATGAATTCATCTAAATAAATTGACTGGAGGTGTCTATCAATGGATTAGGGGCTGTAACAATCAATGGCTTTGGTCTAACCTTGTACAATGTCACTTAGACATTGTCTTGTCTCCGTAAGATCTAGTTGATCAATCAAATTAAGGCTGATGCCTGAAAGGCAAGGCACATTCCCATTCTATGTTGATAGAGTTCTCCCTTTACTGAGTGCCCTCTGTAGCCTGAAGGAGCCAAACACACAAATGGTTCCTGGGCAGGGCAGAGGGATAAGATCTTACTCACCACACTTGCATTTAGATGGAATTTACCTTTGAGCACAATATCCATTGAGTTCATGATAGCAATTTAAAAATGTCTACAAGACAGCTTATTCTCTTTTCCAGACATAAGTTTTGTTGCTTTACATTTTCTTCCTGTTTCTAATTTTAAAAGTAAAACGTTTTATCTGGTTTCTGTACTAGTCACATGTTTGATTTATCAGACAGCATTAAAAATGTGAAAACGCATATCATTTTACAGTTACAAAACTAACAACAATGGTCCTAGAAGTCCCTATATATATCCATCCAGCTCAGAGGAGAGAAATGTATAGACCTGCTTTCTTGATAGGAGTATGGAGTTTTAAGATGGGAGCCCAAGAATGATCTTACTCTTATCCTCTGAGAAAGTTTGACTAGTTCCACTCACTCCAGATTATCCTTATTACTAGGCTGTTTTGAGCTGGGGATGTGATGGAGAAGAAGGGGAGGGATTTGCCCTTTGCTTCAGGAACCCCTCCTTGTAGCACCTGGTATTCTCGTAGGTCCGAAGATGCCATGGCTGGTGTTAACAGAAACTGGGTAGCTATTCACCAAACCTACTTCCCTTCCTTTTTGGGCACACTGTCCACCTTGCCCTCTCTTTTAGTTATACGTGGTCATGGGACTAAGTTTTGGCCATCTGCATGTGAAAGGGTCTATATTTACTCCAAAAATGCATTGATGATTTAACATTTTGAAAGCTATTATGTTATTCATCATATTAATATGTTGTAAGAGGGGAAAAAAAAACACATGATCTTTTGAAAGATGCCCCAAAAGGATCTGATACAATTCCATATTTATCATCTGATTTTTTAAAAAAGTAAACTTAAAATAGAAAACTATTGCTTTAATATGTTAACTATTGGTAACTGCTCTTTTGTTCATTACTTAGCTGTTGATAGCCAACAATCATGGCAAGAACTTGCCTTAAGGCAGGTTATTACTTAGTTACTTAACAAAAGCCGTTCTGACCATTGCCATTTATTAAAGCAAAGATTCCAAGAAGGAAAATAGTTCAGCCATTTGAAGTTTGTTTTCTGTTGCCAGAATCTCTGTGTGTTACCAGAGAGAAGAGCCTTGATCCCCCATCATTCCTTGGTTTGACATTAGACACAGGGGCCAAAGCTTAGAGGTCCCGGAGGAGTCCCAGTCTTTCATCAGGATGCTTAAGCAGAGGAGGCATTCCTTGGCGGGGGTGAGGGTGGGGGGTGGGGGGTGAGGGGTTAGGGGGTAGGGGGGTGGGAGGGTAAAGGGGGTGGTGGGCAAAGCCTGAAGGGTTTTCAAGATGTCCGTCCCTCCTGTGGTCCAGGGCTTCTCCTTAGGAGAGGAGCTTCTGGGGCCCAGCATCTGTGAAGCATCTCTCTACTCCTTCACACTCTCACTCAAATCAATTCATGAAAATGCACTTTTTGGGGACTCATTTAACTTCCTCAATAAACTTTTCCTGCCAGGTTAAAAAAAAGGAAGTCCAGATTTCACACCTGGTAATGAAATTATGCTTATTTTTAAATCTTGAAGACTGTTTCTGTTGTCCTTGAATTGCCTAGCATTTCCATTTATTCAGGCAATGAACGCTCCAAAAGGAGCTTGCTGTATCTGGCAAATGGTACGAAAAGAAACATTAAACTATTAGCACTTTAAAGTACCACTGAGGAATCCTTTTATTCCCTAAATGCAAAGCTTTGCATGAGAATGTGTTTAATAATTAGCTGGTAGACCAGATTACTCAGGAGTCTCTTCTGGTCTCATAAGTAAATAGGATTCTTTGTTGTAATTATTTATTTTCCCGAGAGGCCAGAATGGCTGTAATCTTAACTACAAGTTTATCTGTTTCCTCTTTCTAGAATGATTTACTGTGTATACCTAAGAGACGAGGGAACCTCTTTGGGTTTCCCTAGTCTAGGCTTCCAGGAGACATTTCTCTTTTTAAAGGACCCAGGTGTTAAGCCAGATCCCCTCTTTATAGAATGTTAAGGTTATGACACAGTCAATAAAAGCCTGGAAGTGCTGTTACTGCTGACATTGCGCCCCTAACACACGCCTTTGTACCTTTTATTTCTCTTTCACAATAGTGTGGAGTTAAGAAGGGAGTGTAAAACTTAACTTTGAATTTCCTGGCTTTTGTTGGTTTGTTGAGCAATCCTAATGCTATTGAAATTTTTCCCTTTTCTAGGTGGTTGTTTTTCTGGTGTGCAGTTGTGCTTTGTATTTTTCCTAAGAATTACAATGGTCTGGACACGTCATATTGGTTGAATGTAAACCGTAGATTGACCTTTGGCATGATAAGTGGAAGCAGAGGAATATGTGTAAAATGTGTGAATTCATTTGAACCTGACCATGATTTCCAGTGGGGGAGGTGATTTCACATTTGGAGTTGATTGGGCATCTCTCTTTTTTTCCCCCCTGCCTTGGGTTGGACCAGCTCAACATGGAATTGCTGTTTTTACTGAAGGCAAACACCAGATGAAAGGTGAGACGTTCTGCCCATCGTGATGGTACTTTCAAACTTGAGCGCCCACATGGATCCTTAAGGGACAACAGCCACCCCACCAGCTCACTCTTTCTAGTGGATTTTCTGCAGAAAAACAGCTCTGAGCTTGTTCATATGGCAAAAAACACACACCAAAAAACAAAAAAACAAACAAAAACCAAAAAAAAAAAAAAAGAGAGAGAGAGAGAGAGATGTCATTGGCTGTTTTTTTTCTTTCATTCCTTTTATTTATTAAAAATAATTTATGTTGTTTATTTTTCTCATTGCAAAAGCTACATATGTTCATGGTAGGAAAACTGTTAAGTAAAAAGAGGCAAACAGAGGAAGATAAAGCATTACTTAATTAACCACTGCTAACAATTCAGCAGCTTCTTTGTAGGCATTTTCTTATGCAAAACGTATGCATATTGTTTTGTAACCTACTTTCTTTCAAACCATAGCCTCAAACATCTTTGTACAACAATGATGTTATCTAATTTTTTTATGTTTAATTATAAAAGTAATACATACCTACAGTTTTAAAAAAAGAGAGAACATTACGAGGTAATTTTGCTAAAGGTTTTAAACTTCGTGTCCTTTCATATATATGCATATAATGTATATACACACATGTACCTTTTTATTTTTCCATTTATATAACATTCTTTGATTAGGTGAATTATAATTTGAGTAAGTACTTGTCTCTGGTCTTTACCTAGAACTGTGAGTTCTGCGGAATCCTATCAGTTTTATCTCCACTGTATCAACCCCTTCCTCAGGTAGTGACTGGTACGTAGTAGGCTCTCAGTAAATAACTGATAAGTGAATAAATAAACTTTTGCATTGTTTTCAGTTTTTCTCCATCACAAACATTCTTCCACATATAACTTTGGCTACATGTATTTTGTAGATTTTGTGTCGTCCTAGAAATAGAATTTTGAGCCATGGACGTCTGCTTTGGAAAGCGAGCTGCCTGAATTTGGATCTTGGTAGGAAAACTTAGCAAACTGGAGTGTGCTGAGAGTGGCACAGGAGAGCACTTAGGCACTTTCTTCTCAACTCCAAGTTCAGTGTCCTTATGTTCATAGGTTATTATTAGCCACGGTGGAAGTATTTACACCACAGAAATTGGCAAACACTACAGATCAGGACTTTTTCTATGTTCTATTGTTCTCTCTTTCCTCACTCCCTCCTTTCCTTTCCCTCTCTCTCTCTCTCTCTCTCTATTGCTGGTTTACTATCTGACCATTGCCATGGTCATAGGAAAGCTACATAACCTCTCCAGGGCTTAATTTTCTCATGTGTAAAATGGGGATAATTCAGATCGACCTCACAGTCAGGGAGACTGCTTGACGCAGCTCTAGGAGGCACCGTTCTCAAGGAAGGCTAGGTCAACTGTGCCTTCTGGAATTGTGAGTGTGCAGCCCCGCTCACAGAGCAGTCGTGAGGAGTAAATGGTTAATACTTGCAATTGTACAAGCACTTAGCCCGAGTACATACCAAGCAATCATGAAATGCAAGCAATTATTGTATTATGTGATTATAGACATATGTATTATTTTAGGTGTTTCCAGATGTTCTCTAAAAGTGTTGTACTAATTTGTGTTCTTGCTACCAGTTTCCTAACTCCTTTGCCATGAGTGAAGGTTACTGGTCTTCCCAATGTAATAAAAATATCTAATTTTGGCATTCATTTGCTTTTCATTGATTATTGGTGAAGCCAGACATCTTTTCTTTTGTTTATTGGCCATTGGGTTTCTGTGAATTATCCATTTATGCTCCCTGCCTATTCTTCTATTAGCATCCCTTTCTTCTTTTCTTCCTCTTCCTTCTTACAATGATCAAATCAAAATTAAATCATAAGAGCTCTTTGAATACTTTTTTCAGTATATTACAAACATTTGACTTGACTTCTGCTGTTTTGTTTGTTTGCAAATTTGTAGGCCATAAAAATCACTAATGTTTTCTGGGTTTTGTGTCTTCCTTACTAAGATACTCTAAAATTATAAAAATAATCTCAAAAAATCTTAATCATTAGGGCAGAGTCATGCTTGGGCAGACATCGAGGTTATTTTCATAGCTATCTATTCTTTATCCATTTGTTTATATTGTAATTATTGTAATTTTAAGCACATAAGTATATATAACTATTATAAATGCATATAATTCTAAGTAGCTATTTTGCGATTATAAACACCTCTGGTTTAACATTCTTATACCTCTATTTTTGGACACATCTCAGATTACTCATCAAGGAGAGCTCCCAATTGTCCTCCAAAAAGGTTATACCGGCTTGGACCCTCGCTGTCAGCATGTGAAAATGCTACAGGGTATTGGGAGCATAAGAACTCTGTGAAGCCAAATGTTCACATTGAGATTTGGGGACACGTAGTATTTTTTTTTTTTTTTCTTGTAGGTAATAAGATGTTTCAATACCCTTCCAACTCTGATTTTGTTACTTTCTTACCCCATAAATTATCCACACACAAAGACTGAAACGCACCGCTAAGCACTTTATCAGATTTGGGGAAGTAACAACTGGCAAAGGCAGGTCGCGCCTGCAGAACGCTCATCCTGGAGTCTTGTGAAGAGACGTCGCACAAATGCAAAGAGAGGCTAAGCAAATAAAGGTGCAGGCGGTGTGCCTGTGAGGGAGCAAAGCCCCTGCAAACTCGCCTGTGAATGAGAGACAATAGGATGTGAGTCCTGAGGTTCGCGGGAGCCTCAGGTTCCGGGATGGATTGTCGGAAGTGCAAATGCGGTCTGAAGCCGTCCAATCTATTTCGGGGGTGAGCTGTCACACTGCAGATGTACCAAAGGGCGTAGGGATGATTTCACACAACAGTTCAATCGGTGATTTACGTGGGTGCAGGCGGTGGGATCATATGACGCGCGTGAGCCAATAGACGACGGACCTGCTTTGCCACTGACAATCAACCGACACCGAGCGTTGTCAGCAGCCGATATGACTGAGAACTGGGAAGGCATAATAACATTTACATTGATGTTTTCAGCCGCAATTGCTACATGCTTTCTCCCTGCGATTGCAAAGATGCAATATGTTGATCATACAATAAATCGCCCAGCTTTCATTCTTTAAGGATTTCTAACCCAAATTTGATCATTTCGCAGCCGTGTTGTGGTTTGTTATTTCTCCAAAATGGAATCAATATCTATTTTATATATATGGCTTTTCAGGGATCATTGTTTCTGTTTCTTGAATACCAGCACCATTTAATGAAAAGACGGAATTCACAAATATATTGTCATGAATGTTAAGCAATATTCCATATGCATTAGACACTGATGAATATTTCAAGGAGTATCTAGTGGCTAATCCTTGTCTTGAAGATAAAAAAAGAGATTCAGCAGTTATACACACCCAAACTCTTGCACCCAGACCAGAAAAAGATGGTAATTTGCTAAGACTGAATTCAGCTCTTCAGATGTAGATGACTGTGGCCTTCAGGGAGAAGGAGAAAATCAAAGTTAAAATAAAAAGGACACGGGAGTTATGTTCTAATGCTTAATTTATCTTTAATATTTATAAAGATGCAAGTCTTGCCTGGACCTCTGTGTATTTTTTGGTTAAAGCTGGCAAGCACAACCATCCCAGCTAACAATGACAACAGTGGGATTTTAAAGGCTGATTGATTATGGTGCCAAGAAGGTAATAAAGACAACTAACTATCCATGATGTGAATTGAGGACTGGCTTGCTAAAATTCCTCTCTGGAGAGGGATAAAGTGTATTTGCCTTTTCCTATTCCCCATTTGGAGAGCAAGTCTGGAGGAGATGATGCGGCATAACAGAAATGCCATTAAAGTCCAAAGCAGGGCCCTGGGCTTTTCCTTGGCTTGGGCGATAACTACCTTTCTACCTTAAGAACACTGGTGCACTTTTTGGATCCCATGACTTCATGTGTAAATGAGGTTTCAAATTCTGGGAAAATTCCAGAAATCTCTCCATTGACACGCACGGGAAAGGCAGTGTTCTCTTTCAAGCTAGAGGAAATTCGAGAGAACCACTGGGTAATAGAAGAGTCTGGGTATTTCTAGCGCAGAGTAAGGAGAAACAGGAAAAAGTACTGGTGTTCAAGGACCTCCAACCGTGAGAAAGGCATGGGCCATGTAGCTCTCCGAGGAGGGAAGAAAAGGCTCAGCATTGTCTGAAAATTACTAGACTGCTGCATCCACATGAGCAGGAGCGTGTCTCCTGTATTCATGCGTATATCCCCAGAAGCTCACATCATGCCTGTAATGTGGAAGGTATCCGAGGCAGATTTACTATAAGGCAAATAAACATTATGCTTCAGGGTCCCTTCCATCTGCAACCTAAGATGCACTTTTATACCTAACTTTGTATTTGCAATTGTATATTCTTTTTTATCACAGGGACTCCCAACTATTACAGACCTCAAGCCCCACACAACCAGCATCTGTCACCCTGTAAGCGTGCAATAAATATTTATTGGCCAAATGAGAAAAAAAAATTTTTTAATAAAAAAGGAAAAGGAAGGAAGGATGAAAATTCAAACCAGATAAACCCATGGCAGCTGGGAGGATCAAATTCAACCTTGATCAGCCAGAGGCAGCCTTCTTAAACCATTCCCAAACAGCAACAGGGAATGGTTTACCTCAATTAATTCAGCCTGTTAAAAGCTTTATTCTTACTTGGCAACCAAGGGCAAAAGGCAAATGTGTTTAAGCCTCTCTTAGGGTATTTTGGGAGATCGTAGGAAGGGTTGCAAGCATTCCCAGAGGTAGGAGAGGTGAGTATAAGGGAGCTTTGTGCTTGGCAACACGCTGGGCACTTTCACATACCTTGTCTCACTTAATTTATTGTCCCCACTTCAAAGATGAGGAAACTGAAGGTCAGGAAGGTGAACTCATTTTCCTTAAGTCATGCCACTATGAACTGGTAAAGTTGGGACCTAAACTTTGATCTGTTGAGCTCCCAAACCTATGTGCTCTCCTTGACTCCATGCTATTCTCCAGTGAGAAAAATAGAAGGTTCTTTCATGGGTTGTAAAAGTCTACATAAAAAATAAGAAAATAACGAAGGAGTACAGTGGGAAACTGAAGTGAATAAGGATTAGTAGGCATTAGGGATTGACTGGTGGCTTTCTGACGGTGGCTTCTGCTATTCTGCTGCATATTAGAACAAGACCCAGCTAATTCAGGGTAGGTTGGGAAGAATCTGTGCACTTCGGCCACAGGAACTTTAAGGAACAGCGCATGTGGAGGAGTGATTTGAAATAGAGGCTGTAGGTGGTTCAAAGATCGAATCTGAAGAAGCTGTAATCAGAGGAATCAAAAAAGATGTCAAGGCTGAAGTGACAAAACGTAACTTCTCTGTGAAATTTGAATTTCTTCGTTGTTCCACAAAGCCCTCGGTTATTCATTACTTGTGGTGGGAAGCCTTCAAAGAAGTCATCTTCTCGGACAGCGCCACGTGTGCCAGGCCGTGCTGGGCATTGCGGTGGATCCAGGAGACCATGCTGTCGCCTCTGCCCATGGGGCTAACAGGATGGTCAGGAGCCTCCATACACACGGGCGCACAGCACAAGCCGGTGGTCACTGCCAAGAGAGAGGGGAAATTATGAAGAAGAGGTAGGAAATACATGGTTCCTTTTGTGTACTTCCTGACCTTTTCCTTGCAGGTACCTCACGGTTTAGGGTTTAGAACGTGGTCTCCTGAGCCTCTTCACAGTAACCATGCGAAGGAGGCAGGGAGGGTGTGATTACGCCCTTTATGCAGATGAGGAAGGAAAGGAAGGCTCCGAGAGGTGACGTGAACTCCCTAAGGCCATCCAGCTGCTCCGTGGTAGAGCCAGGAGTCCCACTAATTTCTCAGGCCGGTGTATTTTTGCCAGACAATCATCCTTTTCAGTGTCACATTTAACTAGCAGCATCTTCATTACCCAACCCCCTCCCCTTTTTTTTTTTAATTTGAGAGAGAGAGAGAATGAGAGAGAGGGAGCATGAGAGGGGGCAGGTCAGAGGAAGAAGCAGAGCCCCTGCTGAGCAGGGAGCCCTGATGCAGGACTCGATCCCGGTACTCCAGGATCATCACCTGAGCTGAAGGCTGTCGCTCAACCAACTGAGCCACCCGGGCACCCAACCCAATGCCTTTTTAACAAAGTGGCACATTCCTAGTCACTGAATTGACAACTAATGCACTATTTCGACTCAGTATTAAAAAGTGTGAGAGTGGAAGTCTATGCCTTTGGAACTGGGATAAAGACATAGTGGGATACATCCTAGGACTTGCCCAGTGGTGTGTTAGTAAGATGGTTCCAGGGCCAGGGGTAGAGGGTGGGAGGTGGGTGGCTGGGTGGGGGCCCGCTTTGTAGCATTCACTGATTTCCTTCATGTGACTACTCCCACCATAGCCATTTTTAAGCTGCCGGCAGTTTAAGGTCTCATTCAGGAGATTCCTGAATATTTAACAAAAGGCTCTTAGCTGGTAAGAAGCTAGCCTGCTGTTGATAGTGGCCTCTTCCATCATTTTCACTCTTGTTTTTGGAGCTAAGAAGCATCTTGAGAGAAAATTCTGGACCTGACTTGAAAACCTTGAGTCCAGTACCGTGGTTATGCTTTCCTTTCTTTATTTGTGCCTGTCCGTTAGGGTACAAATTCATATTCTGTATCTCATTGATTTTTTAAAAGTGGCTTGACTTTATCTGTCTGACATATACTAGCTGACTACATTATTGATAATTACTTCTCCTTTTTAATTCTTAAAGAACAATGCACTCCTCATGGATCTGAAAATCAGACTCTTAGGGCCGATAAGAAAGACAGATGTGCTTTCATTTAAATGTTCTTCCTTTCCTCATAACCTGCAACATTTCTGTATAGAACTAATTCATTGGAAGTCGCTCCCTTTGCTGAATTTAAGGTAGCTCAGTGTTAATGAACGTCTAATGCTGGGTTCCTGACTCTTGCCTTCCTGGACCACTTTACCATGATCAAGTCCAAGGATCTGCTTCATTCACGTTGCTCTGAAAATCTGAAAGTGCAAGGTATCCATTCAGGTTTATTCCTCCCTGGTGGGTACGGCTCTCATCAGATACTAATGAGAATTACAAATGTGGCTTAAGGAGAAACTAGTGCCTTTGGAGTTGAGGGGCTGCTTATTTAAACATGTATGGCCATGGCACTTAAGGAAAATGATTTATCTGTTTTGTTTTGTCCTCCTATAAATCAAGAATATGGCACAGCATTAAACATTCCTCAATATTTATGCTAATATAAATTTGGGTTTACATACTTGACACTAATTCAGGAGGCGCAGTGGTATTAGAATAATGGCTACCTATGACAGGCTGGGGTGTTCCTGAACAGCCGCTTTAACTCCGTTAGGCTCTGGATGTTCCCTCGGAGCCCCGACTAGGGAGGTACTCCCTGTCAGGCACAGTCTCTCTGCTAGGCACATTCTGACCACACTCTCCATTTTTTGTTTGGTTTAAGTTTGGGCATTAGGTTAGCAATTGTATTTATAAATGGCTTACTAATGAGTAAGAGAGATAGAGATCAAGCTCTGTGGGAAATCAGAACGCAGGATGCTTGAGTGTGTCTGCAAGTCTTGGAAAAGTTGGTGGATCCAGGGAGCAAACATAGAAACTACATTTTTTTAAAAAAAGATTTTATTTATTTATTTGACAGAGATCACAAGTAGGCAGAGAGGCAGGCAGAGAGAGAGGGGGAAGCAGGCTCGCCGCTGAGCAAACAGCCTGATGCGGGGCTCAGTCTCAGGACCCTGAGATCATGACCTGAGCTGAAGGCAAAGGCTTAACCCACTGAGCCACCCAGTGCCCCAGAAACTACAGGCATTTTTTTTCTTAAAGATTTTATTTATTTATTTGACAGACAGAGATCACAAGCAGGCAGAGAGGCAGGCAGAGAGAGAGGGGTGGAAGCATGTTCCCTGCTGAGCAGAGAGCCCCATGCGGGGCTTGATCCCAGGACCCTGGGATCATGACCTGAGCCGAAGGCAGAGGCTTTTAACCCACTGAGCCACCCAGGCGCCCCAACTACAGGCATTTTTAAAGACAGATTTCATGCCCACTAAACTGAGATTCTTTTCTGACATTGTGTTGGCATCACCTAGATGGTACTGGCCCTCTCAAATTCCTCAACCTTTTTGTGCTGGCTTCTGTATCCTCGCAAGTAAAAGGCAAAGAATAATAGGGCTTGCCCCATAAGATTTCTGTGACAGCCAGTGAGACAAATGCAGTATGTTATGCACAGGATGTAAGTGTGGTAGGTGGGCTCAACACATGTCCTTGGGCTTGGCTTTCGCCATGTGCAATTGGAATCCCGATTGCGTCTTTGCATTATTGGTCCCACTGGTGAAAGTCCATTAGAGCCCACGAGTCACAGACAATTTTCTAAGATGTTTTGTCAGGGCTTTCCCCAGTTAGTTCAAAGGAGAAGCTGAGAGCCTTGCCGGAGTTCACGGTACTGTGAGTGTCCTTCCTCAGTGCCTCATTGCACTATGGAAATCAGGTCAGTCTCTGATGAGCTGCCTGGCTGGCCCTTGCAGAGAGTGTCCTGCGATTACACTTTCCATATTTCTCCATGTCTGAGTGCATTTTCGACGCTCCCTACTTTCATCCATTCCCCAAAATTGCACACATTTAATTTGGTAATAGGTTTCCTTTGAAGAGATAACGGAGGTGGACTGACCACCCTATCTCCCATGAAAATTTGGGACTTCTTTGATTACTTTCGATGCAAAATACAATGAGAATTCAAGGCCTTATTATTATTCTTGTTAACCAGGAGACACGCCAGGTTTAAAGTCAGATTTGTTTCTGTGTTAATAATCCATTTGTATTACCCTTCCCTGCAGTCCCCGTCTCTTCTCCTGCTATCTTCAATGTGAGTTTGCACTTGTCAAAATGAATAATATGCGGTATCAATTCAAACTCCACTTTTCCAGTGTGTTCAGCCGTAATAGTTTCACTCTGCCTTGATTCTGTTGATTGCTATTAAATCCTGGATTGCTTTAAATTCTGTGAGATGGTCCTCAAAGTATCACTTATAAATTGTGTGCATTCATTAGAATCTTGCTTAGAACAAAGAGTACCGAAGCCTCTGCAAAGACTGCCTTCTACTTTGTTCTCTCTACAGAAGAGGCTATGGCAATGTATTCTATCTCTTGGGGAAAAATTGTGTGAAAAGTAAATATGTTAAATTATTAGAGGTGGGGTTTTTGTTTGTTTTGTTTTATTCTTTTCTTTTTTATTTGGCAGAGGAACAAAATATTCCAAACTGCTTCAGTTAGGAGTTAGGAGTGTGGATTGGGGCCAAGATTCATAATACATTTCTTTGTGTCCATCGGTACAATATTGATGTAAATGAAGTGTTAGTTGAGTTTATTTTAAGGGCATTGTTCCTACACAACTTATCTGGGTTTCAAATGCCAACCTCCAGCTCTTTTTTTTTCTTGGAAGTATGGTTATTATATACTACCTTTTAAGAAATCCTGTCAAATAAGAGTATTGCAAATATCAAATCTATTTTTCTGTTTAAAAAAAAAAAAAGACCTACTTCAAATAAAAACCTAGCCAAAGTAGAGCTAAGTCAAGTTGAGTGAGTATGGGAAATAAAAGGTAGTGCTTGTCAGGTGTTTGCTGAGCACACCTTACCAGTGCTGCTGGGTGTGGGGTGCTGGGCACCTAGTCTTGGGAGGAACTGCCCTAGAAAAAATTACGTGTGAGGAAGAGAAGAACAATAATTTGTTGATTACTTATTATAATTCCAACTAGACACAAGTTTGCCATGATGCCAATGAACTTTAAGCTTTAGGGTCCCTCATTTGTATGAGCGCCTTCCAAGACCCTGGGTAGGGCCCAGATCATATGTTCACATGGCCACATGTTCTGTAAAGTTTGGAAAGTAAGATATTTAAATGCAATTGGCTAAGACCACTGTCTTTGTCTGCTCTACCTTCCCCTTGATACTTCCCCAGTTGGGAGCCACTGTGTTTGGAATGGCCACCAGTATTTTGGAGATCTAGTTGAGGGAAATTGGGTTGGAACAACATTTAGGTTTGGGTTTTCTGAGATAAACTTTTGTGCTCTTCAGTCACCTCTATGTTCAGTTCAGTAATTATAAACCGCCCCAGTGTAGAAATTGTCCCAGAATACTTCTACCTGCCCACTGTGCTGATTCACTCAGCTTTAGGACACAAAGATGAAAAGCCCAGACGCCGTATCACAGTATCAACATGGTTTACAGGGCAAGGCATCGGAAATAGGTTAATGATGAAGGAGATAAGAAGTTTGAAATCCATAAACTAGTCTCATCTGTGACGAAGGAAAATGAAAATTCTTCTCTGTCAGGAGTATACTCAGTAATGAACCGTATATCACCATACGTAAAGCTACTGCTATGGGCTGAATTTTTGTGTCCCTCCCCCAACCCCAGATTCACAAGTTGAAAACCTAATGCCCAGTATGATGGTATTAGGAGGCAGAGCCTTTGGGATATGATTAGGTCGTGAGTGTGGAGCATTCACAAATGGAATTAGTGCCTTTATAAGAGACCCCAAAGAGCCTTCTTGCCCCTTCTGCCGTGTGAGAGTGCAGTGAGAAGATGGTCATTGGTGAAGTGGGCTCTCGCCAGACACTAAATCTGTCTTGATTTTTGACTTATTTCTAAGTAATAATTTTTTGCCTTTTTAAACCACTCAGTCTATGATATTTTTGGTTTCAGCAGCCCTAATGGGCTAAGACATCCCTCATATATTTTTCTTTTTTGATGAGTGTGTGAAATAGAACTAATCACAATTCTTGTAGTTATGCAAACTTCTAGCCGTATAATAAACAGAGATACGTCTGTGTATAATGCTTATTGCATCCAACCTATCAATAATAAAAAAACAAATTTACTTCAACCAAGCTAGAACAAAGACTGAAATGTCTTTTTATCCTTTCTATAAAAATTATATTACAAAATCATTATCATATGAAGAAATGATCAAGACTGCAGCCAAATAATATAGGAAAAATATGATAGAGGTATTCCAGCCAATTGATTAATAAAAATATTGTGTTCTTTTTCTGGATTTTATGATGCATTGGCTTTTGGCAGGTTAAAAATATGCAATTTGTGATTTCTTTTCTCATTCTACGTACAAATTCATTTTTATTTTGAATGTAATTAATTTGTAAGCAAGCATTGGATGTTTACTGATTCCTTGCATTGTGCGAGGAAGTGGGCAAGGAAAGATAACAAAGACATGGTCCTTTGTTTGCCAAATAAAGTATGGCACATGTATACTACAGGATTATATGCAGCCATGAAAAAGAACATGAGAGTTCTTTAAAAAAAAAAAAAGATTTTATTTATTTATTGAGAGACTGCAAACAGGGGGAGGGGTCAAGGGAGAGGGAGAGATTCTCAAGAAGTCTCCAAGCTGGTTGTGGAGCCTGACTTGGGGTTGGACCCCATGATCCCTGAGATCACGATCTGAGCTGAAATCAAGATTCGGTTCCTTAACCAACAGAGCCCCTCTAGTGCCCTAGGAACATGGTAGTTCTTAAAGGTACTGTATGGAACAATATCTGTGTTTGAGTGTTAAGTGAAGAAAGCAAGGAGCAGAACAAACATATACAGTGTACTGTTTCTAAGAAAGAGAGGGAGACGTATATGTTTCTATTTACCCAGGCAAATTCTGGATAGATACACAAAACACTGGTATTCTAGCTTTTATTATTATTCTTATTATTTTTAAAGATTTTATTTATTCATTTGACACACACACACACAGAGAGAGAGAGTGAGTGTGTGTGTGTGTGTGTGTGTGTGTGTGTGTGTGTGTGTGGGGGAGGGGCAGAGGGAGAAGCAGGCTCCCTGCTGAGCGGGAAGCCCAACATGGGGCTCAATCCCAGGACCCTGAGATCATGACCTGAGCCAAAGGCAGACGTTTAACTGACTGAGCCACCTAAGCGCCCCGCTGGTAGTCCTTAAGGGGTGTTTTCTAGTCCTTACGGGGTGTTTTCCCGACTGTCAGAATTCCAGTCCCCACAAAATATGGATCCACCAGGCCCTATATGACACTTTGCAGTGTCATATAGCCATTTTAATCTTACTGAAGGAATACCATAGCTGGGCATAATGGAACACACTCTTCCCTTTTCCTAACGAGCAAACTGAGCCTCAAAGAGGTTAAATCGCTTTTGTAAGGTGAGCTGGTAAGTGCAGGTCTGGATTCACACCCTGATTCACAAGCCTTTCATGCTCCGTGACTTCTTAGTCAAGGCTGCTTTTGATGTCTGTCTCTCACACCTCTCCTCTCAGCTTTCTCTCACAGCCCTCACAGAAGGTTGTCCCTAACTCATCATCTCTCCCCTCATCCTCAGCAAACATTTTGTGGTGATTATCTTTTACTTCACATGGCAAGTATAAGCTGTCAAGTGGGAATTTCTCTAACCCTTCCCCTTCCCCTTCTCCCTGTCCTCCTGTCCCCTGATCTCAGTGAAGGACATCCTTCTCTGCCCTCCCACAATCTAAGGGTCCTCCTGACTCCACCACTCACTCCCTTCTGTCAATCAGCCCCAAGATTTGCAGAATTCAGCTCCCAACACCTTTCACCCCTGTCTTTTCTCCTGCCCCCTCCGCTCTATCATCAGCTCACGTCCTCACCCTGCCTGGCCTCCTTGGTCTTATTTTTCTTTAATCTGTTCTCAACTGTGCTGCCATCTGAACATTAATCTGATCCTGTTTCTCTCCTGTTTAAACCTGTTCAAATCATTCATTCAGCTGTCTAAGGCATCCTTACAAGATGCTACTTTGACCTAGGAAATGAGGATCCACAGAGAGCAGAGCCAAGTTCCTGCCTCACAGATCTCGGGTTCTAGCAGGGGGAGGGGGAGACAATACACAGCATAAGGAAATTAATACAGATGTGTGAATATAAAATAAAGACAAAAATATACATGTCTGAGAATGATAAATGCTAGCTAACAATCAGCTCAGTAAGGGAGGTAGGAAGAACCAGGGGCAGAGCAAAGAGAGTTTGCTATTTTATACACAGTCTGGTTGGGAGAGCCTCACTGTTAAAAAATTTGAGCAGGGATTTGAATGAAGTGAGGGTGGCAGGCCATGGACAGGCACAAGAGCATTCTAGGTGAAGAAACTTCGGGAAGGAAGGAAGTGGCCACTCTTGCTGGGAAACAGCAAGGAGGGTAGAAGAGGGTTGCCCAGTGGGATGGGGGCCTAGAGTAACAGCATGGTATTGGTGTGACATCACTGAGGATCTTTGGGCCACCAAGGCTACTTTGGTTTTTACTCAGTGGTCTGGGCAGCTGCGGGAGGGTTTGGAGCGTAAGAGTTCTATGATCTGAATTACGATTGGGAAGATCACTCTGGGTGATGTGTTGAGAATATTTTAGTGGAGCACAAGTGGAAGCAGAAACAATTAGGAGACCACCACAACAGTCCAGGCAAGAGATGATAGTGGGTTAGACCAGAGAGTGAGGAGTGGGAAGATTCTAGATATCTTTTGCATGGTTCTCTGTATCCTTCAAGATCAAAGCCACCTTGTTCAGCATGTTACACAAGGTCCTCCATGACCTGCCTGCCCTATATCCCTCAGGTGCTCTGAGGGCTTTGTACAGGTTTCTCTGTGTGCCTGGAGCCACCAGCTACTTTCTTCAAGGTGTAACACAGTGAGCCATCCATTACTCGCCTTCTTCCTCCAAATCTGGGTTGGCTATGTTCCCGGCTCCCTGTGCCTATCTCCATCCCTCTGCACCACAACTGTCTCTTTACTGATCTGTTTTCCTTCCCCACAGTCAGCTGTGAGCATATTAAGGGAAGGAATAGTGGTGTCCTCCCACCCACCCCTCGCTTTTTAACAAGTACTTGGCACATAAGAGGTGCTCAGTAAATATTTTCATAGTTGAGTATGTTCATTAACTGAGTCTGACTTTGAAGTTCTGTTTCTCCAAGTAATAGCTCTAGAGAAGGCTCCTCTTGTGTAGGGATGTACATGGACAAAATCATTGGTGAGGTTTAACTTCAGAACCTGCCACTTCAGGTAGTTTTTGGAGTAAGACAGGGTTTAAACAAATAAATTTCCAAAAACTAGTAGTATAGGCAAAAGGAGTAAAGAATTGGTTAAAAGTTATGGAGCAAAAATAGAAAGAATGACTATTTATAGAGAGCCTACCTGAAGTCATACCCTCTACAAGCCATCTTAGATGTGGAATCAGAGATAAGAGTGGAAACTTATGGGACCCTGGGAAGGCAGCTGAGTGTGCTTTTGAAACAATAAGCTTCCAAGAACTCACCCGTCCTTGTCCTTGTGAACAGGCAGAGGCAACAAACATGGTGAAGACTGCATTTGAGAAAGAATGTGTAAAATGGTGCAAAGAGATAGGGGCCCTTTGCCTGTGTTCCGTGTGTCACCCCATGTGGGTAAGACAAAGCCCCCTCATCTTCTTGGCATCCCTTGGCAGCAGGGGGTAGATTGGCTGCTGAGTGCCCTGACCGGAATTCACTTGTCAGTCTTCACCTCAGTGACCGTATCTCTGTACCCAGCACTCCAACTACATTGCCTCCTGTCCTCATGCATCTTTTACTTTAGCTGCTGCTGCTAGAATTAGTTTCATGTTGGTGGGATTGGACAGTGCCTCACCTCAGCAACACCACAGACATCTGGCTTCCTGTCCCAAGGCCCCTCTGACAACCTCGGTGAGAGAGACACTTGTGGAGGCTTATTCACACACACAACCTGGAGGTGTGGGAGGGTAATGTCTCACAGGAAACTCCTGATGGAGTTTATGGGGGCTGGAGAAGAGTGCCTCCCCTTCTGTTCCCAGGCAAGCAATTCTTAGGTACATTCTTGTAGTTTCTCTGAAGGTCCTGGGGAGGTTGAGCTCCGGTCACCCGCAGTGCCGACCAACTGGACGAGTGCCCTTCCCTCAGCGTCCCTTCCTGTTTTATTGTCTGTAGGGTCTCCCTCCTGTTTTCCTGGGATTGCGTCTCCACCAAAGACAGCCCACTGTCCTAGCCTCTGCTTGAAAGTGGCAGTTTGGGGCAAAGAAAGAAAATTCGTCAGAATGGCTCTCAACCACCATCTGTAACAGGATTTGTTTGCACTAGATATTCTAAAACTTACCTTCCAGCATCAATAGGTCAATCCATTTCTTTTTTCCATAATATGGACACGGGCCCCACTGAGACCCCTTTTTCTCAGAAACAAATAACTTCAACCTGAAGATCCTTGTAAGGTGGTCTGTCACCTTAGTACCCGACAAATGGCCTTTCACATAAAGATATTGTGGATTCTGACACCAAGGATATTTTCAAAAAGAATATTTCTCACTGTGAAACATCCTGGGAAGGCAGTTATTACAATTTTGCTACGAGCTGTTATAGCAGACAATTGTTTTAGAGTTGAGACAGCATTATTCTGTCAAGTCTTTCATTTATTAATTTTCAAATGAGGAGAGTTCCAATAATATTAGTATTATGTTTCTAAAATATAGTATTTCTCATAGGAATTTTCCTAGGGATCAGGAATCAGGAAAACATCTTTTATTTTTGTATAAACAAAAAGAGAGGTAGGTTTCAGAATTCACAAACACAAGGCTGCTTTATTATCTGAGTAAGTCCCTTTCATTACAAAACGAGCACAGAAGCAAAATTAGCCATAACATGAGAATGTTAACTAATGTTATTCATTTACTTATAAAATTAACCCTCACTTAAAGATGTCTCCCCTACTTCATGCTAGACTTGCCAACTACTTTGACAATATAAATCTACCACAAAGTGAAGTCACAAATCTTGTAAAAGATGTGGGATTTGGTGAAGTCGATAAAGCGATGTTGACAATTGTTTGAATCACAAACAAATCTACTGACAGATGGGAATGGGAGAAACAGAAAAATTAGCGATAAGTAAGAGGGGAAAAAAAATCAAGAGAATGATGATGGAATAGTAATTCATCAGAAATGTTTGAAAATCAAATGAGGAAGAGGGCCCTTGAGAAAATAATGAAGTCCCAAAATATTTTACTGTTTTTAATGATAGTAATGGATATCATAATGCAGTATTATCCTATCATAAATTTGGTAGCAAAATCATGTGAGGAAAATCTCCCATTTGTTTTATTCCTGGTTCTAAAAAATAATTTATGCAATCATAACTCCCAGTTTAAAATATGATAAAGTTAACCTCTTTTAATAATTTTTAGTTTGGTTTTTCAAAGTCAAGTCTCATTCAAAACTTGCCCAGCTCTGACTCTTTGTTCTGCATTTTTTAGTTTCTGCTTTAAACAGATACACTTGAAGATTTCCCCATTATAGATGATACGGTGTGTTAAATCGTAGAATCATGGATCAGGTGTTTTGGAACATGGACAGCGTTTTTGAAAAACCATCAGCCTTTGTATTCTCACTTTGCAGTTGAACAGTTGAGAAATTAGATGACATCGCTGATTGTTAGGGGCCTGGAAGGCAGAGAGGAAGGGACAAGGTTCTAAGACACTTGACACCCACACTGTTCTCTCTATACTATGCTTGTGTCACTGTGTCCAAACCACCCAGTTCCTCTGCATCTGAGATTAATCATACTCAACACCAGGTCATGTCTACAAAGTTTTTGAAGACCACTGAGAAAAAGTGCCATCAAGAATTTAAATATAGTTACTTACCACTTGATCCTTTGGATTCCTGGGTTAGAATGAAAGTGCAGATAATTGGAAATAGAAACTTTGAATGCTTTAGAAATATTTTAGTTCTGATCTGTTTTATAATCCATGACTTATTCCCAAAGTTACATTATACTTAATTTTTACTCTGAATGTTTTGAGAGGGCTTTTGGCCAAAAGCATTAAAATTCTGACAATAATTTAAAACAACAGATAGCCGCTTTGTAAAACTTTACAGAACATTTCTGGCAGTGAATTTATCTTTTCTAAATCTAAATGATAAAATTAGTTTCTCTTTCTTGGGTACTAATCACTAATAATGGGTGATTGAAGAAGTCAGTTTTAAATGAATATTTTGTCTTAGATGATCCATGGAGCCAACATTTTGCATATGAATGTTACAGAGCTATGTGTATTCCAAATTCTAAATGCATTTGTTTTCCAGAAACTTTTCAGGTGCTTTGTAAAATAGTTTGAGGCTTTTCCAAATCGAGCATTTCTAGGACATCAAGAAAATACTTAAAATTTAGAGAGAAAATTTCAGACCATTAAAAATACTTATTATCAATGAAAGATACAAATAGAGAAGAGCTCATCTTCTTCTTCTCATTATACTTCATTCCCTTCCCTCTTTCCTTCCTGCAATTACAGCTGGTAAACAGATGGTAGGCACAAAATCTGCACAAACAAGCAGACACACAGGCAGACACACATACACACACGCATCCTCTTAATGGGGAGGGGCCTGTTGTTGGGGTGTCCAGTGAGGATTTCCAGCTGAGGAGGACCCAGTTGTCAGGGCTCAGTCAGAGCTATTGTGGAGAGGGAAGTGTTGAAGATATATTAGCCCAGCATTCATGTCTCACAGCAAGACTTTGGTAAGTCACACGTCTGGAGTCCCAAAACAATGGAGACTTCTCTCAATTCCTACGTCCTTGAATTTTTCCTGGGAGTCATAAAGCCTGAATCATTTTGATCAGGAGAGTGACAGGATCAAATCTGAGGGACTGTTCTGGCTGCAGTGAGAAGAATGGACAGTGGGGGTGGGGTGGGGGGAGTGGGTAGGGAGAGATGCAGGAGGGAGGAAGAGGGTGGGGTGTGAGGAAGCAGGGAGACTAATCACTGGCTTTTGCAGTAGTTCAGGTGAGGGGGCTCAAACCTGGGCTAGAGAAGTGCCCAAGTTCCAGAAAAATGGGGTTGAATCAATAGGGACATGGTGTTGAATTGGCAGTAGGAAGCAGAGGGAGATCTCAAAGAAAATCTCCAAATTTCTGGTTAAACCTCTGGTCCGGTGGTAGAGTCATTTGCAGAAATGAGAAAGTTGGAGTAGGTAGACATTTATAGGAGAAGTTCAAGAAGATCTGTCTTGGACATGCTAAGTGTGAATTATTAGTAGAATATTCAGGGGAAAAAGTCAAATAGACTAACCACCTGAGCTCAAAAGAGAAGAATGGAGTGCTGGAGGATTCTTTATGTTTTTCAAAGCACCTATGCACATTTTATCTCATTTTATGCTATAACAATCCCTTTATGAAAACAGCAGAGCAGACATTGTTACCCTGTATTTCATAGATGGGAAAATTGAAATAAAAAGATGTTCAGAGACTTAGCCAAGTTCATCTCCCTAAATTCCAAGGGCATCCTACAAGACATAATCATTTGATCCTGTTTCTTCCATCTCTGTTTTAGCAAGTGTTTTAGTCTGATTCAAGGCTTCTCTTTTAGTTTTTTATAGGTGGAGCAAGAAGCAGTTTTCCCCCCTTTATAGAGAGTCTCAGGCTCCACGCGGGTTAATAAGGCACGAGCGAAATTTATTGCAGTCTCTTGTTTTGAGGTCCAGCGTGAAAAGAAAGAGGATGATCACTAGCTCAAAAGGGGAGTTCAGGGCCACGGATTCCATCAATCTGGACAGAGTGGGTACAGTAGAAATGGTCATAGATGTGTAGACTATAGGCTTTAAAGGAAGCCCGTCCTTCTGTGTCCAGTGGAGGGAGAGCTCTACCATCCTCTGGGTCCCAACAGAGACAACAGCAGACCCATAGACTGAGAACCTCTCTCATTGCTGTAGGCAGTCGTGGAGAGGTCTCGGGCTCTCCCTCATAGAGGGCAGCCCCATCTGATCCCAACTTACTGAGAGTCTGGGCATCTAAGGGTTCGACCACCTAGTCATAAAAATCCACAAGTTCTTGAAGACATCTGGCTAAAAGCCAGTCACATTTTAAACCTATCTTTGGTGCCTGTAAGATACTTCTGTTATAATCAAGGTGCAATAGTTTAAACTTTTAAGGGAAAGTCAGGTCACAGAAGAAGGAGTCTCATGAGAAGCATTGTTTGCTAAGTGAACCCTAGGCCCCAGGGAGGTGCATGTCTCAGAAACAGTACGAAGACTTCAGATTCCTCCGCCCCTTCTCTCTACCTAAAGCTCCTCTAGCTTTAACAATTTTCTTTTCTGTGCATATTTGAACGTTCCCTCCTCCTTTCAGCTCCAACATACCTTTTTCTACTTTTATTAACTTGACATTAAACATGTCTCCCCTCAGCTGCTACACACACTCTGTTTTCAGTAGAAGGTGAACATGGTTGCACTTTGGGTTCATCTGACATCTTGAACTATTTTTCAGATGTTGTGGGGAAAACCAAACCCTAAATAACTTTAGCTGAACACTTTCCCCTTAACTTCTAGCCTCACATGTATTTAAAGGGAAATATATTCCACATGTTTCTGATTTCATTTATCCCTAATTCCACAAGAGGTTGAGACATGGCTGAGGTTCCAGAAGCCTCATGAACCTTTTCCCCCAACTCAGTCAAAAACATCTTACTCAGGTTTAGAAGCCCACTTTGAACCAAGGGTCAATGACTTCATTGTCAGTTTTCTTCTGAAATGGGTCTACTTCAGAAATTCCAGTCTAAAAAATATCCACAGTTTTCTTCCAGTCCCCAATTTTCCAAGTTTTCTTTGGTCTATATATTTATGGCATTAAGAACTGCACGCACACGCAAGATTTTCTTTTGACTTAATCTTTTGGATTTTATTTAGTTTCTCTTGTAGGTCGAGAGCTGAGACAGGGCCTGGGGAACGTGGAGTATAATAAAATTAATTTTGAACAAGATGAGTTCACTATGTCTGGACAGTCAAGGGAGGGCATTTGTGGCTAGAGAACAGGTGTGAGGACAAGAGGGCAAGTGAGAGAACCTGAGACCAATTGTGCTCCAGGGGATCAGAGAGAAAAGAGGAAGAGAGGAGAGGGCCATGGCGCAAGGGTTGGGAAAGACCTGATCAGAGATAAAACCTAAGAGAGCTTGTGCAGTGAGAGCAGAAGGCCTGGAACCCCAAATCTGAGCATCTGTCTTTTAAGATTAAAGGTTTTTGTGTCAACAGAAAGGGTCCATTGGTGGAAGTCATTTTTCAACTACCAGTTTATTTTCCCAACAAAGCAATAAGCAGGCAGAGAATTTATTCAGAACTCACATCCTCACAGGTCAGCTGGGACTTGGGACATGTGTTACCAAAAAAGTTATAGGAACTAGGTTTTCCTTTCTAAAAGATATTTCTAAAAGAATAAGCAAACTTGAGCAATAGCACTAGATCCACTAACGAGCCAAATGCCAGCTATTTCAAACACATGAACAATTAAGAAGCTGGGGAGGGGAGTGGGTGGTGGGGACTGAGGAAATTCCAGGGAAAGAAAAGGAGAAGCACTTGAAAATAGGTGGGGTTCATTTCCTTCATGCATAGAGTTTTCTCCAACTGTTGCCTCAAGGCTTAGTGTTTCTGGTATTAATAATTCACAGGAAAAGGTAATGAAGTCACCCCAGCCTAGTCAGGAATGGAGGTGATTTAGAGTCTGAATGAAGAATGCACCTTATAGAGAGTTTTCACCCTGGCCTTGTTACGCATCCCCCGCCCCCAAACCTTCTCCCGTGTTTGTTCTGACTCGAGTGTGGTTTCATTGAGGATATAGAATAATGTTTGGCAAAAGAATTACCACCTCAAGCCTGGGACAGCTGACTATAGATCAATTCTACTTCCACAGCCAGTTTCTGTTGAGTGGATTATGTGAAGGCAGCTCTTGGCCCATGTACACAATTAGCAGGGTTAAATGAAGATTTAATGACTCCGGATTCAGTGGTTCAGTTTTCAGTACACCTACAGTTCCCAACCGATCATTCTAACACACCCTACTTGGAAGGGACTCACTGCGCCTGGGACCTGTTTTTGTGGACACAAATCAGGTGCTGGAGGGCCAGAGCTGGTGTCCTCCTACATGGAGGGATGCAGGGGATGAGGGCAGGCAGGGCTGCAGCTGTGTTGCTCCTACCCAGAATTGCCCTGAAATAGCGAGGGTCAACTTGGCACCATTATTAACGGTCTGTGCTTCTGTCCTTACGCTGGTCCCACAGGGTAGAAGGAAGGGAATCAAGACCAGAGACTGTGCCACCTGTCCAAATCAGGCAAGTGAGTTTCGGCCGGAAGAGCTGAACTCTGTCAGCCCTCTGCGCCTGGCATGTCGCTTGCTTATTTCACTGCCGCAGCCCCTTGTTCTCGCTCCCCATATCCACAGAGAAATCCCACAGCGTTGCCCCCGCAGTAACAGAGCCATCTTAGTAGAGGGAGACTGCTTTCTCCCGTATGCCCCCAACAGCGACAGCACCCCTGTGCCAGCCAACAGAGGTGTCCCCGCCCTCCCTGCCTCCCGAGACCCACTGCTGCACAGCGGCTGGGGCTGACTCCGAAGCCGCCTCTGTGTAATGTTACTTGACTTATACATATTTTATTATGTTTGGCTGTTGGTGATGTTCAGATGAAAATTATTTCCAGATTATAATAACGGCTGCCCTCTATTAAAGGAGTGCAGTTTAGATCACTGACCATATTAACATCCTCAAAATTGGGGACTATCTATCAAAGCCTTGAGGAAGCAGAGGTTTTAAAGGTTGGGGGCAACCCGGGGAACCCAACAACCCACATGTAGTGTTCTTGGCTTAAAGGAACTGCTGAACCTTGGGAAAGATTTATACCACATTTATTATGATGCTGCGGCATCACCAAGGATATAAACCAGTCATTGGCACTCTCTCAAAGAACACATCATTGTAACTCGTTATAACAATACTGCTGTGATATGTGCTCGTAATATTTATAAAGGCTAAGCTATGAAAACAGTACATGCCAACTGTCAGCAGTGATGTATCATTTGAAAAAAAGAGAATGTCCACGACATAATGGTTTAAATGAACCCTGTAAAAGTATGCTGCCCTGCTGAAGCCGTTTGGCCGTCTGGACCTCCGGTGTCACGCACTGCTTTCCAGGATTCCTGGCAGCATGGCCTCTAGGAGCTCTCTTCCCTTCCTGTAGCTATTTTCAGAAATTCTGCAGCATTCTTAGCAAACCTCACCTGATCTTTTATCTGGGTACTTAGGGCCCAGCAGTGGACTTTGCTAAGAACGCTTGCAATCAATACATGTGGGCCGATATCATTTTTATACAAATGTGGGATACTTGTTGGCCAGTCGGGAGGTGGGGCAGACGGTTTTGCATCCTCGCAGAAAGAAAAGTGATTGGGACCATCTTGAAGGGGGTGGTCATGCGGTCTGGCTGGTGATTCGGCTCCTGACTTGGGGCTCGCTCTGGGAAGATACTCAAGGAGATTTTCAGAAACCAGCTTGACGTGAGGAACCAGCAATTTCCCAGTGAGATGCCTGTTGGACAGCTGAAACCGCAGCAGCAAGCATGGGAACAAGGAAGAGGAGGAACATTTAATAGTCAAACTGGGAACTAACCATGGCAGATTGACTTCGGAGGGGTGGGCAAGGTGCTTAGTCCATAAATTATTCTATTCTATCTAGTAAAAAGCCAAAATAGTTGGCAAAATCCCTCCTGTCACTACAGAAGGGAGGCAGGAGCGGAAGGGAGGGCAGGGAGAGAAGAGAGTGTGACTGTTCTGGGGTATGAGCGCTGAACTTGTGGGCACAGGCAGAACTTCTCATAATTAGTGGATCAGCAATAAAACGTTGAAGACAACCATCCCCTAATGAGGAAGAAGGTGAACAAGGCAATCTGTGCTAAGGTTCAAAACAGATATGGAGGTAGTTAAGAGACCAAGCATGGGGGGAAGCTAGCTAGTATTTGGAGCTTTATATGCATTTATGAACATACACATATCCATGTAAATGATATACTTAGAGAGCTATATATTATTTCTTCAATAGTGCAGGTTTCTCCACTGAACCTTTATTCTTTTTCTTAACCATAAAAGGTCTTGAATTAAAAACAACTTATGATATTTTGAAGAAGTGATACCTAAGTGATTTGGGGTCAATCAACACTTAGAGTAGCCAAAATACTTGGTCCAGCTTTATTAGCTGCTCTTACGGAATGATGACAGACCTTTTTTTTTTTTTTTTTTGGGTTTTATTTATTTATTTGAAAGAGAGAGACTCAGTGAGAGAGGGAACACAAGCAGGGGAGGCGGGAGTGGGGGGAAACAGGTTTCCTACCAAGCAGGGAGCCTGATGTGGGGCTCAATCTCAGAACCCTGGGATCATAACCTGAGCTGAAGATAGATGCCCAATGACTAAGGCACCCAGGTGCCCCTTGACAGATCCATCCCTGATTTACAGAGCCAGGAGCCTTAGATGCACCAGTCACACAGATGAGATGCAAATGTACCTAGAAGGGCCATGAGGTAAGGGAATGAAGGAAGGGGGAAGAGACAAAGAGTGGGACTAGGAGACCCTGTCAGCAGGGTGGGGCTGTGGTTAGTGTGAGAACATAGCAGGAGGGGGAGGGAAAGCACTTAGGGAGGTGAGCAACCAAGGAGATCAGAGGGCTCAGCAAACATATTTCACAGGCTTTTTCTGGAGGGTTTAGCTATGGGGATAGTCTTGCTGGCTTCTGACTGATTAGAAAGCAATGACCCCATGACCCCTAGTTTCAGCAAGGTACCATTCCATTACAGAACTCCTGGAGAAATTTCCACTCTTGCCAGCGGTCTCAGCAGGGAAGGAAGCTGGGATTCATGCTTTGAGAACTCTGCAAGTTAAGATGTTGTCTGGGAATGTCCATGTCACTCTGGAGAAAGAAGGGCCCTGTTTCTCACGAAGCAATCATTCCTGGAAGCTGACTTGCTTTATCCATGCTCTATCAATCTGCCACCTTTTAGGAGAACTAAATCTAGTCCAAACATTTTTATAATGCTATTTGATAGTTTGAAACCAAGTCATATTTTATCAGACCCACATTGTCATAGTTCCAACAGAGAGGCTAAAGAACATAAAGTTAAAAAAAAAAAAAAGTGTTCCTCATGAGCCACAGACTTTAAATTTCACCATTGGGAACTTCCTCAACTTAGACAAATGTTAGGTAAAACCGCCTTAATCATGGACATTCTCACAACTGTTAAAATTTGATGTGCATACTGAGAAATGTTTTCGCCACAAAGTTGGATTTGTGTCTCTCTGTTGTCCTCAACCTCCCAAACTTACACAACAGTGATCAGAGGACAAAATATGAACAAAAAAATTAGGTGCTCTGAAATATAAGCTATATCCTACAGGGGTTTGGTACTAAAACCCCAAGGATTCTAAAGTCTAGGAAATAGGGCACCTAGGTGACTCAGCCAAGTACCTGGCTCTGGATTTTGGCTCAATTTATGGTCTCAGGGTCGAGGGATTGAGCACCCCACCCCCAACTCAGGCTCCACACTCAGTGGAGTCCACATGAGGATTCTTTGTCTCACTCTCTCTCTGCTCCTCCCTCCACTCATACTCTCTTTCTAAAATAAATCTTAAAAAAAAAAAAATAATGTATCTGAGTCTTTTCTGAGTGCAGGAAAGTGGTTTCCTCTTGAACAGCAAATCATCTCACCCAGAGGTCTCCCTGGTTGATTTCCACGCTGGGTCTCAGAGGTGACATCGTCTTCTTCCTTAAGGAGCATTAACTATTTTAGATGTGACCTCATCAACATTAGACATAAAATATTTGGAAAGGGAGATTCAGCTGGAGAAAATGCTACGCTACTACCTTTTCTAATTTTGAAAATTTGTATTTTGTGTTCTTCATTCCATGATAGCATCATACATTTAAATAAGGAATGTTCCTCTGCAAATTCCTGAACAGAGATAACTTCTAATTTTGCAGCTGGAAGAGACCTTGATCCAATCCTTCAATTTTACGAATGAGGAAAAGAAAATCAAGTGACTCATCTGTGCTCATATGGAAGAAATGAGCTACCCAAGCACCTGCTCCATTTCTATTGTACCCTGAGTGGAATTTAAAATTCAAAGCCAGGGGGTGCCTGGGTGGCTCAGTGGTTAAGCATCTGCCTTAGGCTCAGGTCATGAGCCCCATATCGGGATCCCTGCTCAGCAGGAAGCCTGCTTCTCCCTCTCCCACTTACCCTGTTTGTGTTCCCTCTCTCGCTGTCTCCCTCTGTCAAATAAATAAATGAAATCTTTTAAAAAAAAATTCGAAGCCAGTGTTTAAACCTGAGTGACCACACTTCTATTGCTTCTCTCCCACTTTCAGACTAAGGGAAGTCAATCTGAAACTGTTCTTAATGACCTTTATTCCCAGGATCACATTCAGTCTTTCCCTCTTGGTGTCATCAGCAGATGAGTCACTCTGTCCAGAATTGGCCCTGGCTGCAGAAAGACACAGACTTTACAATTCTAGAGGAATACCAGGCAGTCAGGCTGAAATGGAGAGGAAGACAGCGAAGGAAAGTGGCCATGGTCCCAAGAACTTGTTCAGTGTTGGTAGCTGTGAAAAAACTTTTATGTTATCACTTTTCCAGAGACTTCGATCATGGAATCTCTTCTGTAGATAGCCTGACACTCCACAGATAAACTATTGCAACTCTCCGAGGGAAGTTTTGGACCCTTTTTCTAGGAAGGAGGCTCCCTGAGAAGACCCGTGCATATTTGTCATGTTAGCTATACCCACAGACTCATCCGTCTTGTATGGAAAAGAGCAGCTCACTCTCCCTACCAGTTCACAATCACCCAAGGCAGGGCCCCTGTGAAGGACAGTGCCTCTCCCTGGGGACAGCGTTCAGCTTGGACTTGGGTTGAGTTGTCCTCTCCCTCTCCTCTTGCTCTCTAGTTCTATTCTCCCTCCTCTCCTCTCTTATACACGCGTGTGCACGCACACACGCGCGCACACACACATAGCCTCACCCCCGTTTATCAACCCCTCACGCTCGCGCTCGCGCTCTCCCCAGGCTTTGTCTGGCGGCTCCCGCCCGCTCTGTCTGCACCACCACAGGGCGTCCTGATCCCCAGCCACTGGGCGCGCAGGGAGACGTCGCGGCGCGACGGGACTGGGGGTTGAGGTGTGTGGCCAGACCGCGTCGAAGGCCGGATATGGGGGACGGGGCGACACCGAAGCGCACAGCCCCAGACAGTGAGTCCCCGCGGAAAAGACTGTATGCGACTGCGAGAGCCAAAGACGCGGGTCCTGCCCCCTGCAGAGGGCCCGAGTGCCCCCCTCCCCCCCACGCCGGGCCTCCCCGGCAGCCGCTCGCGTGAACAAAGACCGGTGGGCTCGCAGCGCTCCCCCTAGCGGCGGCTCCTCCCTAGGCGGCCCCGGCGCGGCCTTCCAGAGCTTTCTCGGCCGCCCGGGAATGCACTTGCCACCCAGCCGCCCAGACGTGTGTCCGGCGCTGCGCTTTCTCGCTCTGGCTCTCCCAGACGGTGCCCATTTTGACGTGCTTGTAACCCAGTCAGAAAAGAAGCCATTCACCAGCCCACATACTTTCCTTAGTGATTCCCCCTCCCTTGAAGGCCGAGGAGGGGTTCAGGGCGCGCACTTCCGTCCTCGGGTTTGGACGCCTCCGGTAGAGGCTTACTTTGTCATTTATTTGCTCCCGCTGGAAGCCGGGGCTCAAGGAAAACCCTCGAATATTTTTCTGGAAGTGTGTATGGATTTACTGAATTGGGGGACGCATTCCGCTTGTCAGAGCCGACAGAGAGCCAAAGAAACTGGAATGGGGGGGGGGAATCGAAGCACAAAACACACAGACAAAAGCCTACCACCCAGTAGCCTCCATGAAAATGGTGGGCACTTTTATCTGCCCCAGTGCGGAGTCTTCGCGTGGCTAGCATAGGGACGGCTCCGGGACGGTTCAGAAATTGTCCTGAGCCACACAGGGGAGGCGGTGCCAGTCTCTGGGGAAATAGGATGTGTCTCCCAAGTTACCACAAACAGAGGAAGAGCAGCACCTCCATCTGAGGGGTTCTGGCTTGTGAAAATGACTCAACTTGTTTGGGGGTGAACTTGAAAGTGTGCAGCCCAGATGGAAGGTTTAAGCTCCATTCTGCCCGACACAGCTGTGGTCTCCCAGTTGCCTTTGGATTGAGCCGGGCCACACCCACAGCTGCAGCCAAGCAGCGCTATTTGAAACTCCCCCAGGGCCAACTGCTGTGAAAAGAACAGTTTATTACACAAAATAAAACAAAATGCCAGCTCATCTTTACAGTTTCACGGTCTGCCTTGGGGAGAAGAAAAGGAGTTTTAGCTTTCAGCCCTTGTGCACGAAGTCTTGGGGCCAGTTCTGGGAAGATCTGGAAAGTTCTCCGTTATGCTGTTGACTCATGGTGTGACCAGGGACCTAGCATTGCAATCAACTGCTTCTCTTTGTGGGAAATGGGGAGAATGAAGTTTGCCATGGGGATGTTCTGGAGTGTCCTGGCCATAAGGCTAGATTCAGATGATATGCTTAATATATTGTAATCATTTTCCTCCATCATTTCAAACAAAGATAGCGATTGGGCCACTTGTTTGCCCTAATACTAACTTTAGGAAGTTCATTCCACTGGACTCCTGTTTTTCAAAAGCAAGCTTTAAAAGAAATAGATGAACCTGAAAGGCTGTATAAAATTGGGATATTGAGGCAAACATTGAAGTTTTTCTCTTCCAAATACAACACAGACAAGAGACAGTGAAAGAATCTCATTGAATAAAGCATCAGAACAATTGGAGTAAAGATGAAAGTTCCCTCCCATAATTAGCATATGGGCTAAATGCTCTTGATTTAGTTTTAAGAGGAAAACAGCCCCCCCCATCCCTTTATTATCTCTCAGGCCCCTATTATACTGAATTAGACTCTTTGAGCCTAGAAAAATGACTAGTTTGCACTCTACATGGGAGAATCCAGCCTGAGAGTGGGTATGAGAGCATTTCTATGGCAGTGAAGCATCTGAAAGAAACATGAACTAAGTTGATCAACCAGATGTTTTGTCTACACAATACTAAGCATTAAGGTATTTCCCCTATATGTGGGTACTTGGTGTCATATAGATGAAACACTTGGACAGATAACTGAGTTTTTTCCTCTTTGTTCAGCTATTTATGATATACTGAAACAGCTGAAGAAATATTCAGTTCAAAGTTCAGAGGGAAGAAACAGAGAAACAGGAGACAAGAGAGGTAAGGAAAAGCAAGGACCAGGACCTCCACTGGCCTCTGTGGGGTCACAGACTTCTGGGTGCACAAGCAGAGGGCACCTTTTTTTTTTTTTTTAACATCTTAATTTTACTTTATTTTTTTCATGTTCCAAAATTCATTGTTTATGCACCATACCCAGTGCTCCATGCAATATGTGCCCTCCTTAGTACCCACCACCAGGCTCACCCATCCCCCCACCTCCCTTCCCTCTGTAACCCTCAGTTTGTTTCTCAGAATCCACAGTCAGAGGGCACCTTTCATGAAGAAAAAGGCACTACTTCCTAATGACAACAACTCCATGCCAGAACATGTGACTTTGTTGTCAGAACATGGATGAAGTTTCAGCCTCCATTCTTCCCTCAGCTCCAGGCTTTTGTGCAGTGTGCTAACCATGCAACAGTACTTAATAGCTTTGGAAAGTCATCAAAGGGAGTAGGAGAAATGTTCAGTATTAAGGGACAAGTGGATATGAAGAAAGGGATAGAGTTTTACTTTGCTCACAGGCTTTCCCAGTGAATGTGTACAGTACAGAGGGCACTCCTGTTAATGTTAATTTTGACTCAACCGAGAAAATATTTGCCTCCTGCTCTTTTTTTGGGGGGGGGAGGTGAATGTGTGAGTGCTATTTATTTATTTATTTATTTATTTATTATTTTCAAGTTAAGGAAATCCTTGCTATTAATTCCAGGCATGTATTTACTGCCGTTTCTATTTGGTGCTGTGTCTGTCAAGTTTTCACTTCTCTGGAATTTTAACTCCCATCAGCCCTCCCCACTCCACTCTCCCGTCTGTAACACAAATGCTTTTTAAAATTTTTGCTAGTTTAATTAGCGCATGAATTCATTTTGATTGATGAATTGATGTGGCTTATTGGCATGAAGATTTTCCTTCCCTCCCAGCACTGTATGTAATAGAAACGGGCTTGTGTGGGGGTGACACCTGCTTTGATGCTGCAGACACTCTGTTTGATGCGGAGAGGCCAGCCTTTCAGCTGTGATTCTCTAGTCTCTGGGGAGATATTTTTTCATAGCTGTTGGTGGAGTGGGGGAAAGCTGGTGTTGAGTACGAGGAGAGAGTGGTGTGGAAAGTGATGGCTGAGAAACAACATAGCTAAGAATTTAATGTTTATATTTTATTGGACTGATTTTGAAATAGTCATTGTTCACACCCTGGACCCAGGAGGAAAGGAGACCTTGACTTTCTGCCATCAGTAGTACGGCATTGTGAATTAGTGCAGCGAGCTGAAAATTTCCAACGCCTCTTGCCAAAGAATTAAGCTGAAATTAGCACACAGTTGGTAACAATTTGATTTCTGGTCTCACTTTAATCAGTGAGGATTAATGGTTAAAAATTTTATTTCTAATCTCTCTTTATCCTGACTAACAAAAGCTGTCACTTTCATGAAAACTGCTAAATGAAGAGGGATTTATAAGCTCTCTGAGAGAATAAAAGCTAAAGTGCTAAGGCCCACTTTTCAGACCATAAAATTTTCAGATTCCCCCAATAGTGCCTCACATACTGCTAGAAGAGCTGACTGCTGCTGGGCTCAGTAATGTTTATTGCCGGACCAAGGTGGTGGAAGAACTTGAGTGCATTCTTAATGACTTCAAAACTCCAGATGAAATGCAGTGATCTTCCTGGGGAAGATGACTATTACAGAGCAAAGTAGGAAGTAGGATTTTAGTTGTGAATAGAGCATTCCTCAGAGTATTTCATATTTTCATATTTATATATATATATAATATAAACATCCCTTTTCCTTTTTCCTATTCTCACCTGAGTTAGACCTTCCTGTTACCTCCCTTGCCATTTGGGTTCATGGCAAAGTCGTACAACTGGTGGAGTCTGTCCCCGCTCTACTAAGATTTTCCCTGAGTTTCCTTTGAACAGTTTCTCATTGACTCTTACCCCATCAGATCCTCCCTGCAGACCCTTGCCCAGACTTTACCCTGTCTCATAACCCCACTTTCTGCCAAAACCAAATGTTACAAATCTTTATGCACTTATTTCTTACTTTTTCATTTTGAGTGTCTTGAGGGCAGAGTCTGGGCCCTCACTTACCATTTGTGTCATTGTGCCACACAGTGTCTTATAAGCTGAAGGCATGCCCAAGTCAGAGTTCCAGGTGCAATGCCGGGATGCTGGGGAGGGAATTTCCGCCTCACATGAGTAGGAGGCCCACATGGTCTTCAGAGTCCCTTCTACTCCCCAGTTGGCCTATATTAAAGCCTTACCAGAAGGGGCAACTGGCTTCCTCACTCCTTTTCTCTAGTTTGATCAGAAATAAAAATGAGGGGGTGCCTGGGTGGCTCAGTGGGTTAAGCCTCTGCCTTCGGCTCGGATCATGATCTCAGGGTCTTGGGATCGAGCCCCGCATCGGGTTCTCTGCTCAGTGGGGAGCCTGCTTCCCCCTCTCTCTCTGCCTCTCTGCCTGCTTGTGATCTCTCTCTCTGTCAAATAAATAAATAAAATCTTTAAAAAAATAAAAATAAATAAAAATGAGCTTTTTCTCCAAGGTTTAATTATCTTCTGATAAACATAATCTTCAATGACTGGGCTGCTCCCAAAGATTATACTGCAGTATGAATACCTCTTTAGATAATGGGCTGGGCAATGAGAATGAATTCTCCAACGTGAAGATCCAAGAACCCTCAGCTCTCATAACTCTTTGTTTTCCCAGTCATATTCTTTCTCTCTTATCAACATGAGGCCAGTATTAATTACTTTGGAAGGCTCCCTCCACCTCTAATGAATTAACAAACATCTGAGAATTTAAGTGGTGTCAGCAAACTTTGAAACACCATGGTCCTGGCTCATGGTGGCCTTAATCTTTCCAATGAGACTTCTGCTAACTGGGGTGCTAGTCCACATTGTCAGGCAGTACTAGTCAGGGTAGCCCACAGAGCTGCCCTCACAGTTTTCCCTCACCCACTTCAGGCTAGACATGGGGCACCCAGCCAACTCTCGATGTCTTTACCTATGTCCACTTCTTGGTCAACCTGCAGGACTGGGGCACTTATCATACCCTCTGTTTCCCATCCTGCTCTGAGAGAACCCTTCTGTCCTCCGGATTGGGCCACATCTACCCTCTCTAACCCTTGGGGGTCCTTCCCCATCTTGGACAGTCTAACTCATTTTCTCTATAATCCTTAGGCAAGAAAACTTTCCCCATTTTTTCTTAATTCTTACAGCAGAGAAAGACACAACCATAATAACTTGTAGTGGATGAGGAGAGATTGGGTAGATTAGTGACACCCTTCTTCATTTCTCCTGAAATAAATCTCTATCTGTCTGTCTATCTATCTATCCATCTGTCTACCATCTCTCTCCAGGTCTGCATCTCCATGTCTATCTTAGGTTGATTCAGTATTGAACTCTAACTTCCTGTTTGAAAACCACTGTTCTAGTCCACCTCCTTCAATGGTACCATATATGTATTGCCTGGGTTTGCATGTGATTGTATACAGCAGAAACTTGACTACAGTGGCTTAGTACCAAACGGGTTTATCTTCCTCATGTAATAAAAATTCCCAGAATAGGCAGTTTAGGGCTGGTGCAGTTGCTCCATGTCATCACTCATGTTCTCTCTTCCTATGCTTTGTGTGCTCCTTTCATCTATATGATTTAAAGTTGGCTGCTTCCAGGCAGGAAGAAGCAAGTCAAGCAAATCCTTTCTCTTCATGAAGCTTTGTCTTTTGACTTAGGAATAGGAGTCTTTCCCAGGGATCTTTCTTGTATCTGTGATCAGAACCATGAACACTGGTTATATGGGAAGCTGAGTAGATATGTTAATTTTCTAGCCCTTCCAGTGGAGAGCAGAGGAAACTGAGGGAGAAGTTAAGAGGTGGAGTGGGTACTGAGTGAGCCATTCTATAGCACCTGTCAAAATGCATGACTTGCTTTACATTATTTAGAAAAAGAAGAAAAGAAAAATAATTTGTGTCAGTGTGTGACTATGACTAAAGAGACAAATGCCTACCCAAAGATTATAGGTGGTGTCATCTTTAAATCAAATGATGTCAGTGAAGATTGACAGCAGAAGCTGTCATAGCCAAGGCACAGACAGTTGGCAGGGGGTCCTTCCAGGAAGATGGCTCTGGTCAGAACCACTGTTTTCAAAGGCAGGAGCCCCAGGAAAGCTCTAAGCTGCTCTGCGTCTTGCATATTGCACTGGGCCTCATGGTGGGGGAGTAGAAGGGAGAGGCACCTGTGGGAGAACATCCATCACAAAGGCCCCATGCCCGAGGCTGCACACTGGAATCACTTGGGAAACTGTTCTGAAAAAAACGCCGACTCCTGAACCCATCCTCAGAGATTCTGATTTAATTGACTGAGGATGTGGGCAGGGTATCAGGGTATTAAGGTATTAAGATTCAGAGGCCTACCCAGGGTTGAAGCTCACCCTGTTATGAAACACAGTACCCCACCTTCTGAAGAGTGGCGCTCACCCAGTCGGATCCTGGCCCGATGCCACAGCAAACAGTGCGGGACGACCCTGCTGCAGGGACTCTGGCTGCTTCTGCTGCAGCCGTGCTCTTGGGCGGCAGCCTACATCCTCTTCAGGAGATGCCACAGGGAAAATGCTTCCGGGTCTTAGTTTCAGGAAATGGGATTCTACTGAACATTTGGTTTGTTTTTGTCTTGTTGACATGCTGAATCTTATAAATGACTCTGTTTCCCTCTTTATTTTGGCTCCAAAGAGGCTTGGGAGCAACTCTATATTACCATATGGTATACATTCCTCTCTGTTAATATCACTCTTGGACTTAGTATTTTCTCATCTAAAAATTTTATTTAGGCTCCCTCAAGTTTTAAGAATAGTTTCCTATTCTCTTTCTTTAAGCAGCCTCCAATCTTTGGTAGAATGAGGCAGAGGATTAAAAGAAATAAAATAAAAATCCAAAGAAAAGAAAGAAAGAAAGAAGCCTAAATCCCTCACGACCACCCAATCCAAGCAAAACCCCTTTCCTGCTTCCACTTGCAGTTTTTCCAGCATTTGAATGTTTAAATTTTTATGTCTTTTTCTCTTCAAAGTTATGCTTGAAATGTATTTAATCTGGTTTCTTCTGTATAAAACTGTTCTCAGTTGGAACTTGGGTGGTAGTATCCCAAAGAGTAATTTATTCCTGGGTCTCCACCCTCAACAAATGGCCTTAATTCTTCGTGGGCGTACTTTGCTTTTGGAATTTAAAGATAGTAAAATTTAGGGACTTCCGACACTCTATGTACACTAGCAGAGCCACTCAGCAGGTAGTGTAGTGGGTGTTGTTAGAGAATGGCCATATTTGTATTTTTGCCTCCCCTTGTTTCCTCCTGGGTTTATTGTTCAAGGGGTGGTTTTGAATGAAAAGGAAAGCAGCTGCTCCAGCAGTTCATGGTGAAACAGAGAACCAGAAAGCTGTCCTGATTTCATTTCACAAAGACAGCACTTAAGCTTTGATTTTCGCTGTTGTCCAGTATCAGTTACTTGTTTACCAGACATGCTTTAGATAGCTACAACCCATTTGTAAGTCACTTATTTTGTACATTATGGCCTCATGTCTGGCAAAGTGTTTCCAAGTTGCCTATTATCATAAAAGTTAAGAACTTTGACAGAGATATTAGGAATCATAATGATACAATATTTATGAGGCAAACTACCAGGTATTATCTAGCGATGAAAAAATAGCTAGTAAGCATTTTCAAAATAAGTTTGCTATTAGTCAGCCATTGTTAACTCCTGTAGAGTTAGAAACAAATCAGATGTCCAGGATTAATTTCTAAGCCCTCACTATGCATCTTTGGGGAGCCCACTTGACCTTTCTGGATTCCAGAGCCCAAGGAGGACAGTTAAAAGGACATGGGTATTTTAAGGTTCAACTAAGAAGGCAGAGTATTGAATTCATTGTTTAGTATTCTGAATTAAAAAGTATAATTAAGAACAGATGCCAGATTTTTCTGCTGTTGACTTAGGTGCCAATAGGAATATGGCCCTGAGGAGGGTAGCCTTCCTCCAGCAGACCACAGGATCCCTTGAATCTTTTACTTCTTTTTAAAGATATTGGCAACTAAGAAAGGACAGATCTGGACAGAAAGGAGGCATTCTATCTTTTTCCTTCCCCACTTTCTAGCCTCTTAGCTACCATTACTTGTATGCATTTTGGGGAGAAGGGGCCCTAGGGATGGAAAATTTGGTTTCTGTGCTTCCAACTCTCTTCTTCTTTTCAATCATAGAAGACTCTGGAAGGCAGAAATTTGCAATAGTAAATGTTGGCCTTCAAGGTATGAAATCATGCTGTGAAAATTGTAGAAGTCTCCAAAATACAACATTGACCATGGCCTTTGTGTAAATTAGATTCCTAGCTTTCAGGGCAGGGACTGTTTCTTGCAGAGTTTTACCCACCCCTGTCGTCATTGCTGGTCAGAAGCAATATTTATTCCAAGTACTGCTGCTTCCCATTGCCTGAGAGTTCTGTCAAGAGGAAAAACAATAATTGTTACACTGAAGTTATTGCATTTTTGTGACACTAGCAAAATGACTTCCCTTATAATCAAAACTAAGAAGGGAAAGAGACCTTTTACAATCTGAGATCCTACCCAGCTCCAAATAAAATTTTTCAGTTGCAATGTGATGTCTCAGTAGTAATTTGGTAGCAAAATCTCTTTGAGATTTTTCCATTGCATTTTTCCCACTGTCTACCAAGGGAATGTAGAGAAATTTCAACTCAAGCAAAAGAACTCTGCTCAGACTCCATCCTCTTGCCTCTTGCCTTGCCCAGTTCTACAGGTTTCTGGGTTTTATATATTAAAGAACCCAGGAGCTTAGAGTTTCCAGTGAGGTTGCCTAGATGGATAAATGTGTACACACTGCCCCTCTCTTCCTCCTTCCTGGTGAGTTAGTTCTGTCTCAGGGCAGAGCTAGTTGCTCTGCTAGTCCCCGAGACATGTCCCAGTCCCTGGACAACCCAAGCCTACTTTTGGACACATGGAACCAGCAGGGGGCAAGACGGCCACTCATCTTCCCTGGCTTCCTAAGGAAACATGCTCTGTATGTTATGAGGCTTGAAGAACTGCAGGGTGTGGGTTGGTTACTAAAGAGAAGAAAACTACACCACTCTCTGAAGCAGTCAGATGATTTCTTGCATGCAGGTATTTTTACAGGATTCTGCCTGGATATCTCTGATGGTATGAGAGTAGCAACAACCAATAGACACATCATGAAACCCACGGTCCTTCTGGATTTAGCTTGAATACCTTGGGGATTTTTAGGCATGAAGAAATGTGCTTTCTCTGGCAGACAATGTGTGGCTGGAGTCACCAGTATGGCTGGTGCATCTGAAGAATAGTTTAATGTGGCTGGAGCATCTGAAGCTATTTCCCATGCACCATGGCATAGTAGTTGTGAATGTGGGCTTGGAGCCAGGTGTGGTAAATGTGAATCCTGGAACTGGGAGATGGGGTCAAACTATGTTTGGGAGGGAGGAGCAGCTCCCCAAAGAAAAACGGAGGTGACCCAGAGAAGATGTATCAGCAGTTCCAGAGTAGGTCAGACCAGCTCTCCCCCATTATAGTGCTATAAACTTGAGCACATTATAGAGCCTCTAGGCATGTTAGCCACTATAGGGTTAATAGTACCTTTTGGTGTGTGTTCTTGAAAATACATGTAAAAATATATCTAAAGTACTTAAGACATAGCAGGCTCTCAATGAAAGGGAATGGAAAAAAATTAGATGTGGCATATCTTTCTCTCTCTCTTCATATTCAACATTTTTTAAGGTTCTTTGGACTTGGTTTCCCCCTTTCCCTCACTCCCTGAGCCACTGAGGTCTCCGGAACTTAACGTAAAGAACCCCTTCCAGTTACAGCTTTGAATCTGGCCAAAGAATAAAACTAATTTTTGTATGTGTTTATTGTTGTGGTTATGATTATTATTAATTTGCCATCAAAAGAAAGTGCATCCTTAATGAGTTCGTCTGCATCTCATCTCCGCATTTCCAAATCAAAGCCCTGAAACGCATGACGAACGCAGCTTGCTGGGAAAGCAGCCTTTGAGTTTTGTTCATGTAACTCATGCAAAAAAATGTTCTCCACGATCTGCCTCCCTAATAATTCTTGAGGGTTGAACTTATGTTCAGATGGTTACATCTGGTTCTATAGTTAACAAATAGGTCAGAAGGAAAAGGAGGAGTGAAAAAAACCATCCAGGCCCCCGTCCCTCTTTTTTTTCTCAGTGTGAAGTCATTTGCTTTGCTTTCTATCCTGTACCAAGTCCTCAGAAGTACAGCCAGGCAGATGGTGAGGTTATAGCTTGGGCAAGATGTGTTCTAATGTTATCAGCTTTAAAGGAGCACATGGAGCAGAGAGGAAAGATGGTTTGTGGTATTTTTGTTTATTAAATTTGATGGTTGGATTATGATATTTATATTTATTAAACGTACAGAATCTCATCCATCACTGTTGACAGTCAGAACATGTCCTCTGCGGTTGGCATAGCTGTCTTTTCCTGCAAAGAGATCTAACATTCATTCTTATTTGGGAGACTCAGAAGAGGTGGAGAAAAAAGAAGACCCGCCCTTCAGTGCCACCACCCTGGGGAAATGGGAGTATGAGATAAGTGTTATTGCATTTGATTCTGTCATGTTAAGACGCATTTTCCTTGTTTGGGTTGTGAGCCGGTTTGATGGTGCTGTGGAGGAAAGCCTTAGTGGCACGGGAGCGGCATAGCCAGTGAACCCAAGGCAGGAAAAATACATAGAAAGAGGGCTCTCAGCTTTGCCCCATTAAAATCCTGGCATCAGCACTGGTTGAAAAAAATGTCATGAGGGCTTTGTCTAGTGGATAGAGCATGTTAGCAGCCAGGCATCTTCATTCCACTCTGGTTTTTATGACCTACCAGATGTGGGCTTCTTGGATATTTTATTAGAGCACCAGGTGAGCTGATGAAAGGACAGCACTCTGACTGCCTTCCAAATGACTCCCGGTTCACTTGAGTTTTGTTTACGTGTGGGAGGAGACAGGAGCCGGCAAGGCTTAGAAACAAGAAGGCACTGTCACCCACACAGTGCCTCAGTAGGTCTGAAGGGGAAGGACATGGTGTGCTTGCTTAAGGCTTACGGATCCTTTCCAGAGTATTACTTAAAGATGTTTTTACAGCCAATGTGCAAATGAATGAGACACATGGGTTCAATCTCCTCAGCCACATATGATTCCCAAAATAAAAGGTTCATTTAGGTTTGAGCAATCCCAGTACATTTGGAAACCAGTTAACCCAACATGCCTGCACAGCCTGGAAATCTTTGAATTGGAATTTTTTAAGATACTAACCTGGAGAAAAGATTAAGTCTTTTAACTTTCTCCCATTCCCCGCCCCCCATCCCAGACTCCCTTTCAGGGCTAATGCTGGGTTCTAACTCCAATTGATAGTGTCCTAGGTGACCTTTTCTAGTGCAGTCCCGCATGCAGTTGCTGTGTCTAAGAAAGATTTCAAGCAGTAGCAAGCACTTATGTAGGCTTCACACAGATTTTGACTGTCAGGTATCTCCCTTCTCTTAGGTTGACTTAAGACCTGGGAAATAGTTTACAAGAGTACCATATACTAATCTCATTCTTTTTTAAATCAGGAAAATAACTGTTCATAAGCATTAATAAGTCATTAATAGAGCATCTTTCGGGTATAGCTCTCGCCTATGCATTATGGGGGCTATTCAACAACAGTAAATGGCAGTTTATCTCTCGAGAGTTTAAACAAAACATACTAAAAGCCAGACCTCTACAAAGAGGCATAATTTCCTGCTAGATTGTGTGTGTGTGTGTGTGTGTGTGTGTGTGTGTATCTGATTACATAAATGGACTGTAAACATTTCCAGGGGTGGGAAAGAGTGCAGGTCCTGGGTGTTAACAAGGCAGAGGTCATGAGTGCACTCCCCACCTGGACCACTTGGCTCTGCTCCATCCCACTGCCACAGAGGGCCCCTCGGAGTGGGAGCTGCGATCCCTCTGACTACTCTGAAGTTCACATGAGTGAAGCCAGGGCTCACGTATGGAAGGGGGTGGCTACCCTAAGCTTTTCTGTCTCTCTCTTTTTTTTTTTTAAAGATTTATTTATTTATTTATTTGACAGACAGAGATCACAAGTAGGCAGAGAGGCAGGCAGAGAGAGAGGGGGAAGCAGGCTCCCCGCTTGAGCAGAGAGCCCGATGTGGGGCTCGATCCCAGGATCCCGAGACCATGACCTGAGCCGAAGACAGAGGCTTTAACCCACTGAGCCACCCAGGCGCCCCTCCTGCCTCTTTCTTGAATGAAAGCAATGCCATGCAAGACATCATTTTAACTGCACACACAGTATAATTCTCATCTGCTGCTTGGATGAGTGGAGTGAATATTTGTGAGCACGTACTGTCTGCAGGGGTATATACACACATATCTTTTTTTTTAAAGATTTTATTTATTTATTTGACACAGAGAGAGAGAGAGAGCGCACAAGCAGAAGGAGCAGCAGGCAGAGGGAGAGGGAGAAGCAGTCTCCCTACAGAGCAGGGAGCCTGATTAGGGGATCGATCCCAGGACCCTGGGATCATGACCTGAGCCTAACCAACTGAGCCACTCAGGCATCCCCACACATATCTCATATATATATATGCATATACATATATTTTTTCTCATTTGATTCTCACAACAACTCTCTGAAGTAAGGATTTAGCATTGCCATGCAACTGTTAAAAAATCTAAAGATCAGAGCGTGATATATAGTAGGTGCTCCATAAATCTGTGTTGGATGAACACATGAGTGAAACTCAGATTAAAAATCTTGCTTTTGTTCATGGCCATAAAGTAGGCCGCAAGAGGCTATGGTAGGATTGTGACCCGGTTCATATGGCTCCAAAGCTTGCTTTTGCTTTGGCGGTGCACAGGAGAGACAGCACCATTAGGTCACCACACTGCCCAGGAAACAGAAGCACGTCTAGAAGATGTCTCCATCCCTCCACCCGAGTGTTGTGTTGCAAATGCAAACACATGTTGCAGATGCTGGAACTCCCAGCAATTCCTTCTTCTGTTGGAACCCTAGTAAGGAACAGAGATCAGGAGAGTACTGTGCTTGGAGCTGCTCCTCTCCTGGGAAAGACTTACAGCAATGCCAGGTAAGGGGCCAGGAGGTCCTGAGGGTGTGGTGGCCGAGGTAAGCATTGTGGACCCGGGAGCAGTCCTGAAATCTTTGATCTGTGTTTGGCTCTGCTAGTCACTAGACTCCTGACAAGCAAATTTCAGGGTTCCGTAGGTTGAAACACATCAATTCCACACTTGGGAGGGAGCTGTTATTTTATTGCCCCAATTAACTGCTTTATTTGTTTATAAATTCTTCCCTTTTCTGTTTTATGATGCAGTTGTGGTGTGTTTAATGGAACTGCAAGATTAAGACTGGCAAGATGACTGCATGTTATGTTTCCAAAACTAATAAATGGTTTGAATCCAGAATGTTTGTGGCCCTTTCCAAAAATATTTGGTTTCTCTAAAAAGCAACAGCTGTTGGGGAATGGATGGAAGTTTTTACTGTAGTGTGTAGAACATTTTATTTAATGCTTTCATTCCTTTGGGGAATTTCCTTGCCTGATAGCAGATGAAACAACAGGGACTTAGCAAAATATAAAAATTCGTGATGTTAAAAATCAGCAAGTTGGATGTTAAATTTAAAAGTCACACATGAAAACCAAGAGTCTCTTTCTAAAAATACTTCTTGCTGAGTGGAAATTTTTTGCTTCTGTGAGAATAGGTACAAATTTAAAAATTCACTTTCCACTAGTATTTCTATTGCATTTTGCAGTTTACAAAACACACACACACTTAAAATTTGGGTTTTACTGCAGTTCTACTAAATAGCTAGGGACAATGGTTTTCCTTGTTATAACTGATACAAGTGAGGCCTCCAAGGAAGATGAGACTTGCCTGAAGTCAGGCAGCTCACCCTCAGTGTAACCAGAGTTAATATAGAACTTTGCAATGACTTGCTAGTGCTCTCTGTCATATTCAATTGCCTATCAAGTAGTACCATGATCAAGTGGATGATATTTGGGCAATGGGATCTGGCCAAAATATCATTGCTCCGGCAAGGATGCTGTTGCCACAGCTGCAAACCCATCACTCACCTCCCTCCCTCATCCCAGTGGTGGAAGTATCAAATGGCAAAGTGTGGTCACGCACTCAAGCCTAACTACAGGGAGTGGGGCCAAAAGAGCTCTCTATGCCTGAGCTGCCCGCAGGATGCAGGCCCTGTGTCTTACTAATGCAACACTTATGGCATGATCACACAAGAGAGAAGGTTGGATGTGGAATAGACCCAAATGGAGTGATAGTGCACCTGCCCAAGAGGGCAAGTACAGAGCAAATTGAACAGGGCAGACCAAAATATGACAGAGGTTTCTCCTCTTTGTCCCTCCCTCCCTTCTTCTTCTTCCCTTTTTTAATTCTCCCCAAAGGATCCACCGAAAGGACTGCAGAAGAAAAATACAGGAAAGAGTTTTCCTATTTTAGTGAACCAAAGGATCACTGGGGAATTTAATGAACATGGAAAACCCCAAGGCCACAGCCCTGAGATTTTGATTTCAGAAATGTTTTTAACACTTGTCAAAAGTAAAAGTAATCCCCCTAAACTAAAACAGCTTGGATATCCTAGAATGTCCATCCCATTGCTTTTTAAAGACAAACACAGCAAGCTGATGTCCTAAAGGCAATCACTCCTGATTTTGGCAGCTGCTAAAATTGTAAGTCCGGAATAGGGCTCAGCAATCAAGAGTTTTTAACATGGCCCTAGGTGATTCTGACCCAGGTGGTCTACAGACTTCATTTTGAGAACCCCAGCCTAATGAGTCAGAAGGTTCACATGGGGCAACTCTGCTTAGGTGATAGCCAGACAAATCATAATCAAGCTCAGCTCTGACCTCTGCTTCTGTGCTCTGTTAAATGGGCTTAATCTCACCTAGACTGGCAAACTTTGCCTCCACTTGCTGCTTCCTAGCTTCTGCAGGGCAGCGACCCCTGACATCGACACCATCTGATGATGCGACCCCTGCCTTGGGCTCCAGCAGTTTTGGTGCTCAGCAGTGCACAGGGAAATTGACAGATTCACTGTGCTCCAGTGGAGAGAAATGGACCCAAAGGGAAGAAATTTAGTGTTTTGAGTTTTATGTGTGAAGCCTGCCACTCTACCATGGGAGGGGTTGAAGGATTGGTGAGAAAAAAAAAAAAGCAGAGCAAGATAGTGTAATTGTATCTTTCCTTACTTTATGATCTATATAGGGCTTTCTGTCCTCCAAAAAGTGTCCAGAAAAAAAAATGAATGTGTGATAAAATGTCCTGGGTGAAAATAGGAGCGAGAGAGAGAGATTGAGAGAGAGATTGAGACAGATGGAGGGCAGAGGAGGAGTGGATGAAACCATAAGAGGCAAAAAAGCATGCCTGGGTTTCCTCAGCATGGTGGGTCTTCTCATGAGGTTCCCCATGGCAGGGGAGGTCGTGGTAATGCCCTCCAACTCCCAAAATAGGAAAATTGTAATATCAGATAATGGTAGATTGTCAAATGTACGGGGGATCCCCTGAATTGATTATGAAGTCTGAGTCTAGAACTGTTTGTTTTGTAACAGTTTAAAATGCTGCAAAATTTTTGTTATCACAGAAAATAAGCACCAACAGCTACCATATACAGGTGACCCGTGCTCCCACCCTCTGCTCCTAATTCACTTGACATGGTATGCCTTCCAACATTGTTTCTTTAAAAATTTTTCTAGCTTTTCTGGCATGAGTTAGGGAGCAGTGGGCCAGAGAACCAGGCCCTGTGCCCATCTTCTGGGCTTGACCGGCAACTTACAGTGTGACTTTGGAAGACTCACTCAACTTCTTTGGGCTTCAGTTTCCTCATCTGTAAAAAGAAGTGGTTGAAATAATAATCTCCACACTCCTCCTACGTCTAACACTCTGGATTCCCCTAATATATTCAGGGTACTTTTGGAAGAACTTGCTACCCTTTCCATGAAAGACAGAATAAAAGGCCACTATTCTGAGCAAGTAAGAGCTTTTATGAGGAGATTTTTTCTAACAGTAAGTGGACTAATGTGTTTGCTCTCTGTATTAGTTTGCTAGAGCTGCATAACAAAATACCACTGACTGGGTGGTTTAAACAAAAGAAATTTATTTTCTCATAATCCTGGAGGCTAGGAGTCTGGGATCAAAGTGTTAGTGGGATGGGTTTTTTCTGACACCTTTCTCCTTGGCTTGTAGATGTCTGTCTTCTTACTGTATCTTCACCTGGTCGTCCCTTTCTATGTGACTGTTCTAATCTCCCTTTCATGTAAGAATACTAGTCAGATTAGGTTAGATTAGGGCCCACCCTTAACTTAATTGACTTTTTTTTTTAAAAGATTTTATTTATTTATTTGTCAGAGAGAATGAGCACAGGCAGACAGAGTGGCAGCAGAGGCAGAGGGAGAAGCAGGCTCCCCGCTGAGCAAGGAGCCCGATGTGGGACTCGAACGCAGGACACTAGGATCATGACCTGAGCTGAAGGTAGCTGCTTAACCAACTGAGCCACCCATGCGTCCCAACTTAATTGACTTTTTAAAGATCATATCTCTAAATACAGTCACATTCCAGATACTGAGGTTGGTAGTTAAGCATATGAATTTGCGGGGAACACAGTTCAGCCCGTAACAGTCTCCACACTGGGGTATCTTGGGGAGTATGGAGAACATTGTATTCCTTGGCTGACTTGGGCAAAGCCCCAGATAGATGACTAAAAAGGAGGATTAGACGAACTCTTGAAGACCTTGTCAATGTAGGAATTTGCGATATTGTATAAAGCTCAGAACCAACACCTCATTACCAGCAACATGAATAAAGAAGGGGCACAAAGAGCAAGGCTGCAGGAAAATAAAAACAGTAAATGATTTGTACTTCAGGGAAAACAAAGATGGAAAAGAACTTTGAAGCATTTTCATTCGGGGCAGTTTCATTACATCATGAGGGCAGAAGTACTTTATCACACAGCCATTATTGTTTGATCTGTACCTGTAGGTGAACTTTTAGAATAAGAGTCTATATATTTCACATAAATCCCCCTTTAAGCAAACACAAAAGCAGGATCCTGCTGAGGACAAAGGAAAAATTCATGATGCAATTCCATGTATCCTCATGGGTACCCTTTTATGGCTGAGAAGGGAGAAGAAGAATTCCTTTCCAATATCACTGTGAAAGGGTACTTACAGATTACTCTTTCTGATTATTTGGACAGTAAAAGCAAGTAATGAGTCTCACACCACAGATCTCTGGTTTTTATTGCCCCAGTAATCCATTTGTCTCCTTAGGTATGTTTTCAGCAGCACAGTGTACTGGAAAGAGAATAAAGGCTTATTATGTTCTGGTGCACAGGCCTGTGTCTGGGCCATTCCTCCCTATGTCTTCTTGTGGCCAGTGGTCCACTGATGATCAGCAGCATCACCAGTAGGAAAAGATGTACACGGTATTCACAGTGAACTTCTCATTAGACTTTTGAGGTCATCTACCCTTATCTGCAGAAAATTATACATCTTCCTCAGGGAACCCTTACCACCCCTCAATGGAAAATATATTTCTTTAATAACTAAAACCCACTATATCTAGCTTTAAACGCACACATGCATGCGTGCGTGCGCGTGCGCACACACACACACACACACACACACACACAATACTTTTGGATGGTTATCTTTGACGTTTGCTTATTTGTATGTCAACTTCTGGAAACCATTTCTTCACCATACTTTCAGCTCCTTCTAGTGAGGAGCCGTGGACTTACTATCAGTTTTCTATCATTGCTATAACGAATTACCACAAATTTAGCAGCTTAAACAACACAGATTTATTCCCTTACAATTTTGTAGGTCCAAAACTGGTCTCATTGTGCTAAAATCAAAGTGACAGTAGGGTTAGGGAAGAATCCTTGCCTTCTCCAGCTTTTAGTGGTGACCGACAATTCTTGGCTCATACTCCTCTTTCTCCTCCTTTGAAGACAGAAAGGCTGTCTCTCTGGCTGCTGTTCCCTAATCACATCTGCCTCTGACTCTCTGATTTCCTCTTTTACATTTAAGGAGATGGGGCCCACCTGGATGATCTAGGATACTTTCCCCATCTCAAGGTCCTTAACGTTAATCATATTTGCGAAGTCCCTTTTGCCATGTGAGGTTACATATTCACAGGTTCTGGGATTTAAGATGTGAATATCCTTGAAAGCCTATTTTTCTGCCTACCACAGTCTCTGACCAGCTTAGCTGTGCATTGTGACCTCTTCATTTTTGAAATCATGGGAAGAGATGCAATTTAAAGGCATATTCTTGTTCTTAAACAACACAGAGTGCAATATTTCTTTCAAATCATGTAGGGGAGGGAGAGGAGCTTACACTTAGAGCCTCACCAGGTGGGGCATGGGGTCTGTCAGGAGATTTTTCCCACCCATACAGTCATGAAACCAGTGGCAGTCTCCATGCCACTTTAGTCATGACCCCTGATGTGAACCAAATATATATGCATTTATATATTTATATTTATGTATTTAGACAAAGCCTCTCCTGAGCCTCCTGAGACTGGTCAGTTGTCTCTTGTTTCTCATATCATCCAGTCAGTATTCCTCCATCAGAGCACTCATCATGCTTTACTGTGCCTGTTTTCTCATCTGTTGAGCCAAACAACTAGAGGGCAAGAACCCTAAATTTTTTGTTACACTCCCAGTGCCTGGCACAGGCCTGGCACATGAGGAATTTAATAAACATTTGTTGAGTCCATGAAAACTCTACAAAAAAGTTCCTACTCAAAGTATTTCAAGCCCAGCCCTGAGGTAAGTGGGTGGCTTGGCAGACATACTAGAGATAAAATAGAAATCTGAAGACAATTTATTTTCCCAGAGTTTTAATATTGGATTAATTAAATTGTAGAAATTCAGAATTGTTGTTGTAAAACAATCAGGCAGACAAATTATATAAATATATTCAATAATTAAAATTTCAGCACAATATTAAAACTTACCAGTGGTAAACCAAGGATGCAATGTAGTGTTCAGGAAAGCACTATGATCTAGGACTTTAGAATACTTGAGTTCTGGTTAAGTAAAAGATGTAGCTGTGTGATTTGGAGCAAGTCATTTGCTATCTCTGAAATTCTGTCCTTATTACTAAATGATTCTGTTTGACACTTAAGTGACAGCCAAGGATGGAAATGCTATCATGGTCTCCTTATTCTAATGTGATGTGACTCAATCTTTCCCAAAGTGTGGAATACAGAATAAGAACCACTGGGGATGTGTAACATGATTTTAGGGGTGCATGAATGAATATTTTTATTTATAACAATTGTTTTTTTTTTAAGTTTTTATTTATTTATTTGACAGACAGAGATCACAAGGAGGCAGAGAGGCAGGCAGAGAGAGAAGGCGAGGCAGGCTCCCTGCTGAGCAGAGAGCCTGATATGGGGCTCGATCCCACAACCCTGAGATCATGACCCGAGCCGAAGGCAGAGGCCTTAACCCACTGAGCTACCCAGGCACCCCTATTTATAACGATTGTTAATTGAGGGGCACCTGGGTGGCTTAATCAGTTAAACCTCTCGCTCTGGATTCAGCTCAGGTTATGATCCTTAGGGTAGTGAGGTTGAGCTCTCAAGCTCTCCTGCTGGGTTTAGAGTCTGCTTAAGATTCTCTCTTCCTCTCGCTCTGCCCTCCCCTGCCCTGTAACTACCCCCGCTGCCCCTGGCCCTTCCGCTCACACTCTCTCTCTTTAAAAAAAATTATTAAAGGAATTCATCCAGCTGAATAACTTTATTGAATTTATTGGGCCAAACACCATAACATACAATTAAGAAATACCATTGTTTTAATTCCCTTGGTGACTTCCCACTTGTTCTGTCTGATCTTTGTCCTACTGCTAGATGATATTCTAGGCCAGTTTCATAATTTTTTAGAATACTTTCAGGTGATTAGTTTTTTCATTGGGAAAACAGTTTCACGTTCATGTACTAAAAATTCCAGTCAGATGAAAATCCAAATTTCAATCTCATCCAATTCAGAGTTTTTATGCTCTACCATCTGACCCTTGATCCTGAAGACCAACAGTAGTAAAAAGGAATGATGTTTTATTTTGTTCTCCTTGATTCATTGATTCCAATTCACAGTGTTGCTCTTACTCTTCCAGAGTCAAGGCCAGGAGAAGGAGGAGGATTAGAGGAAATTAGAAAGGCAGGCTTGTTGGAGCTGTTGTAAGCTTGTGGTCATTGTCTTCCTTATGACAGAGGCCCAAGCTGGCTCCTGCTGGGCATGTTTTTATGAGACTTTTGTTGGAGTTTCTTCCACCACCACTAAAGACCATTCCCTGAAGCTGATGGAATATCTCTCCAACTTTATATGACACTCCTTTGGCTCCTGTATTTTGGCAGCTTATCCCAGTTGGCCTTTTTCCACTGGGGTTCTCTCATCTCAGGTAGATCTTGGGCAGCTTCCTTTCAAGATAGCTCTAACCCAAATACTTGCTGGGACATTATACACAGGGCACACAGGTGCTCATATACCTTGCTCTGCCTGTCATTTATAGAAATGCAGCTTGATCTGATTGACCCTCTCTCCTTGTACTGCCGCTTGGGGCAACACCACCTAACCTCTTGCTCTCTGAGTTCTTCAGTTCCTTCAAGTTCCAAGGAAGGCAATTTGGAGTTCTACCAAGAATTCACTAATAGTTTGTAACTCCCCAAAGCTGGCATCCAGCTAGGGAGTAAGAGGCCAGCCTCTATGTGTGACAAGTATTGTCAGTCCCTATGAGATGGTTTTCTTAAGCTCCATTTCTTTGCTTAAGGGAGGGAGAAGATCCTTAAAGAAAGAAAGGAAGACCCTCATAACACTGTCTACTCCAGTAAGGTATTTCCTGTTGATGAATCGTCAACCTTGTTTTGATAGTCCTAAAAAATCAGCTTGGCCACCTAGTGACACCTTGCTTTAGATTGCTGGGGTAGTTCTTATCAGTTTTTTAAAGCTTTGAAACTTTAGCCAAAATTCTGAGGTAGAAGGAAATGTCCTCCTTTGTCCTCTTGCTGTGTCTATGTCAAAAGTATATATGATTTATCAGACCTGTGATGTTGTAGACATTACTGTTGACAGAATAGATACAAAAAAATAAGAGGCTTAAAGAAAAATTAAATAAATAATAGCATAAGTGGCTCACAGATATGGCAAAATCCATCATGGTGATATTCTTAGCATTCTCATGCTAAGCAGGAGAATTTAAGGCTGAGGCAACAAATTCTATTTCCAGGTCAACTGTGACAAAAACAATACTTATTCAGGTCTAAAGATCAAATAAATCCATTGTAGCTAAGTTACAATGGGACATTTCCTTTATCAACTTCATGGTCAGTCCTTCCAAGGTTTCTGAGTAAAAGTGAGAATATGCTAATTTCTAAGAGAGTATTCTATTAGGGTGATAAATTATTATATAGGGTGATATATATATTATATATAATATATATTATATATAAATTATTATAAAATACAAAATAACTGCTAAATAAAGTGGTTGCATACAGAATTATAAAGATCTCTATAAATAATTGAACTAAAAAAAGAAAAATAATTGAATTTTTTAAAGATTAGATTTCAAAGGTCTGTATCTCTTTTTTTGATTACTTAAGATAGTATAAAACACTATGTTGAAAATATCAAGGAAAGATTTAAAAACCTAGATTTCCATGAAGAAATGGCTTTGTAGGTGAAAGAACACTGAATTTAGAATAAAAGATTCGAACCCTGCAATATACCTACAGATAATATGATCTTGGGGAAGTCCCTAGGTCTCGCTGAGCCATGTCTATAGAATCATACCTCAACCATGCTGAAAATGTGCAAGGATCGAGTAAGATAGTATGTGAAATAGGGAACAATCTAAAAAGTCCAATATAGCACTTCACCAGTCAATAGATGATAGATACTAATTTAAAAAAATTTTCATTTAGATGTAATATACATGTAATAAAATGTACCAGTTCTAAGGTATGATTTGTTGTGTTTTGACAAATATATATAATCATATGTCTGACACTACAGTGATGTTATAGAATCCCCAAAACTCTCTTGTGCCCCGTCGCCATCACTTCTCTCCCATTAAATCTTTGCTTTAATCTTTTGTACAATTTTATATAAATGGGATCATGCAGTGTGTAGTTTTCTGTGTCTGGCTTCTTTCACTTGGCATAATGCTTTTAATGTTCATTCATAATGTGTGTATCGGTAGTTCCTTTTTACTACTGAATAATATTTCATTATGTGGATACATAATATTTTGTTTGTCCATTGACTGGTTGGTAGACATTTGGTGTATTTCCAGTTTCTGGCTATTATGAAAGAAGTTAATATAATCATTTGAGTACAAGTCTTTATATGGGTATGTTTTCATTTTTATTGGGTAAATACCTAAAAAGTGGGATTGCTGGGTTGTAAAATAAGTGTATGTTTAATCTGATAAGAAATGGCCATGCTGCTTTCTATTTTTTTAATTTAATTTTATTTTTTTAGTGTTCCAAGATTCACTGTTTATGCACCACACCCAGTGCTCCATGCAATATGTGCCCTCCTTAATACCCATTACCAGGCTCACCCAACCTCCCACCCTTCTCCCCTCCAAAACTCTCAGTTTGTTTCTCAGAGTCCACAGTCTCTCATGGTTCATCTCCCCCTCCAATTTCCCCCAACTCATTTCTCCTCTCCTTCTCCCAATGACCTCCGTGTCATTCCTTATGCTCCACAAGTAAGTGAAGCCATATGATAATTAACTCTCTCTGCTTGACTTATTTCACTCAGCATAATCTTCTCCAGTCCCGTCCATGTTGATAAAAAATTGGGTATTCATCCTTTCTGATGGAGGCATAATACTCCATTGTATATATGGACCATATCTTCTTTATCCATTCATCTATTGAAGGGCATCTTGGGTCTTTCCACAGTTTGGTGACTGTGACCATTGTTGCTGTGAACATTGGGGTACAGGTGGCCCTTTTTTTCACTATATCTGTATCTTTGGGGTAAATACCCAGTAGTGCAATTGCAGGGTCATAGGGTAGCTCTATTTTTAATTTCTTAAGAAATCTCCACACTGTTTTCTAAAGTGGCTGCACCAACTTGCATTCCCACCAACAGTGTAAGAGGGTTCCCCTTTCTCCACATCCTCTCCAACACTTATTATTTACTGTCTTGTTGATTTTGGCCATTCTAACTGGTTTAAGGTGGTATCTCAATGTGGTTTTGATTTGAATCCCCTGATGGTTAATGATGAACATTTTTTCATGTGTCTGCTAGCCATTCATATGTCTTCTTTGGAGAGTGTCTGTTGTTCATGTCTTCTGCCCATTTTTTGACATGATTATCTGTTTTTTGAATGTTGAGTTTGAGGAGTTCTTTATAGATCTTGTATATCAGCCCTTTGTCTGTAGTGTCATTTGCGAATATCTTCTCCCATTCTGTGGGCTGCCTCTTTGTTTTGTTGACTGTTTCCTTTGCTGCGCAGAAGCTTTGATCTTGATGAAGTCCCAAAAGTCCATTTTCACTTTTGTTGCCTTTGCCTTTGGAGACATGTCTTGAGAGAAATTGCTGTGGCTGACCACACAGCTTTCTAAAGTGGCTGTACCATTTTGTATTTCTACTATTCATGTATGAAATTTCTAGTTGTTCTATATCTTCAGCAATATGTAGTATTGTATGTCTTTGTAATTTTAGTTAATCTAGTAGCTGTGGAGTGCTATCTGTTCTCTCTCTTTTTTAAAAAAAGATTTTTATTTATTTATTTCAGAGAGAGAGAGAGAGCAAGCGAGCGTGTGGGGGGAGTCAGAGGGAGAGGGAGAGTCCCAAGCAGACTCTATGCTGAGTGCAAAGCCCAGTAGGCCTCAATCCCACAACCCAGAGGTCAGGACCTGAGCTGAAACCAAGCGTTGTCACCCAGTCAACTGCGCCACCCACACATCCCATGATATCTGTTTTAATTTACATTTTCCTAAAGATGAATTATGTTCAACAACTTTCATATGATGATTTGTCATTTATATACTACCTCCTCCTTCTTCTTCTTCTTCTTCTTCTTACCCATTTTTAAAATGAGTTATTTTCTTATTTTTGAGATCTAAGAGTTCTTTTATATGTTCTAGATAAACACACCTTATAGAAATGTGCTTGCAAATATTTTCTCCTGAGACACAACAGAGTCTTTTGAAGTGTAAAAGTTTTAGGTGGTTATCCTATAGAAACAGGATGGATTCCTCCCCACCAAATTTGATTTAGGTGTTGAGACCACACCAGGAAGATATGAAAGGATTATTACTCAGTAATGAGATTTTCTTTGGAGAGCATGGCAGGCTCTTAAGCAGGAGCAAAAGTGGCTTGAGAGAGCAGGGGAAAGAGACTGGTTTTATTTGTACTGTGTTTGGGGAATGGGGCTGGAGTGAGGGTTCCTGTGCATAAGAGCCAAGGTTTGCATGTTTTGAACTTCCTTTTGGCAACAAAGGTGGGAGCCCCTGGGCTTTCTTATCAGCTAACCCAGATGTGGGGCAGAAGGGGAAAGGGGAATGGTGGGGTTTGAAAGTCAGCAGTCAAAATAAAACATCAAAATGCAGTCAGATTTTTTTTTTTTTTTTTTGAGAGAGAGAAAGTTTGCACGCCAAGCAGGATGGGTTGGGGAATGGCTGGAGGGAAAGAGCAGAGGGAGAGGGAGCAGAAGGGTGAGAGTTTTTAGGCTCCACACCCAGCAGCGTGGAGCTGGGTATAGGGCTCCATCTCACAACCTTGAGATCATGAGCTGAACCGAAATCAAGAGTCTAATGCTTAACTGATTGAGCCACCCAGGCACCCCTTGACTCTTTATTACAGTTTAATTTTTTATGAAGACCAGTTTGGTGTAGTTTTTCTTCTGTGGATGATTTATTTTTGTGTGTCCTAGCTAAGAAACATTTTCCTAATTCAAATTGAAATTTTTTCCTGTATTTTCTTTTAGAAGTTCTATCATTTTAGATATTACAGTTAAGTGATATGTTTTAAGTTAATTTTTGTATATGGTGTGAGGTTGGTCCTAGAAATTTTTTTCCCTATATGATCAATTCTTCCAGGATCTTTTTACTGGAAAAGACTATCCTTTATCCCACTGAATTGGCATCGTGGCACCTTTCTTGAAAATCAACTGGCCATGGATATGGGGATCTATTTCTGGCTCCTGGATTCTGTTTCATTGACCTATATTTCTCTATTCATTCTAATACCACGCCATCTTTACTATTATAATTTTATAACAAGTGTTGAAATTGGGTAGCATAATTACTCCAAATTTGTTCTTTTTTCAGAATAATTCAGCTTCCTAGATCTTCATTTGCATTTTATATAAAGTTTTAAAATCATTTTGCCAATTTCTATTAAAAAAACCTGCTGAGATTTGGTTGAAATCACACTGAGTCAATAGGCCAATTTGGGAAGAACTGACTTTTTATCATACTGTGTCTTCTGACAGATAAACACAGTTTACCTCTCCACTTATGTAGGTCCATTTCAAGCATCTCTCAGAAATGTGTTATAATCTTCAACATATAGGTTTTACACACACTGTACTAATTTTTTCTCTAAGAGTTTTATATTTTTGATGCTATTATAAATAGTATATATTTTAAATTTCAGTTTCCAATTGTGAACTTTTATTTTTAGCCAAGGTGTACAAGGACTGACTCTGTCCTCTCAACTGGAACAACTGAAAAGCTGAACGAAATATATAAAATAATGTTTCTTAAGCCATGAGACATCAGGCAATGAAAGACAGTGATTTTTGACTGATGGAAAAAAAATAGTAAGGAGAGCCCTGTGATTGCCTGGTTCATGGCTTGGAGTCTTTCCAGGTTACAGAGGGACAGCAATTCAGACAGAGCCCAGCAGTCTTCTTGGGTTGAGAAAGTGGAAGTGAGAGTTTAGGGAGGCCAAGGTGGCTAGAGTTTGTAGGTTAGTGCACTGGAAAGAACAGAACAGCACTGAGGGAGTATCCAGAGGTCTGCAGAGAGCCTCTAAGTCTACTATTGGTCAGTGCATGCTGTAGAGGAAACTATCAGGGAGCAGGGAAAGAATCACCCAAAAATTTAGAGTCAACAGTGTCAAAAATAGCTTTTGTTCCTACCATTCAGAGTAGAAAACCTCATAAAACTCATAAACCATAGGCCAAATGCTGCACTTGCTCCTACCTAAGAAAGCTTAACAGCAAGACCCAAATGGACCAAAATGTTTCCAAGTAATATAACTGTATTCCAGAACTAAGCACAAAAATATTTGGGAATGAAAAAAAAAAATCCAGCACTCAAGAAGGTAAAATTCATAGTGTCTGGAATGCAATAAAAATTTACCAGACATCCAAAGGAGTAGGAAAAAATGTGAAATTAGGAGAAAATGTATCCAATTGAAGCTGACCCAGAACTGACCCAGATACTAGAATTAGTGGATAAGGATATCAGAAGTTTCTATAAGTATTTCATATGTTCAAGAAACTAGAGGAGCAATGAAAAATGTTAAGAAGTGACATGAACAGTATAAAATAAAATGCCTAAATTGAACTTCTGGTGATGAAAACGGTGCCTGGGTAGGGAAATTTATTGGATGGAATTAATGGCAGATTGAACCCGAAGAGGAAAAAAATTGAGTAAATTTGAAGCAATAAAAACTTGAAACTCAGAGATTAAAAAAACTGAAAAAAAACTCCTAAAAAAACCCCCAGAGCATCAGTGGTCTAATGGGTCTCAGTGTATGTGTTACAGATTTCTTGAAGGAGAAAAGGGGGAATAAAAAAGTATTTGAAGAAATAATGATTGAACAAATTTTCAAATTTGATCAAAATTATAAGTCTACAAATCCAAGAAGTTCCAAGCATTCCAAGCAACATGAATGAAACTTAAAATAATGCTGAGTGAAAGAAGCCAAGCCAGAAAGAGTGCACTGTCTATGACTCTCTATATATTTATATAAATCTAGAAAATATAGACTAATTTATATTAACAGAAAACAGATGCGGGTGGAGAAAAGGCATGGAAGGGTGAGAGGGAGGGATTACAAAGAGACAGAAAATTTTTGAGAGTGATGGATACATTCATTTTCTTGATTGTGGTGATGGTTTCATATATATACATACACACACACGTATAGACATGCATTCATATATGTAAAAAGTTACCAAGCTGTACACTTAATTTTTTTTCCAGACTGTATACTTTAAATATAGGCAGTACATTAAATGTGAATTGTGCTTCACAGACAAAGCTGTTTAAGAGTTCTGATAGTTCGTTGCTGTCAGTATATAGAAATACACTTGAATTTTATATATCTACCTTGTGTCCTGCGAATTGGCTAAGCTCACTTGTTCTAGTACTACTTGTTATTGGTACTGTTATTGTTGCTGTTGTGGTTAAAATCAACAGCATTAACAAAGAGGTTATTTAATGCATGTACTAGAGCTTTGAAACTATGAATAAAACTGTATTTTATTAGCTATAATAGAGAAATCAAACTTTTAATTCTCTCAGGTGCCTAAGCAGAGGGAGTTTCTCTGAAGATAATTAAGGCCTGGATATGCTGAGATCCTAATGATCACATGAGAACAGTAATGTACACCGGACTTTAAATACCCAAGGGCCGGGCTACCATCCTTCTCTAACAATTGTAGGAAATGGACTCAGATCCCTTTTCCTTAGAGCTCGTGTGCCAGCTCCCCTGGTGGGGAAGCCCCTGCATCCTGTCTGTTCAGTATTTGATGCTTGGTGATAATAGGCCTGTGCTCTCCAAGAGCTGGGAACTGCTCAGAACAGAAGTATTCATGGGTTCCCTGGAAATGCCTCCTGAACATACTCTGGACCCTGGCTGGAGAGCTTTCCCCTCACAGGCATGCTAGCTGCTGCTCAGATTTGGGGCTCTTGTCAATACCAGCAGAGCAGGGGAGCCCAGATCACTTTCCTGGCTTGCTGTCTGTAACCTACAAAAGACCTCCACCCAGTGGCCCTGCCACCACAGTTCTGCAGTTTCTATGTAACAGGAGTTAGTGTTAGAATAACAAATCCTATTTCTCCTTTATAAGGAATTAATTATTCAATGTTGGTAAATATTATTAAGGGTTTTCCATGGGCTGCCAACAGCAGAGAATTATGCAAGAAAGCAAATTGGATGTGCTGAAATCCATACATTTATACTCCATTGTTTTCTTAGCATTATGAGCAAATATTATTTCATATGGACATCACATTTCTTTTTAGTCCTGTCAAACATTTGATGTGCATTTGAGCTTTTTCTTGCTCTGTGGATGGCAATGTGACAAGTTAGGCTTCTAGCTATTCCTCAGGGGTCTAAGCAAAATTCACATACCTTCAATTTCTTCTGCAGCTCTGATTTCCCCTCTTATGGAACTCATCTTTGCTCCAAATGTCTTCTTTAGCAACACAGAAACTTTAGCAATGGGTGAACTCATTTTCTCCAAGTGCAGAAATTATTCAGACTTCAAGGATTTTGGAATTTAAAGAGGATTCTTGGTTTCTGCAGCAGGTCACCCATAACACAGTGCAACTTCTGTTTTTAAGTGGGATAAAAACCCTTTTAAGAAGCTTATTGAAAGGGCTCAGATGATTTTGTGGACATCAAATAGTTTTTAAAGGACAGTATTTTGATGGTTTAATTACAAGAAAATAGGAAACATGCAGATTAAATTGACCCTAAAACACACATGGTTTTAAAAATTAAGGGCAAAGAATTCTGGCAAATACATTTTTTGAATCTAAAACACATGAACAAAATCAAAAGGCCTGATGAATTTAGATGAGAGCAGTTGGACTAATGTGATGTGCCATATAGAATCTAGAGGGGACCATAGGTCACTTCTCTGTGCTGCCTCTGACCTTCTTGTCACCTGGGATTCAGTTTCATACCTCAGTTTTTGCCTCTGAAAATGGGTAAAGATACTAAATCTTTCCTCTTTTGTTTTTTTAATGATTGTAAAGAAGATCATGTGCTCTTTGAATTCCTCACACATACAAAGTTTCCTTCCAAGTAGATAAGCTTTTTACTTGAAGGAATTTGATAACTTTTACTGTTTGGCTTCTTAGTTGTCAAGGATGGCCACTCTGAGTCATGTAATTAAGAAAACCCAGTGTGGGCACCTGGGTGGCTCAGTGGGTTAAAGCCTCTGCCTTCGGCTCAGGTCATGTTCCCAGGGTCTTGGGATCAAGCCCCGCATTGGGCTCTCTGCTTAGCAGGGAGCCTGCTTCCTCCTCTCTCTCTCTCTCTCTGCCTGCCTCTCTGCCTACTTGTGATCCCTCTGTCTCTCTGTGTCAAATAAATAAATAAAATCTTTAAAAAAAGAAAACCCAGTGTTTATAGTTCCCTAAATACCTAAACGGGTATTTTAATCATTTCTAGCTAAAGAAACTTTTCATCAAATATTCATTGGGTTAAAGGGCACCTGCTCTGGGGGAGTAGAGCTGTTATCTTCAAGTCTCCTAGTGATCCTTATTCTCTGGAGCAAAATTTTGAGATACGTAGCAAATAACAAATTTGCTCATGGTGTCTTGTTTTAGTATGTTTGGTAACTTCTGTGTGTGTACTTGTCTTTGTCTTTGAAAAATTACTGGTGGGAGTGTTTGAGACTTGTCACGAAGGCACATTCTCCAGAGAGGTTTTGCTTCTGCCTGGTGCTTGTGGGCACTATCAGTCCTCTACCACTTTAAGTCAGGTTCAGAGTTTGAGGTTCTCTGAAACTTCCAGGACTACAAATCCCGGGACTGCAAATCCCTACAAACTGGCCTATGGCTGTGACATCTCAGAGATGGATTTCTCTGTCCTCCCATCCACCTCACCACTTTTCTTCCCTTCTTCACAAATGGGTACAACGGAGGCTAGTTCACTTCTGGTTGTTATGTTCTCTGACGGTGTAGTTTTGGGCTCCGTTTAATATGAGGAAGGATTTTTCTTAGGCTCCGTCTTACATTGGCCCTGAGCCTTGACTTTTGTCTACCTCTGGATATGACCAACAAAACTCAGCAAATGCCTTCTGGATTAAAAACATCTGTGATGCTCAGGTCTTTCTTTCTTCTGTGTCTTCTTTCCGTTAGATTTTGGCCTAGTAGTTCCTTACAGCCTTGTCAGCTTATTGATATATTTATGAGACTTTTTGTATTAATATTTTATCCAGTATTTTTCATTGTTTTCTGTAGGAAATCTGGTCTGAAAGAAACCCGCTGCTACCGTTTCTGGAAATAGAACTTCTCTAGATATAAAACCAAATTGAAAATTTCTAGCATTTGATAGCATATCCTACCACAGACACTACATTTAAGTCAGGGTTTCAGGGCGCCAAAGTGGCTCAGTGGGTTAAGCCTCTGCCTTCCGCTCAGGTCACGATCTCAGGGTCCTGGAATTGAGCCCCATATCAGGCTCTCTGCCCAGGGGGGAGCCTGCGCCCCCCCCCCCCCGCCTACTTGTGATCTCTCTCTCTGTCAAATAAATAAATAAAATCTTAAAGAATAAATAAATAAAGTCAGGGCTTCAAGACATAGAACAGGAAGACTTTTGGCTTCTCCTATACTGGTTGGCAATGTATGTTCCATCATTTTATGTGAGTAATATCCTGTATCAGAGCTTTCTTGAGAATACTATTTATCTGAGCTATATACCAGGTAGTACATATGGTGGTATTAAATGTGATTTATTTTCATACAGTTCTAAGGAATTTGGAATGTGGTCTATTTTAAAGGCTAAATTTAATTGGCCTGGCCTTTAGATTGAAGGGAAAAAGCAATACATGTTGAAAGTGAGTTATATGACATCATTAATTTATCCTCGGTAGAAAATGAACTCTTTGTTGAAAAAAATATCCACTTCCCCAATACAGAATTTCCCCACTTTGCCTGTGCTGGTGTTAAACTGGCTTCCATGCTCTACCTCTATCATCAAAACAAAGATTCAGAGAAAGACAGATACTATATGATCTCATTTATATGTGGAATCTAAAAGAACAAAACAAAAACTGAACTAAACTAAGGATATAATATACAACATGGTGACTATAGTTAACAATACTGTAATGTATATTTTAAAGTTCCAAGAGAGTGGACCTTAAAAGTTCTCATCAAAGGTAAAAACTACGTGGTGATGAATGTTAACTAGACTTTTTGTAGTGGTCATTTCATAATATACATATATAAATTATGTTGTATATCTGACACTAATATCATGTTATATGTCAATTATATCTCAATAAAAGAACCCAATGAAACAAAACCAAAGATAGTCCAGCCTGATGTCAAGTGATAAGAGCTCAAGCTCAAAGCCAACTGCTTCAACCTTCGGAGTTAAAGAGTGCTCTGAGCACTGAAAGGAGGAAGCAGAATGCAGGAGTTCATGTGGGGCCTCTCTGGAAGCAAGGACCATGTACTTGTGCAATAATGACTAGGACCCTCAAAGAAAGGAAAATTCAAGTAGAAAAAGAATGCTCTCTTCTACATGATGATTCTTCATTCAACAACGGGCTTCTCTGTGGGCTCACCCAGCAGCCACAGGGCCTGGCAAGCCAATAAATGCTTTGTCATAGGTGCTCAGTGGAATCTGAAGAAGGAAGGAATGAGTAAATGAACAAATGAACAGAATTTCCTATCCTTCCAGGTTGGCAAAGTTCCTTCTGCTCTTTGGAGAGCATTGGTCATCCTATTGCTTTGTGAAGTGCTCTGTACTTACAGGAAATAAATCTGGCTTGCTTTACAATTCATGCCCCATGGCAGTATTTTTTCAAAGTGTGGCCCGTGGGCCATTTACACCTGGATTACTGAGGTATGATCAAACCTGCAGATTCCTGGGACCCTCTCCACAACTATCAAATCAGAATTTCTGAAGACAGGTTCAGGAATCCATTCTTAATACAACCACAGGTTGATTCTCTTGTACAAAGAGCTTGAGAAGCCTTGTTTTATGTGAACTTTATTATCACATCAGTAAACATTTATTAAGCAATCACTGTGCTCATTGCATATTTTAGCTTCTATTAGAATGATCTGTAGGAAGTCTGTAATCTATTTAATCTACTTTATCAAGTTGTTTGATGCTTTCCAGCATTGAATGCATCTATTCATTTGCCTTATTGCCACAATCGTCTTTAAAAAAAAAAAAATCCATGCACATATTATGCCATGTTGAGGTTTCTATAAGCTGAGGTTTCTATAAGATGAGAAAAACAGGTAAAAATATTTTCCTATAGACTCTACACAGTTAAAATCTGAAATATGATAGTGCCATTGAGGATGGATAGTGCAGGATTTGAAGAGTTAGAAAGGAAGGGAGTTGTTCCTTTCAGTTTTCTATAGTTTGGAAATTCCTCCAAATCGTAATTCATTTAAGCAAGTTTGTCTTATCTTTGTCCAATATGGCTTCATATAATAAATGGAATTTCCTAATCAGCATTCCTTTCATGAATCGACACGGGATGAGTCCAAAATATTTGGCTTGACGAATTCTCTAGTAAGGAAAATCCCATGGCTATAAAATGAGCTGGTATTTTTGTTTGAAAGATTAAAAGAATTTCTCGAAATAGGTCCATGTTCCTAAAAAGTAAGTTTGCATAAAATATGCTCTTTTTTTGCCAGGTTCAGGAGATTTCTGCTGCACGATCAAAAGAATCGGGTGAGACACTGAAGGAAGGGATTTGAATAGTTAACTGCTGTGTGTGAGCAGAAAGTCTCTCCCATTTCAACATAACATCCCATGTAAAAGAAATGTGGATTAAAAAGTCAATGACTTAGTGTAGTACATCCTTTGTTGCAAACAATAGGTAGGCAATTGATCAGTTGTTTTTTATAAAATGAGGCAAGTCTCAGCTGAATCTCAAACCTCATGTTAAAAGCAATAAAAACACAAAGCAGTCCTCATATGCAGACCCTGGCAAAGAACCACATTGTGGCGGATTTACTACTTCCGTCGTATGAGCCTTAGATTGGAAATCAGCTGAACTTGTAGGTTTTGAGTCCTCATTCGTCATGTATGGTGCTGGCCTGCCAAAGTGAACTGTGTTGCTGCACAAACATGAGGTCTCCAGGAAAACAGGGTTCTGACACAGGCACACCCACACTGAGCCAGGGAAATGCTTCAAGCTTGCTTTGCCAAGGAAATGAAGCTGATTAAAAGAAAGGCTCCAGGAGCCTTGTGAAGAAGAGGATATAAAGGTGAACCGTTCTGGATCATCTCAGGCTCTGTCACCCTTAGATGAGAAACACTGTAGCTTCCCAGGGGGCCGGTACTCTAAAGAAGAGTTCATGACACTTCTAAAGAGAAAAGCCAGTTGTACAGACAGAGTTGTAAGGATTAAAATTAAACATAATATCCCTCAGTTTATGAAGGTGCATTGGTGCACCATTGCCTGGTGTCACTCAGAATCTTGCACCCAGCTACAAGGAACATGTTCATTTGTCTAAAAAGAAAAAAAAAAAAGATATTTAAAAAGATTTGATGATCATTTAATAATTGTTCATTGCTGAAATTACAGAGTTTGATTTAGCTTCAACTCTTCCCTCTCCAGAGGCAAATAGAAGGTAGGTTAATAATCATTTTATTTTATTTTTTTTTATAATTTTCTTTCTTTCTTTCTTTTTTTAAAGATTTTATTTATTTATTTGACAAAGAGAGAGAGAGATATCACAAGTAGGCAGAGAGGCAGGCAGAGAGAGAGGAGGAAGCAGGCTCCCCACCAAGCAGAGAGCCTGATGCGGGGCTCGATCCCAGGACCCTGAGATCATGACCTGAGCCGAAGGCAGAGGCTTAACCCACTGAGCCACCCAGGCGCCCCTTAATAATAATTTTAAATGAAATCTCCAGAGTAATTTATGCATACTGCACATTTTAAATAATGAAAAGGAAAATCCAAGGCATTTCCTGCTTTAATTTTCAATTGTGTGAAGGCCAAAGCAACTGGGAATTGTGTATTGCTGGGATGAGCATTGCTTGTGTACTCAAATCACCCAAGAGTCCAGAGGAGATGGGTTCCATTGATTAGGACTCTTCTCTCACCTGAAAGCTTCTGGTGGTTGGAAAATTTAAACAAACAACAACAACAACAAAAGCCCATCCACCAGCTGGATTCAGCTACCAATTCATCTGTAAAACCAATTCATCTCATTCACATGTAAAAAGGGCAAAAGGAGAATCCTCAATGGGGTGAAACAAATCTCACCATAGTTTCAAAAAGGCTAAGTAGGTCTTGTCTTTTTCTCCTGGTCTGTCTTATGTAAAGATGCTGCTCCTGGTTTATATCTTTGGTATTCTCTTTCATCTAGTAGAATTTGTGCTTTGTCTTAAGAGCTCTTCCGAACCATAAGTAGCATATTAATTAATTATTGGGTTAGTGAAACAAATTGCACATCAGTGTATTTTATAATTATTCTCCAATTAGATTTGGTTTATTGAGTTAGAGGAGGAGGAGAATGGGATTTCTGGTTAGACTAGAGGGAACAGCATGCAGGGTTATGTTCTGAATTGGGAAACATTTTGAGCTTTCTTATTAAGTCAAGTGGAGCAGTCTCTATATGCACAGCAGCTGGAAAAGGATGGAGGGAGGGTAATTCCAAGAATCAGATGCCATGTTCCTTCTTTGCAGGATTTCTCCAACTTTTGGAAAGTCTGTATCTCAAGTATAAGGGCCAAATACTGTCTGGAGAAGATACGCTTAAAGAAGAAAGAAAAGGAGTTGACATGTTATTGGCATGGGGTCAATAATGCAAGGGGTCAGGAATTTAGACTATTTCAGATGGCATAACAATTTGGGGTCTGGGGTATAAAGGGAGGGAAACACCGAAATCACAGTGGACATCATCATGTCCAGACTGTAATGTGCCACAGAGATACCACTGAAGAAAAAACATCCCTTAATCATTTGCAAGCATCCCACTTTTGTGGGTTCCTGGCATATGTTTATGTATGTGTACTCCTGAAATCTCTAGTTGCTCATTTGAACCCTTTTCAATTACAAGCCTTTCTTCCCTACACCGGGGATCCTTCCTCAAATAAAGACTTCTACAGTCCCTACGTAATGCCTTATCTAGGGCATTTGTCAATGCGTTATACACTCTGGCCACAGGTGCTTTAAAATACCACCACAGGCTCTTCTCAGCCAGTCAGATCTGCCCTTTGAACATTCCTAATGCCTGCCTGAGCATTTGCTCAGAGCATAGCCCACTCACTGCTTGATCCTCTGTCTGCTCTCCACTAATTCGGATTCTGCTCAACCTTCAAGGACCAGAAAAACGATAATTTTCTCAGGCAGCCACCCCTGCTTTCTCTACCCCCAGAGTCCATGGTGCTTCTTTCTGAGCCATTAGCTTGGCAACTTACTACTATTATATACATCATTGTCTTATATTGTTATTAACATTTCAAGGTTCTCTGCCTTGTCTGTCTTACTTGACTCTTAGTCCCTTGAGTGGAGGGGTTGGTTCCTCTAGGACAGTTCCCACTGTATAGTTTGAGCTCAATAAATGTACAATGATGAATTTGTACACAATGGCAAAGTTCTGAGAAATATTTCTTTCACTCTTTTCTAATAATATTACATGTATTAAATTTAAATTTTCAGATGCTTAACTAAAAAAAGTAATAAATTATTAACAATTAAAATGAATTTAGTTTCTACTAGGGAGGATTCCAGATATGTGGACTATTTTATCTCTTGACACAATACTTGTATTTTCTCATAAAATTAAATAGAATATTACCTTAAATAAATTTTATATTTCATCACATTCATGTATTTATTCTTTCCCCATTACCTTTTACCTTAAGAGAATAACTAATAAACTTGCTATGTGACATAAGTAAGAAATTGAGGAGGCAATGATATCCCTTTGGCTTTCTGGGGTCATCCCCACAAAAAGGTCCCAGGTTTGACCTCTTTTCTTCAATTGACACTCACCCATTGCTTCTGCTTTCCTTTTACAGGTTAGGATTAATCAAGGGTCCAGTGTAATGTTTCATTAAATCACTGAGCCATTGGAATAGGCTGAGCACCTCTGGAGGGAACTAAGCGGTTAATTGTATTTCATGGGCCCAGCCAAACTAAAATGCAGCTCATTCACCAAACCATGCTTTACCCCCTTTTCTCTGGATCAATCCCAACTCTAATTAAAATGTAATATTCTCCTTATGTGATTCCTTGGAAAAGTTTGTGGAATGACCACATAATACAGAGCAGGTTTTCCAGATGTTGCCTGTCTTGGCTGGTATTCACATGCACAGCATCTCCGCCCCAAATTTTTCTTTTCTATACTTACCATATGACCTCCTCTCCCCTCCCACTTCTCCTCTGCTGTCCCTGATATACTGTGCTTAACTTCCTGAGTCTTATTGTTGTGCCTTCAGTGTATAAGAGCCATTACTGAAGAGCAGTGGGCCAAGAAAAAAGTAGTACTTGCCTCCACAGAGCACTTTAATGCTATTTACAATGGAAAAAACAACTTTGAACTGCTTCCAAAATAACAGGCATTAAAATCACTTCTGTTTGCAGTTGAGATGGATTTTGCAGTAACCTTTCCAAACCTGCTTCCTCTGAATGTTTTTCAGTCCGTAGAGTGGCTTTCTCAATGAGAATTTAAAATGGTGCCCACATAAACACTTGACGTATTCCTCAAAAGCAACACTCAAACAGTTGCTTGTGAAACCAGGGTCTGCAGTCACACGATCTCAGTGAAGAATGTACAAATACCGTGGTATTATGAAACACTGTTCCAAGCTGTGAATTAATAAAAATGGGCCACTATGACATAGCCATAAGGTTTAGGCCCACTTTTGATAATGTGATCCGTGAACATAGTTCCAAAAGTTCAATTTCCCACACTTCTCCCTACACATATTATCCATAAACCTTATATCCCCTCAGTCTTCTGATCTGTGTTCATTAAATGTTATGAGAATTTCTCAGTGAGAGGTTGCAAAATGGCACCCTGTAAGCAAAATCTATGTGTTTTCTTTTTAATCTGTGTCAATTTTTCAAAATTCATGAATTAGTAGTTAATGTTTTAAGGTTGCAAGATTTCCCTCACAAATCTGGATTCCTGACTTCCCTTAAGAGATTATTTTTGATGTAGCATCATTCTGTAGGCATTGAGTCTAATAGCTGCCTTGTTACATGGGATAGGAGCTGTCTGCTCACTTTGCCTTCTGAGTCCTGGCAGTCTTTCCCATCACCTACCGGGTGTTTGACTTGAGCACTCTGAATCATAACTTTTTCAGTTTAAGAATTTTATAGATAGAAATTTAACCAAGCAAAACATGTTTTAAGCCATATGCTGTCGATTTTTTTTTTTAATCTGAATTCTTCCTCTGGAGTATAATTTCTTATTTGTCTATATTCTTGACACTGGTTTCCCGAGTAAACTAAGTCCATCATGCAACATAACTTCATAATTGAGAGTAAGGGCTTTGGAATCATGTAGCCTTGACTACTTTCTAGCTGTGCCGTCTTCTGGAAATTGCTTAAACAATTTGTGCTTTAATTTTCTTAACTCTAGAATGGGAATACTCCATAACCCAGTGATTCTCAACTATAGTGTGTGTGAGAGTCACCCAGAAGGCTTGTTAAAACATGGATGGCTAGTCCTTTTCTTAGAGTTTCTGATTCAGTAGGTCTGAGGTGTGGCCTATGAATTTACATTTCTAACAAATTCCTGAGTAGTGCTGCTGGTCCAGGAACCAAACTTTGAGAACAATTGTCTGTTCTATTGGATGAAGATTAATTGTGATAATTGTGTAAAACATATGGTACAGTGAAAATGAGCTAGCCACTTGATTGAAATAAAAAGTTATACTTAATTTGTTAAAGGTCCGTAGTTCAATTCTTTATAAAACCAAATGAAGTGTTGTATTTTAATAAATACCATCAATTAATAGGGATTCCAGATATAATTAAACTATTTCACTTCTGATACCTAAATATTTTAATACTACAGAAGAGAAAATCTACACCTTAAACTTATTTTGATCTTGTTCTTTTACCGTTATAAGGGAAGAATTTTAGGTTTGCCTAAGGCATTGTAAGGAAAGGGAGCAAGAAAGGAATCATCCTAGATTGCCATAAATAAATCACCTTCTGTTCTCATATTATCTTCTATGTACTCTTTCATGCTCTCCTGGAATCTAGACCCAACCAGGGAACACAAAGCTACCCATTGACTTGCGTGGAACACAAAGCCATCTGTGGTCCACTGGTTGTTTGCTCCCTCCCTTTTTCCCTGCATTGCGTCAGCATTGAGCAATGATAAACCGGATGACCTCACATCAGACTCAAAAAGCATAGGAATGAGTTCCATGCAGATCTAAAATCAATGGACAAATAATTTCCTCCCTCCCTCATCCCCTTCTCTCTTTCTCTCTGTTGTCTCTCTTTCTATCCTTCCCTCCTCTCTCTCTTTTTTAGAGACAGTGCAAGCACATCCAGACAGGGGAGGGCAGAGGGAGACAGAGAATCTTTCTTTCTTTCTTTTTTCTTTTTTTTTTAAAGATGAGGAGCAACGAGGGAGGGAAAGAAACAGGGGGCAGATCTCACCACCTGGAGATCATGACCAAAGCCAAAATCAAGAGTCAGATGTTTGACTGAGACACCCAGGAGCCTCTCTCCCCTTCTTTTCTGTATTTGGATATTAAATATTATAGGGATATAGCATGTGTTTTGCAATATGGGCAACTAACTGACACCTATTAAAAAGAGACTCTAGAACTCAATCCAGCTTGCCTGACTTAAAAAAAAAAAAGTTCTAGCATGGTGTTCAGACATACTGCACTCAAAAAATAGCCCTTGCGCATATGCAGCAAATAGAAGCTATATAAATAACACCTGGAGTATAATGCATTATACCTAATTAAAAATTTAAGGACTCCTAATTTTTGAAAAGTTTGACCAATACATTATACTCCGTTTCCTCCTGTGGTGGATTGTGTGGGACTTCAACGCTCCTCAATTTGGGAGAAATAGGAATGAGTGTGAAGTACAGGGGCTTGGGGAGGTAGAGGAAAAGTTTCCTCTAGGATTAGGCTTATTGAAAGGTGAACTTTGTTATCAAGGAAGTCTGTGGAATCCTCTTTTCTGAAGTTTTAGTGCATGTGTTTAGTGTGGATCTACCTAGAGGCAACACACTGGACTGAACGATCTCTGGGAGTTCCTTTCAAGACTGTGATCTTGTGAATATTGTCGTTATATCAAACCGCTCATTGCTTCCTGGCATCCAGATGTTTAGAAATCACTGCCTGTTCTCTCCATTGCAGAACTCACTGCCATGCAGTCTTTTATGGACAGTTCTAATAAAACACCCACCCTAGAAAGGCAGAGACTGGTAGGGACAAAAATGGTTGTCACTTAGAGCAAACTTTGAGGTAGAAACTTTTGAGTGGCATTTAAATTTAATACTGCATAATAATTCAGGATGCTAAATCAGTATGTAAAAAGGGATCAATACCCATAAAACTACCAGCAAGGCTGGCATGGACCACACTACTTCCTTTTCCATCTAAACCCCTTTCCCAACCTGTCTCCAGATCTTCTCGACACTGTGTCATTTGACATTACTTAGGCTATAAATCTTGACATATTCATTATGGGCAATAATAAGACTGGGCGGTTATCATAGCATAAAATGGCAAAAAAAAAAAAACAAAAAACCCAGACCATCAAATATGGACATCATTTTCTAGCCAAATGCTTTATTAATGATAAGTCAGCAGTCCCAAATTAACACCGATGTGGTAAAATATCGACTCCATTGATAAGTTTTCATTATGAACTATTCCTTCAGGCTCAAAATGAAAAGACTCAAATACTCCAGAAACCACTTCCAAATTCTGAATAATGTTTCATTTGTGATACGTAAATAGGAGGCATTTTAGGAACATCTCAATAAATTTCATCTGGAGGTTTTTCTTAAGTAGACCCAGTTGGGTTGGAAGACTCATAAAAATAGATTGATTTTTCCTGGTGCCATTTACAGATAAGCCAGAAGAAAAAGCCGCAAAAAGCCCTTTGCTGCTGACATTTTGCTGATCTTACATCCTATAGCTTATTTGACATCATCCGATGACGCAGAGTATTAAGAAAGTATAGAAGAATGGTGAGGAAATGCAACGGGAGAAACAAGGGCATATTTGTATCAGAAAATTGGAAGGAAGAGAAAGAATTCTTGTTTTCATTGCACCATTCACCCCCCTTTCTTCCTGCTTAGGACCCAAGCCAGTGAACAGCTCTTTACAAGACACAGAAGCTTAAAATTACACTGCTTTAAAGTATGAGGGCTTCAGAATTCTGGCCTACCATCCAACCAGTATCTTTTTCAATTTGCGAACAAGCAGTTTGGCAGATCTCTTGAGTTCCAAACTAACCGACCAAAGGAGTTCTCTCCTCTGTGGTTCAGGCCTCTCCAAAGAAAGAAACACTGCAGGCCAACCGGGATGATGCTGGTAGCAGAGAAGCACACCCAAGCCCCTATTATAAACTAGATCCAGGAGACTTTTCATGTATCCTGTAATGATATTCCAAGGTATGTGTTTTGATTTGTTGGTAGATTCAAATGTATGTTATGAGTCCCAGAAAAACAGGATTTCATTGTTCTTGGAATTGTTTGATGCCTCTCCCAACCCTCTTCTCTTTTCATTCAGAGACATACCCAGGCCCTCTCTGCCTCCCACACCAATACTACCTCAAAGCACCCTTCCCTCAGGACCCATGTGTCTGAGTCCTGAGCACAAGCCCAGTGCACCCCATAGTCGGAGTTTGTGGATCACCTTCCAGACCTGGTTCTAGCCCTTTCTGATGAAGCAGTAGCAGCCTTGCAGGCATTTTGCCCGAAAAGAGGAAAAATGAACTGGACTTCACAATCGACCAGGCACAAGCACAAACAAACCCCTTCTCAGGCCAAATCAGCCTTTCTGGTCCCATCCTGACAACTATAAATTCAGAAGTCGCCACCACATAAAGTACCTCATGCACAAATACTTGAACTCTGACTTCCTTTCAACAGCCTTAATGGCACTGCTTACCCTATCATTTTAATGTGCCCTGGTGTTGTAATGTCATAAATGACAATCTCAACTACAGTTGCCAAACCCAACTCCACAACACCTTTGTCATATAACCTGTGGCCCTCTTGGGGCACACACAAGGGACCACCCCTCAAAGCCTTCTGTTCTCCCAGGCCTTTCCTTCACTATTCAAATAAGAAGGCCTGTGAACCACTGCTGCAAAGTATAGACATAATTAACCATCTCTTCTGTTCAGCGGTAACTTATGTTCCCTATGAGGAGGAAAATGGAGGAAAAAGAAAAACAACAAGGCCTAGAGACCCACGTTTCATTTGGAACACTAGGGATTCTTGGTGGAGATCATTAAATTACGGTTTGAAATATTTTCCTCTCCTCATCAAGTCACCAGCCCTGTAATTGATGTCATAAAAAATATCTGTGTTCAGTTGCAGTGGGTTTCTTGGGTCCCTTCAAGTTATCAATTATTCACATCCCAGTTAGGGGGCTGTAAAGCAACATCCTGAAATGCCACCAAGGAGTCTGAGGGTGGCGTCGTTCATCTTGTGCATTGCACCCACAAAGAGGTTGTTAGGACTCTGTTTTGGCAAGTTCATTTCCCCCTCCCTGTCCTACATTATCTGTGTGGGTTTTATTGCTTCTCATAAATAGTCTCATTGGGCTTTTTGTTTGTTCATATCCTCCACAGTTTATACTCTCAAAGATGAGAGGAAAAACACCAGTTCATAGGCCCCTGTCCTGTGGATCTCTGGGGCTTGAAACATTTCCTCCCTTATCCCTGCAGCATCCAGGGGGATCTGTTCACTTACCTAAGTTCACACAGTCCAGATCTGACAGAAAACTATGTTTGCAAATGACAGGACTTTGGTGGCTTTATGAATCTTTTCCTTCTGTTATTTTTTCCAACACTTTCTTCCCCAGGACAAGGTTTCATCCTATGATTTGTCTTTGGGCAAAGCAACAGAGAACATTTGGTGATAAGTCTGAAGACCCAGACTTGACTGTCATTGCCTTTAGTGATGTATAAAGGCATCTTGGCCAACACACAACCTTCCCATATTCTGATAAAGCACTTTACAGGGATTGCAGGTACAATCTGATACTGCACCTTTTGCCATCTCATTATGTTCAGGCTTCTTTGGGATTGTCCTTTTAGAGAACCTACTGTAACAACTTGAGACCGTTGATGGAATCAGTTACTTCTAAACTCTAGAGTACAATAGGCTTTAGCTTTTCCATCACTCAAAGTGCAGATTTGAATCTACACAAATCTGTTCCTAATCAGCCCATTTTTCTGATCTACAGAATATAAATTAGGTTGTTATAAATGAGGTGGCAGGAAAAAGCTTGAGCCCTTTTGAGAGTGGCAGCAAAGCCCTTTCTAGGACTGAGGAGGGTGTATATCTTATTGTTACCCATCTAGTCAAAATGGAAGCTTTGAGGAATTAGGGGACATGCTGGTTAGACAGGAGTGCAGCCACGGTTCTCTCTTAATGCTGTAGTTGTATGTTCTATATTTACCGTTCCCTAGATATTTAAACATCTAAATTGGCATAAGAGTGTAAGGAAATTCTGCCAACATCCGGATCCTGAAAACCTCAGCAACTTGATTAACTTTGGAGAGTTGCAGTCCTATTTGCCAATAAGCATTATGCCATCCCAAGTTTCACAGCACCCTATGGCAACATAGATAACTAATGTTCCTCTTTTCTTAACTTCTTGACAAGAAAGGACTCTTTCAAACATAAGGGAATCTGTTCACTTAATGCAGCTGTGAGGAAGGAGAGAGGGACATTTCTGCAAAGTGATGAAATGCAACGCACACAGCTGGGTGCCTGGGATGAAGGACCCAGCGGTTACATGGCTCCTGCTTCATGGTCCAGTTTCCTGTGGGATGGAGGGGAGTCACAGGGCTGAGAGCTCTGTGCTTCCTGTTCAGAGGAAACCAGAAAAAGGGGGAGTAAGGGAAGGAACAGATGGCGAGGAGTAGTGGGAAGAAGTCCTCTCTAGCTTTTCCTTGATTCCAACCAGGGGCCAATACTCCATAGTCTTTTTAATAGAATGTGGTTCTGTCAAGGACAAAGCAAGTATAACTTAAAGAAGCCTGCACACATGATTTCGAAGCTGAAAAAGAGTAGGGGTCGCTGATGTGGATAAACGGCTCAAAATGTTCTGAAATGTGAAAAGAGAGGGGCAAGAATTTTTAAGGAGGAGAATGGTTAACCAAAGTTAACCTGATTTCTTCTTAGCTCTACAAGATCTGTATTTTGTATTATAGGTCATGAAGAATGCTTTCATTTGTATTGAACTTAATGTTTTCCAAAGCATGTTCACACACACATTGTGTCTGTTGTTCTTCTGGTAGATGGCCTGGTGGGTGTCCTGCGTCCCAGTTTAAGGCTCAGAGGGGAAAGGGAGTTGCGTGATGTCACGCAGTCCCCACTCAGAAAGAGATGTCTCGGCTCATATTTACGTCTGTTCAGGAGCAGAAGCTCAGTCTGCGTAGTCTCCTCCGTCCTTCCCTCACTCAGCAGGGCTCAGTGCTGGTCCCCGTTCTTGGTGGCAGCTTGGTAAACACAGATTGATGAATTAATTGGCAACAGTGATAATGACTGCTCTCAAGTACCTACAACAAAAGTTGTTGTTTTCCTCAGGGGTCTGCCCAGCCCTGATGTACCTAGGGTTGGCATTAGAAAAATCATGAACAATATCAGTGGATATTAGTGACTGAGGAAGCAGGCTCCTATTTAGCTCTAGACGCCACACTGAGATTCACACAATTAGAAGTTTATAGTCAACTGTGGGATGATACAGTCCATTAATCTTTCTAACAGTTACACGGTTCCATTTGGACCAGGCTCAGCTCTTATAAAATGCAGACTCATTACACTGACTCAGATGGGAGCCAGGGGAACATATTCAAGGGCAGTGCCACCGATTGCAAGCATATTTGAAGAACTATTTTGGTATCTTAAACATGAAATGGAAGTTAGGCAAGTTCAACAGAAAATCAGTCCTTATCCTTTCCTGGCTGGCTCTCTGTTTTCCCAACCTGCTTGCTTTGTCCGCTCAGCTTGAGGACTTAAATACAAAGAGAAGGAGAACATCTGTAATTATCTGTGTCTGCTCAGAGATCCCAGCCAAGAGATTTCACCAAAAAGGGTTTGAGATGGGAATTACCCTCTTTGGGATGCAGTGGAATAGGCAGCCAGGGTAAATATAGTTATTCTGAGGATGAATTGGGTATTCTGGCCTCTCAAATCCTCTTTGGAGATTGAAAGATCCAGAGAGACTGTATTAAAGAAATGAACATACAGTATTTGAATCTGCAGACTTAGAATAATGAGGAGAACCCTATTCCATCTACGTCTTTTGTAATACAAAGAAGTGCCTCTTGGTATTAAAACATTTGTGAATATACTTTCATTCCTTATTCCCAATCTTTTTCAACTGAGAAACTGTGTCTGGGAAAGGTAAAATAACGCACCCAGAGTCACCCAGCTGTGAGATGACTGGTGAGCATATGTAAATAGAAGCCAGGCTTATTCTCACCAAAAGCCAGACCCTGAAAGCTACTTCAATCAGCTAGGTGTCATGCTATAAACTAGTACTAGTCATTTCAACCTTAGGGGGGATTCAGGGGGAAATTCACGGGGGGAAGGGGATTGAAGGTGATGAAACGGGGAAGCTGGGAGGTGGAAATCCCGTTGGCCAGGACTGGTTGGGCTCTCAGGGCTGAGGGTCAGCGTGGTTTTGGGATGCATCGTGATGAGAAATAGAACTTATTTGAGGAGGTCAGTTAACAAGTGAGCATCCTAATAATGATGAATAATGCATGCAAGGCTGAGAAACATACAGGACCTGGAAGAGAATGTAGACGTGCTATAGAACCAGCCAGTCCCAGGCATTATTACTACCATGCAGTGGTTTTCAACCACCATGGAGTTCAGATGCATATGGTGCTGGTCTTTCCACTTAAAACAACTTTCAGGATCTTTTATATTTTCATCTTTTGTTTTCACAAACTTTAACCACTATGATCAATATTTCCTATCAATATATTCTGATCATTGAGCGTCAAGCCTAGCCTGAGAAGATGATTCCTGGAATCCCTAACAATGATGAAGTTGGTTCTTGATCATTTGCATACAGATTGACCGAGGCCAGTTTTTATTGCCGGGCTGGCTTCTCTCTGCCACATAGATCCTTCTGAGCCAACTCCTAATATACTCTGTCACTGGGCACTCAGGGAGGGCACATTAATTTTAATATTGGCTTTAGTCAAACCTCATTAGGAAGGTCAATATACTGCCCAAACCCCATTAAATAATGTGTTTAAAAACACTAAATAAATAACACTGAGATTTTTCATAGTTTTGGATCATCAAGGCAGCTTTTTTCTTTCTTCCAGCATTGCAGCTAATTTAAGACTGCAAGGAAGAAGTTTTAAACACATTACTTTTGGCTTAAGCCCAACAATGTTGCAATGTGATATTTAGGGCTCATGAATCAAGAGACAAACATGTATGGCCAGGTGTGGTTTGACATAAAAATTTCTGCAAGACAATTGGTCTCTCTGTATGATAAATGGTCAAACATCTCATTCATTCCTAAGGTCTGTGCTTTAAACAGTAACGTAAATATATAGAAGGCTTCCTTTTCTTTGCTTGGCATTTATCTTCTCAAGTGTGGAGGTCGGTCTGATTAATGTCTAGTCATTGAAGGAAAAAGATGTCATCTCTAAGTTGCATGAAACGTGGAATGATTAGGTCATGCTTCTGGGGGAGTTTTTACATTCAATTACTTAAACTTTTTTTCTAACTTTTTTTTTTTTTTTAATTTGTGTTCCAAGGAGACCCTTCTATTTCTGTGTAACTTAACAGACAGGGCTGTTTCCTGATGTGGCATCTTCTTTAGCAGAAGTGTCCATCTGCTGGCAGCGATAGCTCTGAATTCTGGCAGCACTCAAGTACTTGTGGGTAAGGGTCTCACCCAGTGGGCACCCATATACCAACTTAGCATTCATTCATACTTTTATTATGAAATTACAAAAAAGAAATGTTCTAATTCAGAAATTAGAATTGTTGACCATTTATAACATCAAGGCTGTTGCCTTCCCCCGACCCAAGATTTATTTATTTATTTTAGAGAGAAAGAAAACAAGTTGGGGAGAGGAGCAGAAGGAGAGGGAGAAACTCTGAGCAGACTTCATGCTGAGCTTGGAGCCCGATCCAGGGCTTGATCTCATCACCCTGAGCTCACGTCCTGAGCCAACCCATGGGTCAGACGGTTAACCAACTGGGTCGCCCAGGCACCCAATAGCTGTTGCTTTTTATTATATTATTATCTAGCCTGGGTTTTGATTTTGTTCTGTGTGTGTGTGTATCTGTGTATGTGTAGACTACCATAGTTCAAACATCACATAAATAACCCAGTTCCCTTTGCTAGTTTCCACAATTCTTTAAAATCAAGATACCAGATAAAATAACGTTTTGATGGCTAGAATCTATTATCAGCATATGACACAAGCCTGGTCTTTGAAAAGGCATAAATCAGATAACACAGTTCCAGTGATGCTGCGCTCTTTTGATTTTTTAAAGCCTTCTGTCAAGGCTGCCTTTACCGGCATCTTTTGATAGCGAGAGAATTAGATCATTGGCGTCATCACAAGATGCATCTGGCAGCAGCTTTTCTTCATCATTATCATTACCAGGGCTTTGTGGTGCTGGATTTCCTTTAGTTCCATTTGTTTCATGTCTGTATGTTTCTGGGTTCTCACAGCCTGTGTGTGTGTGTGTGTACGCGCATGAGCATGCATGTGTGGGCTGTGTATGTAAGGAGACAGAGAATGAAAAAGAACTGAAAGAGGTTGGAGGAGAGCCTCCAGCAGTGTGCTGAGGACTCCTTCCTTCCCTAGTCACACCCCCCATTCTTTTTCTAGCAACTAAACTACAGGCCAGGTTAACCACTCCTGGTCCTATAATTCTCAGCAGAGGGACACTGTGGCTTCCTTTGGAAATATTCTTGGCTTTTTCTATCTCTTCTCTGTCCACCTACTCATTCTCTTTAAGACTCAGAAGCTCTGGGATGTGTGGCATTGAGGATATCTCACACAGGGAAGCACATATTTCTTTGCCTGTCTTTCAAACAGCACATTCTAGACTTAGTGGCACAGGGGGAAACACTTTATCTTTGTTTCTGATTAAGCTGTCACTCACTCTTCATAATCTCAAAGGTTCTGCTTTTGTTTAGCCAAGACAAGCAGCAGATAATTTCTCATATAAAAATCCTCGACAAGAATCTGAAATTTAAGCTTCAGTCTTCCACTTGGTTACAGAAAGGGATGACTCATTCATTTCTGGACCTCATTAATTAATTAAGAAGCTAAAATATTTGTTGGATTCTTGCTATCTTCTAGATACTCGGGATGTAGCAATGAGCCTAGAAAGACATGGCTCCTGCCCTCACAGAGTTGATAGTCTAGTGTTAACTTTCCACATTTAAATGGAAATCAGCTTAAGCAGGAAAATAATTTGTCCAAGAACATTGGGTAACCAACAGAAAGATGGAAACTGGGCTCGGGAAGGGACTGTGGCAGGGGTCTAGGTAGTAGGGTGCAGATAGTAGGAACCATTTGGTAGTCTAGGCTAGTACCCACTCTGAAGTGAATATATGGGCACCAACCATTTTCCTCATTCTAGCATCACTCCCCTCAAGATGCAGAGTCCTAGAAGTGAACGTCTTTATGGTTTATCTGGGTCACTTGTCACCTTGGCCAGCAGGTTGCATGACCCCTTGCTTGAGTAATGGTTCCATCAGAATGCACACAATGCTGAAGTCAGAGTATGTAATTTCCCTTAAGAAAAACAGGGGACTGCCATCAAAAGAAAGGGGAAGGGATGACACACTGCTAAAAAGAGATCTTTACCATCCCCTCCTGTGCCTGGGCCCAGATTAAACAGAACCAGTTGATGATTTTCTCCCATAGGCAGCACATAAATGGCAAAGAGGAGGCCAGGAAGAAATACAATCTTACAGGAAAGCAAAAGCACAGATCCTCTTGATCCTTGGTGACCCATTAATGTGACATGTCACATTCATTCCATTGGGTGTTCTTCACCTACTTCGTAAGTTTAGGTTTGAACCCTGATAGAAGACATTGCTTCAATTTCTAAAGATGTCCCTACTGCATTTGCTGGACCTCAAATTTGTAGCTGTAGCGATATAACAAGGTGAGAGCAGATGCATGGGTATTGGGTGCTGCTACATAACTGGTGAGTAGCTTAGGTCAACTCACTTAACCTTTTTGAGACTCAGTTTTCTCCTTTGAAAAATTAGCATAATGATGTTTATTTTTGGATTACTGTGGAGATTAGAGGATTAAAATTAAGGATATAAATGAAGAAGTCCTTCACATGTAGTAGATGTTCAGTAAATTGTAGATACTGTTGTTGTATTCTTATAGAAACCTTCTCCCTACTCCTTTTGGCCTCTATCAATTCTTTAAACCTTTAAATGCCTTTGAACACTTTAATGTCTTTAAACCTTTGTCAACTCCCGAACTTCTTCCATTCAGGCAAAAGCCACCTAAACAGTGAAATAATTTATCATCTCAATAACAATTTGTAATAAATAAAAGAAGGTGGGAGTAGGATAATTGTGAAGTTATTAAATTCTGCAAGTGATTGATGGCATCAAGGTCTCAGCTCTATCATTCGGCCATTCTGTATTGACTTTGTTTCTTCATAGTTGCAACATGGTTGCTCTAGGACCACAATCACATCCTCACACACAGTGGCCAACAGCAGCAGAAGTTGTTTCTTCTTGTGTGTTTCCTTTTGTCAAGGAGTAAAATTTTTTCAGAACCACCTCCCATACACTCCCACTCCTCAACTGAAGAGTTTCCTTCAGTCCTGTCCACCTGAGTGAATTGAGTATATTCCTGTATACATCTTAATTACTAGAGAGATTGGGAAATTGATTAGCATTTCCAGGCTCTGCCTGAAAGAAGAAAGGAAGCACTGCTAGTTAGGAAACCAATAGTACCTTCCATAGGGGTCACACCACCTGTAAAAATAAAGATTTTGTGTTGTAAGTTACCAAAAGCCACGTTCGAACTAGCTTTAACAAGAATGAAGTCTGTTGGCACAAAACTAAAAAATCCAAAGCTGTCTGGCTTCAGGAGAGCGTTAGTTTAGGGGCTTAAGCCATGCCACCACAGATTTAATTTCTAACCAGCTTTCCATTCTATATTCCATGGTGAAGCTTTCTCCCCACCGCTCTGAGATCTCCCCTATGACCACAAGTTACATGGCTGTCCAAGATCTCACATCTTCACCCTCTTCTAGGGAAAGGAGGGGTATCTCTTGTGGTACCACCTGCTTCCAGATGGTCTGTCTCTTTCTCTTTAACCTTGACAGGATCATGTGCCTAGACTTGTACCAGTCTGTGCACAAGAAATTTTGATACAAGACAGTTGATGTCTGCCTCTGAAATTGGGGATAGACAAACCACATGCTGAAAAATGGAGGCACTTCCCCATCTTAGGACACCATTTGGTGAGAGAGGGGGGTTAATGGCTGCGCTTAGAAGGCAGCAAATAAAGGTCTATTTCTACCCCTGTAGCAGTCTCTGAACTTAGAGGACTTAGTAAGGATGGTTAGTCAATGTACTTCTTTGTACTATCTGTTATAGTCCATTTAATTCAAGTCAACTACATGTATCTGTGCCAACTTAGGCCATGCTGTGTGCATAGTGTTGGGCTGCAAAGAAAGCCAAATCCCTGTCCTTAAAGCTCAGGGTGATACTGTCTCATATTATTAAATGGTCTCTGGGTATTTATCTTTCCATGTATTCTCCCCTTAACTATTCTGTAAGCAGCATGATGGCAAGTACCTGGTCTGAGTCAGGAGATATTTGCCCAAACCCTTCCCTCTCCTCCTACAGCCCCCAAACCACACACGCACACATACACACACACACACACACACACACGGGTTATTCTGAAGATATGTGGACTGTTTGATTGGTGGCCAACATCCACATATTGAGTGACCCCCAAGGCAGAACCCTGCCTGTCCTCCAGCTCTCTTTTAGCTTCTTTTTTGGGGTTGCTTTCTGTATTGTGATAGAGATTGCTAGTATTTACCAATCTCATTTCTCTCTCCTTCTTGAACACACTGCTGAAATATTCTTCCTGCCCATCTGGTATCTAAGAGGGGCCACAAGACAGAGTTCTGGCCAATGAAATGTGGGTAGATGTTACTTTGGCTACATCAGGCCCGGTCATAAAATCTTCTGCATAGTCTTTCCTTAGGGCTAAGAATGAGATACCTTGGGATCCTAGGAAATGGGGGATCCTGATAATGGAAGGGGCCCATACCCTGACTCACTGCTTTGAAGAGGTGTTCCGAGGAGAGCTGTCCCGAGGAGAGCTGTCCTATCAGCTCTGGACTCTGAGTAAGCAAGTGCTTGAGGTTTAGGGTGTGTTGTTACAGCTCCTAGCATCACCCTCCCCCTTTTTAAAAGAGAGCAAGTCTGGTTTTGATACTTTTCAAAAACATCTTTTGATTTATAAGAAACTTTAGAAAGTTGCTATCCTTGAAAGAGAATACCTTTGAGCAAAATATTGTTAACATCTTCAGATATGATATCCAACATTCTGCAGGATGGTCAATTTTCAAGAAAATGTATCTTTTCAGTAATAATCAGGATATTTGCATTATCTCCAAATTTGGGAAGGAATTATTATAAATGGTTTGGTCTGTACATTAATGAAATTCCTTAATCCCATTGTGTGCTTGTCATCTAGCTGCTCATTTGCAAGTGTTCAACATTTCCAAAAAGAGTATTCCCTTACCTGCTTTTAAATCATTACTGGCTTTATAATGGCTTCATTATTTCTTAATTGTCTTAATTTTCTTTCTTACCTATTCTTTTTAAAAGCCAATTAAAATATGAATAATTTTAGCATCCCAGGCACTTTGGAAACAACATGGATTTCAGGTTTATACTCATTTGTCAGTGAAAGCCAGAAGAGGAAGGCAGGATGGACAATTCTAGATTAACCTCAACTGAATTCGACTGGGCCTTGCTGCCGCATCCGCATGGACTCAGAGTTTGGTAGTGTTAGGGCCAGGAGGGATCTTAGTGATCAGTCAGTCCTCACCTCTCAGTTATGATGAGGCAGCAAAGATCTACAGAAGACTGCACAGTTGGGTAGTGATGAAGAGAGGATTAATCCAGGGCTAACAGTTTCCATTAAATGAGCTGTGTGGAATTAAACCCAGGTATGTGAGTGAGCTTTCTCTCTCTGTGTCATCTGACTCTCTGGTTTCCTCCTTTGTTCCCAAGCAACAGTCCATAAGCTAAAAGCACTAACAAATACCACTGACTTATTGGTAAGTTGATGTCTCTAGATCCTTAGCCCAAACAGGGAGTCCAAATAAAGCTGTTGAAAATATATTTTTGGAAGTTTCTTTTTATCACCACTGCTCCATTCTCTGGTCCTCAGTCCACTGTCTCTGGGCAAAACAAGACAGAAAGGAATCTTCTATTTCCCCCATGCAGTTATTAAAGTATCACCCTGGTTCTGCGTGGCAGCCATCTTCTAATTGATTAGGAGAGCCACTACCATCCAGTAAACTTTTCCAGGCAGATGAACAGAGTTTCCTCATCTCAGGAATATTGAACTCTTGTCTTCCATATCCCTCTAGTTAGCTTTATGACCTCAAACTAAACTCATCCCTTTTCTGTACGTTACTTTCTCATTGATAAAATTACAGGTTAGTTCAGAAAGCCATTGTCACTTCTAGTTGGGATTAATTAACCAATGACTTCAGGAGTTTTGGACAGCCTCTGTGGAAAGCCCTAGGAATTTAAAAAAAAGAAGAAGAAGAAGAAGAAGAAAAAGAAATATCTCCTGCCCTTGAGAAGTCCCCAGTCTATCTTGAAGCCCATGCTTTTTCTGGATGGGGTAAAGAAAATCGTTGTGTCAAAGATTCTCAAAATCACACTGGGAGATGTGGAATCCACGGACATCTGAAACTGTCTAAATTTGTAAGCCTCCATTGGCACTTTTTTTTAAAAAAATCATTATTCTATATCATGTTCTTGAGACTTGAATTACCTCTCACCTATATTAAAAATCTTTTATTTTTTTAGTTTCATCTGTTTCTGTCATGCTTCCCAGTTTTCTTAATCTGTAGATTGTCAACATTTAAGAATTAGGTTTTAGATTTTCTATACAGGTCCCTTTTGATGCACTTATCCTGGCTTCCAATTTTTCCTACACAAACTCTTATTCTTTTGTATAAACAAGTATGAATTTACTACTCTAAAATTCTGCTTATAGTTTATTTTACAAAGCAATCCTTTCTTAATATGTTGTTACAAAACAGCATCCAATTGATCAAAGGAAAGTAGTTCTTTCTCTGCCTCTATTCTACCTTAATATTCTGGATACTTGTTGATCATATCAGACTGAGGTCAGAAGGAGCTTGAGGGAATGACGGAGGCAACTCAGGAAGACCTGCCTATCAAAAGCTTCGTGGAGTTCTGTGCTTGGTCTGCTGATGTGGAACCTCTACAGTACTTCGTGTTCTCTCCTTGCAGACTGTTCTGATGCTCTGCAAATCCAAAACGTGTCCACCAGCTGGTCTCCATTTCTGTCTTCTGTTTTCTTCATTTGCTGTTGGCAGTTAATAAATCAGATTTTACCTGTGTCAATTTGGACTTTAGTTTCTTAATTGTGTCAAATCATCTTAGCCTGGAGATGGTTTCTCCCCAATATGACCACTGCAGTCTTTCATGGTACCCTTCTACCTCTGGCTGACTCTGTATTTGGCTCATGGATTTGACAAATCTTTTTCATCAAAAAGGTCTTTTTCATCTGGGGCACAGATCAGAGTTCTTCTGTGTCATCTACCAGAGCACCAGACTCAGACTTCATATTCACTGGCCCACTATGGTTCATGTTTATTATTTTGGAGTGTATTACTCAGGACCATCTTGGTTATAAGGGGCCCAGCCTCTAAGGTGACTTTTATTAAAACAAAAAGAATGCAATAGATCACATAACAATTTAAAAATTTGGGTACATTTAGGCATGGCTGGATGCTAGAGTTCAAATGTATTTGGACTCAGTTTTGCTCTTTTTCTCCCATTTGTTTGCTTTACTCTTGGATAAATCCTCTTTGTATGATGGCCCCTAGAAACTTCAGACTTTTTTCCTCTTGGGTTCATATTCAGCTCAGCAAAGAGCCTGGTTATGACTGGTCAAACTGGAGTCATGTGCCTATCCTTGAGACAATAATTATGGCCAGAGGGAGGGAATATATTGACGGCAAAAACTTGGATTACCCGTCTACCTTAGGAGAGGCAATGTACCCAATCTCGCTGGGTCCTGAGATTGGGAGTGGGTGGTTTCCTCACAGGAGGTTAAAGATATGGCTCCCAGGAAAAAGAAAAGGGAATTCTGAGCAGACCAGAAGGTCCACTGCATAAGAACATTAGATTGGGCACAAAAAGCTATCAAACTCTTTTAAAAAACAGTTAAAACACAATCATCTTCAGACATTTCCAACATGGCATGGTACACCGTCATATTAAAATTAGATTGTGTCAGCCAGTTTTATATTTAAGGCCCATGGGATTTGACTAGTTTAGAAGACAATTTCATAACTAAAAGAAAAGTCTCATTATAAATGGCCTTTGCTTCGGGGCACCTGGGTGGCTCAGTGGGTTAAGCCTCTGCCTTCGGGCCAGGTCATGATCTCAGGGTCCTGGGATCGAGCCCCACATCGGGCTTACCTCTCTCTCTCCACCTGCCTCTCTGCCTACTTGTATTCTCTCTCTCTCTCCCCCCTTCTCTCAAATAAATAAATCAATCAATCAATAATGAGCTATTCTTCATCTTAGTAAATTAGCAAACAATTAAAAAAAATAAATGGCCTTTGCTTGGCAGTTCAGGTCCCATAAAGGGGATTGTTCTTACCAAGAAAGTCTCTTAGACTGAAAGAAAGTGATCACTGTTACAGTGTTGGCCTCAACCCTGAGTCTTTGATTTTATTTCCTCAGCTATCGCATTGATTTGGCAATACTTATGACCAAGTGTGTTAAACCTCATAGGAATGCTCTGCCGACCAATTGAACAACTCCCTAGGTCCCTTGAATTCTTTGGCACATCTCTAAAAAGCTCCCAGAAATGAAACAATGTCTGACCAGATATAAATTGTATATATTTCTCTCTTTGCATATACAGACAAGTGTAAAAGACTCAGAAATATAGGATTATGGACAAAAACAGCATCTACTAATCTTTGGGAGATGTTTCTAGGCAACAAGCATTGCATGATATAGAGATCATTAAATCTGTTCTATTTTTATGCCTGGAGTTCCCAAGAGGTTCAGAGATCTCAAAACATTCTAAACATTTTACTGAGTCTTCCTTTAGCCTTATTAATAGGAACCAAGGACATTTTCGATGCAGGGACTTTGCTGGTGCAATTTCACTGAAAGATGGAAATCTTACACATTTCAGGCTTAACTATTAAATTAACATCGTGATGCAAATACTATTACGCAATGTCTCTCACATTCCTAGAATCTCCAAATGTGTGTGTGTGTGCGTGTGTGTGTGTTAATTGCAGTTTAGCAATAGAATTCTCTTAGCTTATCATAAAAAAAAAATATGAACGTCCCTTCCATGTGGATATTATCTCCTGCCAAGTAGAACGGGTTGTCAGAACGACCACTTGGGCCCGAGGATTCTTCCAAGTGGCCCCTGCATCCCTTCATTTCAGTGGCCGAAATTTATGAGTTCTGGCTTTAGAATTCTAAGAATTCCCATCACAGGATCCAAATCTCTTTTGGCTGAAATTTTGATTTCACGTGATTTCTGTTGGAATGCAGGCATATGTCAGTCTTGTTCATTACAGGAGGTCTGATGAGTCCAGAAATTCTTTGTATTCCATGGTTCTGGACTCTGATTTCTGCTCCCAGTGGACCAGGTGTCCATTGCCTGCAATATAGATGCACATTCTCCTATTTCTTTGGAATATAGTCTATTACAATTCTCTGGATGTTTTAAATAAGAGATTAGCTGTCCCCAGCCAGGGAGAATCTGGGCTGTGGATCAGGATGACCTCTTGAGGCTCTTTCCAATTCTGTGTCTCCATGATTCCGATTTCCTCTCTGGAAAGCAGATATTACCCACATTTCTTCGCTTTTTCAGCTTTTGTATTTCAAGTGTCTATTGATCGTGCAGTTGCACATTACTCCTTTGTTCTTTACATCTTTATTGATGCAAAGCAGTGCCAGAAACTGCTTTTTAACAGTTATTCAGTCCCTGATGCCCTTCATGTATCAGATTTGGGATTTCATTTCTTAGAACTACTGGGCTGGCTACACAATTAATTGCTTCTTATTAATAAGCCATTAGACTCACTTGACCAACCGTCAACAGCTGAAGAAAAGCACGCGTCCCCCGCCTTTGCCCATATCTCACTCTCTTTTGACGTTGAAGCTGTTCTCCTGTGTAATGGGAGACTTGCTGGAGTGTCTGGGAGTCTCTGGCTCATTTAAGTGACAGGAAGTGTAATTTCCTGATAATAAACAGGTTTCTGTGGCCATCACTGTGACCTTTATCACCTCACCCTTTAGAGAGATTCCAGAAGGCCATTGACACTTAACTTTGGGTAATCACATGGCTATTAAGAAAAGGGGTTGAATGTGTGTGTGTGTGTGTGTGTGTGCACGCTCACGCGCTCATGCATATAAATATCCAGCCAATGGCACCAGCAATCTATGTTTAGGAGGAACCATAGCATACGGGGGAGCAGAGCCAGCTCTGGGGACAGAGAGATGTCAATGTGAAATCCAGCTCCACCACTGATTAGGTTTATAAGACCTTGGACAAATTAACTTATCCTCTGTAAGCCTCAGTTTCTCCTTCTGAAACATGGGATCACAATACACCAATTCAGCTTGATTGTTTTGAGAAGTAAATGAGGTATGTGCATATAGAATATATTCCCTAAGAATTAGCTATAATTGCTCTCTCTAGTACTCAGCCCATTGACTTATATTCAGTGAGAGAACGGCATGGTGTAATGGGCAATGAATGGGCTTTGGAGTCACACAGACCTGGTATGATTCCCAGCTGTGCCATTTACTCCGTGATTCTTATTTTCTCTTCTCACAGGGCTGATGTGGGGAATAAAATGAGGTAATGAGTTGTGCCTGGCATGCAGTAGACTTTCAAAAAACATGGGTTTCCTGGCTGGAGACCATCAGGGCCCTTCAAACCTCCCTCTTACAAGAATACAGAGCGAGGTTCAGCCCCAGGCTGATTCACAGCCCCTGACTGAGACTGCAGGCCCCATATCTGCCCCCCATGAAGATGGACATCTTGCCCAGGCTGTGGTCTCTGCATTTGTTCTGTGTTAATCATCCTCATACGGTCAGGAATATAGTTCTCTTGACCCCTCCTCCTGTAGGTCCCTAATGCTTTATCCAGATTCTTGGGGCCAGATGTTTTTCAGAATTCAAAATTTTCTGTATTTCAGGAAGATAACTCAGTGTCACCTGCATTACAGTGTCTGATATCCCAGTAGGGTCCGGGCAGCACTCTGCAATCAAACATTAATATTTCTGCAATAAGGTGTATGAATATTCACCTTGAGGTGAGGTAATTGTGAAAAATTTTACATTTGTCCAGATTAGGTTTTGCAGCCAATGTATTCAGGTCAAGTCAGAACCGACTGCCAGTAAGTTAAGGGAAAACGTTCAATTTTTAGAGCTTTTTCGATTTGGGGATTTCTGACCAGGGGTTGCAGACCTGTACAAACCCTGAAGCTAGAATTGACTCCTCAGTCTCTTTTTGTTTCCATCCCTCTAGTATCTAAGCCATTTCCAAGTATTCTACTCTCCTGGGCTATAAATATCTTTCTTATTAATCTGTACCAAATGGCAGAACTCTCACTTTAAAACCATTTCTTGAGAACCCTCTTCTTGGTAGATACATTCCATTCATTCACTTAACATCCTTGTCTTTTACTACTCCTTTCCCCCCAAGTCTGAACTTCAAACTTTATTAGGAATAGATTTGTATTATTGGCCTTGGGTGAAAGAACACTGCCTTGATTTGTCTTTAATATGTACATTTGCTTTTCCCCTCCTTCTGTATTGAATAGCTCAGAGAGGAAGGATCCTGTCATCTGATTCTCTATTCACTAGCTGCGCACAACAGGAGATTTCAACAGGTCATTTGGATGATGATAGGAGCAGAATAAAGAGGACCAGACATTGACCCCAAATGGAAGCTTTAGTCACTTCCGTGACCAATGGCTATACTCCTAACCTGTGTTCAACCTTCTTACAAAAGGGATTGAAAGAGAGTGAACAGATCAGTCTGCACATCTGTCTTTGTCCCCATGAAAATCTTTCAAACTTGTTCCATCATAGGTGAAGATCATCTTAAAAAAACAATGAGAAAACTACATTTTTCAAGTAGTGCCCTGAGTAGAGTTACTCGATGGTAGCAGTGATCTTTATATGTAGAGGACTACTGAGAGGAGCTTCTGACCACTGCTAGTGAGTACCGGTGACTGGGGAGGAGTAGTTGGCAAGGGAAATGAGGTGTTGCCTTTATTTGCTGGCTCCATTTTGCACATGCTGGTCGCTGTCCAACTTGGTTTAATTTGGCTTCCCTCATCACTGGAAAAAACTTCCCCAGAGTCACCAGTGGCTTCCATGTAGCTAAATTCAAGGGATATGTTTTAGTCTTCATTGAACTTAAACTCTCAGAAGCACTTTATGCCATCGTCAGATCCTCCCACTTGAAATATTCTCCTCCTGTGGCTTTCATGACAAACTGCTCTCCTAGTTTTCTCTTCCACCTTTTACCTTTTCTATTTAGTCTCCTTTGCCGGTTCATCTTTCCCTATCTAATCAGGAAATATTGGTGTTTGCAAATTTGTATTTCCAGTACATATCCCTCATGTCACCTCCAGGCTTGTGTACCAGCTGCCTCTTTCAGATCTCTTCATGGGTGTGAGCATATCCAAAGTGGAGCTCATGACCTCCCTTTCTAAACCTGGTCTTCTCCCTCTGTGTCTGGAAACAGAATCATTATTTGCTCTCTTTTGCAAATAGGGCACCTGGGCATTGTCTTGGTCTCCTAGAATATCTCCCCCAGTTCCCATATTCATTGACCACCAACTCCTGCTGGTTTTACCTCTGGGGCAGCTCTCTTGCCCACCACATTTTTTCATCTCCATCGCCACAATGCTAGTCCCATCTTCCATTGTCTCTCATTAAGAATTGCAGTCCCATTGCTATGGAGGGAGGAAAGAATGGAAGTTAGAAAGAAACCAACAGTCTTTGTTGTGATAGCTATAGGTCCGTACCTGTTAAGGTAAGTATAATAGTCAATATGTTTCTCATATTTGCATTTTACTGTTTAATATTAGACTACTTGGAAGAACAAGGAAGGGTAATACATCCTCAAAGCTTTTGGCAAAAGAGTTCCTAGTCCTATGTCTAAAGGACCACAGTGGTGGTGGGGTGGTGGCACCAAGTCTATGGTGGGAGAAACAAGTGAGACCTAGTTCCCTCCAGAAGCCCTTTCTGCCCAGGGATCCAGGGAAAACTGCTATGTCCCCCAGGTATCTTGAGCCATGTATTGGCTCAGCCTAAAGGATTCCCTCAGGTCGTCTGTGACCTGTGATCCTGCCCTTCAGTGTGGGGGTGAGGTTTGGACAAGTTCATGTGCTGTTCTTTCCTGGTATTCCCCTGATAGCTGCCCAGCAATGGATATTGCCCCTTGAAGTAGATTTGCAACAGGAGCCTAATCCAAGCCCATAGTACCCTACATCCAAAAACTCTGACTGGAACTGTACTGGTCTTGCTGGTTTTGTCACTTATCCTCAACACCTACTGAATTTGGTGTGTATGTACACCCAAAGTCTCACCGCAGAGAATAGTGTCATGGTCAGTCTTAAGATCAGCCTCATAGAAGCAAGTGCAACAGCAGTTCCAAACAGTGGCTCTCACCTCCCAAATCTGCTCCTCTTCCACCTATTCCCATTTTGTAAATGCCACATATGGACACTAGTTATTCACACTGAAAGCCAGAGGGTCATCCGTAATCCTGTCTTCTCTCTAACCACCTCCTTCCACCCTCATTAAAACACTGAGTCCTTTTGTTTCCACCTGCAGAGGATTCTTGGACTCTTTTATTACTTCTTCCTACTTTCACAGGTACCATGCTAGTTGAAGTCACTGTTTTCAGGTCCCATCTTCTATCTAGTCCTTTGTATCAACTCTCATCCTCCCTCTGTCATTCATTCTCTGCACAGAAGTTCCAGTGATATTTTACAAACATGAATTATATCATGTCCTTTCTTTGCTCACTGTACTGTAACTCCACTTAATTCTCTCAGTTATTTTTAAATTGACATCCTCTTTCCTGCCTCAGGGCCTTTGTGTATAATACTATTTCCTCTGTCCAGAATCTTCTATTCTTTTCATCATCTGGCTAACTTTTTCCTCATTTCTAAGACTTAGATTGAATGTCATTTCCTCAACTTCCCAAGCTAAATTGAATTCCTCTCAGTCTTTTGAATTACCTTTCAACTTTTGTATTTCACTGTTATAACTAATAGCTATACTCTTATTTTTATGATTAATTGCTTAATGTCTCTCACACCAACAAGACCATAAGCTTCAAGAGGGCAAGACCATATCTGAACTGAACACCATTGTAGACCAGCAAACAGTAATATCTTTGACACAGAGAAGTCCGTATTAGCTCAAGCTCCATAATAAGCTACCATAGACTGGGTGGCTTAACAGAAATTTCTCTTTCACAGGTCTCAAGACTAGGAGTCTCAGATCATGGTCTGGAAGCTGATGAAACTTCTTAGCTTGCAAAAGGTCACCTTCTTGCTGTGTCCTCACATGGCCTTTTCTCAACACAGATTCATGGAGAGTGAGAGACAGAGCTATCTCTTATAAGGCCTTATTCACTCTTATAAGGCCTACCAATATTATCATATTAGGATCCTCTTATGACCTCATTTAACTTTAATTACCTCCTAAACGCCCTGTCTTCAGATACAGTCACACTGGGGGTAAGGTCTTTAATGTATGAATTTTGAGGGGATACTATCCAGTCCATAGCAGAACACAAAAGTGTTTGTTGAAAATACGATTATAAAATATAGTCATTAGTGAAAAATTACTTCTGATAAATTGACAATTGATTGCTTATTGTAGTTAGGTTTCATGAATGTGAAAGAATTTTTTTTTTTTTGGAACTTTGTATTCAAGTGCAATCATCTTAATAAACATTTTATGTTTACTTCTTTTTTCTACCCTTTACTTTGGTAGTTTCCCATAATGCAGAACTGGTATCTAGATATATACATGGCAAAGTAAAAGAGAAAACATTTTTGAAAAGATCAGATTTGAGGAGGGATTTTGAAAGTTAGATTTCTTTTGTCACTTGAATTGAAGACAGTTAAATCCTAAATTCCCCTTAATTCTATTGCATAATTGACTTCCTAGACAAACCAAGAAATAACCCTGGCTCATTAAAAGTTCATGGTTAGTATTTGTCCTTAAAGTAATACCATGAGAACCTCCACAAAACATTTTGTGCTCTGATATTTGTTTTTACTTTCTAGAGCTAATGTTTCCTCTGGGTTTATTTCCTGGGATTGCTTCTTCTCTCTTCTTCTTCTTCTTCTTTTTTTTTTTTTTTTGAAGGGGGAGGGGGCTATCTACTAATAGTGGCTTCATTCCAACTGAGGAAACTGGTCTTCCCACATCCATTAATGACACACTGTAATACTGTTGCTGGACTAGAAACTATCCATTAGAATCAATACAGCTCCCAGGGTTATTAGAGAGCACATATGTTTTCTTTGTTTCTCCCTCCACCCCTTAAGTCAGTGCCCACAAGGCATTATGTGAAGCTTTAGCTACTTTGTGTACAATTATGCAACTGGTTTAAACTTACTTTGGCAAAAGTGTAGTATATATATGTGGTGTGGTAGAGGGTAGGCATTTAAAATCTCTTGGAAAAGATATATTTTCATACAAAGTACTGTTACTTACAGTTTCTGGAAGTCACTTTCATGTAGATCACAATGGGTAGTTGATATATAATCTCATAGAAGCTAGTGGACTCTGACCAGGCATTATGTAGAAATGCGACTATAAGTGGGTCCAGAGAGAAGTCATAAGGGGTTACCTGAGGTAGCGTTTGGAGCCATCAGCCTTAAGAGGCATGACTGTCAATGGCCAGTACCTCCCACCACAGCATGCCTTTCATCTTCTGTTGTAGTGTTTTGTCAGAACATAGCTCCGGGCTGAAGAAATCCCTCTGGGCAAACATTCTGTGGGTCTCTGGTTAGCATCTAGACTTTGGGAAAGACATTTCACAAATCATAAGATGGCAAAAGGTGGTCCAAAAAGGAGAAACTGGGTGATGAGGGTCAGAACTCCAGCTTTGGTCTTGATTTTGTGACTGCTTCGATGAGTGACCATGGAGGCAGACTACCACTTACAGGCTCTGTGACTGTGGGCAAGCTATTTGACTCTCCGCCTCGGTTTCTTCATCTATCATGGGAATAATAACAGTGCTTACTTCATAGGGTTGTTTGATAATTAAATTAGCTGATACCTAGAAAGCACTGAGAATGATGCCTAGCATATAGTTAGCAGTCAATGTTAGCTGCTTATTTTCCTCTTTTTTCATTTATTCAATGATTATCTCACTTACTTGTCATCGGTGAATGTGGTTAATAAAGCATTAATACCGCCCTGAGAAATGTCTAAAGTAGAGGACAGAAATGATCACTTCATGCATTAGCTTCTAACATAAATGAGCAAGGAAATATTTTCAAGTATGAAAAGTTGGGCACCATCTGGTCAACTTCTCCTTCCATTAAAAAAAATTCTTCTCTGGATGCTCATTAGTGATTTCTACCCTTCATTTGGGCTCTATCCTCCAACTTTCCTTCCATCCCAACTCCTTGATTTTCTTAAACTTTTTTTTTCCCCCTTAGGAAAGTGAAAGAATAACAGCTCCAGCTAGAGACGCTTGCCTGAAATAGCACTGGCACATAGCAGCTTCCTTTGCGGGTTTCTGCCAATGAGCCCAGCAGGCCCACAGATCCTGGGTATGCCACTGGGTCCCCAGGAACAGGCGCCTGACCTTGAGGCTTGGCAGCAGGCCCAGGCTGTTCTGAAGAAAAGGACGACCCCCTCCAGAGACCAGACAGGCACCACCCATCTTGCTGTCGCTGGAGTCCTGTGCCAAGTACAACACCAGGAAAATCTCTTTTTCATTGTTTGATTTTCCAGGGCTTTGAAAAAGTTCCCATTTCTTATAGCCAAGTCCAGAATTAAACTATACTTCACTGATAGCTGATGGGAAAAAAATCCCATTCAACTTCCTGAGACTCTTCCAACAGGCTTTGTTTGTGGCCTCACGGGTGGTGTTTCTGACGTGCTTCAATAGCTCTTTCCTCAAATCCCCTTCACACATGCCGACCCTCACTCTGCTTTTTGGTATAAATTATTCATCTAATTTCTTAAGCACCAGGCAGACATGGCTGAGGACTGTTTCCCTCTCTGAACATGAAGTAATTGATGTTTTTCTGCTTTCCTGCCATGTGGTTAGGGAATTATTAAAATGGGCTTGTGTTTAATAATCAGTTTTGTTGGGTATTATAGCTCCATAGTTAAGTCACACACTTCCTACCTCCAAGTGATGTGATGGCCCATGAGTATAGAAATTCTCCAAGAACTCTATCTTCATACTTCTCTATTTCCTTTCCACATCATCCTTCTTAACACAGAGAGGCAAAATGGCAGTAATATGGGAATTTTATGTTAAAAAAAAAACAAAAAACCCTCACAATCCAAAAAAATCCCCTAAGAGATTGCTTTCAATTTCCCCTCCCCCTCCTTATAGCCCACGCCACCACCAACAGTGACACCTAGTGGTCAAATATAAGTTAGTCTCTTCATTCTGAGTTGAGTGGCTAAAAGCTGCTACAGAAAATAGTACTTCCTTGGGAAGCAAATGGATGGAGCTTTATGCCTTTCTGTGAATTCACAGACAGATTTCTTATAAAGCATAATATGTTATTTGGGGGTGGGAAAGTGCACAATTTCTGTTAAGAACATACTGGACCTTTTTATCTGTTTTCTTTATAAAGTTTCTTTAGGCTTGTGCTTGCGTGTTTCCCCCCCTTAGATAATGGCCATTTGATTTTATTTTAACTTTAATAGTTGGCAGCTGCTCAGTAACATTTTAAATTCTAACACCTATACTGTATAGCTAAAGATAAAATATTTTTAAGTGAGCGATATTACAAATCAACTATTTGTATAAATCTGTCTCAAACTCGTGGAACCACATTTACTGGCAGAAATGGTTCCCGTTTAAACAATAATAATCTCCAGGAAGAGATGAGACTTTTTCTCTTAAGTTATTTTCAGTAAATGAGGAAACCTAAGAACATCTATATTTTTAATGAAATCGTTTAGAGGTTATACAAATATGGGAAAACCATGAATCCTTTCTTACAACCTTTTTATTTTTAAATAATTTTAAGTAATTTCTAGTTATTTAAAATAATTTATTTTATTTTATAGTAATAGATGCACAGGCAGTTGCAAAAAATATTACAGAGAGGACTTCTGTACCTTCACTCATTGTCCCCATGGTAACATCTTACATAGCTATGGTACAGTGTCGAAACCAGGAAGATGACATTGGTACAATCCATGTAATTTATTCAGATTTCATCTGTTTCACTGGCAGTTGTATATGTGTATAATTCTATGCAACTTTATCCCATGTACAGATGTGTGAAACACCACCACAAACAAGATACAGAACTGCTCTATCACTACAAAGATATCTCACGTTACACCTTCATAATAGTAAAATAAATGATTGAGCCCAGACTTCTTGTCCATGGCTGGGAGAAGGTATGTGTATATATCATCATTATCATTATCACAAGCGTTTATCAAATGCTATGGCCTGTGTTGTGTTAATTGCTTTATATGAATTATGTCATTTAGTTTTTACAATAATCTTATGAGGTAAAGATTATTTACCCCCCCTTTTTTTGCAACTTCATTCATTTAAAAGAACAGCAAGAGTAGAATTAAATAAAGAAAAATGACGATTCATCTGGTGTCTTGCCCCCTAACACACCAGAAGAGGTTTGCTCCAAGCTCAGTTTTAAATTTGATACAGATTTGGTTCAATAAATATGGGCACTGAGCTAGGTGATGAAGGGATTCCAGGTGTTGACAAAGTACATTGCTCAAGGTAAGCCCGAGACAAAGCTGGTTTCTCCTAAGTGGCTTGGCACAGAGTCACTTCTGACAGGAATGGAAGGAAAACTGGGTTCGGTCTTCTCAATTCCTCCTCACTAGTTCTATTTTGTCATTTTACATCTTCAAATACTGGAGTATCTATAGAGCCACAACATGCTGGGAAATAGAACATCATGAAATACCACGATGGTTTGAATTACCTACTCTACATCCACTGATGTTAAGAAAGAAAATGTATTATTAGAATGCTGAGTCACTTTCTTGTCTTCTTTCCCATATGGCACAGTCAAATAATAATGCCATTGTGCAGTACAAGACATAAAAATATAAAAAATGGCATGAAAGTTCAGCTGGCAAGAGCTGTAATCACAGTACTAAATGGTTGGCTCCAGGTATAACTTTTTCGAAATATGAGATCTGCGTATCCACCTTTAGCACCTGGGAGCCTAGCCAGTGGCACAGAATCATTTAGTCCCCTGAATTTGCGCTCCTACGTAATGTCATTGCCAGGACTAGCATTCTGCAAAGGCAATCTTGTGGTTTTTAGCATGCAGGGAATGGAGCTCCCTAACCTACTTCCTGCGGCCACTCATTCCATTCCTAATTACCTAATATTTTTTAAATGTCCCTGGAGTGGTAAAAACTGACTTAAAATTATACTTATATGTAAATGACTGATATCAAATAAGAGCAGGTTGTACAGGGGGAAAAGGTTAGATGAGGGTGGGAGGAAAGAGGCTCCAAAGGGGATACCTGGGGGATGGAGTTTAAGAAGGAGTGGTGATTGGGAGAACAGCATCACCTCCTAATGGATTTGCCCCAAGCCAGCTGTTTATGTAAGGCAGGAAGGGACTGTGATTGAGACAGAAAGTGACGGATTTTGGAAGGGAATATACAGCGGGTGGAGGAACACCTTTAGCTCTACTTCTTCCCCTGAAGGCCTCCGGGAGTCTGCAAGCCCTTCATGGCACCTCAGAGCCCCATAAAAGATGGAGGTTGCACAGGACATGTCCCCATGAGGAGCTCTGAAATGAGGTGGCTCTTTAGTGCGGCCACGGGATAATCAGGTCAGATTCGCCTGCTGAAGGGACTAAGGGGACTGAACATGGCCTCCCACAGGGAACCATGGCTCTGAGACCTGGTGTGAGGAAGCACCAGGAGAGATGATTGTTCAAGCATGAAGAGTGCACCCAGGAGTGTAATCCAGGAGGACCCAGTCAGGGTGAGACGGAGTCACGGTTGTCCCTGGGACAACTGACAGGACCTTCAGTGTCTAAGGGAAGGCTAAAAACAGGGTGGAACAGGGGCAAGGAAGAGCCTGAGGATAAGCCCAGAACTAAGTTGGTTAGCAGAGACAACATGACAGGCTTGTTTGAAGAGTCAGGAGTGGGGCAGAAAGTGAGTACTGGAATAGAATTTTCCCAGCATGCTAATCCACAAGATAGCTGCTCCATAAAAAGTCTCCCATGGTCCTCCTGCTAAAAAGAAACTGAGAAGCCCACAAACAATGCTCTTTCTTACAGATTAATTAGCCTATTAAAAGACTCAAGAAGTCTTACAACCTGTGTAGCTTTGCTTAACCCATAATTTTCCCAAATAATCTGATCTTGGACTCCTTTTCATGAGTTATACCTACTCCATTCCTAGAAACACCCTCTGGGAAATAGTCTCCTACAGTTCTTTGCCCCAATCCAGTTACATGGGCTACCACCCAAAGTCTCCCTGGCCGCTGAAGGGATGTCCTGCAGAGCCCTTGCTGTTAAGCACAGGTCTCCTCACCTCCTGACCTGCAGTCCACTGGACACCATCCACGTCCTCTCCCCATGAGGCCCCAGTACTGAGAACATTTGGGCGTCTCTTGAAAGGGATCTCAGAGAACATCAACAACCTGCCATATCGACTTGAAGACTATTGTGACTCTACCATGGGAACATCTTCGATCCACTGGGAATGGTGTTTCTCTTCCAGATGGAGCGAAATGCTATTTGAACTGAGCTTCCCTACCTGTACTTTTCAATTCTGGAAGGTTTTTGTCATTATCGTTTTATTGTGACACTACCTCCAGGCACAGCTGTCAGTTAGCAGCACTTTATTACAAGCCAGTGCTGGCTAATAGACCATGAACCCTTCATTGATAGCTAATACCCTTAGTTACACCTCACCCCTACCGAATAAAGGAGCCGAATTGCTAAATTTGTTTTTCTGAAAGACATTGATTAAAAGAGTTGGCAAAGCTTCTTGAATGCAAAATTTCCATCTGTCTCAAATGAAAAGCTTTCCGATCTTCATGTTGTAGGCTGGGGAGAAGGTTTATTTTCCTACTGTGTGTAAGTAATGGATTTCGCCTTTTCTGGGAATCCATCATCGAAGAGTGTGTTGAACACTCAAACAATGGCAGTCTAAATTGTCCTGCAGTGACACTAACTAGCTGGAACTAATTCAGAAATGTGCACAGAGCATGATGGGGATAAGTTCGTGTGTGGGGAAGAAGCAGTACACCTCACCTGCCTGAATCATAGCTCATCTCAGGACAGATGCTGGCTGGGCCCGGGCTGCCCAGAAAATATGGGAGCCTTGTTATAAATTACATCCAGCTTTGTTTTTTTCTTTTCTTTTCTTTCTTCTTCTTCTTCTTTTTTTTTAAGAGACTCTTTGTCAAATAGAAAATGTAAAAGCTCAAATACTTTTTAAATCTTTTCTTGCTGAGAGCTGCAGGCATAACCAGCAGCAACAACCAGTAATTAATCATAGCTCTGGATATGGGAGCACATGTTCAAAGACATTTTCAACCCACAGAAACACGTCATGGGTTTAAAATTTTGCCATAGAGCAGAATCTCTGGAATGAAGCTTTACATTCTTTCAGATTTTGATGTACCTACTGAGTATGGCCGAAGGCAGCTTCTGTAAAGTCATCAAGGATGACAGAATTCCTTCCCCTCCGAGGGATCTAGGACAGGCAAGAGTCTCTGGACCACCTTGGAGACAAGCAGCAAGATGGCCAGAGTTAAGCACGTGACACTGGGCTAAATGCTAGGCGAGTATTTGGGTAATTCTCTTCTGTTGCAATGAACAGAGACGCTCAAGTTACGGAAGTGATTTATTGCAAGGATGCTTGTGTGACAGCATTTGAAATAGAAAATGCCCAGGGCTGGAAACAGTTCTAGAAAGTACCTATGCTCTCTGTTGCTCTCAGGAACCATAGGGATACCTTCTATCAGTTTATCTGCTTCTTTTTGTCACCTGTTGCATTTTATCCTCTCTGCGGACTGGCTGCTGCTTTCTCATAACTTCCTCTTCCCTATAACCAGCTTACACATGTTCCCTCTCTATTCTTTTTAAACTTCAGCTCTATTACTAACTGACTCATTCTCTCGGCATTTTCATAGTTTGTATTCTCAAGAGAGCAAATTTAACTGGTCCAGATCGTAGTGATATAGGCCAAGCCACATCACAGGTTGCTGGCCAGCCTGTGGACAGCCTGCCTTTGGGTCAGGAGTTTACCTTGGGTCTCATCAACTGGGGCCAGATAGAGTAGGGGTACCCAGTTTAACACAGGCTCCTCTAGACCTATCCCTTCAGCAGGAACTGTGATTGGGTAGGCACCATGATTGACATCTGAGGTCACCATTGTATTCCTGTTCCGTAATTAATGAGGCCTTTCAGAGCAGCCCATGGCTCTTCCCATACACCAGCCCACATGGCTGTCAGATGGCATTTCCACTTCTAAATAAGTCTCCACTCCGTTCAGATTTTTCATCCTCACTGCCACTACTCTTGTAATTACCCCCACTCACTTTCTTCCTAATTGGTCTCCCAGGAATACGCCCATGCCCCTTCAGTCTTGAATCCATCTTTCCCCAATTCAAATCTGATCACACCACTCCTTGCTTATGACATTCAGTGTCTCCCAATTCCCACAGGAGAACATCTCCTTTAAAAGATCTAAAGGTTTCCATGACCTGGTTCCTGCCAGCCTCCTCCCACAGCGTCTCTCACCATCCCTCCTTTGCTGTCTACACTCCAACTTAATTCCCTTCAGTTCCTCTTAAATGCTGTACTCTCTCTTGACTTGGGGGCCTTTGTACATGTGTTTCCCTTTCTCTATCCCCAACTCCCCATCTTCTCAACTGAAACTTCCCACCTCTGACTTTTCTGACTCCCGAGATACGTGTGATGAGGACAGAGCACATCTGCTGTGTTTGCGATTATACCCTGGCCCTGGCCCTGGGGTGGCACTCAGTCGGTGCTCTGTAAATATTTCTTGTTGGTGTGTTGTTGATCCCAGAACTCTGAGGGGTTATTTCTATGTGGAGATCAAAAGTGAAAGGTAAACAAGAGTGATTTGGATAGAGGAAGAGCAAAAGAGAGTGAAGTGAAATAAAGAAGCACATGGTATAAGGATTTTTAAAAACTCATGGAATATAGATAAACCCCCGAAGAAAAAAGATTTATGGACTCTGATTACTGAGCGAAATCTGCAGCCCCCAGAGGGCCAGCGAGATCAAAGGACTTGCTGAGGAATCCATCTCAAGGATATCTAGCATTAATAACAAGCAGGATTTAGGATCTGGATTAATTTGTGTAACAGAGAGAAGCTTAACTCCCTTCTATCCCTTTGTAATAGCTGTGGTATTTTGGATGGGATGTGAACCTGGGCACACCTGTCTCCTGTGGTTTCCTGGGACAGCCTGCATTCCAAGGTGTAGCCTACAGCTCCTTATGCATTCCCAGCACCAGAGCTCTTGGGTGCTTCCTGATAAACATTCACAGGGGCTGTGACAGAGACTTTCCTCCTTGTGTTCTGCCCACCCTACCCCCATGGAGAGCTCAGGGGAGACAGAAGAGCTGGTCAACCTTGACACACTTCTATGAAGGGTCATGCTCAACCCTCTCTGACATTAGCCTTCTCAAGGAGGGTCATGGAGTCAAGCAGCCATAGTTATCTCTACCTTACTGGCATCAAGTAGATACTACATTTTTACATTGTCTGCCAGAAGCCTACAATTGACACAACTTCCCACGTTTTAATGTGAGAGCCTAAATTCTTGAGGTAGCAAGAAACACTGGAAACCAAAAAGAGAACGGTCACCTCACTGTATTTAGCAAGTAGGAGATAGAGCAGGAAAGAGGAGGGCAGTTGGCTAGTCAATTAGTCAACTAGCTCCCTTCAGGCCCACAGATTTGCCACAACCTCTCATGGAATCCGTTTCCTGGCAATAACCGATGATAACCGGGAGAAACAAGACTCACCACAACCTTGAGGAAGGAGAGGATGGCAAAAATCAATAGGCACTGTAATAACTGAGGACTCGTTTCATCTGACAGGTGTCAGAGAAGGAAGAAATTGCTCCTGGAAGCTCACAGTGTTGTCATGGTCTGAATTTGAAAGGCTTGTCGGTCACACCTTCACTAGCATGTCCCTCCTAATGATCATCCAAATGTCCTGACATCCGTGAGACTTGGACTGAGCAATATTGGTGGGAAGCCACCTTCATCCTCACATCCAGAGGCAGTGGGTGGCCCTATCAGAAAAGCCAGGCTCTTAGTTTTATCTCTTTTCTGGATATAGTTCAGTTTGAAGAGACGTGGGATTCTCACCTCCTGGCTGTCCAATCTAAGGCTGATAGAAGTAAACAATAGCTACTTCATTTAAGACTCTTTTTTCCCCTTCGCTTCCTCTGTAGAAAGCAAGCAAGCCAACAAACAAATAAAACCCAGACCAAACAAACAAGCCCCAAGCAGGCTGGTTATCTTGATCAAGATACCTAATCTCTCTGAGCCTGTTTTTCCAGCTGTAAAATCCAGGGATTGGACTTTGTTGAAAAGTCCCCTCTACTTCTAAAGGCTATGCCATTTCATATAAAATATTCAGAAGCCATAGGAAGGAGGTGGGAACACATTCTTTTCCCTGATGGGCCATCAGATAAGAAGAGTAATGAGTATTTGGGTGCAAGGTTCACAAGAAGCCTGACTTACAGACTTAAGATGCCTAATTAAATAGTGGCCTCCCCAAGGTCACAACCTCCTTCCTGTCGGTGTGTCTCTCCACTCAGTGCCTGGTACTCCATAATGCTATGCATCGGGTGGGCTCCCTGACCGCTGTTGACTTAACTCTTAACAGACTTTGTTTTTCTCCAAGGTGGATCCTAGACCTGTACGTCAGGCCCAAGGGGGTGTAGGCATAGGCTTGTTGTAGACATGTGCGTTTGTTCTGTTTTCTTCCTCGATGTTCAGACCAGCGTTGGTGGTGGGAGCTAGATTTATGAAGGGCTGCTCTTGTTTTGGCAGCCTGGCTTCCTTGCTCAGAGTCAGGCTGCCCTGGGATGTTGATTTTTGTTCTTTTGCCCATTGTTTCCCTGCTCCTTATTTCTAATTTCTTTTTTTTCCGAGGCTGACGCAGTTATTTCCACCCCAAGTGCTTGGCCTCACTCTCCGGCTCTGGGCTCTGTAACCCATGGCAACAAGAGAAGGGAAGCAGGTGATCACACACCACACACATGTTCGCTCTCTCTCTCTCTCTCTGGCTCTGGCAGTCTAGGGCACACAAAGGGAAGAGTCTTAACGGGCTGCAGTGCCAATTAGAGACACAGGCCTCATGGCTGGTGCCGAGGCTCAGGGCTTCCGGGTCACGAGGCAGCAGCTGGTGGGGAGCAGCGTGGCCTCTCCTTCTGTTTGCTCCAGCTCCTCGTATTTCTCCAGGGTAGCAAAGTAAAATCTGACCTTGCGTACACGGTTAAAAATGGCTTCACGGTAGTCCGTTCCCTGCTAGCCTGGCCTGGAATCTTATTTTATGTTACCGTGGAGACTGGCAGAATTGTGCCGATGAGTCATAAGTGAGCTTACATATATGTAAGATGAGAAGAAATTTCTTTCCACCTAATTTTCCAAGTAGAAATCATAATTAAGTCATTTAAAATATAAACTTTCGCCCCTGTCCCCTCTCATATTGATTGGCTCTATGAAGTTTCAACTCAGTTCAACAATTTTCTTTGTTCCTTGCCAAATTTTCTAATTAGTTTGACCTAGGGAGAGAAGAGTCAAGTGACTGACCTGTGCTCAAGTTGTAAAAATCCCCTTTCTGTTCAAGGGCTAGAAATACATAGTAGACGGGTTCTTACCCTAGTTGATTGTAGGTTAATGAATAAGTCATTTTAAATAAACATCATAAGTAATACATATAAACCCATGTAACATTTTATTTTCATTTCAAACTTACCAATATACAATAATTTCCCACTTTTTTGGTGTAAGGCCAAGGTCTGATGCTTGAAGGTCAACTCAACTTTCTTGTACTATATGCAGTAATAATAATAATAATTAATAATAATAATCGTCTGTCTAGATTTTTATGGTTTTTTATACAATAATCTCATTCCCATCTCATTTGAAGGCAATAACTTGTCTATTCTTTCCAAGTAATTCAACCTATTTTTCAAGGAAAAGCTTTATTTCCTTTACATTCACATTGCATGGGTTTACTTAGTATTTAATAAAATTATGAATTATAAAAACAAATGCAACTGACAAAAACTTGTTTGGGAATAAGCCCAAGTATTATTGATAAATTACATACCCAACTGTTGGGAGCAGAGGTGTGTAGACATTCAAGAGAGCAGCATTCAGCATCACAGGGCAATTAGGAATTCCTAGCCATTCCACCTAAGAAAGAGATTGTTGAATGTGATTAGTAATACTAGAAATGCAAGAATATGATTACTTACACCAGGAAGCTAATATCAGCATGGAACTAGGCAGCCCCTTGCAGTGGTCCCCTCCACATTCTCCTGAACCTGTACCATTTCTAAGATCATTTCTTCATATTTATCATTTGGACAACTTCACATTCCCACGTGCTTCTCAAATTCACCATGTCCAAAAACAAGCCCTTCTCATTCTTATAAGATGAAATAGGACATGCTAGTTTTGCTAGTAGGAAAACCCTTTCACTAAAGGAAATCTTAAGCCGGTTGAACCAAGATGAGACCCCAGAGGCTCAATGTCCATCATGCCCCTTCAGGAGATCCCAAGGAACTCTGAAGATTTCTAGAATTCTTTAGAGCACAGATGGAAAAACCTCTGAAATGGAGTATAGACTTTGAAGCCAGACGGAGCTGAGTTCAAATCCTCACTCTTCCACATGCTGTCTGTGTGACTTTGGGAAAATTGATTATGATCAGAGTGCTAGTTTCCTCAGAAGTAAAGTGGGAATAACATAGCTTCCAATAAAAATTATGAACATGAGATGAAATTCTGCGTGAAAACCACTTGTAATGCTGAGACACTCAGCAGTGTCTCTAAATCAGTTCCTTTTTTTCAATGGTCTAGATTTTTAAATGGCACCCAGTTCCCAAGGTTTGAAGTCTCAGTTGCCACGGACCCTTCCTTCCTCTTGTACTATCACCCTTCACCACATCACTTAGTTATATGGGAAGTTCTGCATTTTCTAGCCCCTTAACATCAAATCTTCAGCTTAGCTTCCATTTCATTTTCCTGTTACCATTTTAATTCATGCCTTCGTTATCCCCTAACTTCCTGCTACTCTCTACCCACAAATTCAACCTACACATTGATGGTCAGTGACCTTCCTGAATCACAGAACTGACTGGACAGATTGTGCTCAGAGCCCCTCAATGGTGTCCAGTAGTCTACCACATCAAATCCATTCAAAGTGTTCCAAGCTTTAGTCTCTTTTCTTTTCTAGGCTTGTCTTTGACTACTTCACCACCAACTCCTATGACCAGCCCACTCAACTCCTCTCTGTTCTCTGACCAAGTCTGTGCCTCTCTCCCCACCATCTCCTTCACCTTTCCTTCGCCTTGCCTCTGGCTCCCCAAGTTCCACCAAGACTTCAAGCTGAAGTGGCTTTTTAAAAAATATAATGTCTCATCTCTCTGTCTTTTAAACATCCTCCTCTGACCTCACCCCCCCCAAGTTTGTGTCAATCTTCCTGTATTGTTAATATTTGTACATTTATTATACTCTCATTTATAAGTTATCTGTCTTGTGAACCTGACCCAGGACTTTGCCATAGTAAACTTCAGAAAATATATCTTGATTGAATACTTTTCGATAAACATTTCAGGGTATAGATAAGATCCAAAAGAAGAAACAAAACCAAAGTAGATAGCAAGGCTTACTGTGGGTTCATAGTATATGTACTGTCATCTCCTCCGGGGCCTGGCAAAAGAGGACACTGCTACCATTGAAGTCTTGGTTTCCCTCCCAGGAGATTGGGCATGAAGGCAAGGACAAAAATTAATCCCAAGGAAACAGGGTTTTCCTTGACTGTATGTTTTATTGATACAAGTTTACTCATTAATAGTTTAGAAAAAGAAAACGAACTTGTGTAAATTACTACCTTGCAAGGAAACAGAGGAAGATCCACATGTTCTTCCACATGCTTCTTTGCTGCCATTTTATTTTCTATCAAGCTTGTCATGGGCTGGCAAAAGCCATGATTTTCTGAACACTTTAATTATAGGGAATTCCTATAATTATAGGAAATTGTGACCCCGATAACTGCTTCTGACCTGCCTGCATCCAAACCCTTGCTTTTTTTCACAACAAATCTAAAACGTCATATGATATTATTCTATATTATAACCATGAAAAACATGGAACATTGCAATGAAATAGTAGAAGGAGAACTCAATTGGTATTACAAACTGAGGAAACCCAAATCTCCCTTATCCTTTTTTATTAAGATGGACAGACTGGAGTTTGGGTGTTGGGCTCTGACCGCTGAATGAAACCACCATTATCAAACAAACATCTGCTTGCTTCCCTCTGCAGTCCCTACCAGCTGTAGCTGAGGCACAGTAAATTACTCTGCTAATTCTATTGGCTCATGCCTGCACTTCTCGTAGAATATTGATTTGTGGCAGAGATCCTGGGCCTGCACAGACTCTAAAGGTGCAAGTGGGCAAAGTCTGATATTTTTAACACCAGAAAAACCTGCAATATGGGGAACTGTTGCCAGCGTTGAAAGATACCCAGGGACAAGGATCAGAAGGACAGAGCTAAGATTGAAAACAATTTATCAGTTCATTGAAAGAGTTCCCTTTAAAGGTAAAATGCTAGGAATCATAGAGAAGAGCGCCTTTTAGTCACTAATGGAAGGCTGGGTGATGTTGACCCATTCTGAGGGATAATGAGAATGAGCTGGAATATGTAATAAGCAAAATAGTCATCTTTAGCTGATTATTTGATATAGAAATTCTACTCAAAAGGAAAAAGAAGAAAAATGTTCTATAGCTTGTCTATTCTCAGGCTGTTCCTGATTTTCAGAAACACTAGGGTGTGATGACAGAGAAATCCGACTCTGGAATTTCCTGGTACCTAGTAGTGTCACTTTGATAAGGCTGAAGTTGTTTCCTCGTTTCTAAGTGGCCGTGAGAACGAAATGGAATATTACATGGAAATCACTCATCACAGCCACGAGCTTATTGTTCAAGGTATTTCAGGGCTCTCTGTCCTTCAGTCAGAAAGCTTATAGTATAGGCAATGGAATTCACTCTGAAGGCCTCTGTGGGCAGAGCAGACTGGGTGTTGGAGATGAGGACCCTACTGAGAAGAAGCCATCCACTGGCATCCCCCAGAGTTTGATAAGCACTTATCTCTCTGGCTGGATGGGGTGTGAAAAAGCTTACCCCAAGGGAGATTAACCCAAATACATAAGGCTAGTGGGATTAATACCACCAGGCATTGAGGAGTTATCAAATTGTTTATGAAGTGTGAGGAGCTTGACAGAAGCTCCCCAGGTACCTACTTCACTTCCCAATTTCACAGCTATTGAATTTCAAAGAATTATTCTCTGTGTCTTCCTGGTTATTTTAAATTCTACTGTCCCTGGCAGAGTGAGGTATGGAAATGAGATTCAAGACATCTTTCGAAGATGAAGCTGACATTGATTTGAAGCAGAAGTTTTGGTGGGATGCCCTCACCTATGTGGACAGCTGGCTTGTTTCAGGTGTGGCTTTTCTGGAAGGTGACTAGAAGCCCAGAACACTTAAAATCATGGGGCATCTCAGAAGATTCAGTGAAGACTTAGGGTCCCTCCTTTCTCAGTTCTAAACTACTGATTTTAAAATAAACCTTGGGAGAACTATACTTTCATTAGGTGGGACACAGCCCTGTCTGAGGCACTGTACATGGATTACACATTTAATACACACAACACTCCAAGAGTGGACACCACAATGCCCTTATCTAGGTGGGGACATTACAGGAGAGGTAAAAGCATGTAACTTACCTAAGGGTTCACAGCTGATAAAGTGGTAGAACTGAGATGGAATTCATACATGCCCATTTGACTTCAAAAACTGTTTTAAATTGTCTACATTACAACATGCATTAAGATACATGAACCACCTGGGCTTCTCAAGTTCAACCGATTTTGACCTACAAAATGGCAGTTTCATATGGTTCAACCAAATACTTCATTTGACACATATATTTCATTTGACCTATGGCCTTGATCTAAACATTTGGTATAGATACTATAATGTTATCCAAACAGGAATGCAAGTAAATGTGATTGGATTTGCGTTCCAATTCTTCTCATTTTTCTGCTACAGACTACTAAAGGACCTGATTAATCATACCTCAATGATTCATGCATTACTTGATGTTTCTGTAATGATTTTGAAATTAATCTTTGTTTTTTTTTATCAGTTTTATTGTATTCTAACCAACTGAGCTTATAATTGTGTTTCCCTTTCGTTGGCTGCTGAACTTCACACATTTTGTAATTATGACTTTTACATTTTTTAGTTTGTTCTATGCTCAGTAGGTTGCTGGACTAATTGTTGTTCTTTGTACCTTCCAAACAAGAGTATAATTAAAAAAATAAATTATATGAAACTATACTAGATTATCTGAGGTCTAGGAAATATTCTCAGTGAGTACAAACCTGGCCAGAGTTATATGTACCTAAGATGCACTTTAATAGACATTTTATTTAAAAAACTCATTAGGATGGCTTGAGAAGGCATATTTACATTTACACGTACACCTGAAGGGATGAGTGTTTGAAAATATAAACAATTTGCATAGTAATGTTTATTATCTATGTTTCAAATTTAGACTTAATTAATATGTGGGTTTCATCAGCTTTTTCCACCTGCATAATTCAGTATCTTTATCTTTCACTATGACCAGGTAGACTTTTTTCGAGGAAGTTCACCATCCCTCTGCCCCCAGTCTTTATCTCCAGTTCTCAAGAAACCCTGTGCCCTTGTTATCAATGAACTATTTTGAAAGACATATTTTCCAATTTACAGTTATTGAGACATTGATAAGATGAATCCAGTTATCTTTTTTCCAATCCATCCAAGGAGAATGTTGGTAAAATGATATTTTTCATTTGCTTAGCACTTTTTACTTTTGGTGAGAGACTGTTATTTGTAATGAATGTTGCATATCTATCATAGCTGTCTCTGTATATGCTTTTTTTTTTTTTTTTTTAAGATTTTATTTATTTATTTGACAGAGAGAGATCACAAGTAGGCAGAGAGGCAGGCAGAGAAAGAGAGAGAAGCAGGCTCCCTGCTGAGCAGAGAGCCCGATGCGGGACTCGATCCCAGGACCCTGAGATCACGACCTGAGCCGAAGGCAGCGGCTTAACCCACTGAGCCACCCAGGCGCCCCTGTATATGCTTTTTAATTTAAAAAATGGTCTGAGTGTTCAGTAGCAGCTAGGTTAGACTGTCTAGGTTTCTTATTTGGGGGTAATTACTTAGTTTTGGACCCTCTTCTAGTTTTCAGACTTTGGACCTGCTCATAGGAATGTTCTACGTCATGTTTTTGCTTGTTAATAACAACGCGATTGGATCTAGTACTCTTCCTCGCTTCAGCTATGATATTTCAGAAACAAACTTGTTCTGACAAATGCATACATTTTCCTGTATTGACAAAAACCCGTGTTAGGGGTATGCCAACCACCTTGTCAGGAATAGTTACATCAGGAGCTGCAAATTGCCAAGAGCTCTGCCAGAGCTGAGATGTTTTCAGGTGGTCTTCCTCAAGATCATTTAGATTTAGGCATTTGAAAAGGATCTTCTAGAGACAATTAAAAAAAAAAAAAGCAAATCTCACCAATGATGGAGAGGTCGCCAGAGAACTCTCAAAATCACCACTGCTCCTGCAGTAATTTTCACATCCTGTTTTTGTCTCTCTGCCCCAGCAGCTGCCTCTGTAGTTCCAAGGTGCGTTCCTGCACGCTTCTTGCAGGATGTCACAGCCATTTCCTCAGTTTGTGTAGATGTTTTTATTAGGTTGTGGACAATGTGCATGCTGGCTTGTGAAGAGTTAACCCTCAGCTGTGTGGTCGATGTGCCCGTACGCACAATATGTTTCCTTTGAAGCGAGGGTGCAGTGTTTCAAGAGACAATCGGGGTAATGCTATGCATATTTTTCCTGATTAATGAATAGGAATTTTCAATTGAGTCTTTAAATAAGTGAAACAGGGTAAGGAGTGGATATAATCCTTAATTTTTTTGATTAAAAGGCGTTTCAAATTTGAAAAACAGGCATTGTATACATATCTGATTTATTGTCAGATGTGTGTCTTGAGTCATAAAGCTGTTGTAGAAGTTATATAAGGCTTGCAAAAAAATAGTGTGGTCTCTTTGTGAAGCTAAATGAAATAAAATATAAAGTTTGTGATACATTAAATCACAAACATAAATATGCACTTTATGGCCAGCTGTTATTTCTAAATGTGCACGTTTTAAAATAGAAACATTTACCCAACATGCTGATTAGCAATATCCCAGTTCCAAAAGACCCAATCACATTTAAGATGCAAAAGATTAAAATGCCTCAATGGATAAAGTTAATAGTTCATCTTCCTAAATGTTTTTATATGTTTTAAGTCTTATAGTTCCTTCCAACCCTATAGACTCAAGGGCTGTACCGACTTTGATGTGGATTTGTGTTTTACACACATGTTTTAATGGGAATCGAGTCTGACAGTGTCCCAGACACAGGGAAGAAATGTTCTGCATAGGAGCGGAGGCCGTGTGGCCCCATGTGACTTCACACTGTGTGCTCAGGTTTTTGGAGAAAGTGAACTGCTCTTTATCATCGTATCACAAGTATTCAACTTCAGTTTTGGCTAAAGATCATCTCAGTTGCTAATGTTCCATCTCTGAGTGATTTTACTCCTCCCCAGCATAAAAATTGGTCAAGGAGAACATGCAAGGTTATGTTGACTCTAAAATGCAATTCTCTGGGGAGACCTTATTTGCTTGTCCATGTGGCATCTCTGCTTCTGAAGGTGGACCGGAATTGTTAAATGCCGCTAGTCCTTTAGAGCACATTGGCGATTGACAGTTCAAAAGTTCATACGATGCCATATGTCCTAATAATTTTTATCTACATCTAAAACAATACGGGACTGTCAAATAAAATCCTGCATGCAAACAAATGATGGAATGCAGGGGAACCCTCTGCTTTAGCCTTTTCTCCTTTGTCCAACGAGCTAATGCAATAAGGCCAATAATAAAAGGTTGTGTACTAGGCCTAAAGCCTGTGACAGATAAAAAAGAAATGTTGGAAACCAATGAAGCTTTTGCACAATTAGATTTTTTGAGGCTGTGCTGTAAGGATTGCCCAGAGCCTGTTCGGTCCTGATTGATGGTAAAATCATAACTACATCATATTAGCTGTAGAGTTCACTGACAGGTTACTACAGATTAATATTGCCACTGCTGTTCGCTTACCATCAAACCAGGAAAATATGAATTGAGCGGTTCTTCTAACAAACCCTGCATATTAAAAGGTAAGGTGTCCTACTGAACAGGCTCCCCTGTCACTGAAGAAAGACACAAACAATGTCTACTTGAGAGATATGCAGATATGCTGCAGCATACTAATTAGTCTGCCAGGAGAGCCCCCTCACATCCGGCCACCTAACGAGCCCTCATGTGCACTCGTTCCTTCAGAGCTCTTGGCTGCAGGACTGCAAACAACACCCTAAAATGTGGAGCCGCGGACCTTGGTGATTTAAATGCCGGCTGCCAGGCAAATTGCAGTGACATAAATTTGGCCCATGTGTTCTGCATCATGTGAATATGAAACAGGGGAAGCCACGGAGCTGCAGTTTGTTGGCTTTGGGCTCAGGAGGTTGGGTGGGTTCTTTTCAGAGATGCTATCCACAGCGAGGTGAGGGCACCTGTCTTTGGCTTTACTCTGAAAATGTTGAAAATGTAGGAAATAAGCATGTGCTGATAATAACGACATCCAAAAATGAAAGCATTTTAGCCTTTTAACACCCTCAGCCTTGGGTAAGAGGTCAACTTACCTCTTAAGTAAGCAGTGAAACAAAAATAAGGCTCACCCTACACCCGGGGAAACAGAAGGGGGAGTCAGTCCTGGTGAGGAATGGCTGGAAGAAGAGATACTTTCGCACTGCACCTAGGCTTGCTAACATGAGCCCAGCCTGGAATCAGGCAGGAGACCTGTGCTTTGGGCCCTAGGTCAAGGCACTTGTTCTTCTGTGACTCGGAATGTATCTGTCAAGTGAGGGGTTTGAACTAGGTGATGTCCAAAGTCCTCTTCTGCTCTGTTATCCCATTCCGCAGGCCCTGATGTCTTATAGCCTAGGCCACATTTCAGTTACTATCAATCTTACTGTTGTTTTTGTAGAGAATATGCAAAGACCTAGAGAATGAGCCAGAGCCTGGAGGAGAAGATAATAGTGTCTTTTCATCTTTGGAGAAAATGGTGACCGTGGCAACCGTAAACGGAAAGCTTCATAAACAACATCAATAGACAGATGACAGACTGGGAGAAGAATTTGCCATGCTTAAGACTGCCTCTAAAAAAAGTGACATTGGATTATTACATAAAATATAAAAAGAAGTCTTGCAAACTAGCCAGAAAAAGGCCGGAAACCTCAAAGAAACATGCACAAAGGGTATGAAGAAGCTATTTGCAGGAGAGGAAACTCAGATGGTGAACTGGTATCAGAAGGGTCACTCAAGGTCACTGGTAATCGGAACAACACAGACCCCTTCAGACACATTAGAATGTCACAACTGGAAAGCTGGATAATGCCAGGTGTTTACAAGGACATGGGGGTGATGGGAAATCTTTGACTGTTGGAAGAACAGTAAAGAGTATGATCATTTTGGAAAACAATCTGACAATCTTATTGAAATTAAAGTGAAGATGACAAGTTAGCCAGGAAGACAGGGAAAAACCTGAGGTTTAGCCATATTTTACTAATAGTGCCTCCTTTACTTCCCAAAATGTTTCATTTAGGGAAGACAATAAATTATATAGTCATCCTACTTCTGCAAGTCCACCTCTGAACACATCCCAAGATATTATTGTGAAGGGATCATGCACAAGGATGTCTTTTTAGCGCTATTTGAGGTAATTGGAAGTTGGAATTCTCATGGGTGCCCTTCATAGGACAATAAATAAGTAAGTGGGGTGGTTGCATTCTATGGAAACCTATGCAACAAATAGAGGCAATATCATCAATATTTTGATATGCAATATTTTAATATACAATATGGATGCATTTTAAAAGCAAAATTATTAGTGGAAAGTAAGAAAAATGAGATTTAAAGTATAATGCCATCTGCCCAAATTTAAAAAACAAATTCAAATTTGTTAAATACAAAACAATGCGGGATATATAAAGATACACATACTGACAACATTAGAATGCCTGTGTGAAGGCGAGAGGAATGGTGATGAGGTTTCTGGGGTGAGGAGGAGAAAATAATGAAACAAGAGGAGGGTCTTATGGGAATAATGTGACAATGTGCTATAAAGTGAGGTGTAGGATTATTATACGTCTCTGCCCTTGAGGTCAAATATGAAGAATAAAAGACTATATAATTTTAATTTGCCTCTGGGAATGTGATGGCAATACCTTCCTTCAAATCAAGTATGAGGGTTAACAGGAAGCAACAGTTCATAGATAGGAAGTCTTATGAGTCTCTCCTATACAACCTGTTCCCCAAGATGATGGCAACCTTGGTCTAGATAATTCTGCTATCTGGTAATCTCGTGACTGACAGTAGAGCCTCTGGAATTATCATCAATGAGTGACTCAGATCTTATAGCAGGGTGTATCATAAATGGCATTTGCAAAATACATACTTATAACTCTCTCCTACAACTTAAATGGCTCCCTGTGTTATATGAAGTCTAAAGGCCTAAGCTTACAGTAAAGGCCCTCTCTCATGTAACATCAGACTCCCTCTCCCCTTTTATCCCCTACCTTCTCTACATCGATCCTTCACTCTCCTGGAACAGTCCTGCCTCTGTCATTGCTCCCCCTGTGTGTCCCACCTGGTGTGTCCTCCCATCCCTCTTCCTAAGTCTTATCCATTCTAGGGATTAGTTTGAGGTACAGCTCTTCTATGGAGCCTTCCTCTCCCATCTCAGCCCCAGGGGACCTTGACTTTCTCCTTCATGTAGCTGTTGGAGTGCACGCTACTTGGAATCATAAGTATCTTTTTATACACATGCTTTGTCTGCAGGGACTATGTTACCTACTCTCAACTCTCATGAATACAGGCATACCTCACTGCACTTTGTTCTTATTGTGCTTCCCAGATATTGCATGTTTTTAATAAATTGAAGGTTTCAAGCAAGTCTGTGGGCACCATTTTTCTAACAGCATTTGCTCACATCATGTCTCTGTGTCACATTTTGGTAATTCCCACAAGATTTCAAACTCTGTCACTATTATTTTATCTGTTGTGGTGATCTGTGATCAGTATAAGACAGTGTACTTAGGAAATAAATGTTGTGTGCATTCTGACTGCTCCAATGACCAGCCATTCCCCCATCTCTTTTCCTCTCCTTGGGCCTCCCCATTTTCTGAGACACAACAATATGAAATTAAGCCAATCACACAATGGCTTCTAAGTGTTCAAGTGACATGAAGAGTCAGTTGATGTGGTAAACTTCACTGTTGTCTTATTTTGAGAAATTGCTGCAGCCATCCCCGCCTTTAGCAACCAGCTCCCTGATCAGTGAGCAGCCATCAACATCCAGGCAAGACTCTCCACCACCAAAAAGATTTCAAGTTGCTGAAAACTCAGATGATAGTGTTTTTTAGTAATATTCTTAAATTATGGTATGTACATTGTGAGTTCTCTTTAGTTATAATGCTATGGCTCACTTGATAGACTACAGCAGAATGTAAGCATAACTTCTATATGCACTGGAAAATGAAAAAATTCATTGGACTCACTTAATTGCAGTATTCACTTTATTGTGGTGGCCTAGAACTGAACCCTCAGTATATCTGAGGATTGCCTGTAGTCCTAAACCTTTTCTAAAGCACTATCAAATAAACATTTATTGACTCCTGCTTGGATACTGACGGAGTATATGATAACTCCTGGATACTGTCCCTTACTTCAAAAGAGCATACAGTCCATTAGAAAGCTTTGTCAATGCCCTGATAGAAAGAGAATGAGGTACACTAGGGGATGGGCTGGAATTGGGTGAAGTGATATCTGGGACTGGTGTGAATCATGGCAAACTCCAATTTCAGAGCAGAACTTAACTTTTTCTCTATGCTACTTTCAGTCCAGGCCTGGCTTCTTAGGTCAGGGGACAGAAGAGTTAGATATATAGCAATGTTTCAACACGGTCTGCTGGTGATGGTGATTATAGGATCATGAAGTCATTTCCCTACTACAGAGCCAACGCTCATTTTTTCTGTCTCGTGTATTTGAGGGCTAAAATAATTACTGAATGAATCTGAACTTTGCAGAAGGAAATATTAACTGATGACTGAAAATAAGGAGTGGTGTCCTTAGCTAGGTTAGGACCACAGACCTAATCTTCATGGCAGCCAAATTTGTCAGTGGCTTGTGTTGCTGTTTGAAATGGGAAGGCATTGAGTTCATAGGATATCCACCAAAGAATGGGCTGATAATAATGATATATAATGATCTTATATATAAGGATGTTTGGAATAGGGTGATGCCATGAAAGACTTAATGATAATCATACTACTGAAGACCCAGGTTCCTCCTTCACTTCTATCTGCCATCCTTAGCATGTTTTCTTTTCATCCTCAAATTTATTGTATCTTGGACATAAGATGGCCACCATATTTCTAGACTGCACACCTTTGCAAAGCTGTGCTCCAAGGCAGAGTGGTAGAAAGCTTCTCTCTGAGATCACTGTTGGTCAAAGAAGAAATTTCCCAGAAACTCCTAGCAGATTTCCCCTTACATCTTTTTTTTTTTTTTAAGATTTTTAAAAATTTATTTGACAGAGAGAGAGATCACAAGTAGGCGGAGAGGCACAGAGAGAGAGGAGGAAGCAGGCTCCTAACTGAGCAGAGAGCCCAATGCGGGGCTCAATCCCAGGAACCTCAGATCATGACCTGAGCCAAAGGCAGAGGCTTTAACCCACTGAGCCACCCAGGCGCCCCTTCCCCTTACATCTTATTGTCCAGAACTGGGCCATAGCCATGACTAAACACAAAGGAATATTGGGCTGGTTTAGCACTATTATAGGAGGTAAGCCCTGCTAGCATGGAAGAAAGGGGAAGGGATTGGTGGTAACATAGGCAACCAAGAGTTTTTCACAGGCCAGAGACATTGGGTATTCATGAAACTTGGAACTTTTCTGCAGTTTCATGCCTCTATCTTGTGCAATAAAATCATGCTCATGGGCAGCAGGTTCTCACAACTCTCAGACCTACAGTCACGTCTTCTTTCCTTGGTGGATCATAGGGAACTCTCTTTCATTTAATTTAGTTTCTTTCAACCATTTATTTTTCTAACTAATCATTCGTCATGTACTTATTGAGCCTTTAGCAGATGTTCTTAAAATTTTTTATGCCACAGACTCCTTCGGCAGCCAGATGAAACCTACAGATGTCTTCTCAGAGTAATGTTTTTAAAATCATTCCAAGAAGTAGACAGAATTACAAAGGAAATGAATTAAATTGAAATGCAGTTTACGTTTGGACCCTATGGCCAGAGCCTGTGCTAGAGCTGGTATATAAAATAATAGGCACTAAGCAAGGACTTTACCTTCATGGAGTAGCCCATCTGGCTGCTCCACAGCAGCCCCGTGGAGGTGACAGCCAAGCAAAAATGCAATTTAAAGCCCCAATAGGAGAGGTATAATGTGCCATGGGAACATACCTGAGGGGACCTCGCTCAATACAGGATGGGGTTGGAGGAAAAGAGAAAGATTCCTGGCTATCAAAGGAGAGAGTCAAAGGAATTAACAAGGAAGGAAGTAGTGGGAAGACAATTCTCCATGAGAAAGAAAAATAAGTGCAAAGATGTATAGATGAGAGAGATCTTGGAGGCTTTGGAGAACAGTTACTAATTCACTGTTTCTGGAACATAGAGGTCAAAGGGAACTGGACAGTGATGAGCTCATGACAAAACACTCTTAAAAGAGACTGATGCTGTGCTGAAATCCACTCTGAATGAGTTTATTATATGAGGCAACTTCGACCAGTAAAGACATGTGACCAGACTATAGTGACCTTGTTGGGTTTTTGCTCACTGTAGAACTATAGTAGTATTAAATGAGGGGGAGATGAAGGGAACTCTGGGCCTTTGGGTTGCTAATTCCTAATGCAGCATGTTATAGAAGTTCTGTGAGAGAGAGCCCCCAGTGCCCTGAGAACATGCTCAGTCAGCCCCTGAAGCAGAGTCCTCTACAACTCTCATCCCCCTCCACCATCATGTTCCTAGCCAAGAGTGGATGCCCCACCTGTCCAGCTATAGCCAAAAGTCATATTCTTGGCTTCAGCGGTGGGGAATAAGATCTACAAGTGTGGGTGGAGCCGGAGTAGTAAGGGCTCATACAGGACAAGTGGGAAACTGAATGTGAATATTTGCACCTCAGCCAAGGCTTTCACATAGTCAACCAGGCTCTCCTCTCACTCTGTCACGCAGGCTCTACAGCGCCATCCAGTGGCTGCTCCCTTGGACCAGCCCTTGACCCTCTTGTTTCCTATAAAGGATATCAAAGCCATGATACAGATTTCTAGGATGACCTTGACCCTTCCACCAACAAGCCCCACCAGCAAACTGAAGAGTTCACAATAATGTGGCTTGTGATGTACCTTACACATTATTCTACATCTGTCTCCCCATGTTGAAAAAATGAAACAAGGATGAATAGAACATCAAGTGGGAAACAGGGGACCTGGATATTCCCTGATAAAAGGTAATAACTACTTGGACTTTATAGTTGGAAGGGAGCTCAGAACATAGCTAGTAAAACTCTTTCTCTTCACTGAGGCCCAATTTATGCTTGAAATGATTAGATGAACTTGATCATGTCAACAGTGTCCCTAATTATGGTTGTAGAAGTTAAGTTGTCTATCCTCTCAGAACTTAGCATCCTCATTTCTAAGATGGATGAATGAAACTCTGTCTTTGAAAGTCCTGGCTAAGCATAACTTTTGTGATCTTGAATCATACTGAATTCTTTCCCTGTACATGAGTCTAATTCTCACTAAAAATGTATCCTTCTTATTTATTTCTAAGATGGATTGACATATAGCTGAAATTTAAAAATTGACCTACTTTTTGTCACATGGACACCATTTTTTTTATGATTACCCTATGATTCATGAGTCAGTTTGTTACACAAAGCTCAGATAATGTGAGTGAATTATTCACATTTCATAGCAGAAACATAGGAGCTTTTTGCTTCCCATGTCATTTAAAATATCTTCTAGATTCTATGTTTGCATTTTTAAAAAAGCTAAAGAAGCTGAACTTTTTTATTTTTTCTGTTTTGGAGTGTGCTTGAGAGAAATTAACTTAACTGGGTAAAATTCACATAACTTGGCATTCCCTGTTCTAGGAGGTAAGAAATGGCATTAATGATGGAAAGATCCTGATGTCAGTAGCCTCTTGATTTAGTTTTATTGGAAGCCTCAGCTCATCAGTTAACTTCACTGTGTCTGAGCCTTCATTAGTAAAATGAGAGATAACCTATCTGACAACCAGATAAAAAGGAATAAAGTTTGCAAAGCACTTAAGACATCTACTGGATGATTTGAAGAGAAAAAGATAATAATCCACTTGGATTTTTCTTTGATGACATGGCAGATTGTCCTGGTGACATAATTTATTGGCCCCTTTCTTTGTCCACCGAGGGTTCTCAGGACCTGGGACAGTGGTTCCCTGAAACTGTAATGATTTTTGGCATGTATCAGGCATTGACCATGACCTAGATTTTGAACACAAAATCAAGTGGAACCAGATATGACCACCAAAATTGTCCTCTTCATTTTTCGTCTGATAAATGCCACAGCACACAAATATTGAAAAAGTAAAACATGAAGAAGGTATCTTTAAAGCAAACTGACATTTTGAAAACTTTGTCCAGAATTGTTGATGGACACTGAATGCAAGCAAGGTGAGCTGTTCTTTGGTAGCACAGTTTATAAAATATCAGTGAGAAACTGTATATATCAAAATTAGACAAGAAAGGATCTTACAGAGAAAGCCAGGCACATAAGTATCGGTTTCCAAAATATAAAAGTCATTGAGTACAGTAGTGCAAATATTCTACAAGTTTCTAATTCAGCTTTTTTTTGACTATAAGATTTGCCTTTGCCTGAAGCAAGGAGCCCAGCTGTTTTACAATAGGGTCTTTTGCCTTGCCACATAGCAGACAATGTGTGCCTTAAACAGCAGGTCTCTTTTCAAGGGCTACGTCTCTTGGTTGTCTATGGTTTTAATAAAATATTTTCTGGAGTTATCAATTAATTTTGCACAGCATTTAGTGCTTTTATTGTCTATCAAAATGTTGGCCACTATTAAATTCTTACAGTTTTTATTTTTTGATGCATTAAGTTTAATTGGAGCCCAGGACTTCCATTTTGAGGTTTTGGTATTTTAAAAAAAGATCATTGGTTTTTAAACAGAAAGGTTTGATAGAATATTAAATTTGATGAATCATAGCAAGTGTCTGTGTTTGTTAGCTTTTATAGACCACATTAAAGCATTCATTAATAAAGTCACACTACACTGCTTTGAGTAGGTCCTAAAAGGTTAACGACTTGATGCAGGCTGGTGTTCTTAAGCTCTACAGTTTGAGAGTAGCATGTGCAGAACTTAGTTCCCTTTGAAATTGGAATACAAAAGAGAGATTTTATTTTCTGTCAAAGGACTTTCTTGGTTGTCTTTTTCTTTTCCGTCTCTTTTCTACAACCATCATGCAAAATCTTGGTCACTCAGATATATGTGGTATGAAGCCAGTGGCTGCTTAGCTGCAGGATGACCCTGGAGGGGCCGTGATGTCACAGGAGAATGTCACCCTCCCTCCTGGCTGCTCCTACGGTGACCTTCGAGCAGGGAGAAGCTGACTCAATTATGAATCACCCATTTTGGAATAGGAGTTGTTATTTAAGAAGTATATTTTTAACTATTTGATTTTCTTTCCCTTGGAGAATGTTTCAGAAGATGGGATATAGAAACATTTGCAATATTCAGATGAGAATAACTTACACAAACATGCTTACAAAATCACATATCCAGAGGACACTGGCTAACCACAAGACTGAAGAGTCAGGGACCCACATCCTCCTATTCTGTGGCTAGGAGCCCTTGGCGTAATATTACATTTGAATGGTTTACCCCAGAGCATTGCCAAAGTCAAACTTTTATTTCCCATGTCAGAAACAGCATCAAATTAAACTAGATTGGAATTGTGAGGCTGCTTTTTTTAAAAAATGCTGAATTATTCAATTCCTTAATATTAAGTAAAAGCTCTATAGACACTTCATGAAAGCACATGAAATCTGTGTCTTTTCCAGAGGAAACTCTTGGCAAAGTCACATATGTGTGAGGGTAAATTTTTCTTAAAAGGAGACTTTGTGCGGTGCCTTGATTCTGTTGGGAGTTGTTAGTCAAATAAATGACTCAAATTGGTTTTGTGTGGGAGACAAATCAAAGCATTTCCATGAGGTCGGAGGGCTGACCTGCAGTAGTTTAACTGTTTCCTGAGCAAGTAGAACCTGCTAGACTGGATAGATGATAGTTCCCGTGTTAGTCATTGTGAAGAGAAAAATAACGGTTCATATAAAAGAGGCCACCAAGGGTTATATGGCTGCAATTGTTTCCAAGCTGAAACAACTTTGTATCTGTTTATTATTGCCAGTATCTTGTTATATTGTTCTTTTAGAATCAATAAAAGCTAAACTCCCTCCATGATTTTACTACCAGACTCTCCTGGAAGGATGGATGGTACTGAGTGAGAGTCAAGAATGCCAAAACAGGGAAGGGAACAGAGCTAATGATGAGTCAAAGTTAAATCCACTTTATTTGACAGTCTTTTTCCAGAGAGGAAGTTGCTTCATTAATGTAAAACATATGGAGAGATTCTTGTCGTTGTTTTTTTAATGTATGAGGTAAGTTTTTTCTTTAGGAGAAAAAAGGAACAAACACACTTAGAGATTTTCTTGATTAAAAAAGGCTGTTTTCAGAAGACTTTTCCACACTTCTATAAAATCCTAGTTGTCAGTCATTGCCATGTGAGGTTCGGTTTATCCTCCCTAATAGTAGTTTTTCTATTTTGTTAAAGGTATTTTTGAGAAAAAACTTGATTAAGCATAATCTTTTTGCATTTTTTGTCCCCAGTATCACATCATCCCTTCATATCTCTTTAAGACATGAGCATACTAGACACTATTCAAGTACCTAATGCATCTCAAACACTGGTGTCCCCAGAAATAACCTTCCCCAGCTTTAGGGTCCAGGGCTGAATCCATGGTCCTGTTAAATTGATGGTGCTTGGTAAATATTTAGCAACCAGCTCCTGGGATGGTAGGAGGAAGAAGCATTTGCCCATGTCCCAAGTGTAAATACTTCCACCCTGCCTAATTTGAAGCTACAGAATTTGAGGGGGGAAAAGATATACACAGTTAACTCTACCAGCCATTCATAAGTTGGCTTTGGGACATTACCACAGTCCTCTCCAAATACATGATTATGATTCTAGGATTATTTAATAGATTGGAAAAGGAGAGCTCCATTTGATTTAAAACTTTTCTTTTTTCTTTTTTTTTTTTTTAATCAAAGGGCATTGAAAGCAATTTTACCTAAGGCCCCTAGGTCTTAATATTTGCTGACCTTATTCAAGCATTGCAAGAAACCAGAGCCAACACTTTTCTTTTTCTAGAAGCTCTTGGTTAAAACCACTTTCTTCAATAGAATATTATAGGGGAAAAAATTTGCTACATGAGGAAAAATAGAACAGCAGATTATAATGTGTGATCTAGTTCTGTAATTTTTTTAAAAGTTTACTTTTTAAGATATAGTCTCATTGTTGGGACATGAATCTCTGTAGAACGACGCAGCTCTGAAGGACTCATTCATAGAGTCAATAAAAAAAATGGAGGAGGTCACTGAAATCTCTGTAACTTTCACATGGTGGAACAGGGAAAATAAGGGTCTATTATATATATATGTATATGGTTAATCATATCTCCAAGGTGCTTTAAAGAAAATTATGTAGAGTAAGGCTTATCATTTGCAGCTGTTTAGGAGGAATGCCAGCAATGCAAGTAGGCCAGTTTTGAAGATAATGGATTTATGCCTTGCAGGAAGCCAAATGTGTGATCACTCAGACCAGAATCTGTTAAATATCATGTTGCTATTTCTCCCCTTTCTTCCCCATGTTAGGTCACATCTCAAATATGAGCATCACCCAGAGGTTGCCCAGGTGATCCTAGACCATCCTGAGCATGCAGCTGTGCAGGGCTTGACCTTGAAGGACAGATGGCATCAAGGGGAATTCTTTTATACCTTGTATCGGCCAGGGTTCAGCTTCTGACGTTTCTGTCTACAGACGACAAAAGGCTTTCATTGTAAGCTGCTTTCTGATGCGTGCTTAAAACCAAGTTGAACACATTAAAAGGGAGAAGAGGCAGAAACGTACTCACTGTGCTCCGTGAAGAATTAAAAAATTTTATGGAAGTCGATGAAAGGGAAATAGATTTTTAAAATCTTTATGCCCTCTCCTCCCAGGATTGGACTTAATATTTATTTCAGGTTAATTGTAATTCTCTATTCTTTCCCTAATACACATTTATATTGTGTTCTGTATTTTATTTCCTTGAAAAAACTGACATTTAAAATGTTTCACACAAATTATATTTAGCTGAGTTTGCTCTCTATTTCTGATTTGAATAATATCATGATTCTTGCAAGCCCAAACCTTCCCTGAATAAAATTTACTGTCACAGGAGTATGATATGCTTTCAAGCGTTCCCCTTTAATTTTTTCCTTTTTCAACTATAATACTTTCTCAGACCTCCTTCTCTATAATGTTACCAAGTTTCTTTGAAGTATTATCTGATTTCAGAACTAAGGCTTAACCATTCCTCTTCAGAAGACTTGAAATAACTCTCTGTCCTTCTGATTTAGTCCACCATGTACCCACTGTCGTTCTCTTGAGCCAGCACAGTTCTGGAAAGTACAAGGCAAAACTTCTGAAATTCAGTCGTTGATCTGATTGCACAGGGGCTATGAGTTTGAAAGAAAAATAATAATAGCTAGCATTTATTGAGTGGTTTTAGTGTCCCTGGCATTGTTCTAACTGTCCTACATGCATTCCTCCCTTAGTGCTCATTTTCCAGAGGAGCAAAATAAGGCACAGAGTGGTCACTGAACTTTTATAAGGTCCCAGGACACATCAGTAGCATCAGGATTCTAACTCAGGCAGTCTACCTCAAGAGTCCACATTTTTATCCACTGTGCCATGCTTCATAGAGCGTTCTTCTGATCTATTTTGAAATCTGTACTCATGGCTGTGTGTGCACTGGAAAACACATGCACTAAGGGCCAGAAGATGAACCTTTAATGCAATTTTGCCACTAATTTGTTGTGTGAACTTGGACAAGTCGGTCTCTCTGGAAAAAGTTAGGCAGAAATCCATTACATTAAGTCCTTTTATAAGCAGCTTATTTATTTTAAATAAATACTGTGGCTCTCAGTGGGAGGCCATTTAAGCAGTACCATTACGACCAATGTAGACTAGTGTCTGGAGTCAAACTGTGAGGTTGACACAGGGCTCCATGCCAGACTTCCTGGACTGAGTCCCCTCTCTGTCTCTTACCAAATGTGAGATGGTGGCAAGTTTGTCACCCTACCAGAGACTCCATTCCTTCATCTGTAAAATGTGAATAATAAAAACCCTCTACCTCAGAGAGTCATGGAAGGCAGAAGAGTGCACTTAAAGCATCTAGTGCAGTATTATGTATGATTATATGGTCCCATGAGGTTACTATTATTATGCCCATTATATGGATGAATAAATCAAGGCCTACAGAAGTTAATTAGTTTGTCTAAGAATATTTATATTGTAGGTGGTAGAGTCAGGATTCTAGCCTGGGCAGATGGGTATTTAACTAAACATCATCTTTCTCCCAGGCCCAAGAGGATACTCTATGTCTGATACTGTATGTTATCTATTACCTGAGCTAACTGGCCCTCCCCAGTATATCTTCCACCTTCCCACAGTTCAGCACCTAAAGAGTTTAACTGGTACTTGCAGAGGAGTTTTCGGATCCTGCCCCAGCACTAGACTCCAGTTCATTCTCATGGTCTGGGCTTTCCTCTGTTCTGATTGGTCAGTGCCTGCCCTCCATCCCTCCACCACTCCTCCCTCTGCCCTCTACCCCCATCCCATCACACATACTCTATTACCAAGCATTGGCCTCTTTTCTGGAAAACAAAAAGGGTAAGCTGGAATGCTCTGCCAATGTTTTTTGGTTTTCTTTTTGTTTTCCTAAATGTCAAGTTCTACAGGCTGTAGTAGGCATCCACCCTCTCAGGCCCATCCCACTTCCCATATGCCCACATAGATTGACTTTTTTCCCTAAGAGCTAATTTCCAACGCAACACAAAACTTTGAGATTTAAAGTTTCACAGACCAACTACTGGTAGAAATGGATTTAAGATGTATTGGAATTTGCTTATGTCATATGTCAATTGATTAAGAAAATTAAATGCTGTGCCCCGGAAAATTAGAACATGGAAAGGCAGGAATAACGAGTGCCTAGATTTCTCTGTATGTTACAGGTGCATTTATTAAAGGCTTCAGAACTTTCTGACCTTGAACTATCATGTACTATCCATAGACGGATGCAAAGCCATTTGTGGCCTGTAGTGTTTGCCTCAGTTTCTTTGAAAATGCCTTTCCTTCTTAATTGATAGCTAAGATACTGAATTTTTCCGAAGAGTAGAATTCCTATGTTCTGATACTTGCTTGATTTCTCAAAGTTCCCCAAAAGGCCTTATCACTAACTGATTCTAAAAGATTTTGTTCTATTGGAATTCCTCTTTGTTGAAGAACACTGGCAAGAAAGGTTACCAGTTGGCACTTCTGTATGGACACCTTCTGCCCAGGAACCCAGGTAGTTTTGGGCTTTCACAATGTTGCTTATTTGAGTTTGGGCTACTAGAAACATGGCTTTTTTGTAAAATTCTCTAGATTCCTAGTTATTCCCACTGCTGTCTCTTCTGCACTGAACATCTCTGGAGCAAAAACTGCAAACTGGTCTCATTCTTTGTGTGGTGGGTCTTCGTCTTCCCCTGTGACCTATGCGATTTATTTCTAACTGAGGCTCTCTTCTTAGCTTCATATTATGTTGTGTTTCTGGAATCCTGCTCTTCCCCCTTTGCTCTGTGTCCTGGGGCTGGTGCAGGGGCTTCCAGAGAGGGCCTCCTGAGCATCTGTTCTTCTTGATGAGCTAAAGATTCCCATCTTGACTGAGGTCTTCCCATTTTTAAACCTCCACTTTAATCTGGTGATGCTTGATAATAATAGCAAAATAATATGAATTGGTAAGGAAATGTTAATATATGCTTCAAATGCAAAAGCAGTTTCTTCTGCAATAGATAATGTAAGAAATGTACAATAATAGTATTTAATTTGCATCAGTAGGTGAGAGCCCTGAATCTTTCATTACGAGGTTAAATCTGATTTTTGTTTGTGACCAGCATGAATGCTGACCTCTGCCCTTTGAATGATCTTTCCGTCTCCCAGAAAGTTCATGAAAAGGTCACGGAGCTGCACCGACTTCCTCTGTGTGTGCATGGACGTGTCTTTGCTATTGATCTGGGAAAAGACCTTGCTTTGTCCATTCAGTGGTTTGGTTCACTTTATTTTTCATGGAAACCTGATTAGTGATTATAGAATTTTTCCACAGGAATTCACACCTGAATAAGTGTAGAAAGCTAACCTCTTTTCATGCTGTATTTTACCTTGGCCATAACTCCCAATTAAATGCATTACTTGAACTCTTAACAAGGCAAAATATGGGGCTTACTGGTTCCAGGTCCGAAGCAGGAGAGAGAGGGAAAAATGGCTTAATAGCTGGAAATAAAAACACTAGTGAATTCTTCTTACAGATTCCTTCATGTCAAATTCATATCATGAGCGACTCTCAGTTTTCCCTTTAGATCATCTTAGCATGATCGAGGAGTAAAAATAAAAATGATTTCTGGTATATTCTTGAAGTGATTCCTTCTTTTGATGCTGCCTGTCAACGTAAAAGGGGCAATGAATCTCTGGAAACCGGCTCTGCTGACACCACCAGCAGCATAGGCACCAGTTTTCAAATCAGACTGCAGTGACCAGTACAGTTGGAGGGTTTTAAATCTCCACCGGAAAAACTACTGCCATTTACAAACAACAGCATTGTACCAAAAATGGTGAAAAATGCGTCATATTTGGAATGATTGTGGAGGGGATATAACCGTACTTTTCAAGACTGTAAGCAATACATATATCCATATCTTGTGCTATTTATCTTGTAGATATACAGCACTGGAAGTCCTCGGCTGCTAGCTGTTAGGTTAGCATCAAGAAGGAAAGATCCTGAGGTTTGTCACCACTGTATATCACCCCAGTTGTGCCCTTTGATTACACTGGGGCACCAACAGTCATTAATAACAGGGAAAGCTTTTTGTCTGGCAAATGCATCACCGTACAGTCCTTTCTTAACACCTAAGCATCTTGGTGTGGTAGCAAACGTAAATTAAGATGAAGATTGTTTATTTTATAGCCACACTTGTGAATGGAGGCGGCCTTTCCAGAGACATTCAAAAAAATGTATTTTTCCCTGTTTTAAAACTTGAAACGTTTTCATATTTTGCAGTTCGCTCAAGGGAACCCAGTCATTAAGTCTCACTTGAACACACAATATGAGCACAATGTAATTACATTTTTAATTTCATCACTGTCACACTCATTTGGCTACCAGAGGGTTACAAAGCAAGCCATCATCCAAGATAACAATTGCGGTACAGACTTAAAGACCCAAGAGCGCCCATGGTTGAAGATTTCTTGAAGAGCATGATGTGAATGGAATTTGCAAATAGAATGCTTTCCAACATTAAAAAAAGAGAGAGAGAAAGAAAAAAAGAGAAAGAAAAACCCAAAGTGATCAGATTTGATACTTACTGAATATGTTGTTTTGCAAGGTTGGTGCCACCAGCCGGTTTTCCCTAAAGTTCTACTTTCCCTTCAAAAGTCACCCAAAGTTGACCAATTGCTGTGGAACGTGAGTTACATTAAACTAGCTCACAATAAATGGATTTATAAATTCCACCTCCCTAAGTGAAAATGTTACAACATTTAAAAGAGTGTATAACCACACTGTCAATTTTACCTCTAGTACATTTCTGTTGCCACTAGCATCCAGGAGGACCCAACATTTCTTGGGTAGACCCTGCCCATATTTCCGTAATTCAGAGATTTTCAAATTATGCGATTTTTCACAAGCAGTTAGTGGGTGTTGACATCAATTGAGCATTCTCCCATCGTCATTTAAAAAAAAGAAAAGAAAGGAATGACAACAGAATGGTGTAAAGCCTAGTGCAGCACACTGCCCAGAGTAAGGGTGACTTGCTGCCTGGCTCTTTTCTTTAGTTGTGTGCTCGTGGGCACAAGTGTGTGTGCTCCTATTCTCATTGGTTCCAGATAGAAAATGTATTTCTTCTATAAGACTTGATCAAAAAAGCTTTAAATCCTTTGCTCTAATCCATGGTTCCCAAAATGTAAGATGCTTCCAGGCAATTTGGGCTCATAACATGGATCATGTGATCAGAAAGTTTATTGCTTTTTCTGTTCTTTCTCCAGTTTATCTAATTGGATCAAGAAGAAAGTCTTATGTTGGTGTTAGTATATCCTTAACATCCGTCTGATACTTGCTCAACCAGTCTTTGTTCTTGTCATTTTCTTGTTCCAACTTAGCATTTATTGCACACTCACTGTAGGCAACTGCCAAGCCCTTAAAAATACAAAGATATGCAACACACAATGTCACTGTCAAGGACTGCAGAGATATACCAACTATAAAAGCAATTTGGTGGAAACAAGTGGGAGAGAACAGTAATTTGGGTGAGAGAAAGAGGACACTGGAGGGTTTGGGTGGATATTTCAGCACAAACAAAGGTTCAGAGGTGTAAAAATATGGTGCACATGAAAATCTCCTATCCCTTAGCCCCCATGCCTGGAACTGACCTCTGCCTCCTTTATTTCTGTTTTTCCCCACTTCATACTTGCAGCCTATTCATTTCCCTTGCCTCTACTTCGCCCACTACAACTTTTCTGAGGGGGCATTTTTAAAGACTACTTTGAAAGCATTAAAATTCAAAATTAGAATTGTCTTCAGACTCAATGTTTTTGGAAATTGTGTAGATTGAATTTCATAATACTGTTTTGTTAATATTGCTTCCATTATATTCACTTTTAAGGCAAATGACACTGACTTGCCACATATACTTGTGATTTAAACCTTATTTTAAAATAATTTTGAGGAAAAAAATGCAGCTAATTTAAAAAATATTAAGGAATTTAGAATATAGGAGATACTCTATGTTAAGGCAAAAAGTTGTGATTGGTGTATGCAAATAACTCAAGTTTTTACTGAAGTTGGGATAACACTATTAATCAATTTTTAAAACTACTACCAGAATAATCATTCTAAAATACAAATTAAATCCCATCATTTCCTCTACATAAAATCTCTCTACATGAGATCCCAGGATCTGACGCCTGCCTGCTTTTCCAAACTCGTTTCCTGCCACAACCCTGTAGACAACCAAGCCAAATAATTTGTTCCTTTCGCCTGTATGCTTTAGCTCCTTCTGCTCCTTCCTTGGGAATGCCAGCAACCCCCTTTTCCTGCCATCTATAAGGTCTTGCTCACCCCTTGACACTCAGCTCAAATAGGAAGATTCTAGGTCCCTTCCAAAGAGCTGGCACTCTATTCTCCATTATTCTTATTTATATCACTGAGATACCATTTATTACAATGACCTCCAAATCTTTTTATTATTATTATTTTTATTTACTCTAATGCACAAAGTGCTTTATTCATCTTTGTCTCTTAAGTATCTAAGATAGTTCTTGGTGCATACACACAGTAAGCACTCAGCAAAAAATGGAAAATGAATAAATTCCTTATAACGAAGATGTACTTGGCACAACACCAGGACCAGACATAATGGAGGAGTCATTTACAAATTTTAAGTTTGCTGCATCAACTCACACAAAGAAGGGGATTTGAGATGAGGTAACAATAGTGATAATAATATTAACAAACATTTAGTGAGTCCTTACCAAGTTGATGGCTTTCTACAATGCATTATCTCATTTACTCTTTATAACAATCCCTCAAGGTGGAAACTGAGGCTCAGGGAAGCGACGTAACTCATCCAAGGCCAACAGCTGTTCAACAGCAGAATTGAGATCCAGAGCGAGGGCTATCTGCCCCCAGAGCCTGCCCCTTGCCACCAAACCCGGGGCCAAGGTAGATCAGTTGCCTCTCTACTCTCCAGAGAGAGTGAGATTAGCATCAAATGTGTTTGGTGAGAACAGTCTGGCATCTTTGCCTCAGTCACAGCTCTGTCTCTCCAGCTTCCGTAGTGCTCTGCCTCCCTGGTTCCTGGTCCTGAACTTGTTCCCCAGACTTGATTCTGCCCCACTGGCCTGACTGCCAGCTTCCCTCCTAACGGCCTGGTCCCCTAAAACAGCATCAGGTCCCGGTCACACGCAGGAATCTGCAGCCCCACGGCTCAGTCGTGCAACTCAGCTGTTTGACTGCAGGCACATTGTTTCACCTCTTTGTCTCCTCAAGATTAAAAATGAGCCATTATCTTAAAAGTGCAAAGAATCATCCCTGGTACCCAGTAAATATTGTGAGTGTCGTTTAATTACAGTGAAGACCCTCTGGATTACGCCCTTCCTACTGTCCTGGGCAGGCTATCTCGCGGCCACGAATTCCTCGCTCCTTGTAGGTATCCCTAGAGGCCATCAGAACACTGACTGTCTCCTGATAGGGCCCCGTTTCTTTCATTTTCAGACAGTTCCTGCTTTGGGGCCGGCACTGTGCTAGGTGCAGCAGGACAAGAACAGTTGAAAATTGTAGTATTTGCCCTCAAGGAGCTTAAGAGAGGTCAACTAGAGAAACAAAACCAACAGACCAACCTGTCTCTGTCAGGAGCCATGTTGGGAGTCCCCAGTAGGGACGGCAGAACAAGTTTGGGCATGTGGGATGGGGTAGGCTCTGAGGGGAACATGGGATGGCTACAGACAAGACCCTTTCTAGGAGAAGTCAGTCATTTAATCTGCCCCATGTTAGAGGTACAGCAAACTCAGACATGTCCTGGGCAGTGTCACTATTTAAAGGGTGGGAGCTAAAGGGGTAGGGATGGGTCAGGGGTTGGCAGTGGGGACTACTGAAGGAGCAGTTCTTGGGGTCAGGGGAGATGCTTAGTGTCGATCCTAGAGGCCCAAGGAAGTCAGAAAAAGGCCAATCATTACCCAGCATCCTTCCTATTTATTGGTTAATATAATGTTTAATTTTATTTGTCAATCTGACTGGGCCACAGGATGCCCAGTTATCCAGTTAAACGTTATTTCTGGGTGTGTATTGTGAGGGTGTTTAGAAAAGAGATTAGTATTTGAATCTTTAAACCGAGTAAAGCAGATTGACCTCCCAAATGTGACGAGGCCTTATCCAATCCATGGAAGGACTGAATAGAACAAAACGAAGGTAAAAGGGAAATTCCCCTCTCTTCCTGTTTGAGTTGGGACATCGGTCTTCTGCTTTCAGTCTGGGACTTAAACACTACTGATAGGTTTCCCATTCTCAGGCTTTTAGATTTGGACTAGAACTTGGGCTGTAGGTTTTCCTGGGTTCTCAGGTCCTTGGACTTGGACTGGAACTCCAACCCTGACTTTGTGGATCTCTAGCTTGCAGAAGGCAGATCATAGGACTTCCCAGCCTCAATAATCATGAGTCAGTTCCTTCTAATGAATACATAGATATGTAAAATACATAATATTTTTTAAAGTGAGAACTATTTTGGTTTAGCTAGAAGCACAACTACTACTACTTTTTTTTTAAATCTTCTAATAGAATATTAGTAAAAGCTACTTTGACAATGAATTATGAATCATTCCAATAACTGTGTATTGCATACTTACTGTGGAGAAGGAAGGCAAAGTGCCCAGAAAGCATGGGATATAAATGAGTATGACATAGTCCTTTGCCTGGAGGATCTCACAATCTGATGGGAATAATGCTTAAACACACAAATAGGTGAGTCAGGTTGATGTAATGGTTGAGAGGGTGAGCTCTAGACAGTGCTGTACTGGTAAATGTCCAATTGCTGGTCTGGAGTAAGATGAGGGCTGTCTTGGTTTGTAGCTCATGTCTATTCCCATGGCATAGATTCTCTCGCTACAACCTATGCTAAGCCACAGACATGGCATTGCTGAATGCAAGGTTGGAAGAAGATATTAGCAATGTGCTCTCTCTAGCTGGTATGAGACAGCACATGCACACCACCGGCTCTAGAGGTTGAGTCAACTCTGGCACGTGCTGGCTGTGTATTGGTTTGTAACTCCTTTTGGGTCCAGTATCTTCATCTGGAAAGTGGGATTACAACAGTACTTTTTTCATAGATTCATCTGAGGGCTATAGGATAAGCTATATAAAACATTTAGAACAGTGTCTGGTGCATGATCTCAATAAACACAAACTATAATTACTATAATCAAATACAAAGAGGATGGAGAGATGGCTTCCTACTAAATAAGTAGGATTTAAGAAGGAGGTAATTTTTTTAATAGTAGGGTTGATGAGGTTGTGGAAGGGGAATCTCAAGTTGGGGAATACATGGCAAAGCTAGACAGGTAAGAAAGTATCAGACATAGTCTGAAAATTCAATTCAGTTTGGCTGGAATATAGTGGTTAAATATAGAAGCAGAGAGGTTACACCCTAGGAATTGGGCTGGGCCATGTATTGGGGTCCTAAGTGCCAGAAGATATGGGATCAGGGAGCCACAGACTATCTAGATGTAGAGGAGAGACATGACATGAGGCCTGGCATTCCTAACAAAATTCCCTAAACTAAGGTGTCAGGAACGTCCAAGTGAAGTGTGGTGACTGCTTGAAATCTGTGTTGGGAATACATGCTTGTTCTATCATGAAAAGTAAGAACTGACTAGAGCTAGCTGAATCTGGCTCACAACTAAAGAGCATCTAGGTGGACTCTCGGATTCCATTTCTTGTTCAGTACTCCATCTGGAAACACAACTGAGCCAAGGAAAATTTTCAAATGGGTATGTCTTCTGTGATCTTGAACGCACATCAATGCAATTTCATATCTGGCAGATATTACAGAGATATATGATCTCACTGAGTGGGGTCTGCAGTTCACAGAATCACTAATACAAAATAAATTGCTACCCTTTAGAAATGACTTGCAAATAGAACTTCCTCAAATATTATAGGGTAGGGGAAGAATAGTACTTTCTACAGAGGTGATTTGGGAAAAATTGCTCAGTGGATATTATTTTCCAGAATACCACCTTTTTAGAAAGCATTTTATTTCAAAATGGTTCATTTACTTTGGATCTAATTTTTATCATTTCCAGTTTTGTTTTCAAAACAATGTTCAAAGAGCTAAATTTTATTTAACAGTTTACAAATTGCCCTAAATCACACTCTATTTAAAATAGCCTTAAACACTTACTTACTTAAACACTCACATTACATGATCTCATTTCATGCACATAGTCACCCTGTGTGATAGAAGTCATAGGGTTTTAGAGTTGGAAGGGAAATGCGAGATCAAGTTTGAGACTCTCCTACTTCGTTAATTCACTCAACAATATTTGTTGTATGTGTGCTTGACAGAAACTATGCCAGGATGATCCATGATGAATAAGATAGAGGAGGTCCTTGTTCACAAGAAATTTACATTCTCAGTTGGAAGCAAACAATAAACAAATAAATTGTCAAGTTAAGGGCCATGATATGTACTCTAAAGGGAAAATAGGGTTCTGTAATAAATGAGTTGATAGAGAGGGTTTGGGTAGAAAATTGTAGTTTAGATGTCATTGTTAGGAGGTAACATCTGAAGTGAGACTGGAACAGTAAGAAGGAGCTAGTCACTGAAGACCTTGGGGCAGAACATCCCAGAGAGAACAGCAAATGCAAAGGGCAAGAGTGAACAAAGGAGGCCAGTGTGGCAGAGTGGAATGAGCAAAGGGGAGAGAAGTACCAGATGAAGTAGGAAGCACAGACAAGGAGAGATCCTCAGGACTTTGGATTTCAACCCAGGGCTGTGAAAGAATTTGAACAGTGGAGATAAATGTATCTGTTGGGTGGAGAATGGACTTGTAGCAGTGGCAAGAGGGTAGGCAGTGAGACCAGTTGGAAAACAGAGGCCTGGGTGGGGGAAAGAGTATGGTTGGTAACAAGATCAGTTCTGAAACCAGGTTTTCTCAAGGTCTAGTGTGCTTGCCATTTTGCAAAGAAGAAAATATCCAAGGGTCTTTAATTCCTGTTTATACAGGACCATCTGCAAAGTCTATCATCTTTCCAGTCTTCAGAAAAAACATTAAGGAAAGCTTCTCTCTCTCTCTCTCTCTCTCTCTCTGTGTGTTAGAAAAATGGAGAGCAGTGTCAAAGTCTTTGCATCGTCTATAACTCATGCCAAACACATAGGGCAGAGTCACCAGGTATGAGACTGCAGCCTGACAGTTGTACATACAACCTGTTGTCTACCTTGTCTCCAGTCCTTTCCTTTCTCCCTGCTCTCAAACCCTTGTTTTGTTCGTGATGGCATGTCCGGGCAACACCTGTTTTCTACTCTTAACTTTGCAGTTAAGAGTAACCTAGTTTTGACCAAGTAAAATCTTGCTAAGGATTTCTGGGCAAGTTTTTCCTTTTCTGAAAAAGGTCCCATTTTTTCTTACATCTTGCCATCTTCTCCTTCCTTTGTGAATCCAGGAGGATGAAAGCCACATGTTTAAGATGGCAGAGCAAGGAGCTGGAAGGCGGCTGGCCTTTGATGATTTAAAGTGACCACACCAACTGTGCACACATTACTTGTGAACTTTAAGACAAATGAGAAAATATTGTTTAAACCACTGAATTTCGATTTTTTTTAAAATGTAGCTTGAACACATCCTAACAAATTCACTGGCTTGGAGGGAGACAGAGATAAATTAATACACGGTGGCTACAATCCAACGTAAATAACTCATGAAAATATGAGATGGGATGTTAACTAAGTGCTAGGGTCAGGCAAAGTAAGAGTTGATTTTCCTAAACAAAGGAAGTATTCTTCTTTCTTTTCTTTTTTTTTTTTTTTAACATTTAATGTATTATTTGCCTCAGGGGTACAGGTCTATGAATAATCAGTCTTACACAATTCACAGCACTCACCATAGCACATACCCTCCCCAATGTCCATAAGCCAGCCACCCCATTCCTCCCACCACCCTCCAGCAACCCTCAGTTTGTTTCATGAGATTGAGTCTCTTATGGTTTGTTTCCCTCCCAATCCCATCTTATTTCATTTTTTCCTTCCCTACCCCCCAAACCCTCCACTTTGCCTCTCAAATTCTTCATTATCAGGGAGATCATATGACAATTATCTTTCATTGATTGACTTATTTCACTTAGCATAATACCCTCTAGTCCCATCCATGTCGTTGCAAATGGCAAGATTTCGGTTTTTTGATGGCTGCATAGTATTCCACTGTATATATCTACCACATCTTTTTTTTTGCCACTTTTATTTTTATTCTTATTTTTTATTAACATATAATGCATTATTTGTCCCAAGGGTACAGGTCTGTGAATCTTCACGCTTACATATTTCACAGCACTCACTATAGCACATACCCTCCCCAATGTCCATAACCCAGCCACCCCATCCCTACCCCTCCATCCCAGCAACCCTCAGTTTGTTTTGTGAGATTAAGAGTCTCTTATGGCTTGTCTCCCTCCTGATCCCATCTTGTTTCATTTTTTTTTTTCCTTCCCTACCCCCCCACAACTCGCGTATACCACATCTTCTTTATTCATTCATCTGTTGATAGACATCTAGGTTCTTTCCATAGTTTGGCCATTGTGGACATTGCTGCTATTAACATTCAGGTGCACGTGCCCCTTCAGATCACTACATTTGTATCTTTAGGATAAATACTCAGTAGTGCAATTGCTGGGTTGTAGGGTAGCTCTATTTTCAACTTTTTGAGGAACCTCCATACTGTTCTCCAGAGTGGCTATGCCAGCTTGCATTCCCACCAACAATGTAGGAGGGTTCCTCTTTCTCCATATCCTTGCCAACATCTGTCGTTTCCTAACTGGTTAATTTTAGCCATTCTGACTGGTGTGAGATGGTATCTCATTGTGGTTTTGATTTGCATTTCCGTGATGCTGAGTGATTTTGAGCACCTTTTCATGTGTCTGTTGGCCATTTGGATGTCTTTGCAGAAATGTCTGTTCATGTCTTCTGCCCATTTCTTAACTGGATTATTTGTTCTTTGGTTGTTGAATTTTATAAGTTCTTTATAGATTTTAGATACTAGCCCTTTGTCTGATATGTCATTTGTGAATATCTTCTCCCATCCTGTCAGTTGTCTTTTGATTTTGTTAATTGTTTGCTTTGCTGTCTAAAAGCTTTTCATCTTGATGAAGTCCCAATAGTTCATTTTTGCCTTTGCTTCCTTTGCTTTTGGCAATGTTTCTAGGAAAAAGTTGCTGCGGCTGAGGTCAAAGAGGTTGCTGTCTGTGTTCTCCTAAAGGATTTTGATGGATTCCTGTCTCACATTGAGGTCTTTCATCCATTTTGAGTCTACTTTTTCTGTGTGATGTAAGGAAATGGTCCAGTTTTATTCTTCTGCATGTGGCTGTCCAATTTTCCGAACACCATCTGTTGAAGAGACTGTCTTTTTTCTACTGAGCATTCTTTTCTGCTTTATCGAGGATTAGTTGACCATAGAGCTGAGGGTCCATTTCTGGGCTCTCTATTCTGTTCCATTGACCTATGTGTCTGTTTTTGTGCCAGTACTATACTGCCTTGATGATTACAGTTTTGTAATAGAGTTTGAAGTCTGGAATTGTGATGCCGCCAACTTTGGTTTTCTTTTTCAACATTCCTCTGGCTATTCGGGGTCTTTTCTGGTTCCATATAAATTTTAGGATTATTTGTTCCATTTCTTTGAGAAAAAAAAAGATGGTATTTTGATAGGGATTGCATTAAGTGTGTAGATTGCTTCAGGTAGCATAGACTTTTACACAATATTTGTTCTTCCAATGCATGCGCATGGAATGTTTTTCCATTTCTTTGTGCCTTCTTCAATTTCTTTCATGAGTATAGTTTTCTGAGTACAGATTCTTTACCTCTTTGGTTAGGTTTATTCCTAAGTATCTTATGGTTTTGGGTGCAATTGTAAATGGGATGGACTCCTTAATTTCTCTTTCTTCTGTCTTGCTGTTGGTGTAGAGAAATGCAACTGATTTCTGTGCATTGATTTTATATCCGGACACTTGACTGAATTCCTGTATGAGTTCTAGGAGTTTTGGAGTGGAGTCTTTTGGGTTTTCCACATAAAGTACCATATCATCTGCAAAGAGTGAGAATTTGACTTCTTCTTTGCCAATTTGGATGCCTTTAATTTCTTTTTGTTGTCTGATTGCTGAGACTAGGAGGAAATATTTTTCTAAATAAAGAAGTAGAGTACTTTCTTCAAGAGTAATTAAGCCATCAACTTTTACAATAAAATTCCCTACCCATGTAGCCCTGAAAATCAAGGAGATAAAGGACCATGGGCATCAGAATCACACCAAGAGAGGGAGCTCTAGAGGGTGTACAATTAAACTGCAGTCAGTCACCCACAGAGTAACTTAAAGAGGTGTCGAGAGGTCTAGGCAATTTGAGCTTCCTTTGCAGGTCGTGAATTTCTCTAAGGTTGCATCTGGAGTCAGCTCAAGGGACTCTTGGTCCCTTTTTTTGGATTAGGTTCATAGTACAACTTCCTTCCAGGTTTCTCAAAACCAAAATGGGGATGGGTCTCTGAAGTTCACCCCATTCTCAATCATGGCATCTCCATGGCATCTAAAGCAGATATAAATAAGAGCTTCTGTCATTTCTTTTCATGTCTACCTGAGAATACTGTCTGGCCCCATTTGAGGATTTTAACAGCTTATTAAAGGGCATAATTTGGATGAGGAGCAAAGAATATATTCACGTCCTCATTTTCCCTCACTGAAGTTATTCTTAGAATCTGCATTTTCTCTCTTACACATAGACACACATGGACATTGGACTATAAACTTGAGGGCAAAGTCTATTTGTAATGATAACTATGAGATTTTAAGGCCCAGTATAGCATAAATATTGTGTGTTATTCTGTAAATACTCATTGTATTTCTGATTCATGGGCATAGATGGTGTTCTCTCACTTTCCATAAAAAAGTCTGAATAACAGGTTATTGAGAGAATTTATAGGGACAAGAGGAACCCCAAGCTCTCCATCCTCTTAATAGTGCCCCAAATACAAGACCACTGAATACCATCCATAAGATCCAGTCTAACTCTGGACTATTATAAGAAACCCAAGTGAGCATTATCCATAATAACAAGCCCTGACATGGAAGAGCATTTTACTTCCTAGGCTTCTATTCTTTTGCTGCCTGCCCATCAATCCATCTAGGAAGCCCACATTTATCGTGTTCTGGTATTCTGAAATGCTGTTTGCTTGCAGGGTATCTGGGAAAATACAACAGTAGGACAATTACAAAGAAAGCCTGGCTATGAGAGAGCAGTCTCATAGAGACACAGCCTGGCAGGCCAGACTGTTGTTCTGAGAACCAGGCATGGAGGAGGCTTGCTTTCCGTGGGGTCACGAGGTTGATGACAGAGTGCCTTCACAGGTTCCAGTGGTTATAATACCCCCTCTCAGGCCACTTCAGTTTGGGTGTTAAAATATTCTTTGTCAGAGATGTGAAAACTGGTCATGGCTCATGATTGGGGAATCTAGTCCTGGCTTCTTGTCCAAAAGGTGTCCTGAGGAATGCTGGTTTCGTGGACCCTGCAGGTTCCATGTGGGAGGGACGGAAGAAGAGATCAGCGAGTTTGTTACCAGGTAGCAGGGATATACTTTTCACAAACACACGGTGTCTTGAAAGTTTGGTTTCCCATCACCATTTATATTCCTGAGGAATAGACGTGTCTCTCACTTTGCAGCAGTGTTTCGTGACATTTGGATTTACAGTGTTCAAGTTGAAGTCTCTAGCCCCTTGCAGTCTGTCAAAAACAGCTTCTTTGTCCATTTATTTTTGTCTTCCACACCCAGTCTGAATATCTTTTGTAAATTTATACTTGACAACCCCCGTATTTCAGTAGCTGGCTTTGGTTTCACAATCTACCTTGCTTGCTCAGTTACATTAGCTGAAACAACAAATTTAATCCATGATGTCAATAGTAAATTATAGCAGCGAAGTAATATATGTCTGACATCATAAAGGTCAAGGCCATGGTAAAAACACTGCAAATTCTGGAGCCATTGTGTGGAGCAAGCGGTGGGCTCTAAACACTAACATGAGAATCAGATTAGCACTAAAAGCTGCATTTGGCTAATCTTATTTTTTTAATATCTTTTTTTTTAAATGGAAAATTTCTAAAAGCAGAAAGCTCTCCTATTCTACACTGGCTTGTGGATTTTGCTCCCATGGACATTGGCTATGTAATTATATTTTATATTTGGTAGTGGATAAATAATTAAAACTAGAATTACTTTTCTGAAAAGATTCATTTAGAGCACACGTTTTCTATTACCATAGCAGTCGGATGGGGGAAGGGACATCGCCTCCTACCTACCTAAACTACCTTGCCATTAAAGTATCTAAATTACCTCGGTGAATTCTGAGCACAGAAGTGGTTGATGAATTGCTTTTGCATAAATGCACTTTCCCTTTGCTAGAATCTAATTTTATGAAACACACTCGTGTGTGTGTGTGTGCGCCTGCACACACATACACACACACTCACCAAGAGACACACATATACCAAAGCAACCACTGAACCCTCTCAAGAAGAAAAATTGAAGGCTGGAATTTTCTCTATATAATGAAGTTTTTTTAAACGTTGCCAGTAATAGAAGCATCTCTGAGGAAAGCCCAAATGGCTTCATCTCCTGTAGGGAAGAGTGGTTCATGAATCATTGTTTCCATGCAAAAGTGTTTCATTCCTTAAACGGGTGCTATCAATTGTAATGGCTGATTTTTTTTTTAAGTATCGAAATTTGATTTTGGCTTAAACTCATTTATTACAAGTAGGGGGAAAAAAAGTCTTCTGCAGAGTAAACTGAAAAACCATTCTGTGGCTAAGAGTCTGAAAATCCCATCCTTTTTGTGGTCATAATGTGTTTAGATGGTTTGATCTGTCATGGGCAGCCCTAGAGGCCAAGGAGGCCTCTTAAACAGCTGACAGCTCTCACTTGGCTCAGATGCATTTTCATTTGCTAATTAGAAGCATTTATTTTAGTTTCCACGTGTTCTTGCTGTGTGTTTTTTTTGTTCTTTTTTGTTTTTGTTTTACTGTGTGTTAGACATAAGAAAGATGGTAGTATCTGAGCTCCAAAATACAATAATATGGCGTTGGCTATTATCTCCTGACAAAGTCATTTACAGTTTGTGTCACTGAGAAGGGAGAAAATGTTGTCAGCCCTCCTTGTGCCCAGTGAGAATCAGCACTTTGCAAGACTCTTCCTTGTGGGGTCTGGAGCAATGGCTCTGAATAATCTGAAGAATGCAAACAAGCTGAAAAGAAAGTGGCCTCCAGGGAGGTCTGAAGATGTCCATTCTCTCCCCGAGTCGGGCCTCTCTGGTTTGCCTACCTCCATTACTACACGGGGTGATGAGTTGACAGTGAACTAGAGCGGGGAAAGAGTGTGCCGGCCAAGGTGGCCAAATCCTCCATTCCTAGTCCAGTTTCTTTGCCTCAGTCATAATCACCACAAGCAAACTGAAGACACCTAGCCCTCAAATTGACCTTGGGCCGTAGGAACACCTGGCTCAAGATCATATAGCACTTTGAAGAAAGAAAAGGTCTCCTGAAAACTAAGGTTATTACAGTGAATAACTGTACATTTTATATTTCCAAGATTTCTTTAATTTGGCAATTGATACCCATAAATATATCCTAGAGAATATGAACGAGATGCAATTCCTGCCTTTGAGAACCTTAAAATTGAAAATCCTAACAAAATACATAGCCCTCTAAGTAAGTCATCTCTCAGCCTTTAATCCCTCTTTATGTCACACTGCTGTGAGGCAGATGGGAACATGGGGAACAGGTTCACATCATTCACCGCAGACTTGGTCAGTCTCTCAGGTTGCACACTGATAAACCAGCAGCATTGTCAGCATTCACTTATAATGACTTACATATCAATGCAAGATTGTTGCATTGTTAGGCATCCTGCCTTATATCATCAGCATGTGATTGTGATATTTTCTCTTCATAATCCAATAGAAAGATGATTTACTTGCTCTAATTTTTGTTGCAAAATAAAACATTATCTAACAAATTAAGTTTTGATCAAGACCACATAAGCTTCATGGACTTCTCGTTCACCCTGATAGTGACTAATACTTGGAAAAAGCCTCCCTCCTAGTTTGGCCTTATGGACATGGGTTCTTGACCTCTGGGCCATATAGCTGCGTCTTTGGTTTTGTGGAGTGCTGTGGATTGTTCCGTGTCCCAGGCACTGTGCCTGGCACCTCATTTGCTGGATCGCACACTTCATACAGTCCTTGCACCAGTCCTTTGAGTTAAGTGTTGTTATCTTCTCATTTTACAAAAGAAGAAGTGGACTTAGCAGGGCTAGATTGACTTTCAAGGCTACATACATAATAGGTTGGCTGCTAGCCTCTGGAGTCATTTCTATTGGGTCAGGTGCCCACCCCTGCTCCAAAAATCTTGTCCTGAATCCAAACCCGACTGCCTCCAAATGTCACATCCCTAACTGCTACCTGGTCCTGCCTTATTGCGTGTTCACATTACAAAGGTCCTTTGTATGCGTTATTCTCCCTGTTGCTCCTCTCAGTCCTAGAATGACCACTGTGCTTGCTTTGAAATTTGGAAAGCCATAGTTTGTAGTTTCCTGGACTCACCTCATCACCCCAAGCAAGCCTGTTAGTTGCTGCTCTCGGCAGGGGGATCTAGGAACATGATGAATGACAGCAGTCTGCTCCAGGAATAAACAAACTCTTCATTATTCCATTAGCTAATTTCCATTTCCTGCTAAGCCTAACAATTTGTTGGCACTATTTAAGTTAATGTATGGCTGTATTACTTTACGTATTTACTTTATATTCTTCACACGATGACATATTTTAGGTGTTCATGTCCTCTCTCTGCCTTTTGGAAGACCAAATTGGATGCATTTGAGACAGTAACTCTCCCAGCACAGGTAGGACCACTGCGAAATCCTCTTTTTTGGAGCACACTTTTCCTAAAAGCCTGAAAAGAGATCATCTCACAGCCACTGTGAATCAAATGGTTTTGGAATGTAATGCCACTCTAGGGGGACACATTTAGGCTTGCTTCTCAAGCATCCTATGCTGGAGGTAAATGTTGTGTGGTGTATTGGAAGCAGCATTAAACGAGACTCAGGAGCCCTGGTTTCCAGCCCTTTACTGTGTAAGGGTTTTGTGAAAATCCAAAAGGCATGTGGGCAATATCTGCTAAGCTGTTCAGACTATAAAGAAGAAACTCTCACTCTTTAGCAGAAAAGGCATTTATCTCAGGGTCACATGTAGACTGATTGGGAAAGAAAGCACAGTCCCAAAGGACAGAGGGCACTGTGAGATCCTTTCTGGCCATTTCTTTCTTGTTCTTCTCTCACATACAAGTAACATAGTCTTGACTTCATGGTATCTGTTCCCTGTGACCTTGCTCTTCTCTTGGTAGTCCCATGGCTCTCTCCATGCTGACTGGCTTCTTCCTTCCCTATCCTCTAGGGTTTAGAAAAATGGAGGCCAAGAAGCCAAATACAGCCTGGAGAGGTGCTTTATTTGGCTAGCTCAACATTTAGAGCAAATTTTGAATGTAAATAAATTTTTTTTGGCAAAACACCTGTTATTGTCATATGGTTGCAAATTCACTGATTTACTTCATTCAGAGGGAAGTATTTGAGTTTGCAACTACTATACTCCCTTCTGCTTACTCATAATTTTTTTCTATCTCTTAACTTTCATTTGGTTTTCTTTGACTCTTTGTGCTCTTGATCTCCATTGAAATAATGTGTTATGCGATTTTTTTTTTCTGGCATTTACTGCTAACCCTCATTTGATCTGTTTCTCTCCATCTGCTGTCTTGAGAAAGAACCTTCTTATACCATTCTACATTAAAAGGTCACTCCAAGCTACAAAGTACTTTGTAATGTCTACAATGGTATACAAATGCAAGGTGTTCATTATTATTATTATTATTATTGTTATTATGTGGCAGCATATATGAGGGTCATATAGATACATCAAACTATCACAAAAAAATTCTCTCCTGGCACATGTGATGATTTATTGCTTTGGAGGTTATCCAAAGACCTTAGCTAAGAAACACAGCTGTTAAGCTATGGACCAATTTTCTTACAAAAGTGAGCATACACATGAGTCTTCTCTAAGCATCTATGGGGGAATAATTTCAGATCCAGACAAATGGCTCAGAGTCTTTGTTGAGTAGTGTAGTGTATAGGCACAGTCAAGGCACCCTGGAGAGACCTGGGGAGGAACAGGTCATTTAGGGGTATCTTAAAAACATTTTCTCATTTTTGGGTACTACAAAGCCATCAGTGTTGAAAAATGTCATGTAGTCTTCACTTACAGTTACAAATTTGGCCCATTCCTTATCTTTTTACACCCACCACCTCTAATACCATGACAATTTACTTACTTCACCTGCTCCAACCTCTCCTGCTCACACAGGCTCCAGTTAAAAATAAATCACAGTAATACGGAGGACATGGGGAGATGGAGAGGAGAAGGGAGTTGAGGGAAATTGGAGGGGGAGATGAACCATGAGAGACTGTGGACTCTGAAAAACAATCTGAGGGTTTTGAAGGGGTGGGGGGTGGGATGTTGGGGGATCCTGGTGGTGGGTATTATGGAGGGCACATATTGCATGGAGCAGGGTGTGGTACATAAACAATGAATTCTGTTACACTGAAAAGAAATTAAATAAAAATAAATAAAAATAAATAAATCACAGAAGACAAAATAAGGGGAAGCAAGAAGCTCTGCTGTTTCCCACAAGCTTTGGGCAGTAAGACTGGATGTCTCTCACTCAATGTCTCCTTTTATAAAGAGATAAAAACAGCCATTAACAGAGAAGCCAGAATAAAAAATTGAAAGATTTTGTAAATATTTAGACTTATTTAATAAAGCAGCATATATTTACAAAGAATATAGTCTTGGAGATCTCATAACTAGAACTAATTAAGGTTGGTAATTAACTTTGGAAAAAACCCAAAAGCAAAGAAAACAATTAGACAAATGATCTGTTAGTCTAGAAGATGCAAGACTTGGAAAGTGCCTATGACTCAGTTGAATGTCTCTTTCTATTAGAAACACTAATGGGCTAGATCCTGATGTGTGTACTGTCTGCTTTGGCCCACTCTACAGAGATGTCATGAGGATAAAAGAGATCATAGATGTAAAGACACATCAAGCATTTAGAAATGGAAATGCCATATATGCCTAAGGTATCATTAGCATTATTCCCACTGATTGTTCTAGCAAGCCTTTTTCATAAAGGATACTGCAGCATAGAATCCATTTGTACAAAGCCCAAAAAGTAAAAAAACAAAAAACAAAAACAAGGCAAACAAAGCAAATATCAAACACCTTGAGTCAATCCAGGAGTGCCTAGCCAAGCATCCTTTGATGGGTGTGGGAGCACTGGCCTGTTGAAGGCTGCTCAGGACTGGGCACAGAGCTGAAGAGCAGCATTGCAAGAAGACCAAATCACTGCACTCACAAAGTTATGTGTGTGTGTTTCCAGGGTGTGTGTGCACGTGTGTGTGTGTGTGTGCGTGTGTGCACGCATGCATCAAAGTGTCAGTCAAACACTTCTGTTATCCACAAAATGATGCAAAGAGCCCAAACATGAGAAGGATTGAGCCTCTGTGGATGCTGAGACTTGTAGGTGGTACTGCCAACTGATCTAGGTCTCCAGATAGTAATGCTCCTATGACAGCACCTCCCTCCCTCCTTCCTTTTCTCCCTCCCTCCCTCCCACTCTCTTTTTCCTCTCCTTTCCTCTCCCCTCTTTTCCTCTCTCCTTCTTCCTTTCTACCATATCACGTTCTTGTCTTCAGCTGAATTTGTCATCTATTAAGATCCAAATTTTACATGATCTACTGCCAGGCCAATTGCTTGTCTGGAGCTATAGACTGAGGGTTAGGGCCTCCCTAAAACTACTATGCTGAAACCCATTCCCCAGTGTGATGGTGTTTGGAGGTAGGGTCTTTGGGATGTGATTAGGCCACAAGGGTGGCATCCTCATGAATGGGATTTGGGCCCTTATTGAAAAAGACTTCAGAGAGCTCCCTCATCCCTTCCACCACATGAGGATACAGTGAGAAGACAGTTCTCTATGAACCAGGAAGGTGGTTCTCACCAGACTCTGAATCTGCCAGTGCCTTGATCTTGGGCTGCCAGGCGTCCAAGACTGTGAGAGATAAATGTTTGCTGTTTAAGTCACCTAGTCTACAGTATTTTTGTTTTAGCATTTCAAAACAAGACACCTGGGTTTCTCCAAAAGTAGTCTGAGACAAGAACTTGTGTGCAGAGAGTTATTTTTGGAGATGATTCCAGGAATCAGGGGTGAAAACCTGGGAGCATGAAGTAGAGAGAAAGGAAAAGCCAATCAAAGGTGACTTATGGAATGGTTTCTGCAGCGGGCAGCTGGGATTGCATCTTATCAGGACCATCTGAGGCTACAGAATATTCATCAGAATTGTTCACAATGAAACCATTGACAACAAGCAAATATACCCATCAACTCTCATTTCCAGTTTGTTTAGGAGTTCCTCCAGCTTCTACTGCATGTAACCTGAGCAGTCTCTCCCAGTGTGATTCCTGGGCATCTCAGGGCAGAAAGGTGAGCTAAGTTAGGTGCTGCTAGCTGAAGTGTCCCAGAGTGCCTCTACGGACATGTGCTGATCCAGTAGCTGGTATCAGAGGTGAGGCCAACAGGATATAAGGTGGTCCCAAGGGATTCCAATGTTTCAGGCCTTCCTCAACCAGCTTTTGTATAATTGACTCATGTTAATCTAATAGAGGAGTTGACATTTATTCCTGTTAAATTTCATGGTATTGATTTTTTTCCCAGCAATTTCACCTAGAGAATATTTTAAATATTCTGCTTCTCTCACTTACAGTTGTGCCAATCACAGCCAGCTTGGGAGGTTTGGATGTGGAATCAGCTGGCCTGACTCAAATCCAGCTCCACAACTAAGTAGCACTAAGTAGTAACTTCCTTGGAGAAGTTACTATAAGAAGTTACTATAAGAAGTTACCTCCATCACAGAATTATTGTTCTAAAGATTAAATCAAATAGGAGTGCCAGAAGAGCATGACTCTTGATTGTGGGGATGGGAGTTTGAGCCCATGTTAGGTGTAGAGATGACTAAAATAAATAAATAAATAAATAAATAAATAAATAAAACTTTAAAAAAAGGAAAAAAAAAAAAACAGATTAGGGGTGCCTGGATGGCTCACTCAATTGAATGTCCAACTCTTGGTTTTGGCTCAGGTCATGATCTTGGGTTTCTGGGATGGAGCTTCACAGTGAGGGTCCATGCTCAGTTCAGAGTCTGCTTGGGATTTTCCATCTTCTTCTCCTTCTGCCCCCCTCCCTGTTTGTGCACTCTCTAAATAAATAAATAAATAAATTCTTTAAAAATAAAGATTAAAAAAAATATTCATTATAAAACAATTATATTGATACATGGATCATACAAAGTAAGTGCTTATTATTTTAAAAAATATATATACATATATATGTACATAAACCATACCTTCCTCTAAGTCATTGATAAAAGTAGTGAATAAAAAAGATCCAAATGGGGGCGCCTGGGTGGCTCAGTGGGTTAAAGCCTCTGCCTTCAGCTGAGGTCATGATCCCAGCATCCTGGGATCGAGCCCCGCATCCGACTCTCTGCTCTGCGGGGAGCCTGCTTTCTCCTCTCTCTCTGCCTGCCTCTCTGCCTACTTGTGATCTCTTGTCAAATAAATAAATAATATATTAAAAAAAAAAAAAGATCCAAATGAAGAACCCACAGCAATTTTCTGAACCTTCTCTTTAGGTTAGTATCAATCTATGGGTTCATAAAATCTCAGGTTTTGTTTCAAGTTTTTATTTAAATTCCAGTTAGTGAACACATGGTGGAAGATTCATTTCAGGAGTAGAATTTAGTGATTCATCACTTATATACAATACCCAATGCTCATCACAAGTGCTCGTTCACCATGATCAAGTAGGATTTATTCCTGGGCTGCAAAAGTGATTCAATATTTGCAAGTAAATCAGTGTGATACACCACACTGATAAAAGAAAGAATAAGAACAATAAAATCCTCTCAATAAATGCAGAAAAGGCATTTGACAAAGTACAGCATCCATACTTGATTAAAAACCTCCACAAAGTATATTTTCTCCATTCAATAGGTTGAAAATATCATGCCACTTTCTTCTTGCCTGTCAAGTTTCTGTGGAGAGATCTGTTTCTAAAATTATTTGTCTTCCCATATAAATTAGGGACCTCTTTTGTCTTGCTGCCTGTAGGATTTTTTTTTCTTTATCTCTGTATTTTGCAAATTTAAATACAATGTCTTGGTGTTGGCCTGCTTTTGTTGATTTTGATGGGAGTTCTCTGTGCCTCCTGGTTTTGGATGTCTGTTTCCTTTTCTAGATTAGGAAAGTTTTCAGCTATAATTTCCTCAAGTAAACCTTCTGCCCCTTTCCTCTCTCTTCTGTTGGGACTCCTACCATACAAATGCTATTATGCTTTATGGAGTCACTGAGCTCCCTAAGTCTACATTCATAATCTAATATTTTACTTTTCCTCTTCTTTTCAACTTCATTATTTTCCAAAATTTTATCTTCTTTATCACTTATTCATTTCTCTAATTCTTCATTCCTTGTGGTCATTACACCCAGTCAGCTTCAAATCTTATTGCATTTTTCATTTTGGCCTGACTAGTTTTTAGGTCTTTTACCTCTGCAATAAGAGACTCTCTGGTACCTTCTATGCTTTTCTGAAGCCCAGTTAGCATCCTTATAATTGTTGTTTTAAATTCTGGATTAGGCATATTACTTATATCTGTTTTTATTTGATCCCTGGCTATGACTTTTCTTGTTCTTCCTTTGGGGATGAACTCTTTTGTCTCAGCATTTTTGTCTAGGTCTCTATCTTATACTCTGTGTTAGTAAGGCCCATTGTGTTTCCTGCTCCTGAGAGCAATGGCTTTACAAAGAAGAGGTCATATACTTTCCAGGGCCTGGTGCTTCAGGAAGTGTCTCTGGGGTATGCTGTGTACACTCTAATGCTGTGTTTTGGCTGCTCTTTCCCTCAGTTCAGTCCTCTGCAGAGTTTTCCTTGCCTGCAGTGGGGAGTGTTTGGATCTTGGCCAGAGTGTGGCAGGTTTTAACTGAGTGTGCTCTGGTCTGTTTGTCAAAAGAGACCTGAGACTAGTTCCACTAGAGCTGAAGCTTTGCTGTGCACTATGGTCAGTAGACATGCTGCATGTGGAGGGTTTGTGCTGGTTTTCTGGGAGAGGGGTCCCTTGCTCTGGCTCTCAGGCATGCTTGCCTGCAAAAAGCAACTGCAGAGCACAAGGGGATGGAGATTGACTAATGGTTTAAGCCTTCGCTGTGGGTGCTGTTCTGCTCACTGAAGTCCATCCATGCTGACAGGCAGGAGAGAAAAATGGAGCCAGCTCTCTCCCTCATTCCCAGAGAGGGAATTTCATGCCTATGGCTGTGTAGGCAGCCCACCCAGAAGAGCAAACAGTCTCCCCTTGTGTGTCCCAGGCATCTCTCAGATCGCTGCTTTCATCCCGTCCCTGTCCAAGCTGTCTGCCTGCCTGGCAGCACGGCATACCTGTGTTCTATCCCAGGAAGGCTGGCTGAGATTTAAAACTCCAAACTTTAGGGACCTGACATGGCAGGAACCCACACTGGTCCTCTAGGGGAGGGTCTTACCACCCGGAGTTGGTGCCAGTATGTCCCAGAGGGCAGTCCTACCAAAGTGCAGGGGTGAGGAGCTTGGAGTGAAGTGCAGCAAAGAGCCAGTGTCCAAATTAGCTGCCCTCGGCAGGTGTCTCTGTGCCTATGCTGAGGGGTCAGGGAGAACAATAGCATCTGTCGCCATCCATTTTATGCTAGAGCTCATCTCAAGAGAAGACTTCAGTTGCTTTGACAAATTAAGGAATGCTATATCTACAAAGTACTGTTACTCAAAGTGTGGTCCAAGAGCCAGCCAGTGCTGGTCCATCAGCTGTTACTGGTCCACAGTGAGATATGTACAGAGATTGAGAGTAAGTGGGTACAAATTTGTATAGCAATTTGGCATTGCCTTTACATTCAAATGCATGGTCAATGGACTCATTTCATTGAGCAGCACATAGGCCAGATTAGAAAGTGTCGAACTTGGGGTGCCTGGGTGGCTCAGGGGGTTAAAGCCTCTGCCTTCAGCTCAGGTCACGATCCCAGGGTCCTGGGATCGAGCCCTGCATCGAGCCCCGCATCGGGCTCTCTGCTCGGCAGGGAGCCTGCTTCCTCCTCTCTCTCTGCCTGCCTCTCTGCCTACTTGTGATCTCTGTCTGTCAAATAAATAAAATCTTTAAAAAAAAAAAAAGAAAGTGTTGAACTTGTGATTAAGTCTTATATAGTCAGAAGTAGGACCATGTAAGATGTGATATTTTAAGGTTAATTTGCCAACTATAAACCAAAAGTATGCAAAGATGGAATCCCTATCTTTCATCAAAAGTTAACTTAAATTTAACTTTATAGAATAGTTGGAACTGGTTACCGAGTTTTTTAAATTTGCAAATAGAGTATCACTAATTCATTTTGAAAAAAGTTAAAAATGAATATCCTGTTTTGTCCTTGTTCCCATGAATACATCTCTGTAAGACTGGTTTCTCTATTTTAAGTATTATGAAAACACAGAAACAGTTTTGATACACATTTTTTCCTATTGTCATCAATCTAACTTAGATTAGGTATATTAACAAGCAAGAGGTAAACTCATCCATTACATTAACATTAAATATTGATATAAAAATAGTTCCGTAAAATGTGAATATAGTTGTTTAACATAGGAATGTATTTCACTAGTCATTTTGTGTTATAATGACAGAATTACAAAAATTATGAGTGTAACAGCAATTTCCTCCATTATTTACCTCTTCAGATGTTCTCAATGAATCATCTGTGTAGTTGTTAAAAACTCAATCTATTTTCCTATCTTATATCTGTTTTGATATTTATTGAAATATAATTTAATGTCTATTGAACCTAATATTAAGAAGGGATCATGTATTTTGTATGTCCTTTTTTTTTAGTTTTTTACTGGTAATTTGTTTTTACTGGTTTTACAAAAGTTACAAATCTCTCAGAAATTTTATGAAATTAGACCTCTCACAATAGTTTGAGAAGCACTGCTATGTGCTATTCACTTGATTTGTCAACCCATCAAAAAAAAAAAGAGAGATGAATAGCTCCTATGAAACTGAGGAATATAACACTTATAAGATTTTATCATCTATTATAACAACAACTGCAATTACAACTGCAATTATACCACCCAAGACATTGTACAGCTGAATTATTGCATATGAACTGACTTTGAAGATAGGTTTTAAAATAACCACAAAATTAGACTTATTATGGCAACCATTTTACAATATATATTAATGTTGAATCACTGTGCTGTATGATACTGTATTTCAACCATATTTCAATAAAAAAAAAGACCACCTGTTTTGACCTTCATAACAACTTCCACCAATCTCATCCACATCACAAAATGTTAGAAGAAGGGATCACTGAAAACATTATCTTTCACGTGGTGATGCCTGAGACCGAAATAGGCATCCACACTCAGAGAGGCAATGGGAAGATGGAATGGTGGGGGGCAGGAGAGCAGGAGCACATGAAGAGCACTGGTCTGGGTCAGTTTCATTTTTTGTACAGTTTTTCTTGCTGACCCCATAACATGGAAAAGACCTGGCAGTTGTAAAATTGGAATAAAGCTAAAATTCACTAGTCAGCATGTAGCAATCCTGGAGTGTATCCTGGGACCACCAAGACCTGGAGAAGGGGGAAGGAGGGAAGCATAGAAGGAAGGAAGTCAATAATAATAAAAACAAAACCCAGTGTATGATTTTTATTTGCAGAAAAATAAAGGAATAAATACATACATTTTTAAAACACCTTCAGTAATATATAATTCACATATAAAATTTACCCATTTAAACTTACAATTTGGGTCACCTGGGTGGCTCAGTCGTTAAGCGTCTGTCTTCGGCTCAGGTCACAAGCCCCACATTGGGTTCCCTGCTCAGTGGGGAGTCTGCTTCTCCTTCTCCCACTCCCCCTGCTTGTATTCCCTCTCTCATTGTGTCTCTCTCTGTCAAATAAATACAAATCTCAAAAATAAATAAATAAACTTACACTTTAATGGTTTTTTATCATATTCAGAGTTGTGCAACCATCACCACAATCCAACTCTAGAATGTTTTTATTCACTCACACTAATATAAATACTAACTATGCAGGTACATAGATACACTTGTGTGTATATATATACATGTATTATATACACATAAATACATAAACTCTAAATCATTATTGAATAAAAAATAAATCTTTCAACTTATGGTCACATTAAAGGTTAAAAGTGTCTAACTGAGGGGCACCTGGGTGGTTCAGTGGGTTAAAGCCTCTGCCTTCGGCTCAGGTCGTGATCTCAGGGTCCTGGGATCAAGCCCAGCATCAGGCTCTCTGCTCGAAGGGGAGCCTGCTTCCCCCTCCTCTCTCTGCCTGCCTGTCTGTCTACTTGTGATCTCTGTCAAATAAATAAATAAAATCTAAAAAAAAAAAAAAAAGATCTAACTGAAGGAGCTTAGCCTCTTGTCATTTCTTTGTTTATTGCTCCAGAGAAGAGGCAAACAAGTAGCCCAGGGAAGGATGCCCCAGCATCCCCCTCAGAGGCCAGCCTGAGTTAGCACACCGCTCTTCTCTCGCCCTGATCCCCATCCTGACAATAATTGGCATTGGGCCCTACTGGGCAGGTTTGGGCCACTGCTGCGCTGTGCAGCCCAAGTCAGTGGTGCTGGTGGTTTTCAATGTTGACTCTAGTCTTGTCAAAACTACCAAGACATTTTTGAGGTGGCCACAAAACACCAGATAATTATTTTACTTCCCACTTATTTAGATTAGGTTCAAATTGGATGTCTACAGAGGAGATGATCCATGTGTTCCTCCCATTTTTTTCCTATATATCAGATCCTTAATTCCTTGACCTACCTCCTGCTTCCAAACGTAGCTTGTCCCCCTGGTCTGCCCTTCCTCAGTAAAGTTTTCATCCTTTACTTGGACTCTAGGAAATCTGATTGCCACTCTTGGATGGTTATCTGGGATAACTGTGTTTTGATGAACTGTTATTTTAGTGGCTAGACATTAAACCCACTAAGTATTTCCTTAAATGCAAATAACACATTCTTTTCCAGGTGCACCACTCCAGAACCTCCCAACCACCGACCACAGCCCCATGTAGAATGTTTCACGATTAAAAAAATAAATGTGTTCATCTGGGAAGAGGCAAGAAAAAGAGAATGTTATTTTATTGGAAAACTCAAATGATTTAAAAATAAATATAGGGAAAATACAGCTCCCTAATGTAAACTTGACTGTGAAAGGCAAACATCAAAAAATTTGGTCTCTGTTTCAGGTGTTCTGGAAACAAACTCGCTTTTAGGGTTCAAGGAGTTTCTCTAAGCATTGACAGAATTAAGCAATGAGTCTTGTGTTTGAAGGATTATGTAGTACCTTCCTTCCTTTCTCAAGCAATCTTTTTAACTTACAGGTTCCAAGGCTGTAATTTTGGTTCTGATAAACAGTCAGACAGCAGTTTTACCAATATGTGCTTAAGTAATTCAAAATTTGACAACATTAGACAAAAACCATATGGATTTACCTTTTCATTCTCAATAGTGAAAACAAATAGTCCAGGGTGACTGGGTGGCTCAGTTGGTTAAGTGTCTGCCTTCAGTTCAGGCCATGATCCCAGAGTCCTGAGATCGAGTCCCACATTGGGCTCCTTTCTCATCGGGGAGCCTGATTCTCCCTCTGCCCCACTCCACTGCTCCCACCTATGCTCTTTATCTCTCTCTCTCTCAGCACGCAAAAATAAAATCTTAAAAAAAAATAAAAATAAAACAAATGATCTTGTGGGAAGAATTTTAGTTATACAAAATTGTAATCTAATCTGAGCTTTTCAATATTTTATTCACCATATGCCAGCACTGGGCCAGGAACACCACAGTCCTGCCCTCATAGGGTGGGTACATGTCCCAGAGTGGAGGCAATCAATGAGCAACGATAATAAAGCCTAAGAATCCTCTTCTGGGTGAAGAGCATGGTTCTAGGGGAGTTCAGGGCAGGAGCACTCCCACAAGAAGTAACATTCATACACAGGCTTCCTAGAAGAGGCATGATTTTAGCCTCATTTAAGGCCTGGACCAGCAGACACTATATCAAACACAAGCCTACTCTTCTGTTCCACTCAAATTAGAAGCAGTTTCCCAAACCCAGGAAATCACCAAAGTAGAAAAGCTTGCGTCAGTGCATTTAAAAGGAGTTTTTCAACAATAAAGGATAGCAAACAGGAGCAAACTGGCCATCTTTTTCATTTTTCTTTTTTTCTCTGGGATGCTGGTATCTGTTTCTGCTCTGTTTGCTAAGGTTCTCCTTAGAAAAAGTACAATATCTACAACTTCTCTATGATTAAAACGCATTGCCTTCTGTGAATGATGAATTCAGACAAGCATCTCTGTCTTTATTTTCCATCGTGTTTGGTCATAAATCCTGCAAGCTAGAAGTGGTAATGTTCTTTGGCTTCATGTAATTGTGCTGGCTGGGGCTCTGGATGCTCATGTCTCCATTTTTATTGTGTTGGGAAGTCAGACAACTCTTCCAAGTTGCTGATGGAGATGTTGGCAGTGGCCCAGCTCTCTAGGGTGATGATATTTGGATTGCTTTCTCTAAGGGATTACTTTCCTCTGGCCAGCAATTTCTCTCATGGCTCTGTGTCCGTCCTTTGGAAGACCATGCAGAAAGGAAAACTATTTCCCCGCTTTATAACTTAATGGAGGGTGGGGGGGAGGGATGGGCTTGTTGAGCTGGAAAGCTTGAAAGAAAATAAGTGAGTCACCTTAAATGCATACACATTAATTCAAACACCCCTCCCTCCCTCCTCCCTTCCTCCATTTCACATACATTTATTAAATACCTTACGTGCTCTGCACGATTGCTGGGCGTCACCAAAGTCCTAAGGGAATTTTGTGGTCTGGCATGGAAAAGACAACTCTACTAGGAAATTTGGGAAGAGTGTCAGCTTTGGCAGAGTGTGTGTGTGTGTGTGTGTGTGTGTGTGTGTGTGTTGGGCTTACATTAGCTGCTGTAACAATAGACTTTAAAACATGGCTTAACACAATAGAGGTTTGTTTCTTACTCAGATAATAATCCGAAACAGATGTTCCTTATCTATGGGATAAAAGACTCAAGTTTCTGTCTCTGTCTTCAGAATCATTTTTGGCCCTCAGAGAGTGAAGAAGACATCCACTTCTTAGAAACCCACCTTCTACTCATCTTCCATTGGTGAAAACTTGTCCCATGACCCAAAACTTGTCACATGACCTGGGAAGCAAAAAGAGGAGTGGACAGTTAGCCATGGGAAGATTATGAATGAATTCTCTTTTTTTGAACAATTAATCTTGCATGATAATAGAACACTTAGTAGGAAAAGTCTGGTGGGCATCATTTCTAGCATAAACTAGAAAAAGGACAAGGAGATCTGAGGATCTAGAAGTTAGAATACAAACAGGTCCGAGCTCCCATTTCTCAAGAAAACGTGATAGCGTTTCTGCCACTTCCCATGGAAGAAGGGGAAGGTTTCTTTTTCAAAGCCGCCATCCCAGTGTGATTTAGCTCATTTTATTTATTTTTTTCTTTTTTCTTTTTTTCTTGAAGGGATCATAAAAATTAAATCTAAAGCGAATGCAATTCTTCAGAAAGTAGACTCGGTTGCCCTTTGAGATACCTAATTTCCCCAGCTCCCGTTAATGGCTGCCATCTTGCAGTCAGGGAAATGAGCCACTACCTTTGGAAGTCAGGTTTGTTAGCTTTTTTGCCTGAATCCCCTCCATTTTTCTCACAGCCTCAGTGAGCACAGTTTCTTTACCTCCTAATGTGGTGGGGGATAAAATGAAAGGAAATTTTCCTTAATTCAATAGTGAAACTTGCCAGTTGTGAAGCACTTTGAAATACAAACTAATTAATAAACACAACTCCCTTCTAGAGCAGGAAAGATTGCTGTTCTCATTTTTCACAGCTGAGAAAGCTGCACTTAACACAGTTGGCCCCGGGCTGTGTACCTCGTCTGCGGAAGAACGCGGCGCCACCAGCCTCACGTTCTCTAAGGATGGCATGTGGCCTCTCTAGAGAAGAATCGGTTTTTCTACAGTTGTAGTTAACTGGGACTTCCTCGGTGGCCCCACACTGCCCCTGGCACTGGCTATGCAGTTAGTAATGTTCTTGTCACAAACTGTGAGTGACCCATTAAAAAGAATAAAGAAAAACTGACCCCCTGGATGGCTCGCTATCTCACAGACACTTTTAGAGATGGAGAACTCTCTTGCCACATCAGCACTGTTGCTAAACTGAGAATCAGAAAGATGAGAAGTATCTGTTTTGATCTCCATGGTACTGAGGCCTTGGGGCCAAAATTATTACCACCATTGCACAGGTACAGAAACTGAGACCCAGAGATCACGGCCTTCCCAGTGGTGACTCATTGGCAAGGCTTCCATCCTGACATCCGTCTTCTGTCTTGGTCCACCAAATGTTCTATGCCTCACAGAGACAGGCTTGCAACTATTTCAGTAAGAAAACAGTTGTCACAAGCCATGTTCCATGTGAAGGTCTGCCTTGAGCATGTCTTCGGTGATGGAATAATTGGTTCTGGATTGTGTCACAGATGCACACTCGCAAACTGGGCCCCCGGGGCAGAGGAATCTATAACCAACCCGTGAGGCCCAAAATGCTTTGGCCACACCTGCAATTAAAACACTTCTATAGTTGGACACACAGGGTCTATTGTTATAAACTGTTGGCTGTCAAATATAAGGGAATACCTAGGACAGAACGTAGATTTTTGTAGAATCTCGTGTCTCCTTGAAGAAGCGTATGCTACCTATATATGTGAGAGGATTAATAGTCATGAATAAACCAAGTCAGGAAACTTTGGGCTCAGTTTTATTGGTGAGCACAGTGAGATCCAATGTCATGAAATTGCACTGTGCGATAGGAGACCACTAGCTCTCACGTGAAGCTACTATGAATTGAAAAGTGCTCTGAGTGGAAAATACATACTGGATTTTGAAATCTTCACATGAAAACAAGATTGCAAAGTATCTCATGTTTATATTAATTATATGTTGAAATGATACTATTTCTGTATATATTGGGTTAAAAAATAGTATTAAAATTAATTTCACCTGTTACTTTTTACTTTGTAACATGATTATTGGAAAATTTTAAATTCCATATGTGGATCACCACTTTCTACTGGAAAGTGATTTTATAGAACTCTAGTTTTTGTTTTTTGGTTTTTTTAAAGATTTTATTTATTTATTTGACAAAGAGAGACACGTGGGAGGGGGAACACAAGCAGGGGGAGTGGGAAAGGGGAGAATAGGCTTCCCACCAAGCAGTGAGCCTGATGAGGGGCTTGATCCCAGAACCCTGGCATCGTAATCTGAGCCGAAGGCAGACAACTTAATGACTGAGTCACTCAGGTGCCCCAAACTCTAGCCTTTTAAGAATCTCCTAACTATGGGCATGCCTGAGCGGTTCAGTCAGTTAAGCGTCTGCCTTTGGCTCAGGTCATTATCTTGGAGTCCTGGGATCGAGCACAACATCAGGCTCCCCACTCAGTGGGGAGTCTGCTTCTCCCTCTGCCGTTCCCCCTACTTGTGCTCTCTCTGTTCTCTCCCAAACAAATAAATAAAATCTTAAAAAAAAAAAAAAGGAAGCTTCTAACTTTGAAAGCTTATTCAACCCCTGCGTCCCTCAGACCACTAGAAGCTTCTGCCGTTAGCAACAGCTTCCTTTAAAATCAACAGGAAGACATCAGTGTTCAAGCAAAAGAAATGTTTCCTGACTTCTGAATTTGTCTTCCTTATTTTATTTTCTAATATTAGAAAAGATCTGAAAGAAAATGCTTTTCATAGCTTTCTCGCTTGGCTAACTCTTCCATGCCCTTCAAGACACTCCATGTCCCGGACTCTGGGAAGCCATCCCCCTCCACTGAAGTGGCCCAAAGCTGAACTGGGGGCTTCTGCTCTGCGTTACCACAGTCAGGCTGTCACCACTTGCTTGTCTCTTTACCCCATTTTCTATCAATTCCGTATGGTCAGAGAGTGTCTTTCATTTTTGAATTTCCAGTATCGAGCACAGTGCCAGGAAACATTACACAATGTTTGTTAGTTCCTTAATTGAAGAATGAATGAGCAAAAATAATTCTTTAGTTGGAATTGTTATTTCGGAATTATTAATAGGAGCTGACATTTGACTCTTCACAAAAGCTTCATTAGTTAATCTTCACAGAAGTATTTGGGGAAAAATCCTTCCTCATTAGAAGCGTTACATTTTAGTAACCACAGTTCTTCACAATAACTCCCCCAGCCAGTCAGGAATACCCTGAAAATTATATTGACGAATATGGATTGCTGTGTGAAAATGATAAAGTAACAATTTATTCATATTTGTAGGTCATAGTCCAACTAAGATGATGGCAGGGAGGATATTAGCAATACATGAGGTGTTCCTTGGGGATAGAGAAGGTGCTTATGGAAAAAGTCATTTGTTGTGTTTGGGGTGCCATATAATTTAAAACTTAATGGGGGTAGGTGCCTGGGTGGCTCAGTTGTTTAAGCATCTGATTCTTGACTTCGGCTCAGGTCATGATCTCAGAGTCATGAGATCAAGTCCTGCATGGGGCTCCGTGCTCAGGGTGGAGCCTGCTGGAGAGTCTCTTTCTCCTTCCGCCCCAACCCCCACTACCACTCACATGTGCTCTCTCTCTCTCTAAATTAAAAAAAAAAAAAAAGTTAATGGGAGTGCTCTAATATTTACTCTGGCACAAAAAGCATAAACCGGACTATTCAGGACAAATCAGGATATATGTTCACCCTAGTTATAGTAAAAAAAAAACCATTTGTCAAGCTAAGTGGTCTACGATACAGAAAAGATGGGTGGGCTATCCCCAGGTTGATGGGATGGAAGGGACTCTCATTCTGAGTGGAGGACCTGAGAAGAGACCGTCGGTACAAGATCCCAACCATGTCTCCCGATGACCTGACTACGCCCTACTGAGGGATGCAACTTTTCAGCTGGTCCCTGCTGATGGAGCAGCTTCACACATTCTGTGGGCGGAGGTCCAATCACCTGCTCACCAGCTCGCAAACCCAGAATGCTGCTTGGAAGGACCCATCCTGTCCATTGTGGGGAGATGGCTTCTTTGACCAATGCTGACTGAGCTAGCACCTTCCTCTTGCCTTCTGGGCTCCTCATCAAAGTGGCTAGGAAGGGGGAGGGGCTACAGCTCAGCAGCCCATTGATGTGCCATGCCTTCGTCATTGTTTCTAGTGTGTTCCTACTAGCCTTGGAGAAAAACGAAGAACTACGTTATCTTGATAAGAGCTTTCGATTAAAACCCATCGCATATACTGTTACTTGTTTGAGAGATGAAGAAACTGAGGCGCAGAGATATGAAGACAGCTGCCGGTGGGGAGAACCAGTGGGGAGATTTCTGAATCCCAGCCTGGAGCACTTCCAACTGCAACTCACAGCTTCCTGGAAACCCCCCGGAGGGCGGGAAGACTGCCCTGCCTTCATTTAACTTGCAAATAAGCTTGAAATTTTCAGGAGACAAAAGCCTGACACTGGCTCTTTGTTTCCTGCAGGTGTGGTTACCTCCGGCCATTTTTTGAGGCTGGTTCTCTTTGAGTAAATGGGGCTCTGTGCACCTGACTGCCACAGTGAGTCTCACAGATGTCTGTGTTGCTGGAGAGCTCCTCGGACGCCGACCGGCATTATTTACGTTTTCGTTCAAAATCTCCTTTAGGGTGACTTCTGTGCACCTGAAGGGCCCGATCAAGAAGACCAACAAATGGCTGAAGACAGATTTTTCAGCCAGAGGAAAGAATTATTACCTTACCATCAGTCTAATGAAAACAGAGGTGAAATACCAACCCGCACCAGATAAACAGTGCGCGGAGCCATCCATCACGCTCAGCCGCACTGAGCAGAACCGCCTAACTGATGCCACCTGCCTTTCCTGCTTCCCAGCATCGAGAGCTGCGACCTTTTCCCACAAGTCTCTGTCGGATAAAGACCTGGACAGGAATCCTGTAGGCCATTCCCTCTCCCGATCTAAATGTTCTCTTCTCGATAGCCGCAGACAGCAGGAGCTTCGAAGGGCCCCACTTCTCACTTGTGTGCTCCAAGCTGGTGTTGCCTTCCAGCACCTGCTTTCTTCTGCTGGCTCCTCTCAACACCTCCAGTCACAACTTGCTTTCTCAGGGCCAACCAGCCAATCATCAGCATAACCAATCATGCAATCTAAGTGTCTGCCCACTATCTAGAGGGCCCTCTGGGTATAAAGATGCAAGATCCTGGCTTTTAGGAGCTCAGAGTCAAGGCGGGGGGGGGGGGCAAGGCGAGAAGATAGAAATCTTGCATATGTACATTCTTTTACTTTTTGCATACATCATCGCACCTTCAAGAAGAGGAAGCTCGGACTTCATCACCCAGAGTCCTAGATGGAAGAAACCTACAGCTCTGAATATTTTTTGAGTATGTCATTAGACTTCAGTCTAGCAACCCCAGCTCAGTGATTTCCCTCCACTATATGAGACTTGTTTGATTCTGTTTTCAGATTACCCCTTTTCTTCTAGAAATCCAAAAATCCAATCATTTGTAGCATCTACCAAGTCAGCCCTCACAGGATGCCCTCCACTCAACCATTACTCCTTATCCTCTCCCCCACCCCACGAACTATTGCTTTGATAGTCTTGAGGAATCCTCAAAACTTCCAACATGCATCCTTAAATTGGGGAGCAGCTCTTGGGTGTGGCTCCTCTTAAACCCACAGCCTGAGGCAAGGACAAAGAATATGGCTCCTGGGTCCAGACACAGCTCGATTTTGTTGAGGATTCTCATTCCGTGGAGTCTTGAGCCTTCACTGTGCCCAAAGAATCTGGGTCTCCCAGTGGAGCGACTCTGGCAGGAAAACCATCATTCCTGCTGGTTACCACGCAGTAAGCTGATGGAGCCAGGTGGGCATGAATCCCTTCTGACAGCCAAACAGAAAGAACTCAGTGAAAACGGGATCCGCATTGTAATCATTAACAGTCACTCATCACTTTCATACCCAGGGCAGCACGGCAGAGGACTTCTGGGAGGCAACAGAATATATAATCCATCCTTAATACGTGGTTCCTCATTTCTTCTCTTGCACATGGCCTGCATCCAAAAATTCGTTTGGCTAGCATTCCGATGTTTGTATGCTAAATGCCCCCAAGTCAAACTTCAATGCCAGTTTTTCACTTTCTGAGTCTGTTTATTAGAAGCATAATGCGTGTTTATAAAGAAAAATTTCAACAGATATTTAAATGTTCTATAAGTAAATTAAAAATCATCAACCTGTTTAAATACAGCAGTATGTTTTGGGCTGGTGGGGCCAAGGAAGGCCGGAAAGCCCATTTTCTACCTAACTCAGCGTCACTCACAAATATTTGGTCTTGTAAGAGAGATGTGCCAAGCTAATGAACCAAAACCGCACCTATACCCTTACCTTTCTGAAGAAAAAATCCTTATGACCTTCACTGGTTGGATAATTACAGACCCACAACCAGGAAGTAAAATTCTTAAAGCAGGGACTGTATTTATAAATGTCTTTGGGTTTTGCAAGATGTGAGACCCTTGAGAGTGACCGCTCTGAGCGCCCGGCTCTATCTCTGCCATGGTGAATAAAAGAAGCAATGAACACTTTGTTAACAATGGTCTTGTGAGGAACATGTATGTTTGAAGACCTCTAGCATGTTGTAAAATCATGTCTGTTGATCTCTGACATAAGGAATCGTAATAGAAACAGAATTTAATATGAAGTAAATCAGTGGACTGCAGATGATTCACAGAACACATGCACAGAGCGTATGTGAGCTCGTTTAATACTTGCAGCAATTCCACGATGTGCTAATGACTCCAACAGACAAACAAAGAAAATGGACTAAGACACTACATCTAGGGCCAGCTGGGTGTCTCAGTGGGTTAAGCCTTTGCCTTCGGCTCAGGTCATGATCTCAGGGTCCTGGGATTGAGCCCCACATCGGGCTCTCTGCTCAGCAGGGAGCCTGCTCCTCGCCCCCGCCTCCCCACCTGCCTCTCTGCCTACTTGTGATCTCTGTCAAATAAATAAATAAAATCTTTATAACTACATCTAGTCAGTGGCAAAGCTACCACTCAGACCCAGGTCTTTCAGAGACGGTCATACTCTCTAGTTAACTCACAAGAAAGTGATGAGTAAGTGAAAAGATGTTGACTATCTGTAGTGGAGGATATCCCTTTCCAGGGTACAGAAATACCCTTTCTCCTCTCCTTGGCAACTCCTTCCTGGTTTCACACGATCTGAGAAGCTATCATTATTTAGAAATCTGCACAGGGAGAGTGAAGAGTATCAGAAGGTGTTCCATGCAGACCATGGTAAGGACAGATGACACATCAAGTCCCCCACACACACATGCACGCGCACACCCACAATCTCTGATGACTGGAGTGACTCCCCTCCTTGTGTCTGGTGCACCCCATCCGAGGGCACCCTCTTTAGCTTGGGCCGTGCTGAATTCCCAGAGCAGGTAGGTTTTGAAAGGAATTTCTTAGTATGCTGCTGAGTATGACTTAAAAAACAAAAGGTGGGGGTGGTGATGACATTTCTTGGTTTTAAAAACGAATGTTTGAGAGAAATGCAGATGTGAAACCAAGGGAAGAGCACTGTGACCATCTATCAAAGGTTGTGTCAAATTGACTTGAGGAGTTTCTTGCAGGACTTGGGCTCCTCAGGACACTGGGCTATCCTCCTTTTTCCTCTGGATACCCTTCTGAAAAGGTAATGAAACATTATGTCTCCTTCAATTATATGCATTTATTTACATAGCTGAACGCTCAGCAGCAGCCACTTGCCCTCTTCCCAAGTCTCCTGGAGTCGTCTCGCCATCACCCCTCAAGCACACCTACAATTCGCTGATTTCCACTGCCTCTCCCACTCACACTTAGTAGATGCACACACTTTTAAGCAGTAAGTTCATTGTACTGGAACCGTGTCTAACCATATTAACATCACACCCACTGTGGCTGTTCCATAAAATGCCAAATGATAAGAAGAGTTGGGATTTGAGACTTTTCTTCTGTGGCTGTGAAACCTGGAAGTAATCCAGCTGTCAAGTCAAAGACAAACTTCACCTGTGCTCTTTCAGATCCATCACGCCAGCGAAACGGGAAGATAAGGTTACACCGGGTGAGGTGCTGAAACATGGGAAATCGACCCAACCCAAGGGCCACGTTAATTAAAGCAGAGCTCGGCGGAGCGGGGCTTATCAGCAAGGGACCTGAGACTCCCCCAAATACGTGCAGGTCAAGATCAAACCCAGTCAGCCCTCACCCGTGGCCGAGAGGCACCAGAAGCCCCGTGTGAAGCACGACCTGAACTTAGCTGGCGCGAGCCCAGATGCCTGCAACGGACTTTGATCATGTAGCGGGAAGCGCCATAGGATTTCGGGCCAACTGAAGCTCAGCTCCTCTCATGAGCAACGACCAAAGATGGAGATCAGAGAAAAGTAAGAAAGGGCCGAAACTTCAATCACATGCTAAGGACATCACATTTTGTCAAGAAGCTGTCAACGCCTCTCAAACTGTGCCTGAGCCTCAGGTCAGAACAGAAGCATGCAGATCTCCCTCACAGATACTTTGTCTTTTCCCATTTCACGTGGCCTTGTTAGGAAGTTCTTGAGGACCTACAAACAGCTTTTCCTACAGTACTCTTTCTTCCTCTTGGGCATTGATACTCTCCCTGCCACATCCCGTGCCAAGGCAGCCAGAGAACGGCGATGTGGTCCAGATTCTGGACAAACATGAAGCTGTGTCGTTCTCCGTTGTGACAGAGCTGAAACCGAGCTCTGCGGTGGGAAGGCTGTTCTCATGGCGAGGGTCGGCCGGCCGGCTTTGAAAGAGACAGGGTGTACATTCAGCCCTGATTTCTGTGTGCCTATGTCCACACGGCAGGCAGCCAAGTGTTGAGAGAAGGAAGGCTGGTGTGTCATGTGCTGGCAGAGCGCGGGCAGCCACCAGAGCCCGTCGGGCATGCTGAGTGACGATCCGCGCCACCGGGACCCCTGGGACCACCCCCCCAACTGCCCACAGCTTAGGAGCTCTGGAGTCTGTAGCTGTGGAGAGATATTTCCAAAAAGCAATTTCTTCCTCTTGCATTTCCTTCCTGACATGTCTGAAACTCCTTCCCTGGGCTCAGAGTCACTCTGTTTCATTCACTCTGGTGCTGAGTGTCACCTGATAAAATACTTACTTTAATTGCTAATTATACTGGTAGGAAGCAAAGAACAAGGCCCCCGAAGAACTGAGTCCAAACAGTAACGACACAGCCACTCTTGTCTGTATCATTACCATGCGCGCTGCCTTCCCCAAGGAGGGTCCGTTCTATAACACAACTCTTTGGTAAATGGAGTCACCTACTGTCCTGTTCTTGCAGCTCCAGGCATAAATCTCCAGCAGAAACATGAGGCGGGGTCCTGTGCTCCTTGTGTCCCGTACGGTCCTCCTGCATGTTGCTCCAGACCCGCGAGGAGATGCTCGCCTCAGTATCGTTTCACACGACCAGCTTATGATAGCTGAGCTTTGTTCCATGTTGAATTATTAGCACTGTTTTAAGTCATTAAAATTGTCATTTAAAAAAGTCTTTAAAGCGGGGATGCCTGGGTGGCTCAGTCGGTTAAATGTCTGCCTTCGGCTCAGGTCATGATGCCAGAGTCCTGGGATCGAGCCCCGCATCAGGGTGCCTGCTGGGCGGGAAGCCTGCTTCTCTCTCTGCCTGCCATTCCCCCTGTTTGTGCTATCTCCCTCTTTCTCTGACAAATAAATAAATTAAATATTTTTTTAAAATAAGTAAATAAAATAAAATTTAAAAGTCTTTAAAGCAGAAGAGGACACAGGCTAGTGTCTCTGGGTCTCCAGGTCCCAAGAGCTTATATTATTAAGTAATAACAAGAACAAACAACAGTCCTTCCCTCATTTATTGATGTGCATGATTAATGTCCTCCCCTCGCCGTCCTCATGCTCATGATCTGACTTCATGTTCTACTTTTCCTCCCTCTCTGCACTCCAGCCCACTGCCCTCTGACTGCTCTTGGGACCCACAAGTCTTGGCCTTTGCACCCACTTCTTCAGTCTGCCCGTTCTTTCCCGGTATGTGCACATCTCACCCCCTCACCTCTTCCAGGTCTTTGTTCAAATGTCACTGCCAGAAGAAGGGACGCCTTCCCTGCCACTCCACCTAAACCTCCTCCTGCACCACTTTCTGTCTTCCCTTCCTGCCTTGTTTTTCTCCTAAGCATTTACTTTAGCCTATAAATATATACATTCTCTACATTTTATTTGTAGCTAGCTTTAGTGTGTTTCTCCAAGTGGAATAGAAAAACAGAGAGCCCAGGGTTTTCGCTTGTTTTCCCCGTTGTGTTAGGGCCTGGCACATGGCGTCTAATAGGGAGTCCTGAGTGCAAGGATACATGGTTTGGGGCCAGACTCTGTGCTGGCCACACATGATCAACCAAACAGGCTTTCTCACTGCAAGGAATTTATAGTCTTCTGGGAAAGACAGATATTAAGAAATCAAGACAAAATACTCTTCCTGCGGGGAGCTAGCTGTGAGAGCAGATGGCAGTGGAGACTTAACTGGGTTTCCTTGCAGAAGGGACATTCAAGCTGAGACCTGAGCATATGGGAAACCAGAGACAAGAGAGAATATGGTGGGTTCCAGGTGCTTAATAAAGGGTTGTGGGAAGCAAGAAGGGGCCATAGGTGTGATGAAGTTCAAGATGGAGAGGGTTGGGTCGTTAAGGCCTCGCCAGGAGTCTAGAGGAGACTGAGCAATGGGGAGCCGTTTTTTAAGTTTTAAGGGTTTTAAGTAGGGAAATGACATGATCCAGAATAACATTTTAACCGAGTGAGAGAAGTAGACACAAAGGTAAAATGAAGTAGACCTCAGTACGTGCAGACTGTCAAATCTGTCCCTAAGTTAACTGGCTAGCTCCTGAAAGATAAGACTGATAAACAACAGAGGCACGATTTCTCGGAATCCTTACAGTTCTAGAACATATTGAGATCATTTCTGCCTCAGCACTTTCACCCACCATGTTCCCCTTATTGGAAATGTTCTTTTCATCTACCCAAAACTGCCTACCTTCCCAAACACACCTCTTCTGGAGAATCCAGTCCTAGTTCCTTCTGTCCTCCTTGGTATTTCTTTCCTTTGATCTCCTAAACCACTGAGATATGCACAACACAATTTAGCCCTTAATGCTCTTCCTTCTCAAATAACAAGGTCCTTCATTATCCCTCGTGGAATGTCCTTTCCTTGCAAACGAGGACCCCACATCCTACCCACCTTTTCCATAGCTACCTACAAAAGGATGAGAACAAACTAGAGTCCTCCAAAATGTATTAGCTAACGTAGGACCAGATGATTGAAGAGATACTGATTTGTAATCTTAGAATGATTATTTATGGAGTTATACTTTAGATATGAGGACACCGAGGCACATATATGTAGGTCAGCAGGGAAAACCAGAGGGAAAAACTAAGCTGTAGAGGCATCATCTGACTATAATTTAGTTGAGTGTAATCAAGAAAAATAAAATTGGAAAGCCCCCCTAAGATGACTGGGCACCTGTAAAGAGCAAAGGCCAACTATCCAAAATTTAAAAGTAAATCTCAAATCCAACTCAGGCAATTGTGGCAAGAATATCCAGGAAGACCTAAAACCCAAAACTCAGTGAAGTCTGGCCAACTACATAATGACCACAAAACCAGTTCAGTTTTGATATCCAAGGTGATGGAGTGACACGTGTAAGAACAGCTCTGTTTCTGGAGTAAGATGTCATAGCATCTCTTTCTGTTGTTATATTGAGACCATGAACAGATTCACTAATGATTACTTCATTCATGTATTCTTCCGGTGTCTTCTCATTGGCTCTCAAGGCCCATTGAATGGATCAATATAAAATCGTGTCATATCTCTTGACTCCAGTTGAAAAATCCCACTATTTTGCAGTAAACAATCTTTTCATGAAGATTCAACGATGCTTTACTTAACCCTCCTCGAGATTGACAATGAATGGGTTTCACATTGCTGATCGAGATCAGTGTGTGAGACTGTTAAAATATTGCTCAGACGTAAAGTTACTGCATGTCCTCTGTTGCCTCAACTATGCAGCAATTATCGCCCATTGATTTGGGGTATCAGTTACAACACAAAGGGAGCGCCAATCACATCCCCTTCTTATAGGTGTGTCAGCATGTCTACTCCAGGTCCTACACTCCAGAGTACACGAGGTGGCCAAAAACTAACCAAGGAATGGATCCTGGCATACAAAAGCCACTTCCCAAAAGAATTTTTGTAAAATACAAATTAGAAAAAAACTCTGTCATTCTTGCATCTCCCATGTGCACCAAACCCTTCTGCCTTATTTTTTTTCCTTTCTCCAAGTAAATGGTGTACCGCAAGGTCTTTGGGTCAGTTTTTAACCTGACTTGTCTAGTAAAAGGTGATCACTTGGAGTAAAAAGAATTAAGTTCTTTTGTGTTAAAAAAAAAAAAATTTCCTTCAGTTATGATGGGAAGAGGGAAGGTTGAGTAGTTCTGATATCCCAAGTTTGAATTCGGAGCTATATTTCTGAGTGTAAACCAGATGCCAGTATCATAACTGTGCATTTAGTTGCTCTTTTTCCTTGAACAATCTCTAAAACTTCAGCTAATGAAAACTGGGATCAAAGATTCAATCTGTTTTTTTTTTTCCTTGCAACTCCAGCAATATATTTACTGACTGCAAACTGTGTGCCAGATACTTTACAAATTCATTTATAAATTAAACTTAATTTACAAATATTAGGTCATTTACATGATAATACAGCACAGAGGTATCACTGGCTTCATTTTATAAGTGAGGAAACAAAGCTCAGACCAGTTAAGCAACTCGCCAGAGGACACACGGTGCAGCTGGAACAAAACCCAGGCCCACGGGCAGAGATAAAATCTTTGGGGATTTTCTGCCATCATAGTAGAGGCAGGTCATGCTAAAAAGTACCGAAACTTTGGTGGAACAAGCCATTTATAGCTAAACATATACTCGAAAGTGCTTAATTCTGCTAACATAGGTAAGTGTCTGCATTGGGACTCTGCACGGCTGGGCTTAAGGAACATTCGGACACAGGCAGCCCCTCCACTTAGCATGCCCATTTTTGCCCACATGGTGGAAATCTGGCAATGTCCCTCGTGGTCTTAAATTCATTCAGAAGTTTACCGTGAGAGTTAATGTATCATGAGGGCTGGCAGGGAGCACAGACTCAAAGCTCGAAATGCTCCCGCTCTCCAAGAGGACTCTGATCCTGGGCTCTGGCCAAAGCTGGGCTAAGTGAGCACGGCAGGTTAGCCTTGAGTAAGTTTTCATGTTCATGTAAGCTGAACACATCCTCAGACAGCTGCTAGCTGTAAAGTCATTTTGTCTAGATCCACTCCCAATATTCAGTAGTCAAAACCTGATTCACCAGTTTTTCATGTTTCCAACAATCATTTTCCCTCATGGTTTGTAATTTTAATCGGAGGAGAAAGGAAGGGAGTGGAAGGGGGGAAGGGAGATGGCAGGAGGGGCAGAAGAGGAAAAGATGTGATTGTTAAGAACATTTTTAAAAATAATCATTGACCAAAATAAAAAGGGATCTCGGATACACAAGATCTGTTACCTCTTTCACCTCTTTCATAGTTTTTCTATTTTTATCAGAAGCCCAAAAGGCAAAGACCAAGTCAGCTTCAGTATTTGGCACAGAGCCCACGGCAATATTGATGACATGATCTCAATCATGATTATATGTTACCCTCTAATCATTACGTGAATATGATTTTAAAAGCTTTAATAAGTTGCTTGAGCATTTAAAATGGTTTAGAAGTCTAAATTCATATTCACGCCAAATAGGTAGGACATATTTTTCATAATTGTTCTTGTCTCTTGGGTCAGTAATACAGTTTATAATCATCATAAAATTTCATTCTTAATTCCTCTTAATTTATCAGAAGGAAAATATGGATGGTTATTACCCAATTAAAATACTCCTGGTGCTTTTAAGGTAGACATTGTGGGGGTTTTGGAGTTTTACGGAAGACAATTAAAAAAAGAAAGAGCAGCTGTGTGACTTCAAAGTGTTTTTAAGTGCTCCGAGTTTGCAGAGATATTCAGCTGCTCTGTATCCTGTTTCCACCTGTCTTGTCCTCATATCATCGGTGATGTAATCAAGAAATAATTGGAACATTTTACTCACGTGAAAGGTGCAGGAGTGTGTGACTACAGACAGAATTTTCATCTGGTAGCTATAGAATCCATTCGGATGCACACACACCCTACAAATGACTTGGCTTGTAGTTCCCAAGAGCAAGGACCAGGGAGAAGATCACCAAAAACCTGAGACAAGTGCGTGAATTTGAGTCTACCTCCTCAGCTGGACAGGGCACCACCTGCTTTGTGAGAGACGCAAGAGGTGCACCCTTCTGATGGATGCTTTGTGAAGGTGATGGTTTTTTCTAGACGATTCTTATGGCACTAGCTGGAAAGCAACCCAGTAAGGCAGACTCAATTACAATGGCTACAGTTTCTTCCCCAGAAATCAAACACATCAGGTGATTAATACCCACCAAAAGAAAATGTCTAGACATCAAGACTGCATTTCAACTCATTATCAAAAAATGAGATACAGATTTAGCCTCATACTCCTTCCTTTAGGCAGCTCAGTTTCTGTCCCCTTTCTTCTCTTTGATCGTGACCTTAAGCCAGAACTGTGTTGGAATCTATCTTTATTTTCTCCCTCTTATTTACCAGAATGTCTCAATGTCATGCATACGTGGGTCCAGTTCTTTGAAAAGAAAGCCCCCCAAATTCATAAACTTCTGACAGTTTACTTAATATTAAGAGGAAAACACTCTTGGTCAGGGTTACTGTGATGATCCCTGATTTGTGCCCGGGCTTTCAAACAATTACTGAACTGCTCCAAAAGAAAACAAGTTGAGTGTTCTTAGCGATAAGCTAGTGGCTATGGCTAACTACCAGATTAGCTGGTGCACGTGTTAAGGGTAAATGATCACTTAAATATCTGCAAATAGCTTTTCACTTGTAGGGTGTGCTATAGTTTATAAAGAGGTTTGGCTCACGTTGCATCATTTGGTAAAAATAAGCATACTGCCAGTTCCTAGAACCAACTCCTAGCCATCTCCTAACATGTTGTTCAATATGAATGATGTTTACTTATTTAATATGCACAGTTTCACCGAAAATATTTAACTGTAGGATCCATATAATCAAAAGCAATGAAAGGAGATGCATTCTTAAGTTAAAAAGAATCCATTCTTTGGGGTACCCCAAAGATACAGATGTAGTGAAAAGAAGGGCCATCTGTACCCCAATGTTTATAGCAGCAATGGACATGGTTGCCAAACTGTGAAAAGAACCAAGATGCCCTTTGACTGACGAATGGATAAGGAAGATGTGGTCCATATACACTATGGAGTATTATGCCTCCATCAGAAAGGATGAATACCCAACTTTTGTAGCAACATGGACGGGACTGGAAGAGATTATGCTGAGTGAAATAAGTCAAGCAGAGAGAGTCAATTATCATATGGTTTCACTTATTTGTGGAGCATAACAAATAACATGGAGGACATAGGGAGATGGAGAGGAGAAGGGAGTTGAGGGAAATTGGAAGGGGAGGTGAACCATGAGAGACTATGGACTCTGAAAAATAATCTGAGGGTTTTGAAGGGGTGGGGGGGTGGGAGGTTGGGGGAGCCAGGTGGTGGGTATTAAGGAGGGCACGTATTGCATGGAGCACTGGGTGTGGTGCAAAAACAATGAATTCTGTTATGCTGAAAATAAATAAATAAATAAATAAATATTTTTTTAAAATGCTACAAATTGATTACAAAAAAAAAAAATCCATTCTTAAAAACACTGATTTTCAGTGCGGGCCATTACTTAAATGGGTGTCACCCACTATGGCACATTTGGCTGCAGCTCTTGTCTTTTGCTCTAGCATGAGACTCTAATGCCTGAGCACTAGTTATTCCAGTTCTCCAAAGCTAAGAATTTTGATATATGACTCCTCATTATGAAAGCTTACCTCTTTATGGCTTCACCCAGGTGAATGGATGGCTCCGGGCTTTTCTGGGAGCCTCTGACCTCGAGAAATGAAGCCTGGAATATGGGATCTGCAGGCATGGACTTGTAAAGGAGACAGCTGCACCTGCAGAGACATGGCCGGCAGTGGCTAGGGAAACTAGCCAGGGAACACGGAGTGACTGAGTCTTTCAAAGTGGGAACAGAGCCTTTATTTTTGAGGAGGCTGTCCAAACAGGTGACAAAGCACTACACTTCAAAGACAGGAAATCCCTTCAAACGTTAAATTGTAAGGACACAAAATGACCTACATTCAGGAAAACGGGGAGTCAGCAATTCAGGGTCATGTTTGTTCCAGTTTAATGATGCGTATTTGGTGGATATTAACTGGTCCTGGGACCCCCACACTAAATGGACAGCAGCCTTTCCACCAGAAACCCACCCTTTCAACATCTTATTTTTAAAAAGGCGCTTGAGTTCACATTGGATTGAAATTACTAGATAAAGACTCTCTCTGGGCTAGTTTTCCCTCTTAAAATCAGTCTGGTTTAAAATGACAATGGTTCAGCGTGTTTGAGAAACTATGAAAAGGTTTTAACGGTGTCTCCCTGAACTTGAATACTAAGGGAAGGCATTGGCCTACGGTGCAGCCTTGGAAAATGAGCTGATGATTGCTTCAGGTCTGAAGGACAGCCTGTAGGCTCTCCGGGATCGGGGCACAGGACTCCCCCTTCGTTTCTCCCAGCTCTGAGTGCCACGTCTGGATGGAGGTCTTGCCAAGCCCCCCAAAGCACCGAGGGCCATGGACGCAATGGTCCCCACTATGTCAGAATGAGTACTCAATTCCTGTCCACTTCTCTACAAATGAAAAGGCTGGTGATGGGCATGGCTGAGGGGACAGGGCTGCGGCTCATGCTATTTTCTCCCTGAAGGGCTCCTCGTTCTCCCAGCACACTCAGAAGAATTACTGAACAAAGGTGCAAGCGGGAAGGAAATGGGTGGGTGAAAGGCAATCCCATTACAGAACACAAAACTTGTCCTTCCGTGTTTACATTTTCAAAAAGTGAAAATCAAAAAAGGGTTGATGTTGGAAAATTCCTGAGTAACCGAAAAGCTTAACCTACATTTCCTAGTTTTATCAACGAAAGCCTCTTTGAACAACAAGGTCAAAGTTGACCCTTCTGCCCCGCTTACAAAGCAAGTCAACTGATTTTGTATGTATGGCTATAAACTGTTGGCAAGTTTTTTAAGTCAGGCACTCGGGATGAATTATGAATGGAATTAGCCAGCTTGACTTGGAATTTCCTCACTTTTACTGGTCTTTAAACAAGATTTTTATACATTCATATGTAATCAATGGGACCAACACATGAAATGGCCCTTAACGTAAAACACTCTGTTTTAGAGTGATTTTGCAGCTAAGGAAACTTAAATATGAACTTCTAATGTGAAAAAGGTAGTTTTTACATGCCGCTTTAAAACTGATCTGGAAAACTGATGAGCTGGCCACAAGATTTCTGTCAGGAACCAAAATGAAGTTTGTATTTTAAAATACAATTTTAAATGCTTGCTTTCTTTCACAAAGCCAATGTGCTTCTCATATCCTTAGCCTCAGTCACCTTAAAAATACATAAATTTGGTATCTGGTTATTTAAGTTGCAGTGTAGCATAATTTAGGTATTCATAAATACAGAGAACAAGGAAATCCTTCCTGAGTGCAAAACTACCTTTAAAATTACCATCCAGATGAGTGAAAGCTACAGGTATGCCTCCTGGTTTAACTTCGGCTATTGGCTACTTCCTACCTTAATATATATTCTTCCGCATAAAAGTTGTGCTGTCTTAAAATTTTCCTGCAAACTGGCATGGCCAAATTGATTTTAGTAGCCAACTGAGTGCATACGAACTGTGAGATCAGGATCAATGTCAAGTTTTGGAGAGAAAAATAAACTTGGGTTAATCTTTTACTTCAACAGGGGACATGCTCACGTTTACCCCTTGATATATATAAAAAAAGATTTAAATAAAATATTTCCCAACTGTTCACATAGAAAGGAAAACAAGAAAGTTCAATAACACTATTGCTATACAGCTAATATAACAAAATACTTGGAACATTTAAAAGAAAGGTACTAATTTAAGTACACACAAAAATTTCAAAGTTAAAGAAGTGGTTGGAAAAAATACTTCTCAGTCACTTAGAATAGAACCACTTGCACATTTTAATGGTCTTATAGATTATAGTTAAATATTTTTACAAACTTCTTGCCTTTTTGAGTACCTCCAAAGTATCAAGGGCCAAGAATATTCTTTTTCCTTCAAATACATTCAAAAGGATCCACCAACTTGCCAGAAATGTTGTTATGTGGTAATCTTCTTTTACCTGATTATAGTGGTTCTAGAGAATAGAAAACAGTCTCTGATGCTTTTCTGAAAGAGGGAAATAGTGTGAAAGAACCCTTACTTTAAAACGTGTTTTTATATTCATATAAAATGTGTTAATTTCCAAGTTTCCTTACAAAAACCTTCGATATTACAATTTTATATAGAATGTATTTATGGGTTTGGAAATCCTCTCCCCTCCACTAAACTCCTTGAGTAGGGTTGTACTAATCTTTAAATTTTTAAAAAATTACCTACACCAATCACTTATCTACCTGTGGAGAACTAAAAATGCTAGTCAGGATGGTGTTTTTAATAATTATGACAACTTTTTCTGACGAACTTCAGTCTGAAAGGTGAACACAGAACAAAACGAGTATAAAGTTTCCTTTTTGGATTTCACAGAGGAACCAAAAAAACGTTTCTCATCAAAATTTAAATACAAGACTTTTAGTGTGAACTACTGAGAAAATCGTCTGCAGTAAAATATTTGTTTCTGTGTTTCCAGAAACATACTTGCCCTTCATTTTCAAAGGCAACACTGACCGACCACATTTACAACTGCTGCTTGCTGGGAATGGCTCACAGACTGAGCCACTGACATCTGTCCCTTGCCCCCAGGCAGGTGAACAGAGTCAAAAAGGAATTTTTTATTTATATCCATTCCTTTTAATTCTGTTTTTAGTACATCTCAAATCCTTTGACAGCAAATGTCAAACCACATTTAAATGGACTTGTTTGCTTCTTTAACTCCAAAGATCCAGTCCAGGCTATTTCAAATTCAATACTTCGCAAATGACAATAAACAGCATTTTAAAAAAATTGTTAAAAAAACACTTTTTTAAAATATAAGTCATAACAACAAGAAAAAAAATCTAAAACATGGGGCTACAACTCTCACTATAAACTAGTTATATTTATTTTAAGCGAGAAGTGTCAAGTGGAACATTGCTTATCAAAAAGATCCTTGGGTGCTCCATTTGCTTTAAACGCTACCTGGGCACATCAGACTCCACTGTTCTGGGCACATCAGACTCCACTGTTCTTGCCATCGGTCAAACCACAAATCTCAGGCATCCTCATCCTAGTAACCCGTGCAAGGCTCAGCAGGAAACGGGAGCATCTTACTGGGGTCACCTAACTTACCTCTTCTGAGCTTCAGCAACCGGTCTACTTAAAAACAGTTACTTTCTGGCAAGATGTAGCTAATTGTTAAACGCAGTTTAAAACCCTGAACATCCCTGAAGAAAAAGGATGCCACGAAACGTCACTCCCTTCTATTTCCTATTTCACCAACTTCTCATCAATACGCTCCCCATAGTGACTCCTCAGATGGGCGCGTTTGCATCACTTTGAAACTACAAAACAAGATGCGGCCCGCGGCTGATCTCTACCTAAAAAGCGCCGCATCTCTCATTGGGCACCATCACCAACATCTCTCCGCCTTAGAACACAGATACTGTTCAGATCTCGCACCCTTCTTTACAAACCTGCGCGGGTCTTTCGGGAGGGGAGGGGGTGGCAAGACTTTGGTGGGAGCTGTTTCCCTTCAGCAAAGCGAAGGCTGACTGCAAAGGCGTGGGTGGGTGTTCGAGCCATTTCCTGCCGATTCCAGATTGCAGCAGAGCAGCGTGGAGAGGAAGTCGGACTTCTTTTCCAGGCGGAGCCTCCGCGTTGCTCTTGGGAAGCCCCACGCCGTGGGCCTGGGCCGGGAAGGAGAGCGCCGGGGTTCGGGCCCCCAGCTCGGCGGCTCAGCGCGGCTGGGAGGGCCGGGAGAGGGGTCCCGGGAGCGGCGGGGCACACTGAACTCCGGAGAGGGGGCTGAGCGGGGGAGAACTCGCTCGCAGAGCCTCGGGCTCCAACCACGGGCATGCACTTGAACCGGCCGCGGGGCCGGCCACCCGCCGCGCTCGGAGCGCACGAGTGCCCCCCGGCCGTGGGCCTCGCGCGCTCCTTGGCCTCCCTGGGCGGAGCGGCCGGGCCTGCGGGCGCTGAGCTGGAGGTAGGGATCCCCACTCTGTCCCCGGGGTTAGCAGCGCCGGGAGAGCGCACCCCACTTCGGGACCCCGAGTCTGAAAGCGGAGCCCCAGGGCCGCCTGCGGCGAAGCTCGACTTACACATCACTTTCCGATTTGGAGAAAATGTCACAGGAAAGGGGGGAAAGGAAAAAAAAAAAAAAAAAGAACTGTAAATATGATTTCAAGGGGGGCGAGGGCAGAGCGTGCGCGCACGGCTGGGGCGGCGCGGCCGCGTGGGCCCCTGGCGGGGATTCCCGGTCTCGCAGCGCGCCCTAGTGGACACCCTGCCCCTCGGCAGCTCCCCGCCGCGCCCGCTCGGGCTCCCCCGCTCATTACAATCTGCAATATATTATTTCTCCCAAAGTATTGACAATGTGTGAGACTCCAGTAACCCCGGAGCTCTTGTCTGTAATCAGCACATTTATTCACATTTAGGGGGAAGAATCCGAATTAAATCCCCGTGACCCAGATTGGGTTACAGTGTCATTTTCCCTGGATCCTCTTTTAAATCCACTCCACACTGCTTCTCTGTCTATTACATGCTAATTTAATTTTACTGTGGACGATATTTTCAGCATTTGCTGAGGACAGTAAATTTTGTAGTTTATGTTATTTCACTTTTTATGACTTTTTAACACTTAATAAAATTTTATTAGAGCACTTTTGTGTTTACAAGGCCACAAAACTCTTGGCAGGTTGTCAGAAGTCCTTTTTATTATGATCCTACTGATATACTGCGAGTAATGAAATAATCATGTCCAGAAATGTATCAAAGGCCAGAGGGATTATCCCACTTAATAGCTCCACAGATGCGCCCAGAAGAATGCGGACACGCGGCGGCGGGACGGGCTGAGAGGCGGCGGCGGGAGGAAGGAGGCGGCCCCCCGCGCCTTTCTTTACCATTTCGGTTGCTTTCCTAAAAGGCTACATGCAGGGTCATGTGACTTTCCGCGGTCTCAATAAAAAAAAAAAAAAAAAAAAAAAATTATTCTATTGCAAAATGTGCTTTTCTTTTTATTCTCCTTGTGTGGGCATTTAAGGCTGTTCCAGTGGCAGTGGGGCTGGCTCAGCATATCCGTGTCTGTCACTTTCCTCTCATTTCTAAGTGTACTTTTGTGGCATTTAAGCAGCCGATGATGACATTGGTGTTGATCTTTGCGGCTTCTACAGCCCTTACGGAAAGAAGGCTCTGGGAGGGACCCAGGAGGGCACGAGGTGTTTTAAAGTCCTTCCCCTCCTGACAAACAGCACCTTTTGCTGTTGCTTTTTGTTTTGCTTTGCAAAACAGGGGAATAGTGAGTGACTCCAGGACTCTGCTTTCTGCCTTGTGCCAAAGAACCACAGTATGCTGCTTTGATTTTCTTTTTTTTTTTTTTTTTTTTTTTGGTAAGACTTGCTATGAGGATTGAGATATTGCAGCTCTCTCTCTCTTTTTTTTTTTTTTAGAACCATTTCCTTTTCTTTTAAATATATACATGATCATTTAAGACACTGGTGTTAAGTTCATTCTTGCTGCAAAAGAAGGCCATTGTACTTCCTGACCCTGAAAGCAAGGTGGGTGGCTTTGTTTTATAATTAAATTTTCTGTCTCCAGCTTCATATTTCTCTTTCTGTTATTTCCTGAATAGTGTGCCAAAGTGATCAAAGAGATGAGGAATGGAATTGTAAATGGAGTGATTTTGAAATTACGGTTGCTGTGTCCAGAGCACGTGTTCTTCTAAACTTTGGTTCTCAGGGACTTTGGTAATATTTTTCACAAGCTTGTGCATGTGTGTGTGCACTCACGTGTGTGTGTTTCATGTTGCAACACATCACATTCCGATTTTGCAGTCTGTCATTGTTTAAAACAACCCCTGGGAAGCATGCCCCTCTCTCTGGATTGCCTCCATCACACACATGTGTGTGCCCTCCCGATCTGATGTGCATACGGCTGCTCACCAGGGCTCTTTGATTTCAACTTCAAGGGAGCAATTTTGTTCTTTGTATGTCATTTGCTAACCATGGATGAAACTTAGTGCCTGGTCTACTGTATGTGCAGGATGGTCTATGTTCTGCAGAGAGCGTATGAGGATAGCACCCATCCCTTAAGCAAAATTTATGCCCTGAGACTATTTGGGCAGCCATTTTTCTCTTTTTACAGTGTTTTCCATTTGCAAATAGGACACTTCTTTCTTTTTTTTTTTAACATAGCTGAAGAACTTGGAAAGAAAGTGACATTTGGCTCTGAGTAAACATTCTTCCTTCTCTCTGGTTGTTATTGATGGCTTGTATTCTTTGCCTTTTACCAGCAGAGACCCAAGAACAGGGAGGGAAAAGGGTGCAGATTTTAGCCCTCCAAATTTCAGAGCATTTTACATAAGGGAATTTATGCCCAAGTGCCAGAATCATGAAAAGAGTATTAATTTTAATTCTGCTATAAAGTGACAGTTCCATTTTATAAGTAATTTGTGTCTAGGACAATTTAAATAATACTTCAAAGGCTGTCATAACCTTCATGTTAGAAATCTGTTTTATTTGATTATGAAATAAGCCTCCCCTAAGGTAGAGATTTAAATTTATCAAAGTATGTTTATAATTCTTATTCAAAAGAGAAGAGACTACCTTGAACGTGATAACTGATGACACCCAGCATGGCCGGGGGAGGGCCTAACTGGTGTCCATGGGGATTTTATAGCCCCTTTTGAGGTATTCAGAGGGGAGAGGAACGGAAAGAGTGAAGCCCCCACCCTATCATCAAAAAGAGGAGTAAACAAACCATGCCAGAGGGATGAAATTGGCCCCTCGGATGATCAGGTTCAGTCAGCAGGAAGACATGGGGATTATGAAGACAGTCCCTAGCCCCACTTTGCTCAGTCCTGATCCAGTTCTGCATATTATTTGTGTGGCCTTGGACAAGTTACTTCTCTGTGTTTAGTTTCCTCATCTGTAAAATGGGACTAATGATAATACCTCCCTCCAATTTTTGAAGGCTTGAAGTTAGGAGTTAATTTAAACAAAATATTGAAAACAGACCCTGAATGCTACTTAAAACCTCAGGAAGAATGATATATCCATCACCTAGTACATGGCTGGCATGTAGCTGATGTCAACAAATATTTGCTGGAGAAGCGTGGATTGCCATTTCGTGCTCTCATTGTTCAGGTGGGGCCGATGAGCACACAGGTATCAGCCTCAGATCTAGACATGAAGCTACTGAGAATAGACAGCAGTCTGGGAAAAGTTGTGTCCAGCTTCTCTTTTACTCTTCCTGTGGAGTTCTGTATTGTTTCTCAATTAGCAATTAGTTATAGTTTTGGGGGGGAAAAAGAAGGTTCAGATTTGGCGGGTGGGAGGAATCCCTATACTCAGCACAGTGCTTTGTATGGAAGTAACAGAAAACTGATAACATAAGCTAATATACCAACACATACATATTTATTTAATAAATAGTAATCGCAGGCACTATGCAAAATTCTTTGAGGTATCATCTTACTGCCTCCTCTCATTGACCTCCATCAGGTAGGTAGTTACCGATCTCTGTCTCACGGGTAAGGAAAATGAAGCTCAGAGAAGTCAAGGGACTTTCCCAAGGTCACACAGTCAGGAAATGACAGATCTGGCTGTTTAACCCAGGTCTAGGCATGCAAAAGCCATGCGGCTAGTCGACCACTATCCCAATCTGTTTGGCTTTTATCCCTAATCAACTTGGTCATTTACAATTGTTGTGTAAACCATGGTGAAAATGGAAATGATTAAGGCTGAAACCCATCCTTGAATCATCTGTGTCTTGTGCAGAGCTCTGAATGCCAGGCTCAGGGGAGTGAGACATGGGCCTGCCTCCCAGGGCCTGTCCCCAGCTCATTCCACAATAACAAGCAGATGTTTAAAAAGAGCCTGCCGAGAAGTCAAGGGTACTTTTGCCCCCTTTGGAAAGGGGATTCAGCATGAGGATGCTGAATTTACTTGAACTGGTCCTAACTCAGCACGTGAATGGAGTTTCGTGGCGGTAAAAGAGCAAGAAAGCAGAACTCAGACAGGGCGGGGGGAGGTCAGTGTAGGTTTTCCTTTTCACCAGAAGTTCTTCATGGGCTTTAAAGATATTCACTCCCTGAAGATAGCTGGTGTGTGTCCTGACAATTTCAGGGCACGAAGAACAAACTGAGGCAAGAAGAAAAGCCTCGATTCACATTTTAGGTCACTTAATAAGCAAGCCAGGTGGGGGTGGGGGTGGGGTGATGCAGGGGGCACTGCTTTCACCACGTGATTAACTCTGCACCCTTAAAACAAATGCACACACGACCCCAAGAGAGCACACCCAAGAGCTTGTAAGTTGTTCTAGGGAATATTCAACATGGCTTTCGTGGAAACCCATCCGAAGATACATTTCTAAAGCAGAGGATGGAAAGAGGCAAGGCGATGCCAGTTAGCTGGTAAACCTGAGACCTTCCTTCTCCAGAGGGTTAGTGAGACTCCATCACCATGGAAATAGAATGAATCTTTGACTCAAGACTTTGTGACTGTTATTGCTGGGAGAAGGGGAGGGAGGGGGAGAGGAAATGGAGTGATACCTCCAAAGGACTTGTAACCTGATAGAGACCAAGCTCACCGTATGAATGTGGCAGTGGGCTCTGGAAGCCTGAGTTTGTTGCTGGAGAATTGAGGGCAATGCCTAGCAATGGTGGTGTGGGTCTGCTGGGGAAGACCTCTGTGTTTACCATTCCTCTTGGCGCCTCATTCATCTTTCAGTCTCTGAGTTGTTGCTTTGAAAGGAGAAAAGTAATCCAAATTTTGACTCACCTTTATGGGGCTTGGGGAGTTAAGGCTGTATTTAGAGTTGTTTTGAGCTCGTCACTATGAAATCTGTATGAGTTTTTTTAAATGAATGAGTAACTTAACTGTGCCTTGATGAATATTCTATTAGAATAAGAGAAAACTAAAAAGGCAACGTCAGCTGCTAAATTTAATCCCACTAGTTTAAAACTGTAGCACTACATATAATAGGGCTGAGGCTGGAAATCTCTAGAAGGAACGCTGAAAGAATTGATGTTGAGGCCATATTGCAACAGATGTAACTTTAAGTCATAAAAACTTTTAAGGACCTTGAGTCATTTTCTTCAAACTCGCCTTGCCTTTCTTTCTGCATCTGCGAATTTGCCAAGTTAAAGTTTATTGCTTGTAACAGGTTTTGAATGATAGTGTAGCTTTTTTGAAAATGTCTGAGTACTTTTTGATTATTTGATGGAAAGAATGTATGCTTTTTCCTTTTTATGTATCTTTCAAACCAGCTGCTCTGATATAAAGAAAAGCTTGAAAAAATGTATTCACCCTTCTTAAGCTAAGAGCAAACATTCTGTTCCATGAAAGTTATATGATTATCGAAAGGATGTGATGAATGAAATGGTTCTCAGAGCCCCTCTAGACAGCTAGCTTGCGGATCAGATGGTCTTCCTAAAGTTTTGGGATCTAGAATGAATGCAACGATCAGCAAAGCCAAAATGCAAAACCCCAGGCAACAAAACAGCTAGCAGGGGCAGGCTCCCCGAGGCCAGGAAGCCACTGGAATCTGGTTGCTAGGAGACACTCGTCTCTCACTGGCAGCAGGAACATGTCCTTGAGCATGGCTTCCCCTGTGGTTGGCTTTGGACAAGCCATGAATCAGTGTGTCCTCGCTAGTGCTGCCCTCCCAAAGGAGCCAACCAGCTCATGGAGCAGGTGACACAGAGGGGCCATGGAGCGGGGCAGTTCCTGTTCTCTCAGAAAGTTTCTCACACATGCCCTGCCTTTCTGATGTACTCTTCCGAAATCAATAAGCATTTCACATGTCTAATGTTCATTATGAGGATGTGGAGAAAGAGATGCCCATGTAGCGCTCTCATCTGTGAGAATTTTACGAACTAAAAGACACACATCAAATCCAATGAAACTGCCCGCAAGTGCTGTAGGAAAAAAGAGGGCTGGGATCCTGAGTTAATAGGAATACAGACAGGTTTCAGAGAGGAGGGGAACCAGAAGCCAGGACGACTTGCCTATGGAAGGATGATTCTGGCAAGAGAACACCAGGAAGACCACCGAGAACTCCCTCAGAGGTCCTTGAACCTGCCTTGCTTGCTCACAGAAGCATCCCCAGGTGCTGGCACACGAGTGCTGGGAGCTCACAGGTCACGTCGGTGTTCCCCGGGAAAAGCCAGCTGAACGCATGTTAAGTGAAGAAGGCTGGTCTTGGTGTTATCAGAGTGACTGTATCAGGAAGTGGTGAGAAATGAGGTCGTCCAGGGAAGGTGCAGCCCAGTTATGAAGGCTCTTAAAAATTCAGCAGAAGGGGCTTCAAAAATTCACACACTCCTGGGGACTCTAAGTCCAGTAGAGATGAAAGTTCTCTGGTTTACAGATGCTCTCTCAAATGCACTCCCTCTTAAATAAATCTAGTTTATCATATGTCACTCAACAAAACTACTGAAAATGCCCAATGTCAGTAGATGTTCCATATTGGGTGAAATGTACCTTTTTTTAAAAAATTTTTACAGACGATGCCGAAACAGAGCCAGAGAGGCTCACAGTTTGGGTGGGTTCCTAAGTTTCAGAGGACAAGCCAAGATTTCTGGGTCTCCTGCCCCCACACACCTCTTTTGCTTATTTCTGAAAGCAGCCCATGGCGGGGGAGGCCAGCTGGAGGATGGTGACCCGTGCTGGCTATTTGGGAGGTGATCATCCTTCTGGCTTCAGGGGTGCGAGAGGAAGACGGGAGACCAGTTGTCTTTCTTCTTCTCCCTTGCTTCTCCCTGTGCTTTGCTCCCTTTGCCTTTCCTCCCCCACTTTTTCCTCTTCCCTGTCAGCAGCCTCAGACCTCTGAGGGAAGTTCCTGTCAGGCACCACATACGTGGGCTCCTTGACTGTCACAGCAGCCACAGGACCAGAGGCAAAGCTGTGCTATCTGGGAGGGGAAAAGGCGACACTCCCCCGCCCACTTTTATTGATACATGACTGACATACAACATTGTACATGTTTAAGGTGTACAACAGGATGATTTGATACTTGTATATATTGTGATATTGTATTACAATAAGATGATATTCGTCACCTCACATAGGGTCCCCATCTAATCACAGTTCTCACCTGTGAGGAGAACCTGTAAGATGTACTCTTTTAGCAACTCTCAAATATGCAATACAGTATTACTAACCGTAGCCATCACGTTGAACGTGACATCCCCAGGACTGATGTACCTTTATAACTGGAGGTTTGTACCATTTGACCACCTTCACCTACTTCTCCCCCATCTCCAGCAGCTACAAATCTGATCCCATTTCCATGTGTCTGATTTTTTTTAAGATTCCTCATACAAATGGGATTGTACTGCATTTGTCTTTCTTTGTCTGACTTAATTCACTTAGCTAAAGCCCTCAAGAGCAACACCTTTTGGACCTGAAACATGACATCTGTGGCAACTCTTGGAAAGGTCTAATGAAAAAGATAACAAAGGAAGGACATACAATGTTACTAACATTTTTAGACATGCGTGTAAGCATTGCAATTAAATATGCCTGTAAAAGATTCCCTTAATGAACTTCCAGACCTGTTTTCAAAAATACTCACCCCACTCTCCCATGTGATACGATGGTCACCTAGATTTTTGACTTAAATATTAAATGGTCTCACTTACGAGCAGTCAGCTATATGAGAGAGATAGTATAGTCCTGCAGGCTTCGGAGGGAGAGGACAGGCATTGGAATCCATATGCCACCATTTACTAGTTGCTACTGAACCTCTAGGAGCCTTGGTCTCTTCTTCTGTAAAATGCAAATAATGAGTCCTACTTAACAGATTGGTTGTGGCCATTAAATAACAAAATGAATGTAAGGAATTGAGTGCAGTGTGGCCTTGGAGCCATTGGTCACCTTGTGGGTGGCAGCCACCCGCAGCAGAAGCCTCTTCCCTGACTCTGTCCCCGAGGCTGAAGATGATATTTCTTTTTTTTTTTTTTTTAAGATTTTATTTATTTATTTGACAGACAGAGATCACAAGCAGGCAGAGAGGCAGGCAGAGAGAGGGAGAGAGAGAGAGTGGAGGAAACAGGCTCCCTGCTGAGCAGAGAGCCTGATGCGGGACTTGATCCCAGGATTCTGGGATCATGACCTGAGCAGAAGGCAGAGGCTTTAACCCACTGAGCCACCCAGGCGCCCCTGAAGATGATATTTCTAAAGCTACCATTTTAGCTTTTTCCCTTAACAGCTTCTTTAACAGCACTTTTCCCTACCAACTTGCTCATATTGAAGTTAGTCAGCAAATGACACTGAAGAGTTTCTTCGTAAATGTTTATTGATGAATGTATGAAATGAATCGCCCCACATCCAAAGCAAGTTTATTTTCTCCCCTTGATTTCAGTGGTGATTCTTTTTTTGTGAAGGATAGTGGCTGTGGCTGGTAAATCATGTAGACAGAGTGACACAGCACAGGCACAGGTGTTTAGTTTCTGTGGGATCAGGTGCTGGCCCATCAGCCCAAGCCTTGGAAATTCCTTTTCATTATACTGCAAAGCAACCGGCTGGAAAAGGACAATTCAGTTAACTAGTTTTTTCATGGAAAACATCCAGGCAAGCTTTTTTTTTTCCCCCTTGAATCCTCTGCCCACCTCCCCAGTGGCCTGGCTGGATAGACTCATTGTTTCCCACCGACAGGCTTTACCTGATGCTTTCTGCGACAGAGCCCATGTCCTGTGGAGAGAACAGGTGTGGCAGCCTCCAGGACGTCTGGTCTTACGGATTCTAATGGTCACTTTGCTGCCAGACCCCAGTTTGAGTCATGAATATAGACAAGCTGTAGAACATTAGCTTTAAGCAGGTGAATAATGTCAGATGGGAATAGGAATTTTTTTTTTTAACAAACTAGAAAAGAGATCAAGAAGCCTGCCAGAGTGAAAGGCGCTTTGGGGTTGGCAAGACTTATCTTCCAGAGTGGGGGGGGAGTTATACAAATAACTAGATATGAGATGTCTTATCTTCATCTTAGACTCAGACATATAGTTACATTTTGGTCTTATATTTTGAAGGTAATTTTTTTTTCTACCTATTAAGTCTACCTCCTTCCTTATTACCAGAAGGACTTCTCCAGCTCCTGTGAGGAATGCTAATGCCAATAGTGACCTTGAACAGCTTCTAGCATCCTTCAAACTTCATTTAACTCTGGCGGCTCCTTCATCTGATACTCAGATGGCCGTGGACGTATCTGTCTTCAAAGCCGTGCTCAGGCTGATCACTGCCACCACTGGGTTCGTCCGGAGCCTTGTCTCTTGGGAATCTGGTTCTATATTTCTCTGAATGAGCTCAGCCCAAGCCTCTTATCCTAAAGGAAAGTCAGGATTGTGTCTGAGAAACACTCTTAGTAGGTCATTCAGATGACCTATCCACCCACCCATCCATCCAGCCCTTGAACAAACATGTCCACACGGGCTACCGATTCCGAAAGGCAGGTGTCTTGTCTGTCTTCTTGATTTCTTTAGCTCCAAAACTCAGCCCACGCCTGGCATAGGGTAGTCCCTGAAGGAATATTTGTTCAATAAATGAATGAACAGTTACCAAGTACCACTCTGTGTTGGAACTTGAGGTACTGATATGACAAAATGCAGTTCCTGCCTTCTTGGTGTTCATGATCCTTTCTCATGATGGCTTTGTGCCCCATAGGAAAAAAGAGATTTCAAAGCTGCTCATACCCTTCTTATATTCGACTGACTAGCTGTTTTAATAATTGACTGCGTAATGCACCGAAACAGATGTGGATTTCCCTTTGGAGACAAATGGGGGTAGGGGGAACCACTTCACTTCAGACAGATTCTCATCATTTCTTCGGAAAGTGCACAGCACCTCCAGTCACTAATGGCCGTTGGAGACTTTGGGGACAACTAATCTTAATGACTGCACCATTTCCTATGGGTCTTGTTAGTTCCTAAAACCATCTGTAAAAAGTTATTGTATTTGGTTTTCTTAAGCTATATTTTTAAGAAAGACATTTAATTAGGGCTTGTTAAGATGTTGTGAGTGCTTTGGCCACTTTTCTCACCCCTGCTGTTTCTTCTTGGTCAGCACATTTCTGGAAGTGTTGTTTCCGGAAAAAGGCATAAGATGCTTCTCTGTTTGGAGAGCTGCTCTGTGTGTCTGCATGAAGCAGGTCTCTGATGGGGACCGAAGAGACTGCCAGGCTGGCTGGGCAGAAAGGGCTCTGTGTTCATAGCAGCTACTCAGAAAATCCTCCAGTTTTGACATTTGTATTGAGAAAGCTGAGTTTCAAAATGGGTTTGGGACAGACAGCCACAGGCGTGTGCCCTGGAGCCCTAGGGAAGAATGTCCCAAGAGGGAAATGGGTCTGAAATAGTCCATCTAAACACCTTTGAAAAATCTTCGCAAAAAGGAATCTACTTGAAAAGACATAGTTTTAGTGACTCTAAGAGACACTAGGAAAACTGCAAAATAGTTCATAGCATCGAAAAATCCACCAATACTTACTAAAAGAATAAATACCTTGACTATAACTCTATTGTCCTTGCTAATGTTTGATACCACCGAGTTAACTAAAAATTCAAACCATCTTACAAAATAAGACAATTTCATTGGGTTTTCCCCAGAATCCTCCGTCCATATTTGGATGAGAACGGTTTGGTATTTGTAATAGTTGATGAATCACAAAGACACATCAAGTCTAGTCAGACGGAGAGAAGTATTTCTAGACAATGCCATGTGAAGTCAGTGAAAATGAAGAAATAAAGAAATATGTGTGTTTAGATAGGTTAAGAAATGTTGTATAATCTCCTAAAAGAATTTACTCCTATTTTGTCCTTGAAACATATATTGAAGGAACAAAAAGTTTCATGCTGGTAATTGCATAAAGGATAATTAAAACGAATTCCCTTTCTCTTTGAATTTCAAAATGTTCCTTTAAGGTAATCCTTAATTGAAGATGAAGTCCAATAAATGTAATAGAGATTTAACAAAATTATGAAATCTCCATACTCTCCAGGTAAAGTCGTTTCTATTGGAATCCTTTTTGCCTCATTAATCTAAACATTTAAATATATTAAAGGCTTCAGTGAAGGATTAGCATTTGGCGCTGGGTGTGAAAACATTTCCTGCTGGGCCCTCAGCCACTAACAAGCTTTTTGTTTGGAAGAAGGGGCAGGCGTGGGGGAGGAGAGAAGAAGGGAGAGAAGTTGGCCAACTCTTGACATCTGAAATCTTGATCAGTCCCCGCAAGTTTTTTGGTTCGTGCAGATGATTTGTGGTATTGTTGTTTATCTGTCTATCATTCACTGGGACTTACTGTTTGGATGCGGGGGTCCCAAGACCATCTGCAGACTTGATGGGTTTTCTCTCAGCCAGGCCAGACATCTGGCTGTCAGTTAGAATCGCATCCCTGCCCCCCAAGTTGTTGTTGGATATTCCTGATTCCCTTTGAACATACTACTGGGATACAACAGTTTCAAGCCATTGATGGGAAGGGCAGAGTCAATTCCTGACTTTAGTCTAGTTGGAAACAAGATTGATGAAATGAAGAAGGTGTCTATTTTGCTGGAAGGCTGGCTGTTTTCGTCCTACGGGGTTTAATGATACAATAGTTTCCTCCGCAGCTTGTACAACTCACTCTGAACAAGGAGAGAAACAGTGCCTTCAAAAATCACAATGGTTTTGCCATGTTTACTATTTCCTGTTGTCTTTGCCTGAAAGCGTCGGTCGTAACAGAAATTAGGGTTGAGCATACAAACATTTGAGCTGGTGCGGGGATGAAAGGAGTTGATATCACATTTCCTTTCCAGGTTAATATGGGTGCCTTTGATAAAAGCACTATAGACTTAGGACAGGATATGATGCCAATTAAACACATGAAACTTAATTTTTGGACTAAACAGTCACATACTTCTTCTTCTGATATCTGCTTGGCAGTTATTAACATGACATTTATTTCTCAACCACAGTCCTAAATTTATTGGATTGGTTTTATTTAAGGGACACGGGGCAACTAATATTAACACATGTAAAAGTCTAGCAATGTCTCCGAAATTGTAAAGCAGCTATTATAAAGAGAACACGTTCTTCCTGAAGACTGTCAGCACGAGGTCAAGAACCCACACAGACTTACTCGTGAGCCCTTAGATCTACCGCTCACCTTGGCTGGAGGCAGATTTTAATTTGACACCTAAACTTCAAAACAAATCAACCAATGTTATCTCATAAAGTACAACAGGGAAAAATCTGACCATCTCTCCTTAGTCTTACATGTAAATTGCATCCTTCACAAGATGGTCCGTATCCATTGAAAACCAGTGTAACTAGTAACCACAAAATTATGCATTACAAATTGTTTAAAAATATGAAAAGTAATGTGTCGTATTTGGTAACAACATATTTAAATTATAAAATGGAATATTACTGTTTCATTTTAATGCAAAAAATAATTAAAGGGAAGGCACGCAAATAATAATGAGTCAGGTCAACCTCCCCATCTTTTCACTCTGACACCTTGTTTAACTCTAGCTAATGATCCTATGAAAAAAGTATTAGTGGTTTCATTTCAGCCCCTGGTGGTCTATGTCACATACTACATAACCTGCTGGTGGGTCCTTTAGGGCTATTTCTCATTTACAGACAGTAACCTTTTATAATTCGTCGGGGGCAGGGGCGAGAAGGGAGTGTATCCTGTTCAAACCTATTTTTTATGCACTTGAAAATAGTGAAAATGTTTATAAAAAGAAGTCAAGTTAAAATTTTTAAGACCTGGTAATATGTCAAGTGTTTGAATTCAAACCTACAACTCTATACCAAGTGCTCAAGTAGTTATTATGCTTAAAAGAGAAAAAGTCACTCATGACTTGTACTCCATGTGGAAAATTACCACGCTGCAGTTTTTCTAACCACGAAAATTCTCATTTCCCATGTGCAGTTGGTTAGCTTCTCACCATGTCCCTAAGGAGTCTACGGGAGTCTGAAGCCCTGTAGAAAAATGAGAATTTCCACACTTAAACAAAGCCAAGGCAGCATTTTTAATGACTAAAAATAAGAGCAGAAGAAGTGGAAGAGGAGGGGACGATGGGGCTTTTTTTTTTTTAACCTTCTATAAAAAATGAGTGTGGGGTTCCCAGGTGAGGATCAAATGTGGGCTTGCTTTAAATTTTTACAGGGCATTGACTTTAAAAAGTAGAGGCGGGGGAGAAACTCTCTTAAATTTCCTAACTCTGAGCTGCACGAAGGGAATATTGAAACGAAAGGAGTCATCAAGGCCAAATTCACCACACAGCTTTCGTGAACTGTTAGAGGCAATTTCAGGATCTGTGCTGTTAATTTAGGTGTGCTTTCTCTCTGAGCTTGGGTGTTTTATTTCCGACCAGTTCTTTCTATTCTTTGGTTGAATGTATACGGCTGATTCTTTCAGCGTTTCTCTCTCTCTCTCTCTCTCTCTCTCTCTCACACACACGCACACACACACACACAGTTTCTATACATTAAAGAAAAATGAATACCTTTAGTCCCTTAGTAACAATATTTTAAAAAGCGGCTTGATATTTGGATCGGAGAGTAGTATACTTTCAAAGACAACTCTAGTGGGCACAATGTTTTAACTGTTTTCTGTGCCTCCATTTTATTGTGTGCGAGAGGACAGCAAAATGGTGGTTTAGCATTTTGCTGTATGAGGGCTCCTTTGCAGTTGGCATCTGAGGACAGACGCAGAACCCGTTTGGATGCCAATAGGAAAGCCAGATTTTCCAGCCCAGAGACCGATTCCATAAAGCATACCCACAAATTCACCTCCATTCCCTGCTTTGCAGCTGCTTCAGCAACATTTTAGATATATACATATATATATATATATATAAAACACAGGGAGAAATTCCTGATTAAAATTTAAAAATGCAACAGAAATGATTTATCAGTGAAATACATAACTCCCTGTGTTGGTAAATGCAGATGTTATTAATAGAGGCTGCAACGTCCCAGTAATCTACCTGGAGAAAAGATTCAAGGCAGAGTTAGCGGAGAGAATGTGAATGTTTTACTCGTGAATAAATGATCTTTCCAGATCAAGGTTGAGGTCATTGGCAGACTAGGTGAGCTCATTCCACAGCTATTTGCACATGCAAATCAGCATTCTGATATCTTTTTAAATATATATTACAACCTTTTGTTCATGAGAAGATCTTTAATTGATTTCTTAAAATAAGGATATTAAAATAATTGAAAAATGTAAGAACTGAACATGGCTGAGAGTGCATTTTTAATTAGCTCCTAAATAGAACCAAAGGTAAGATAGATTTTGACTTACCCTTAACTGGATCTCAAATGGAAGAGAGATGAATTTGACTAAGACAAGAGTGTGACATTGCCTTCTATCACCTACGGCTGAATTACCACTCTCTTTTGTCTGAAGTGAAACGTTTCCTTCTCAATGAGGTGTATGTTTTTAAGACGGAAGAAAACTGAGGCTCATACCCTAGAGGGTTTTTTGTTTGGTTTTCTGTTTTTTCTTCTTTTGCTTTTTGACTGCAGTTGCTAAACATCTGAGATTATAAAAACGATGTTGCTACATAAAATAGACCTGCAGGAACACTGTTTATGGCACACACAACAGTATTATTTTCTGCTGTTTGGTGTGCAGAAGTTGTAAATAGGAAAATGTGTAAGCTATTAAATCTAGCAGCAATAGGACTCTTAAGGCAAGGTTTATTATACCAGTGCCTGGAAAAGCTTTACTTTTTTTTTCCTTTTATCTGTGGGTGTTAAATTTTCGTGTTTGCAACAGTATTTTAGCTCTGGAGATATTTATCTGGTAGCATCTTGGAGAAAAAGGAAATGGACAGATGTCCATAAACAAAGGGCTCCACCTGGTGGTAAAGAGGAGGTATGACATGCAAAGGGAACCTGATAGAAGGGCAGCATGTAGTGTGTGCGCGCACTTCCTGTAATGAATATGTTTGAAGGAAAGAGAAAGACACGATTCCCCAAATTTGGATTTCAATGTTGATGTAGCTTCACAGATAACATCGTCTGATTATTTCATTCAAATTCAATCCTTCTGATCCGTTTACAAATTATTTTATCCCAAATGCATCCATCGGAACAGACATTAACACGTGACTTAGATATTAAGCACAATATAAGGCAAACCATCCGTATCATTTGATGATCTTACTGTTAAGTAGAATACCAGCTAGTAGACCAGTTTGAACAAAGAAAGCATTTGCTCCAACACTGAGGTGTTCTGTGTGTGGCTTTGTGGTTCACCTAAGTAGGAGGGACTGGAAAGGATGTGGTACAGAATTCAATCAGTGGAGGGAAGAAATCATTTCAAATCCAGGACTAAGACACAGAAAATTGCTCGTTTTTCAATGGCATTTGTGGCTAAAATGTTGGAGAGTTTGAATCTACATATTGTGACTCTTCCACCTTTTCAAACTCTAAAATTAGACCAGAAATTACATATATCAAATGCTATGCAAAATGTAAAACAGGCATGACGTTTATGGCTCTCTACGTAAGGTGGAAATTAAATCTTCAGCCTCCAATAAAATTGTATTTCTGTAATAAAACTGCTGCACCTTGACTCTAGACTACATTGAATCCCAAATTAAACACCCCATTTACTGTACTGTAACAAGCAAGAGGGTTTGCTACACTGAACAATATTACAGATAGAGAAAGGTATTATATTTTGCTTTACCATCTATGTACAGTCCACCCTAACAGGCTTATTCCCCATGCCTTCTTTCTTAGCACATAAAGTATTTTGATGAGGGAAAAATGTAAGGTTTGTCTTTCATCGGTACATTTCTATTTCTTCCTTAGTTAGAGAAATCTGCCTAGGTGGCCAGGTCTAAAAAAGTCCATCAAGGAGGATATTTACTGCAGAATGTCCGCATGCATTTCATGGATAACTCAGTCCTCTAAGCAGAAACAGCTGGTGTGCTAAAGGCTAGGTACATTTCTTTACGCATTATACGTAATATAGCTGCTCTTCCCTCTCCCGTCCATGCGCGGCTCACCCCACGGCCATGTCCGCAGCACACACAGACTGCTACATAATGTATGAAGGTCTTAAACTTAGGATCTGGTCATACATGTTATGTATTTTATCTTACCCAGCCTTGACTTAGAAGAATTAGACAGGATGTTGTTTTAAGCAGTCTAATATCATAGGTTGAGATCCACGCCATCCCCACCCCCCGCCAACCACCCATCACACGTTGGCCCAGCCAACAATGACTTCTGGCATTTGTGAAGGGGCTTATTAGAAATTAAAACCTACGGAGAGGGAAGCAGAGAGAACGATGAATCCTAATGTCGCTTCATTTTCCCAACCCAAGCGCGGGCGAGCAAGCCTGTGAGCCGAGGCTCGTCAGGCCTGCGGCGCGCTCCCCGCGGAGCACCCCCTCTAGCGGACGGAACGGGAAATTCCCTTTCCCCGCCGCCGCTTCCGCCCGTCAGTGGGGCCCGCGCTCCCCTCCCCCTCCCGCAGGACACTGTGGGTATTATTAACCTTCAAGCGCGATACGGCGAGATGAATGTTAATCGTGGAGGGATTTCTAATCAAGTTTAATGGTGTAGGACATAAGAAGTTGTGTTAACAGTTTCAATCCTGCTAAAAATGCTAATTGTTATGTTTCCTATGATAGGTGAGGGTAATAGGAAAATGGCAGCGGCTTCGGTGTTTCGATTTGGAAATTGTTGCGGTAATTTGGAGGCAAGTGCAGAGCCCGTGGTGGAAATGACTTGTCGAGAGGCTAGTTTCTTCGGAGATATCGGAGGTTTGAGGCTTGATGTCTATTCGGTTCAAGAAAAGAGAACTCTCTGCAGGGAGAAATCTCTTCGTATCAGAAGCCATGGGGAGGCATTTGGGACTGCAAACGACACGGTTTACACAAAGGGGTGCAGAGGTGATAACGTTGAGTACTGATCTTTGGAGCACTTTCTGTGTTTTATGTTTCTCTCTATGGTTCATTGCCACTTACGCCAACATGCAAAGGTAATTTCTTTTTAAAGCGATACATGCAGTAAGAGTAAGTAGGAGTCCTACGTGAGAACAGATGGAATTCTCATTTCTCTCTTCCTCAACTTCTGTCTCTTTCATTGACTCGTGGGTCATTATCTGTGCTTTTGTGTAAGGACAGCCTAGTGTCCTCAGCTTCGCTGCTCCCTCTCATTCTTAAAAAGTTGGCATCTCCTGTACCCCTTTTGTCTGCCCTGGTCCCTCGCTATTTGAGCTAAGGTTCTTGCAAGGCAGATATGCACAAGGAATCAGAGTATTGGATGGCATAGGAGCAATGACTTCAATATGTATTTTTCCTTTACTTCAATTACCCTAAATTCTATGGTTCAAGCCTGAACTACTACAGTACCTTCACGATGTCACCTACCAATGAACTAGAAAGCATTTTACTGCAGTGCAGGTTACCTGTTGAATACTGGTCTTGAAAAGTTTCTTGTATTTTTTTTTTTTTAGATTTTGTTTATTTATTTATTTATTTTTATTTACGTTTTCTTGTATCTTTGCACTTTGCAAAGTATCTTGTATCTTGTATCTTTGCACTTTGCAAACTTACACAATATGCATATTTAGAAAACATCTAAATGATGAATACAAATGATCAAAAGATAATCCACCTTAATGGATATATGCCTGTGTGAATATGGAGCATTGTAATTGTATCATCCCAGCCTCCATATGTGGATTTTGTCTTCATCTTTTTTTAGTCTTCTTTTAAAAAAATGATTCAATGTAGAGGAGATAGAAATGATTCATGGGTGTTGAGAAGAGATGTGAAATCAGTGATCAACTTTATTTTCCTATCAGTAATGATAATTATATTAATTAGTCCAGGTGTCATACCAGGGCTGTAGTCCTTATCCCTATTTTACAGATGAAACAACTGAGACACCAAAGGGTTAATTGTTTGCCCAAAGCCATGGAGCAGCTCTGTCAACACCACAATTTTATTCCCCTACTCTTACTTCTTTGGCAATGGAACAATTGTGCCTCTCTTTAAATGATGAAAATCTACTGTGTGTATCACAGGAGAGTAGGGCTGATGAACACATATTATTTGTTTTAAAATTGCAGAATCTTTCTTTGTGTTATAGAGTCTTTTACAGAGAGTTTTCTGGGTCGGAGTTACTTTAGTGTCATAAAGCTACACATATACTTTTGTCAAAGTCAGTAGTCACCTGTACACAGGAGGAGTTGGTAATTCGAGTTGGGACAGAGCGAGCCCCAACATATCCTTCATTTGAAGGTAGAGTAAATTCAGTGAGGTACCAGATTTTCTTTTCATTTTCTCTCCCAGAAGAATCTGTGTTTTTCCCCCCTACCCAAATGTTCCAGCGAACATTGCAGCTGTGCAGCAAGAGGCATTTTTGCATGCATGTATTTGGAGAACAATGTGGAGTATTTATCCCTTGGGATAAAAAAAACCCCCAGCAACAACAAACTTGAAAACAGATGGTTCTGATACAGTCTGATAAGAATGTAAACAGGAAAATATCTTTGTTGACTTATTTCTTAGTAATCAGTAATAATTAGGTATTGTCTAGAGATGAATTACAGTTTTGATTTTGTAAGCATGTCCACGAACAGCTTCTGAAAAGTGAAACTAAATTTCTGACGTTGGTGAGGCATTAGTGACTCCTGCTAAAACTTCCTTATTAAAATTCTTCTTGATTGATAGAAACAAATGGAAATTTTAGAGGATAATTTCTGTATTCTTTGTTGTTTCTTTTGTCATCATTTGATTTAGAGATATTATACTTCTCTGGCCTGTCCATGAATGGGTTCACTTGAAAAATAACTTAAAATTTCTCTACAATTTAAAGAACTAAAACTCCCCTTCCTTCCTTCCTTTTCCCTCCCTCCTGCCCTCTTTTCCTTCTTTTCTTTTTTGGTCTTATTATTTTACATGAAAAGGAAATCTCTCTTTAGAGTCTGGACTGGTGTTTCTATGAACTCATTATATTTGTTTGTTAAAGACATTTCTTGAAGGTGATTTAGATGCAATAAACATTTAATAAGTGCTTCTTCTTTGTTGAGTTCTATGCTAGGCACTGGTGACACAAAGATGAATCTGACATACTTTCTTCTGTTACATGACTCATGGTTTAGCTGTAGAGGCAGGCACATTAACAAATATCTCTCAATTGATTAAGAACAGGGAAAATTGGCATAGTGAGGAGTAGGGAGAAGAACTGATTCCTTGGGAGGGCAAGGTGTTTTATAGAGGGAGTATTAGATCGCGTCTTAAATACTGTTTATCAAATCCTGGCTGCAGAGATCCATCGGCTGTGACATCCTGAATGCATAATGAAAATTCAGATTGCCGTCCAGTTCTTTGTTTGGGCAACATATAGACAAGATCATGGAATCCTGCCATGATCTAGAAGTTTGGAGAAATGCTTTTCTTTTAAAATACAATGCTTGTAATAGAAAACTTTGGAAAAATAATCTTGACTTTAATATGTAATTCAGCCATCTGAAATTATTTGTTATTAAAATAATACAGATAGTCTATGCAGCATATCCCATAAACACTGGGCATTTCTTTTTTTCAACAACATTCAACAAATATTTAGTGTTTGTAGATGCTGTCTATGGTGCTAGGCACGTGGATTAAGAGAACAAATAATACATATAATTTCTCCTTATGGAAAATAAAATCCGATAGGGAAGGACAATATCGTACGGTTAACTACTCCAATTATTTATTAGTTAAAATGCAACAAGTGTTACTGTACATAATGTATGCTACTGTTTTGTCTACTCTGCTTCTATTTTTTCTTGTTCTGGTGACAGTAACTCGCTTTTATTTTTGAGACCCACCCTTCACTCCTGTGTGCAGCCTCGATGGGACCGTCAGCCAAGGTGCCCCATCCCTAGCTTATGACCCAACGTAGGCCAATCAGGTGGTCTTTGCCAGGAGCCAGAGGGCTCTCTCTACAGTTCCACAGTCTCACCATGTTGGAAGTTTGTGGCTGTTTCAACCCTTGCTTTCCTTTTCCTTTTGACAGTTACACTACACTCTTTGAACAAATTCATTGTTAATCAGTTTTACCTGCTGTCAACTACTTACGGTATTTATAAAAGTGCTTAAAAAGCCGGGACTCAAATAAAAAGTAAACTAAGCTGTGGCATGACTTTGAGGCTTAGGTGGAGTTTAAGAGTAGAGACCCCATTTGATCCTGGTCCTCAGAGCACTATATTCTGAATAGTATGAGTTTGGTGACCTAGGATCAATTTCCCTTTCCTTGTATCTGCAATAAATAACATTTATATAATAATAGTATCAGAAGTCATAATATTTACAAAACAGAATGTAAATATTATAAACTTTGGCAGTCGAAAAGCTTCACCCTAACAGATGTCCGGAGGTGGGGTGCTGTGTTAAGTTCTTTATCCTAGAATACCAAGGTCAGTAAATACTTTCTAAAGCTGCTAGATCCAGGAATGGAGATATAATTGTATCACTTAAAAGTGTACAGCTACCCCACTAAAGAAGTAAAGAATGACGAATTAACCTAAACTGGGGAGAAGACAGAGAGAGAAGGAAGACATATAAATGACTGAAATTTTTCATCTTTCATGTAGAGAAGTGAACAGCCTCTGAATGCCTAAGGTTGAAAAACCAAGAAAGAGAGGTATAGATATAGTATTTATTTGGAGTTAAAGTGGGAACCACTAGAAGAACTAACATCTAAATTTATTAACAGTGACTTTCTTTGGGGGAATAGTTGGTGGTAGAAGAAGGAGCAAGAGAGGGAGTATAATTTGACATAAGCTTGGCTGGAAAAGATCTGGTATTCCAGAAATACACGAGTCATTAACCTAGTGATGGCATTAAGAAAACAGTTATCATCCTGGGCTGTGTGCAGACGAGTACCATTTGTTGCTGGGAAATAATCCTTGTATAAATTCATTATAGGCTGGGTTCTTATTTGAACATTACACATCGGGTCTGTAACTTAAAACAGATGTATGAAAACTACACAGAATTCGTGTATAGAAAGAGGAAAATGATGACAGGGCTTAGAGACTATGTACGCAAGGAAAAGAGGTGCGTTATTTATCCTGGAGAAGAGAGGGCTGAAGGGAGACAGAATTAACCTCCAGGCAATGAGGTGGAACTTTGGAGAATGCCAACTGGCCTTCTCCTCCTCACTGGACAGAGCAGAAGAAAGCGAGTTTCACAGAACAACATCAGGAGAGTCTGTTTTTAGACACAGGAAGCCTTTAGGATCTGTAAATATGACTAAACTGCTGAATGGCTCCCCAAGAACTTTTGGAGTGCTTTAGACATAAGATAGAACATTCATTTCCCAAATAGAAGCTTGTACCAGACCTCAGGTCCCTTTAGAGATGTAGCAAGTATATTTTATAGTCTGATGTCTATAAATTTACATATGGAGAAAGGTTAAGGATAAAGTAGTCTAAATAGTCCTACCTTGGCTGTGATTCCCAGGTAATATCTCATGAAGAAAAGAAAAATCAATATTGACAATTTTTTTCTCCGAAGTACTATGCTAACTACTGGTTCCTTTAAAATATATATGCACACTCATATATATTACTTTATATTTCAAGTTTTAAAAGAAAATCATGTGTTATTAGGCATAGTAGTTCTCAAATTCTTATTTTGCACTATCATTAAGATATTTATGGTTTATTTTCTAACAACGGAAGTCATACATTTTTAATGCTAAAAAAAACTCAAAAACATAGAAATCACACCAAAAAATACTACTTTTTTTTCTTCTCATGAAAAAGTGAGCAAGCAAATGAAAACCATAGCCACATAGGACCAGCCATCTCCTGGCTGTGTCGTTGGTGCCCAGCAGGACTTCGCTCTTGCCAGAGTCTGCTCCCTGAGGCTCGTCCTCTCGGGAAGGAGGTAGGAGTGCACGGTTAGCTTTCTCTTCATCTGTCCTCCTCTCTGCAAGTGAATCTCATTTCCCCATTCTCTGACCCTTCTGTATTGAAATGATGAGCAGAAATGCAGTAATGGAGTATTGATTTACCAAGGGCCTAAATCAGGCCACTCCCTTTTGAAAGCTGGCTGTATAGAGTCTGTGTCTAGAAGTGTGGCCCTGGCAAGACGCTAAAATTAATGCCCGGGTGTAGGTTCAGGCGTGTTTGTATTTAACATGTGATCGGGATTTTTCAACTTTGGACTTTGGATCTGAGAAGGAACCCTGTTTACCTGGAGTTCATGCTAGCTGGAGGTTTGGTAGAGGGGAACAGGAAGTAGAGGATGAAGGGAATGGCTCTTGGTTCTTTACCCACCAGTGGCTGACACAAGAAGATTGTGGAGCTCAACGAAGTTTGAAAATTGCCCGCCATGCTGATAGTAGGTGAGAGAGGCACGACCTTATTGGTGTACCCGTTGAGTCACGTGTTTGTCTGGTCCCACGTCAGGGCCATCCTTATTCTGCTCATCTCCTGTCTCCAGTCTTCTTAAACTCTTGAGTCAGATACCTTGGTTTCTATTGATTTCTCCTGGAAAAACGACACTCCTTTCTCTATAACCTCTCCTATCAATAACGTGGCTACATGAAATATGCAGGAGCTGGGAGCCTCCTGTGTTCAGCTGCTGTTTCAACATGCTTCCATCTTTAACCCTTCTCTGCCCTCCTAACTCTAGCGGGTTGCAGGGTCTGAAACTATCATCTGCCCTGAGCACACACATGGAGATCATGAGATGGTTCCCTAGCTCTGCATAATGAACTTAAAGGATTTCAAAGCTGGAAGGACGTGTTTAGGGGATTTAAATCTTTTAAGTTGCACGTAAAAAATCAAGACCTAGAGAATGCAGGTCTTGCCCGAGACCATACAGTTGCTTACTGGCAGATCTAAAACTAGACCCAGGCTGCTTATTTCCTAGGACTCTGTTGCTTCCCCCAGAAAGCACTGTCAGAGAAGGCAACCACAGCTCTATGTTCTTATCAGCTCTCCCTGTTCTGAAGCTATTAGGGGGTGTGGGTGCCTTCTCTGTTGAGACACTGGTCCTTAAGAGCTGACAGTTCAGTATTTAAGAAAAAATCACTCTCACTAAATATTGTCTGTAATTTAGCATGGATATTTTCCTGAATCGATCCATGCCATTAATATTTATATGATAACTGGAGGTGTGTATAAGATCTATACAGACAAAGGTTACTTTTTCAAATGGCACAAATTAATGCTTTCTCTCTCCCATTTTGGTCTCTAAACATCTCAGAGAGCTAATGATCCCTGCCTTTTCAGTCGTCAATGTTCTTATCTGTCAAATAAAGCAATATGAGATGGTCTCAAAATCTTTTCAGAGCCCCCCAGTCTTGGATTTCTGGATTTGGGTTTTCTGAAAAGTTAAGATTTGGGGACTTTACCTGAGTTTTGAATACATCATAATGAAGCCTTTCTAAAATGTAATCTCTCTCACCAGCTGTTAAAAACAGCATAGCGGGGGGTGCCTGGGTGGCTCAGTGGGTTAAAACCTCTGCCTTCGGCTCAGGTCATGATCACAGAGTTCTGGGATCGAGCCCTGAATCAGGCTCTCTGCTCAGCAGGGAGCCTGCTTCTTCCTCTCTCTCTGCCTGCTTGTGATCTCTGCCTACCAAATAAATAAATAAAATCTTTTAAAAAAATTTAAAAAAGCAAAAACAAAAACAAAAAAACAGCATAGCGGAACACCGCATCTCCCCTCCGTGAGCCGGGATCGGGTGTATAGGAATTGATTTGTATACCAATACCTGTATCCTCAGGGCCTAAAGAAAAACCCTTCAGACGGTAGCGTTTTGAGTCCTTTTGTCAGAACTGATATAATTTCTGGAAAATGCAGAAAAACAACAGGAGAGAAAAAAGGAAGGCTCAACGGCCACTACTGAATGGAAGAAATTGGCCCTGACAGAAAGCCAAGTGCCTTTTTACAACCCAAATGTCTTCATTATTTGTTTCTCTCTCTGGCACTGATACCTAACTTCTGAACAGCTTCCTCAGGCTGGTCTTGATCTAACATTTGACTGACTGAACCAAAGGAACACGTGAGGCTTTTGGGTTGGGGCGATCAAGAGAGTTGGAAGTCACTTCCAGAGTTAAGTAGAGGCACCTAAAGGTGAAGAGATTGTTATCCAGTTATATTGTCATCCTGGATTTCTGACAGCTTGGTTCACTCATGTAGAATTGTCTACATGGTATAATTAGTAGGACTCTAAAAGTTCATAAATATCCTCTGACACGAACAGTAAATTCTAATCTCTTTCATTATAGAAGGGAGGCGCTTGAACACCTTCCACCACAACTGACGTCACTTGTGTGAGGAACTACCTTTAATAGCTTTAATACGCCCTCTGTTTACCTGTGGGGGTGTGGGACGAGGTGGACCCTGAGGACAGGGAAGGTCACCCTCTCTCTAGTCATGTTGAAAAATCTTTCCATGACATAGCCAACCCATTTATCCTAGTTATGACCACAAGAGACATCAGCTCTAGTTATAGAAGCTCGAAAATATATAAAAACCTTCTTTACACTCCAGATTAGATGGGTACAAAGAACACACACACACACACACATTCACACCCAGAGGCAAGAGCAGAAATGCAGATTTGAGAAGCCCAGAGAACCACTTATCTTATATAATAAACGTGGTTGGGGAGGGCCGAGGAGTGGGAGCACAACTGGGAGAGCGGAGAAGGGTTTCGGAGACATTTCAGAGGGAGAAGAGAGGCTTTGGAGAAACAGTCATAGGTGGGGAGACCTAAGGCGGTGCATTTGTCCACCTACCACCTCTCCACTCTTCCCCACAAATAATAATCTACGTGGCTCTTCCTTGCTGTTGGAGTCAGAATTTAGAGCCTCTCATTATGAGGAGGTTAACCTGGAGGTGAACGGTTTTTGTTTAGGCTGCAGATATTATCATTAACAAGAACAGAAAGGCACCTGCCTGACTTCTGAAACCCAAGGTGAGCACACTGCTGCTCACTGAGCCTCCAACCCCCGCCTCGGTACAGGCATCCCCCGTGGTCTCGTTTCCTTAATAGCTATATAACCAGTAAAGTTGGTGAAGCCTCATCCCCCACCCTATCCCCCCAAAAAAAGCTTATGAAGAAAAGCAGGAGCATTCTAGCTAGCTGTCCAATTTTGGAAACTCATTTAACCTCTTCTGGGTCCTATTTTCTGTGTCTGTAAAAGAGGGAGCTTGGGATTTTGATTTTGATGATTCCAAGCCCCTGGGCGTTAAGTTTATGGATGGCTACACCTGGAAGCACAGACGCCTTTTGGGAACAGCAGTGGATTCTGGGTTTGTCAGAACCATTTGTTTAAGAAATTGACAGACAGCACAGCATCTGCTTGTCAACCCACAAAAGCTACTCTGACCTTGGTCCCTTCCAGGCAAGTGCCCAGTGGATCAGAGACCAAGGGTGCCATCCTGGCTTTGCATGGGAATCAACCCCATTCTGGGGCACAGTCCAGATTATGCCACGGAAATGGAAAGTAGGGCTGTGCGTCTGCCAAAGGGAACCCTGAGCAGTTTTATGCTTCCCTCACTGGGGAGGTGGAAAATTCCATTCCCGTGAGCAAGACCACTCCGTGGCTCAGGATGTGATTTGTGTGTTAAATGTAAGATTTCCAGTTAACCCCCTTTTGTTTGAGTCAGGGAGCCGCCCCTTGATTTGGCTGGCTGGTGGGATCTGCCTACAGGGAGGGAATAAGCTGGAGTATTTTGGTTCCTGTGACAGTTATAGCTCCTTGCAAATGTTTTTAAAAGAAGAGTATTTGTGATAATAATGTCGAGAGGGAATTTAAAGGGATAGAATATTCTAGAGAAACAGGAAGGAGCAGAGGAGGTGCAGGGAATTGGGCCAAAAGAATGTTACTCTGTGACCCTTAGGGACGTTTTGCGAAGCGAGGGGGACCTATTATGTCTGCGCGGCTGGCATGTCGATCCCCCTCCATTGCAAACGTGGGGACTGGATCTGCTTTACAATGGAAATCACATTTTGCAATCCATCCTATTAAAGAATGTGAATTGTTTATAAAAAACTGATTTGCATTGCAAATAGCATTTATTACAAATAAATAAATAGCATAGTGGTCACAAAATAAATGAGTAAAGATCAATTTGAAAATTGAACTAGCATGAAATTGCTGAAAAGATACGAGCATTATAAAATCTCTTCTATGTGGAAACATTTCTGTATTTATAGATCGACATACCCCCAAATACTTCTCACTGAACTAATATTAATGAGGAAAAAACTTGAATGTTTCAAAACTGAACAGTTTCACGGAGACTTCTGCCAAGTTATGAAGTATTACTAGTTAAAGGGGAATGTATACTTCTTATATGTCATTGAAAATGTATTACAACATCTATTAAATAAGTATTTGGATTAATAGTTGTCTCTTAAACCTCAAACTAAAAATCTTCAGGAAACATAAACACAAATGCCTTTAATCAAAAAAGGGCTGCTTAGCAGTCTAAGAAGAATATAATTAAAGAAGCCCATTTTAGACATCTATGCAATTATTTTAAGATATGTTTAGAATTTGCATTTCGTAGCAGGCTTGGGTTATTAAACATACAACTTATCACCCTTAGTAATCATATTAACAGAAATAAAATGTCCAGAAACTTTAGGAAGTTGATTAGTAATCTACATTTCATACTAATTACGGGAGGCACATTATAGATTATAAATACACAAGATAAAAGTCCCAGGTTACTGAGGGCAAAAAAATAAACTTTCCCATATTTTGACAAGCATTGCCTGGTCTGAACTATTTATAACATTTTAGAGTGTACTAGCACTTTTTGTGTAATATAAAAAGTAATGGAATCTTAGTAATATGAGGTCCCACTAGAGATATTTGCTATTAAATTGTTGCTGAGTGTGCTGAGGTTTGGGGTAGAATTATCGAGATTGCAGATTAGTAAAGCAGGTTTTGGCAATGTTTTAAAATTGAGTCAGTGATGCTTTAAAACGGGGCATATTTTAAGGATTCACAATAAGAATTTAAAAATAGATGAAAAGATTGGTTTGTTATCCTCCAGCGGTGTATGTTAATTAGCGTTTTTATGTAAACTAATTTTATGGTTGTCTGCAGGTTTAAGCATATACAAGCAGGGATGTGGGAGTGAGGCAAAGTTCATGAGAGACTAATTGAACATGAGGTGTGACATTCATTTTAAATAAGCATTTTCCCATTTCACTCCTGCTTTCTTTTTATTTTCCAAAACATTTCTCTTTTCAATGGTCGCAAACCCAGGATGGCCCAATTATGTGAAATTAGCCTTTGTCCCTATTTCTGTTTCTGAAGTTGACATCCTTTAAATCCCACCCTGAACGTTGCTAGTGAGAGTCCTCCTCTGTCCCGGGGAACTGTAGTGTTTGGGCACGTTGAAAAGCAGGAGACACCACAACGCCATCTCTTGGCCACCTCCCAGGGGGACGCTTGTGTGTGTGTCCTGACCGAATTTCTTTGTGCCCAACATCACAATGATGCCTGATGAGGGCAGAACTCTAAAATCTGCTCTTCTCCTTGTCCACCAGTTTCCAAGTGAAAAGGTCAGTGTATGGCAAGAGAGGACCTCTTTAGAGTGGCCAAATAATTGGTTTCTGTTCTTTCTCATTGCCTGTGTGTGACCCCAGCATGACCAATGGTGAGGAGATGGTTACTGGACGTTCAAGGTAGAAATCCTAGTGGTTTGGCGGCAATAGTTTCCAGCTGTCATCTTCAATTTATTTGTAGACAATTATTTAAACCAGAATTAGTTATTAAGTCACGTGGAAGGAAGTTTGCATGTCTGATATGTTAGTTGAAGGGATTTGTAATGAATCGTTCTGAAATATCTGTGCTAGGAAAACAAGTCCTTTCAAAATGTTACTACTTTTCATGGTACGAATAATTACAGCTATACCTCTTAGAGATGGAGTCTTTATGTACTGTGAACAGTAACTGTTGTCAACTCATTCTCATCTTAGAATCCTAAGGATCCTAAGAAGCTGTCTGACCTAGCTTCTTAACTTCAGAGAAGGTCTGCCTCTCCTTGAAAAGAATTCCTTCTGCCCCAAACATTGGTGTGGCTTTCCTTCCTTTGAATTCCGTGTAGCACCTGTGCAGAGCATTTCATACTTTGCGTGGGTTGCCCTGTATGGTAGCTGATGCTTGTGTCCTCTCCCCAACCCTTCCAAGGCCAAGACTGCATTTAAGTTTTTGAGCCCATTTCCCCCAGACCCTTGGGCTGCTGTCTACCATAAAGGCGATCATGGTGCATCGAGGAGGAGTACGTAAATTTATCTCGAAAACCATGCTAGTCTTTGACAACCCTCTCTTGATATTTCATCAGCAACTTGTATCAGAAAATGTTGGAGATGCTGGAGACCTTGGAGATATTCTAGACTTATCTCTGTTTGACATAGAATGAAACTGAGTAAGGTCCAAAGAGGCAGAATCAGTTGCCTAAAACACATGGCCAATTAACAGAAGAATATGAACCAGAATTCCAATTTCACTCATTCCGAGTCCAGAACTCTCTTTGTGGAGTGCCATCTCATGTTAACATCAGCGTAGATACCCATCCCCAGATTTGCTCACGTGAATGGATCCTTGTAAATGTCTGAGGAGCTAGTTCGGGGTCCTCTCCCTGTATTCGCATAAACCGCTGGCAGCTTAGAATAAACACCACAGATGCGAGCTGGAATCAGTCAGCGACTTTGGACCTTAACACACAACATCTGGGTAGTCTATATTTTCTCGAACATGTGTTTTTTTTCCACCCTCTGAATCCATGTTTTTTAGGTTGCTTAGAGAAGGTCAAAGGGGAGGGTTTGGGAAATAAGTCTTCCTCATTCACTACTGTGCCAACTGGGGAAGACCGGGTCAGGGAATCATCCATCAGGTTCCGCTTGGCTCTGGCGGACCATTCTAGGCATTCTTGGACGAGCAGCTCAGCAAATTTGGAGCTCTCTGCTGTTATAGGATTTCTCTGCTAAATCAAAGTTCTCACAGAGTTTGCTGTATAGCATTGTACTCCGCTGAATTACGAGTATGTGGGTCCAAAGCCCAGGGTTATGGCTTGTCTGACTCATGGTCTGGGGAAGCTGCTTCCCGGCCGGACTGGTTTTCCTGACAGTTCCCTTGTTCAGAGAACAAGGACAATATAGAGTTTCCAGTTGTGACCAATATTGTCTTGTTTATAACTTTTGCCCAAGTTCTTTTAAGGAAAAGCACCACCCATTTTCTCTGACCAACTCAAAAAGAGAGAGAGAGAGAAAGATCTCAGCACGAATAACACCAAAAAGCACCTGATGATCAAAGCCCTCGAAGGCTCAGATGGCTGGGGTGCCCAGAAATGGTGGAGTCTTCCTTTAAAGACTGCAGAGCCCCATGAGTGTGCGATCAGAGGAGACTGTGTGATCTTAAACAGCTCTGGTTTCACATGGGGAGCTTCTATTTCTTGACTAAATAGACTTCCTGGTTTGAAATTAGCATCCCATCCCGAAATGCAGGATGGCGTACGAGGAGGTGGGCAGCAGCCTTGGGTGTCATTGGAAGCAAGTACTGCTTCTGAATTCTCTCTCATCAAGGGGAATCCAACGAAGCACTGAGTAGGAAAAACTCGGTTGAAAATGCAGCCTGTGTCAGCACAGGAATGCATTCAAAACAGACTGGGACAACCTCCCACCCAGTCAGAAACAAACCCAGAAAGCTGTAGACACCAGGAGGAGAGGACGGTCCTGGTGGCACCACACCTTTGCTGTAGGCAGTCATGAGAGTGCTAGATGGTCACTGTGACTTGTGGTCCCAGGCTCTATTTACTTTGGTGAAAACAGGAAGACAAGTGAAGTCCTGTGGTCCGCTGGTTACCCTACCTTGGCATTTCATGAACTCGCCAAGTTTCCAGAAATAATCTGAGGATTAACATGGAATAGCCAACTCCCTCCCGCCTATAGACCAGTAAAGACACCGAATACATCAGGTCTCCTCACATCCTTGTTTCATACAAAAAGGGGAATTTAGTAGAAGACCATAATCTAAGAATGAAGTCCTTCAAATGGCATACATTCAATTTTAGGAAAGAGTCCCTACATTGTCTCTCCTTAAGAAAGTTCTGTCATTATTCTGTGGACCTCGGAAAATACCTGCACTGACCTGCCTTCAGGAAATTGCTGCTCTAACTCAGAGTAATACTTGCCAAGACCCAGCTTCTGATTCAACACCCAATTCCATATCATAGCAGTGGAGTCCTGAAATGCCCTGCTGTTTCTAGAAGCTCCCGTCTTCCGTCCAGTGTACAAGGCCTGAGTTTCTAAAGGCCTACAGCTAGGCTGGCATATCGAGATGTCACAAAAAACTCTTTGCAAGGAATTTCACTGATAGTTATTTGACGTTCTATCGCTAGCTAGGATATTCTGAGAAAATCATTTAAACTCTCTGGATCTCAGTTTTCTAGTAAAAGGGAGATAATGCCACCAGCCATATTCTGGAAACTAATCTCTTGGATACTCTCAGAGCCTCAATATTCTTTTTTTTTTTTTTTTAAAGATTTTATTTATTTATTTGACAGACAGAGATCACAAGTAGGCAGAGAAGCAGGCAGAGAGAGAGGAGGAAGCAGGCTCCCCGCTGAGCAGAGAGCCCGATGTGGGGCTCGAGCCCAGGACCCTGGGATCATGACCCGAGCCGAAAGCAGAGGCCTTAACCCACTGAGCCACCCAGGTGCCCCGAGCCTCAATATTCTTAATCTGAGTGAATGTGTGACTAAATGATTAAGGTCTTTGTTTTGGTTTTTTTGTTTTCTTTCTTTCTTTCTTTCTTTCTTTCTTTCTTTCTTTCTTTCTTTCTTTCTTTCTTTCTTTCTTTCTTTTTGCTTACAGAAGTTACCAGCATTGCCAGTGGGATTCACTGCACACCAAACACTTATTGGAAGTCTACTGTGGGTCAAGCACTGTGCTGTGTTTCAAGACACAAGGAAAATACATCATTATTATTCATTAGATTGTGTTTAAAAGGTCATGCTTCCCTTATATATAATTGGTTTGTTCATTCATTCATTCATTCACTCATTTGTTTATTTAACAAATATGGACAGACCCACGCTATCTGCTAGAGAGAGAAAATAAGATAAACCTGCTAACCTCAAAGAGCTTGAAACTCCTTTTAAAGACTTTGTTATCTTAAAAAAATGTATATCCCCTATTTTTGTTCCACGAGGCACAAAAGGCACATTATAAAGAACACAGCAGAAACTGCAAAATGAGTATTTGTCTGTAGATCTTAAATACGGGCTTATTGGAGAATGATTCTCTCTATCCACTCACCATCTCTCTGCCTCTCTTTTAACCTCTCTATTATTCAGAGAAACCCTGCTTTTGATAAAGTAAGGTTGAAGTTATTCAATTCGACAAAAGTGACAAACCTGAAGAACAAAATCTAATGTGATTTAGGGGCATCAAACCCCCCAAAAGAACAAAATCTAATGTGATTTAGGGGCATCAAACCCCCCAAAACTAATTCAGAGTGTGCCCAGCCCCTGCCTCAATGCAGTTCACCAAAGTAATTATTCAGTAACCCCCTCTTCTCAAAATAACTCATCCAGTAACAGCAACAATAGATAGAAAGAAAAGGAGAAAAGAAGAAAAATCCCCCAAGGGCATACGTTATTTTAATTTGCTCTCTGTAATGATAAAATTAAGTAAACATTTATCAAATAGCTATATTATTTTGCACCACATAGACCCAGTCTTTGTGTCCTAGGTAAAATTTCTTGCAGCAATGAGGCTAAGAAATTATTCTTGCTGTGAACAGAATGGTGTGTTTTCAAAGTCTTAGTCAAATTCAATTGTTTGCAAATTTAAAACTGAAAGGTTTTGTGTATGCTATCCTTTTTATTCAGGAACAATTTCAAAGGCGTATTACCCAGGGCACCTGGGTGGCTTGGTTGTTAAGTGTCTGCCTTTGGTGCAGGTTATGATCCCAGGGCCCTGGGGATGAAGCCCCACATCGGACTCCCTGCTCAGTGGGTTGCCTGCTTCCCCCTCTTCCACTTTCCCTGCTTGTGTTCCCTCTCTCGCTGTATCTCTCTCTGTGAAATGAATAAATAAAATATTTCAAAACAACAACAACAACAAAACCAGGCATATTACCTACTGGTAAGTTATTGTCCACAAACCAAAATTATGGGGGTCTTCAGGCAACTCTGACTTCATCAAACCCTTGGCATTGTACTGCTTCATGATGGACACAACATAAATACATGCTTCATAGATGAATACATGAGTTCAGTTATGAATTACATTAGCAATTATATCATCTTGCATGTATATATTGCTTTACAATTTCTTAAGTGCTTTCACGTTTATTCTCATAATAATACTTTGAATAAAGAAGAAATTAATTCAGCATGTTGAATTCTATTTGAAAGCATTGAGGTCACCAAATAGGTCCTTGGCTTGAAGTGAAAACTATAGTAGAACTATGCGAGGAGTGTGACTAATCAGAAAAGCAAAACAAAACAAAACAAAAATGATAAAACATACACAATAAGTTTAATAGACAACATAAAAATAAACTAGAAAAGAAAATAATAGTTTAAAAGATTATGCTACTATTACTACTTTTACACAATCTGGGACACAGTCGATGCTTGAAACATTACACCTGTAAGTAATGTTTATTTCATAGGTATGAGTACGCGCGCGTGTACGCATGCGCAGGCATGCATCTTGTAGGTTTTCTAGTTTCCCTAGAAACAGACCAGAAAAACTAGAGAACTTCACCGCAGGGAGCCAAGATGGCAGCCATCCACGCCGCTGGATAATAGAGTCTTCTATTTATTTTTTTTCCTCATTGGCGCTATGGCCCTGACCCGGCTGATGTTAGTAAACCTCGTGGTGGGCGGCACTCCCAAATAATCCAAGGATCCCAAACCGGCCCTTTCACGTAATTCTCCTTCTTTGCTAAGGCTGCGGGTGAGAAAAGGGCTTCCTTGAGGAACGAGAGCAAAAAAAACCAAGAGCAGCTCACCTAAGTTCTCAGACACTTCGGCTCCCGATTGATTTTGTCCCAAGAGCTGTGACATCAGGCCCCATGGTAAATTGCTGTGCATTCTAAGACATCTCCTGGGAAAGACCTGATAGGTGTTTCCTGAAGTACACTGATTGTTAAGTCAGTAGTAAGTAAATTGCTGAATTCCTTGGGGTTGTTGTTGTTAATTGATTTGTTTCCTTAGACGATTGTATTTGTTCAACACACTAACAGTACAAGGGGGTTATAATGAATTCACAGGATGGTAAAATGTGACAAGTGTGCAGATAAAGTGAGGAAGTCCCTAAAAAGGTTAGCTGCCAAAATGCGTGTAGCTTTCAAGCCCTGCCTCAGGTTTCCTGAGTGTGGGCTTTCTGGCTCCCAGTTCTCAAGTGTCTCCTGGCCACAGTTTGGCGACTTGGGGCCTTATTCTCTCAAAATTAAACTCGAAAGAGAGTAAAAAGAGGATGTTAAAAAGAACGCTAGAAGCCGCCGTAGTTAGAAAACGCATCTGGGCTTCTCAGAGACCTGGGTTCATCAAGATTGCCCATGAAAACTGGTAAAGAAGCCATTTTAATGTTCACGTCAAGGGGGATTGTGATTGAAGACCAGAGGCCTTGGATTTCATGTTTCTCTGCCTCCTAGTAGCAGCTGAGTATCTTAAGGCAGATCTCGTGATCCCTGTGAGCCTCAGTTTCCTCATCTGTGAACAGGGACACTGATACTATATCACAGCATTTGTGAAGAGATGATGAATTAGTACATAAAATCTTCATAAACTATAAAGGGTTGTCAAACAGGTGTTATTATCGGTGGTGATATTTTTATAAAACTTAGGATTTTTTATTAAAAAATAATATATGTTCATGGCAGAAAACTTGATTGTTATGTAAGTTGTAATATATTGACAACACGCCTGAGGGATTCTGGGGTTACGAGCAGATCCTAGTAAGTCTAAAGCATGTGCCTTATATTATTGGTGTTTGCCTCCCTACTTGTTCAGAAACTTTGCTGGGGAGCTCTGGAAGACTGCAGACTGCCCGTAATTCCTACATGCTTAGGGCCACTTAAACAGTCTCCACCAAAGTCTCCCTAGAAGTAAGCAACCAGCAAGACTGCAGGTGCCTGGGGCACCTGCGTGGCTCAGTCGGTTTAGCTTCTGCCTTCAGCCCAGGTCATGATATCAGTGTCCTGAGATGGAGCCCCACATTGGGATCCCTGCTCAGCAGGGAGCCTGCTTCCCCCTCTCCCTCTGCCTGCTGTTCCCACTGCTTGTGCTCTCTTTCTCTGCCAAATAAATAAATTAAAAAACAAAAACAAAAAACCGCAGGTCCGTACAGAAACCAATGGGTGGTCTAGGTCCTGAAAAGAGACCCCTGGGATGGAGATCGGGACAGGAGATTCTTCCCAATTCTCTGTTAACTCTACTTTTATGGGCCTCAGTCGTCGTCTGCAGAAGGACCTAGCTGAAGAGATGTTCTTTGAGGTAGATTCCAGGTATGGTTTTTATGAATCTGTGCTCACTCTGTTTTTTCTGTGGGTGCTTTGAACACCAATAGGGACCAACTAGGACGGTGAGACCTGCTTGACCTCAGCTCGGGGCACTTCCCACAGTGTTCCTGGGGGCCCTCAGGAATCTTGAACACCCTTGTCACTCCGTGTCACCCATAAAATGCTGGGAGGGGACCAAGTCTATAAAGATTATCAGGAACAAGTTGTAGCCCAGTTTACAATGTCTCCATTTCCCTCTTGTTTTCTCTGGGTTGATGGATAAAACCTAAACATGGCTAGAAAGCCAGAAATGTGAATTTGTTTGTTTGTTTCAGGAGGATAAGAAGTAGTTAGAGCAAATGGAAACGATGAGACTAGGTGAGAGAGGGAAAGAGAGAGAAGCAGCTATTGAGAACGACCAGGTTCCTTACACCTCCAAAGGGAATAATAATATATTACAGGCCATTTAAATGTTGCTCCAGACTCTGGATTGCAGCCTCGATGGGGCCCTCGGAGTGTCTGGAATGAAAAGTTCTTAAATGGAGTGTTTAAATGCTAACATACAGATTTAATGGTGGGGTTCTTTGACCTGAAATCAGCACCACTTCTGCCTTGATGAAAGCAACTTTTCTAGGGGATTTGGACCTTGCCAACATTTGCCCATTCAAGGCAACTGACTGGAAATTTGGGTCACATCTTGTAAGAACACAGTCAAGAATAGAGCCATCTTTACTCTTTTAAAATTGTCATCGAGAATATCTGCTGTCAGAATGTTGTGTTCAATATGAAAATGTGGTCTCTCAATAAAATCATTTTGCTTTCACTTTACTGTGAGAACAGTAACAGTAGATATTATGCTCCAAAAGACCTGAGAGTCAAAAAGAAAACCCCCCCAAAACCAGTAATTAAAAATATAATTCTTAAAAGCATAAGAAATCTAAAAAGTAGGTTTCTCTAGAACATAGTGCAATATAAGTTGAAAAGGTAACTTGCCAAAGTGACACTGTTCTTGTAATATTACTGGAATAGTCTTCTGGACTGAATCAGTAATACACCTACTAAAAAAAAATTCAAGGAGTCTGATGTACTGACATTAAATTCCACACAAATATTCTGGTTATTTAATAGTAATTTATTGTAGCTTTACTGGAAATTTTCTCCTCTTAGTTCTTAAAAGAATTTACAGCTTCAATTAGCACTTTTACTCCTAATAATCAATATTGATTTTACTGTATTCATTTCAGATCTTAAAATTTTTACCTAGAATTCTAATCTTAACTGTTTTTAAAGTAACATACCTCATTTAAAAAAATCCAGATAAACGTACGTTGCCATCTGAAAAATGATCATTTTCCATTTACTTGAGGTGGGTTCTTTATTCAGAAAAGAAAGGACAGTTCTGGGTAATAGGGACCTGGCATTGTACGCAAAATATTAAACGAGAACGTGTATATTATTTTCCAGTGTCTTCTCAAAATTAGGTAGCAGTTGTTATTTTTAACCATATTGCAGATTCTGTTTTTAGTCTCGCTATTTATCTCTGTATTTCAGTAGGCCCAATGTATCAGGGAGCTGTTTCTCCTGCTCACAACTCACATGAATTTTATAGGGCACATTGCCTGACTGGGATCCACCTAGGTGGACTATGAGATGTCCTCAGGAGAACAATAGACAGTTAGGGAAGATTCTTGTCCACTCTGTGTTCTGACATCAAACTAGAATTTCTCATTTTTTTACATTAAGAGCTTTCCCCCCTCTTTCTCTGATAACATGCCACACATTACATCTGGAACACAAATGCTTTACCAAAACCTTTCAATTAAATCCTACAAATTATTTTCTTTCAATGTTCCCTGGGATCGTTTATGGGGAGTTCAATTTTATCTTTTTTTTTTTTAATTTAAAAGATGAGTTTTTTGGGTTGTGTTTCGCATTTAGGGCAGTAGTAAAAAATAAAAAAGAGTTTCTTACGACTGCGTTTTCCAGTTACACATTTCACAAACATTTGAGCTACCTCGGGTTGGCCAGGAAATGTCTGCTGCCACATTAGTGATGTGATAATGGGCTTCACATATCACCTGGACATTAATAGAATGAAATCACTTACTGCTTCTGAAAGCAGCTTTGTTCTCAGCTGGTGTCCTGAAGGCACTGTACGAGCACAAGGGACTTTCTATCGCGCACAGGTGAAAGTCAAAAATAAGCTAGAGTCATCTTTATTACTGGTGTGTATTTGTGTGTGTGTGTCTCTGTGTGTGTGTGGTGTTCCCCTCTATTTAACAGGTCCATTGATATTTGATGGAAATGACCAAAAATTCAGCGAGCTGCAGAAAGTGTGTCTGGGTCTCCAATCTGCCCCGCTCTGTGACATGCAAAACTTGTAATAACTGGGGACCTTTAACTCAGCTGCAATGGCCCATCAAAGGTGCGGCTTTATTCTCTCATAACAGCCCTGTAATGTGATCAGCAGACATATCTGCAAACTTTTCCCTGAGCTGTGCAGATGTGGCCATAAAAGAGGCACGTATGCCATTGTGTATTTCTTACTTTCCTCTGAAAATGAACTTGGTTTCTGATTATGGCAGTGTGGCTGCCTGCCGTGTAACATTTCCTACAGGTGCACACCCTCTTAAAGAAATGCAGTCTATGAAAATCAGGGACGGAAAATGGGGACTGATTCAGGGCTGTTATTAATTCGATCAAGTGCCCTTTGCTTTGGGAAAGTATTCGCCGAAGAAGGCTATATGATAAAAGGTTTCTCTCGTGCATTTTTGATATTCTTTGATATTCTTCATTTAATCAAAAACAGATGTACAGGGATTGTTTAGACAGACACCTGTCATGGAAATTAAAATGTGGATGTCATTAAATAATTCGCGTTGTGATTTTTTTTGTTGAGATAAATCACAAACCGTGAATTCACATGCTGTATGTTTATTTAAAAATTGGGCGTATATGTATTCCCTGAAAAAAAAAAATCAGGCTTTGATTTATTGTTCCCCAGAGTGAAATGTATGGTTTCTAAAACTTAATTTTGAGTTTTTAACCTATTTCTCCTCTGAGGAATATGGGCTTGTGAATAGCATACATTCTTCATATCACATTCAAAGTCTAATCTGGTTTTCTTAGCAATCACATGGATAGGTGTAAACAGATAAATAGTCACCATCCACCATTGACTGCCACGGCTCATTTTTCATCTTTTGAAATAAAATCCCCAGAGAATTTTTGTCAGGATAAATTGGAGAATAAAAAAAAAATTCTCTTTTGAAGTGGATACTTTGAACACGGCAGATTCATAGGGAATTTTCTTTTGCCTTTGACTCCTTTTAAGATCGAGATGGCTCTATAAAAATTAGAATTCTGGTTACTACAAACGGTGTTTATCTGACCCTGCAATTAAAGAACCGCTTTTGAGCCAGCCCTGGAGTTGTTATGGTTTTTAAGATTTCAGATATATTATCAGGTTTAACACTAAATTTAAACATTGTGAATTAGTTGACTTTTCCCTTAATTAGCCATGGCTACATTCCTATATAAAAGCTAAAAATACGAATACTTACATTTCCCTCTCATGGAGTCTAATTACATTATTATCTCAAATAATATCTCCTTAATGATTCTTTGAACAATATCGCCTATGTTTTCTTCTTCCATGCAGACCTTTCATAAATAACACAGTCTGCATCAAGACAAACAGTACATTCAGCATGTTTTGCAAAATAGAAAAAGGCGAGCTGGAAAAAGCAAATGACCCAAACCTCTATATTCCCAACACGTTCCTAGACCACTTTCATGTAGAATTCACAATGGACATGTACATTGTTCGTTGGAATATTTTAATTTTTTTTTCATACAATGCCATCTATCAAATATCCAAAGAAGGCAAATTACTCACAGGAAAGAATCCGGAAAAGCCCAGAAATACCAAGCTACCCACGCTGACATCATGAGAATAAAGCACTCAGTGAATAATAACAATACTAACTACTAATCAAGGAAACATGGTGCCAAATTTGTGCTCACATGAAAATGGACCTCATTTATTTAGGTGGAAAAAAAACCCCTATCAACTCTGCTCCATCTTCCTTATTTCCAACAACATGAAACAACACTTGCCTAAAACAAATAAAACGACGCTTCCAGCAAATCCCTCAAGACATTTTAAATCCTATGTAGGCTACACGGGAATTAAGGAGCATTATACGGACTTTTGAATTGCACAGCTACAGAATTATTATCCACTGAGTTATAAGGAATGGCTTCCCCTCTAGTTCGGGTTTGTTTTTCTTTCCCAGCAGTCAACATCTCACCCATCTGAACAGTCAAGTAAAGCCCGGTCCTTAAGTTCCAAAGGAATTCTGTTCAGAGAATTTGCACTGCAGTGTGATTCCCTGCGTTGCTCTTTAATACAAGTTTCCTTCTTTCCCCAAATCCAATGTCGTGCTCTACTTATTCGTTTCGTGAAGGACGACCCGAGTTCATGGAGATAAATAAATAAATAAATAAAGAGAAACTCCTTATACGTGCTCTGTGCCATGGTCCGTGGGCATAAATAACAGAGCGTGAATTCAAGTACACATCCTTTTCCCATTTGTTTCCATTCTCGGTGCCAACTTTGGCTCAATAAACAATGACCTTCAGCTAAGTATGAAGGAAGCATCCAGGACATAATGCACCGAGCGGTGCCCCTTCAAAGAATGGAACCCTCCAGAAGGGCCGAGGGAGAGAATAAAACAGAAGCTCGTGAGAGCAGCAAATACCCAACGAGGTAGGTTCAAGTTCACCTCAGGGGACAGCAGCCACAATGTCTTGAATCAGAAGTGTTTTCTGAGCACGGTTTTGCTGATCACTTTTAAAAACATGACCCAGGAATAAGCCTAGAAGATATTCCTGAGATGAGGACTTTAAATGGTCATAGTATTGAACGAGATCAGAGATCTCCTGATTCATTCCTTCCCACCGCGTTCCTCAGCTTCTCCAGCAGGACAATGGAGACATTAATCCTTTCCACATTTCTCAAAAGCATGTTTCGAGGATTAGAGAATTCAAGGTGGCAACGGATCAAATTGCTATTTATCTAGGACTCTTTCTCACCGGTGGGGTATCGTGTGGTACGCTGAAAGAGCTTATTTATTGAATCCCCAATTGAATTGGCCTTAGAGAGTTAATACAACATCTACGGTGACAAATTTACTCACTAGGAATAAATTGCATTAGTTCCATTATTTTGTAAAGCACTTTCCCATCTGGGAAGAAAGTTATAGCATAAATCCCATTCTGTTCAGTAGCATGGCTGGAAGGTATCAACCTTTTATGAGCTAGGAAAGTCAGGTTTTTTCTTCTATTAATTTGTTAAGCATTCTCTGTCCCATGAGTTTTAACACACTGGAAGCACAGCAGCTGGCAGATGACGAGGACAAGAGGAAAGAGGGGGACCTTTTGCCCCACCGGGCTGTGTCACCTTTTTAATTCCATGGAGGCTTGTTTCACAGGATTTAGAGTTGACTTTGGCTCAAAACAGGGCTCTTGAGTTAACAACCAGGAGAATCACTTTAGTTGAGACTTACTTCCAGGTAAGTCTCAAAATTTGAGCATCCCAAAATTTTAGTACCTATAGCATGGTCTCAGGAGTTCCAAAATCTTGAGGTTCTCTCCCTGCTAAGCATGTCCAGAGAGGCAGTATTATATAATGTCAGCCCAATGATCTGAGTTCAAGTCCCAGGGTCACCATTGTTCGCTGTTTGACTTTGCTCAAATTAATTTCACCTCGGTGAGCCTCTATGAAATGCAAGTAAGAATTGTAGCGAGCGAGGGGGCCATGATAATATGAAATATGGTCAGGCAAGTCAGGTTCCCAGCATAGTACTTGGTACCCTGTAAACCATCCCTAAATGCTTGCTCTTACTGTTATTAGTGGATGGTATTCTTCAGATGTGTTACCCAAAGCTTCTGCTCAGCTCAAGATGGCAACCTCCACGGAGGGTCTAGTACACACTAGTTCGCCTATCTACCTTGGAACCAGTGAATGGAGGCAGTTTTTCTGACTCCTGTTTACACATCCTGCCCATTCATTTTGAAGCTCCAATTCTAGATACGGATCTGGATTCATTCATCCATTCATTCAGAGGACATGGAGTTAGGACCTCTGTGGGCAGCTTGTACCGGTCCTTTCAAGACTAGAAGGGAGAGGTCTTATTTTTTGGAAAGATAAAATGCATACAATTACTTAACAAGTAATATGAAGCCTACCTCTACATACAGATGACTAGTTTTGCGTTCTATACAGTCTGATTCTTAGATAATTGCTAACACTTCTGGAATGCCAAAGACTACGCTGAGGACTCTATGTAACTTATCCCCACAAGGATGTTGAAGGCAGATACTATTGGTATTCTAAACTTTGAACCCAAGAATTTGAACTCCTGAGTCTGTACCTTTAACCACTGCCCTAAACTACTATCTGTAGATAGTACTGATTGTTAACCCATTTTTAAAAATTACTAGATGTTCCTCTAATACAGTCTGTCCTCTTTGAAGACTGAGTCCTTACACCTTGCCACCACGTTGTGTTGAACGAAACAGACTGCAATTGCACTTATTGGATCATAATCCCTTATGCTCTTATTTGCAATTTTCAGTTCACAAAAGGGTGTTATGTGCTCTGTTATTTAGACCGCCCCCTTTGTAATTTAGTTTTATCAAAAATACTGCAGCCTCCTCACTTATGCAACCCTGGCCAGGAGGTGGCTACTGTCCCATCCCCACTTTGTTGCTATATTATATGTACTGGGAAGCGAGCCCCTCACTTTGCTGCTATAGAAGCTGAGCTTTGGATACAGCCCATGACTAGGCCATGGCCACCCCACTGATGAGCAAAACAAGTAGAGTTTGAAAGCAGATCTTTTGATCCAAATAAATAATGAAATCCTGACTATCTTTTAAAGTTAGAATAATGCATTCTATGAATCCAAAGGAAAAGTGACTTTAAAATTGGGTGGGTGAACCATTACATCATCGCTCTCTAGCTAGCTCATTTCTAGCTTGTTCAGTCAAATCATGGATCTCCTCCCAAATGCTAGGCATAATCAGACACTGAACCTGACCACAAGGAACCTATTTGAAAGGGGGAAATTAGAATCTTCAACCAGAGATAAAATAATAACAATGGCCATCAAGGAGGGATTGGAGTCAGGGGACTGAGGTTTCGCAGCTGGCCTTGCATCCCTGTTGGCCGGAGAGGGAGCTCATGTCAGAGAACCACAAAACTGTTTTACTCTGCAAAGAGCTGGTTCGATAGCAAGGAGTCTAAGAAGCTCAATCTGGCACTAAAATGAAAAACGTTTCTTGTCTATTTTTTCTACCCATTGTTTTGTTCCCCCAAATACAGTATGAAATATCTTAGGAACTCACATGGAAGGGTTTGTACACCAACAGAGAATGTTGGAAGTTCATCATTTTCAGTTATCTCATCTGGTGCTTTTTATTCCTTTTAAGCTATTTGATACTGTTCAACCAATGCGTGGAAAAACGTCCTCAACACAGGCAGTTTCCCTTTAAGGAAAGATTCTGGTCCTCCTTTTCAGATGGTCATTCAGTGATACAAACCTGGAGGACTGAGATAAATGGCTACTGGAAACATTTTCCTCTTGGAAAATCACAGATGAGACTAAATGAGACATTTTATATATATAGTAGCAAACAGTCATAGGTACATTTCATTTTGAAGGTCCCATCTGTCTTGCAACCCAAACAGGTTTTGACACTGCAGAGTGATTACAATGCTTCGGGACCTCGGAAGAGCCACGGATACACAGCAGGTTGCTGACGAACTCACAATATTTTTACTGTTCGGGTATTTTTAAAAAGCAAAAAATATAATCAGCACTGTAATTATGCCTCTTGACAGATGCGACCCCTGTATTTTGCAAAGTATAACTTGAATACTCCAGCCCAGCATTTAAATATAACTGCGGCTTTTATAACAAAAGAGAACCAGCAAAGCCTTTTTTTTTTTTTTTTTTGCCAGGATTAGAGTTTTAATTGATATCATTATAGCTCAAAGTTTGAACATGATGGGAATAATGACTCTGGTGTTTTTCAGCACCTTATTATTCATTTTACATCTTTATGTCAGCTATGCGCTCAAGTCCACAGAGTCTGTAATATTTAAATTAATAATGTAAATTTAACTATTGCCATTAAAGCACAGAGCTAATTAGGTCCCTGCTTGCTGACTGGCAGTATGATGCCATGAGTAAAATGGTTTGAGCTGATAGCTAACACTGCCAGGAAAATGCGAATTGTGTTCACTTGAGATTAAACAACCTCCAAGACTACAGAGGAGGGGAAAATTAAAAGTGTCTCATCTCATTTTTCTTAAAAAAAAAAGAATAAAAAACACGGAGAGAAACAAATAGCTCATCAAGCCACTCAGAGCAAGGTTTCTGAGGTGTTATGTGATTATTTTGTGCTTTCCTTCCATTCTGTGACTTTTCTTCCAAGTTCCTGGTGGAGACGCAGTTTTTCTCAGGCATTGGTTAGAGTGTTGGCCTTCTTCCATGGTTTTCACCTTCTATGCCAGAGAGGCCAACAAGCTGAACTTTACCTGTTTTATAAACACCTCTTTTAAGTAAGCCCTAGCATAAAAATTTTAAATTAAATTAAATTTTAAAAAAGGCTGAATGATACTTCTCTCTCTCTCTCTCTCTTTTTGGCCTTTATTCTCATTTCAGTAAAACAGCCCAAAACAAATAGCAGAATTGGAGAAGAGAGGCAGAATCATGCTTATCTCAAGTTCAGGTAAGGAAAGTTTGGCCTGGAACTTGTAGAAGTAGAAAAATGGGGCAAAAAGGCATAAGCACATGTTGGTCTCCCTGCTGTCTGAAGGGAGAGCGTTCCTATGAAATCTTGCATCAGCCAAAGCAATAGAAATAAAGCAAAGAAGCAATTACCATTAATTAATATGGAAAAACTGTTGAGCAATCCCAGCCCCCGCAAATAACCTCTCTTAGGCTTTTCTGATACCTGAGGACACATCTTGCTAATGGCTGCACAAAATAAATGGAGATAAAGCACAGATGCTCTCAGACACAGTTCAAAGCTGGAGCCCCTTGCCTCTGAGATGCTGAGTGTGGTCCCTGGAAGGACCTTGGCAGGGCCACTCTCACCCCTCGGAGAGCTTGTTGCTGCCACAATGTTGCAAAATGCTTTGGGTTTTGTTTTGTTTTTGTTTTTGTTTCTCCAAAAAAGTGCAAATTCTCTTCAGATTTCTTTCAGTTAGCGAAAGCGGGTACTAATTAGGTGTTTCATAAAAGCAAAGGGGCATAATGCAAGCTTTTGAAAAGCAGGGAATGCCTAGACTCCATTTAATAGAGTAAAGCCTTTAGGATGGTCAGAAACAAAGCAAGGGCTTTCTCGAGACAGGTTTTCCTCTAGACCTGAGCATGGGTGAGTTCCCTGCCGCAGACTGGTTCAGTGATTGTGCTTCCAGAACGCAGCAAGAGCCCAGCCGATCCCAGCTCTCTCGGAGCTAGTGGGCTATTTGTACACCCAATGGGAAACCAGGGTGATCTGCCCGAAGACACAACGGAGCAGTAATTGTGTATGAGGTAGAATATGGGGACTTGGCTCTTCATGCTTTATAAAACTAAGTTTTGATTGTAATAAAAGGTGAACGTGTTCATTGAGGGGTAGTTTCATATGTTGTGTGAAAAGACTTCTCAAGAATGTTCTTACCCTAAGAAAATCAATCATTTAATTGGATTGCTACAACCTAACACCATTAAATGTTTGCCTCATTTAATTTTATCAAATGACGGTTCATACATCTGTGCTGATGAATTCATTGGCTGAGCATACTTTCTCACAGCGAAGGTACTCATGCTGTTCTATATTCTCAACCTTCTCCCTCCCTTTCTCCCTTTTTCTAAAGCGTCTTAGCATGATTCCACAAGAAGAAGTTGTTCTGGTTGTCTGTCATGGAGGAAGGCTCTCCCATGACCAAGAGTGAAGAACCTTGTTGGCCAAAAGCATTGTTTAGCTTTATGTCCAGCTTGGCAAGGAACTGGCTACTAAAGCGAGAGATGGAATTGGAGTTTTAATTACTAGAAGGTTCTGTTTGCTAGAGGTTGTAACTGGCCAAATTGTTCTTCTGGAACTGGTCCACATGGCATTCATGTTTTCTGTTTTCAGACCAAAAATTACTTTTTATTTTAAAAAATTGGATGGTTTAACACCACCAGAAGCAATGTTGCATAGTGGTTTATGAAACTAACATCTGCCATGTACTGAGAGGTTCCTATGGCCTCACAGACACAATGTCACCTAGTTTTCAGGACAATCTCATGACTGGCTTTCAAGTCGGACTTGAAAGATGAGTTGCACTGCTTTGAAACTTAGTTTCTTTATCTGTAAAATGGGATAACAATACCTCTTTGGATTTTTGTGAGGATAAAATGAAATTATGCCTGTAAATTGACTAAGAGCATAGCTTGTAACCTCAAGAAAGCCTGCTTATGCTAATCATTTATTAGGAAAAGTGAGGCTGTTCCTGTGTTACTGGGATTTGGTAGCTATAGTCAGAGAGCCATCTATCCGTTATGCTCATGTTTGAAGAGCGAAACTGGCTGGCCATTTTGAAAATAACACCCTTTCTCTTTTTTTAAAGATTTATTTGTTTTAGAGAGAGTGTGCTTGAGAGCAAGAGAGAATCACAGACTCCACACTGAGCCTGGAGCCTGAGGCAGGGCTCCATCTCACCACCCTGGGAGCATGACCTGAAGCTAAACCAAGAGTTTAGCTGGGTGCCTGAAAACAAAACAAAAACAAACAAACAAACAAACAAAAAACCCTTTCAAGAGAGGGTTGTATGAGAAAGAGTCTGTTAGTTTGTTCTTTCAAACCTTCCTCCGAAGTGAATGCCAATGCAGAATCTTCCTGAAAATTCCCGATGGGCTCTCAGAATTGAGCTGCTGTATACCCTTGATTCGATATGCCAGTATGAATGAAATCACAACCCTATTGGTAGATATCTTGGTTGTTGTCGGTTTTAAGATACTTTAAATCATACTGTTGTCAATATATTTATAATTATACTTTTCTTACATTCTGGATGATTTCCTCAGAAAAGATTCCCAGAAATAAATGAGAATAACTGGGTTGAAAAATTGAGCATTTTTAAGGATCTTGATATATATATATTTCCAAATTTATTTCCAGCTCATAATGTGTTAATTGCAAATAGAGTTTTACCAAACTCTAGAATACGCGTGAGTTCTTTTCTCTTACAGAAAATCTACAACTCAAAACTATTCCCTAAAAGAGCACTGCGTTGAATGATTTAAGTGCCTCTTGGAGGATATGATAATGAAATATGTTCTCCAAACTCCCAAGAATCCTTGGAAGTTGGAAGACAAGGAAGAGTTGCCCTGTTGGACGTAGAAACTGTAGGTTATTGAACGATACAAACTATACGAACTATATGAAAACCAGGCTAACTCACAGGAACCACAAGAAGACAAGAATAGGTAACATTGATTAAGGTCTTCCTATAAGCCAGGTCCATGCTTAGTTTTTTACATGGATTATCTTATCAAATCCTCCCCAGATCTCCATTTTACAGTTGAGAGAAGTTACTAACATCTAAAAGCAAAATTTCCAAAGGGAAGGGACAGTCCATAATAATCAGCTTATTATTATTTTTTTTTTTATCTAGGCTAGGAACTAATAACCACAGTATTTTATCCAAGTCATGGGCATTGAAGGTGGTGGGGGTGGGTGGAGTGAATCACCTATGGGGCTAAACAAGGAAGAAAAGGAGGAAGAAGAAAGGCAGTTGAACTGTTCCCTCTCCAGAAGCCTTCGCAGCTGTTTATTCCACCATGATCTTGATCCTTTGGGGTCAGCAAGTCCCCTTGAAGCTTTGCAGAATGTAAACAGCCAACCCTCTGCAAACTCTGCCAGGCACCATGATAGGAGTTAACAATGCCAGTGGGCTGGGCCTTCATGAAGCATTTCTCCATCCATGAACCACAAACACATATACATTCCTGTCCAGATCAGACTCCTGAGCTTTCTGGTTCACCTTTTCTTTCCTGAACAAGCATATTTATCATGGTCAACGTAAGAGAAATGCCCTTTTTTTGTGCAATTCTCTTTTGTCCCTCTCCCCACGCCCTAGTCTATCTAAAGAGCACAAGACTCGGTGACATTTTGTAGGATTTACTTCTGAGGCTGGTGTCACAAAAGCAGCTAGGAGTATGAAACGTATCCAGGTATCAACCACTGTCTTGGGGGTCTTTCCATCAATTTTACTTCTGGGTTCACAGGAAGACCCAACGTGCTAACTTTGACTCAATGCTGAGATGTAGGTATCCTGGGACAGTCTGTATAGAGACAAAAAAAAGGAATTAAGGGAGAAAAAGAGACTGCAGGCTAGCTTCGAAAGTACATTTCAGTATTTACTGAGTAAGTGAGCTGAGTAAGTTCACTCAGTATTTCAGCTGAATGAGCTGAAATATCTTACCTGCTGTATTTCAAGATAGAAGCAGTCCTATCCCATTAAAACACTACTTTGTGAATCCCCATTGCTCTTAGGATAGAGCCCCAGCCCCTAGTGGGGCACACACAGCCCATCAGTAGGCTCTCCTTCCTTCAGTGGCTACTATTTGTTCCTTATGAGATAAACCCTGGTCTTATCCATTTTCAGTGCTGGGATTATGTAGCTCCCTTTGCCTTGAGGACTCTGTACCTGCTGATTCCTCTTCCTGTAGAGACTTTCTCTTCCTCCTTTCCTTCCTTGCTTGGCTCCCTTAAATGCCATCTCTTCCAGGAAGCACTCTCTGATCACCCAGGATCTGGTCATACTCCTCTCCTATGGGCTCCTAGAAATGCCTCTGTACTCCGTTCTTATCCAACTGCTTTTCCCACCAATTGAAATTCCCTAGGGGCGCCTCGGTGGCTCAGTCAATTGAGGGCCGGACTCTCGGTTTTTACTCCCGTCATGATCTCTTGGGTCAGGGAATCGAGCACTGCAGCGGGGAGTATGTTTGGAGATTCTCTCCCTCTGCCCCATTCCCCACTCAGGCTCTCTCTCTCTCTTAAGTAAATAAATAAATCTTAAAAAAGAAGAGAAAAGAAAAGAAAAGAAAAGAAAAGAAAAGAAAAGAAAAGAAAAGAAAAGAAAAGAAAAGAAAAGAAAAGAAATTCCCTTTTGCCTAACCCAACTGGACTGCAAGATTCTGTAGGGTCTTACTCAATGTTTTCATGCCCATGCAGTATTTGACTCAGAGAAGGCGCTTTGCTGGTCATGACTGCGGAAGTGTTGACTTGACAGCTTCTTTAGATGACATGTGCTTTCAGTAAAATGCCTTAACTGAATAGCGATTAACATCCCATTCCTATTTGTCCCACTGAATTGTAGGCTCTCTGAATACCTGTCGCCGTCACACAGCTCTCTCTCTTTCTTACACACACACACACAACACACACACACATACATACTCACAGGATTATTAAGCTACACTGTTGAACTAGAACCTTGCCTACAACACTACTCCATGCCCGAAAAGCATTCTTTACACATCCACATGGCGTTTATCCAGAAAACATGGCTATTTACTCTATGAGCTGTTCTAGACAATTTGGTTGGGAATTGGTACAAGTTTATTAAGGTGGATGATAATGTTCCATTCTCCTTCCATCCTAAATAGCTGGGTTTGGATTCCCAAGCTGGGTATGGGAACCCACAGAAAGGGCACTTCAGAAACACCCGGTTGGTGGGGGGAGGGCGGGGGAGTGGTGTGTGCATTTTTGTTGCCCTTACTGTTTCCAAAGACCTGAATAGATACACACAAAATGTATTATAGAAGCAGTCTGTTATTCCTGAGGTTACTGCGATTGTCCCCAGGGCCTTGAAAATCATCGATGGAAAACACAGCATATTTTCAAAGAATTAAAATGGCTTGACTTCAAAGAGTGGCTTTGTTTAGGGCCACCTGGTGACATTTTTTTCGTCCTTCTGTCTGAATAGAGAGTGGGAGCCACTACTTACCATCCACCTCCTGCCCTCTTAACCCATCGCTTGTTACATTAAGGTAGGAAAGTTTTATGTGTGTAATTTGTGAAGTTCTCTTAAGCAGACAGTGCTATATAAATGTGAAATGCTGTTATTAATAATAAAGGTTGGCTCACCTAAGAATACTGTAGAATTAAAGTAATGAGATTCTATTTTTAGGCAGACTTGCCAATAACATGCAAGTATGATAAGGCTGTGATTTAAAGCTCGCTTTAACCTTCCACTGCTCCAAAGAGTACATTTTCTGGGCCGACTACACAGCAGTCAGCCGCCCAGAGCTCTATTAACGCTAATGGTGGATCCACACTTGAAGCCCAGTGTGTCCAGCTAAAAATAGCCTTTGGTCTTTGAGACACGGGAGCACCTCTCACAGATAACTTGCTTTCACAAAATACAGATTTGCCTCTTCAGCCACCTCCCATACCCTGATCACTGTCTTGGAAGTGATCAAAGGCTTCTAGAATGTGTTCTGAAATTTTCATAGAATTATGTAAAGATATAGGATGTGTATGGGAGGCTCGGTTATGTGTATTTTCAGATGTGAAAAGATACTTAACAAAGGCCTGGGTTCAAAGTGATTCACAACTAGAAAAAAAGTCTCACTCCTCATGAAAAAAAAAAAAATAATTAGCTCTTCCACCACTAATGTTCAGGTCAATGCTTTGTCAATAACAGTAACTCTTCTTCACCAATTTAGTGCAGCCTATAAAGATCGTTATGACTCATAATTACAGATGCAGATTTATGTCAAAATGCATATATAAATCTCTGGTTCCGGCTATGGGTCACCTCTTATCAGAAAAAAGATTTGTGTAAGGAGACACTCTCCTTGATCCCTGTGGGCATTTTTTCTCCTTTCGACTTGGGGGCAGAATTACAAGAGTTCGCTACCAATGACACAAATATGACCCGTGGCGCGTTACAGATTCACAGCTGGAGGGAGTGAGGAGCTGGCTGGCTTTGATGGTGGGTGACGGGGGAGGGTGATGTAGCTGTGGAGATATACTTTCTGGGATTATTGCTCTCTGGCTCAATGAAGACCACCTTTTCAACACCTGCAGGCCAGCCACTATAAATCAGGGGAAAGATGATTATCTGAACAGAGGGAGATGCGTTTTAAAATGACTGAGACATCCTGAGGCCAAAGTCTACGCTTGGTTCGGGGACACAGGGAAGTCTTAGATGTGAGGGGTTATCAAATTCTGTGGAAGCCTGAGTGGTCAAATGAGATGTCAGTTTGGCCTTGCCCAGGATTCTCACATGCTAGGATTTGTTTTGGGACACATTTCCTGTTACGAAATCTGAGTTTTGAAAGAGCACGTGGTCTCCAGAGAACAATCTCCCTGATGGCAGAGGGGCAGAATTTTGCCAGCATCCATGAATGATGTAAAAGGTGCGCTCACCCTCTCTGTGTGAACAGGAAACTGCAGAGAAAAGTCTGGATCGTCTATTTAGCAACTGTCCAAATGCTAGATCTGGGAGATTACTGTGAGTGTGCCCAGCAATTCCCCTTTTTCTCCTACCTGCAGATCTCAGTTCTATATACCCACACAGTAGATGTTTAACGTGGTAGCTCTCCAACAGTATTCATAAAATACAGTAAGTACGTACCTACTGTAGGACAAATCAATTTCACTTCCGGGGCTACATGCAAAAGAAGCAAGTGCATGTCTTCACAAGAAGACTTATATAAGGATATTCATCACAGCATTCTTCTTAATAGCCCTAGTCCTGGTGACAGCCCAAATGCCTATCAACAGGTGAATGGATAAACAGACTGTCCTATACTCCGGCATTCAGCAATAAAAGGAATGAATTACTGACACCCAGACACAGAAGAATCTAAAAAGTATTCCAGTAAGTGAAAGCAGACAAACACAAAAGAGTCCATAATGTGCGATTCCATTTATATGAATTTCAAGGACAGGCAAAACTAGTCTATGGAAATGGAAATCAGAATGCCAGCTACTTCAGTGGGACGGAGGTTATTGACTAGCAAGGTGCACAAGAGAACTCTCTGGGTTATGAAAATGTTTTATATCCTAATCTGAGCGGTGGTTAACTTGATACATAATATGGGAAAAAAATCACTGGGCCGTGTACTTAAGATTTGTGCATTTTACTGTTTGTAAATTATAGCTTAATACATAAAAAATTTAAAAAGCTATCCGAAAAAAAAACCACACAGTGCAAAAAGACATGTTCTCACTTTGTAAGAACAATCATGAACGAAGATAAAATCATGAAGATATTTTAAAGAGTAAATGAAAAAAGGATAAATGAAAACACATGAACCTTTCACCTCCTCTCACTTTTATCACAGGACATGAAAATGCTGGGGCTGGGAAACTAAAATCATTATATGATGTGCTTGGGAATTCACCAAGACCTCTTCAAGAGCTTGTTTTCAGAATGTTCCTGTTAAATGAGGAAGTGCTTCATTTGCAAGTTTCTCCTTAGGAAATGGTGGTGTTTAACATAAACAGTTAGGAAATAGATATTTTAGGTTGATTCATCACTTGCCTTAGCAAGAGATTAATTAGTTAATGATACTTTTGGCCTCAAGCGTACTTCAGTAAAACATATTTCATTCTCTTGAATATTTAGATTAATTGAGGAATGAGGCTATGGTGTTTTTATGTCCAAAAAAATTGATATTAAAAACTCATTTTCCATTTTTCATACAATATACCTCAATTCTTCTCCATCTGTCTTTTTAGAAAGACTTTCAAGTTGTTAAAGGAAGTCTTTGGGGTACTTGCCTTCCTGTGTCACTAATGAAACAAAGAAGGCTTATTTTTCAAGAATGATCATGACACAATTTCCACATGGTGTCTGCTACTCATTATTCCATTGACATTTCCATTTCTGGATTTCTAATGTTTGTCTGAGATTGTTAGTGACATTTATAAAATACTTGCAGAATTTCAAAACAGACCCTAAAGATCACCAAGTCCTTACCCCTCATTTAGGATGAGGAAACTGAAATCAAGAAAGGTTAAGTGACTGGCCCAGGGCTCGACTTCTTTGGCTGATTTCTTGTGTGGAATTTGGATGCCTTTCTTGAACTGCATGATAACAGCAGATTCTCTGATCACAGAGATATCCCCACTGCATCACCGTATGTGAGCATGTGCACGTTTTATAGAATGAGAAATCCATTTAAAGATGGTCCTCGGGACCTAGGGTATTACAGAGTCTGGGAAATTATGTTTCCAAGCTCTAGATAGTTTCCCTCCAGCGAAGCTTGTATCACTAGCATTAGGCTAAGCCTATCTTTCTTTCCAGTAATACTGCATGGAGAAGTCCATGGATCAATGTCATGTATTAAATGTGGCTTGGGAGCTGCATTACCTGGGTTCACTTCTGCTTGTGCTGCTTACAAGCTGGGTGGCAGAGTTACCTGCACTCCTGAGTTCAGGTTCCTCGTCTGGAAAATGGGGATGATAATAATAGCACCTTACCTCATTTTTTTTAGGTTTAAGTTAAATGATGTAAGTCAAGTCAGCCTGGTCCTTAATAAATATTCAAAAAAGGGTAGCTATTAGGTCATTTTGAAATTCCCAGAAAGAAAAGTATACTCCATTTTAGCTCTTTGAGGAACCTTCATACTGTTTGACCAAAGTGGCTACACCAACTTGCATTCCCACTAACAGTGTAAGAGTGTTCCCCTTTCTCCACATCTTCTCCAACATTTCTTGTTTCTGGTCTTGTTAATTTTTGCCATTCTAACTTGTATAAGGTGATATCTCAGTGTGGTTTTTATTTGAATTTCCCTAATGGTTAATGATGTTGAACATTTTTTTGACATTTTTGACATTTTTGACACTACTTTATCTGTAGTGTCATTTGCAAATATCTTCTCCCATTCCATGGGCTGCCTCATTGTTTTGCTGACTGTTTCCTTTGCTGTGTAGAAGCTTTTTATCTTGATGAAGTCCCAGAAGCTCATTTTTGCTTTTGTTTGGAGACATGTCTTGAAAGAAGTTGCTGTGGCTGATTTCAAAGAGGTTACTGCTTATATTCTCCACTAGGATTTTGATGGATTCCTGTCTTACATTGAAGTCTTTCATCCATTTAGAGTTTATCTATGTGTATCATGTAAGAGAATGGTTGAGTTTCATTCTTCTGTATATAGCTGTCCAATTTTCCCAGCACCATTTATTGAAGAGACTGTCTTTTTTCCATTGGATACCCAGCATTTGCCCTAGTGGGTATTTACCCCAAAGATAGAGATGTAGTGAAAAGAAGCAGCACATACACCCCAATGTTCATAGCAACAATGTCCATAATAGCCAAACTATGGAAGGAGCCAAGATGCCTTTCAACAGATGAATGGATAAAGAAGATGTGGTCCATATATACAATGGAATATTACTCAGCCATCAGAAAGGATGAATATCCAACTTTTGTGTCAACCTGGATAGGACTGGAGGAAATTATCCTGAGTGAAATAAGTCAAGCAGAAAGACAATTATCCTATGGTTTCACTTACTTGTAGAACATAAGGAATAGCACGGAGGACATTAGGAGAAGGAAGGGAAAAATGAAGCGGGGGTGGAAATCAGTGGGGGAGATTAACCATGAGAGACTGTGGACTCTGGGAGACAAACTGAGGGTTTCAGAGGGGGGTGGTTAGGAAGATGGGTTAGCCCACTGATATGTATTAATGAAGGCACATATTGCAATGAGCACTGGGTGTTACACACAATGAATCATGGAACAATACATTAAAAACGAAGGAAGTACTGTATGGTGACTAAGATAGCATAATAAATAAATGAATAAATAAATAAATAAATAAATAAATAAATAAAATTTCTTTGGAAAAAAAAAAGAAAAGAAAAATTATACTCCATTTTATTTTGCCTGATTTTCCTACTGGCACATTTTCACACCTGCAGCTCAAAGTCCAGAATAGCCCCCCTCTCCTTGCTCAACCTCTTCTCAGCTCCCTCTCCCTCACCAGTACCTGTTTTGTCCTCCACACACCCCTCATCTGGCTGATTTTCTGTGGCATGCACAGTTCATGATACGCATTTCAGCACTTGGCTCTCGTTTTACAACTTCATCTGATGTAAGCTTTCAGAAGCCAAGGGCTATTGAATGCATTTCTTTTGCATCTCTAACAGGACCTGACATAGTATGAGGCAGGCAGCAGAGACATGAAAATCATTGTATCAAAGAACTGAGAGAGAGAAACTTCAAAATATTAGGCGTTGATCCCAGGGATGGCTGGTAAACTATTGCAATGGAGACTTTCTAGAAAATCGTATTTTAAAAAATATTTTCTATGGCAGAAGTACTGTAGCCCCAAACAAAAACAAAACAAAACATAAAAACAAACAAAAATTAAAAACCCAAACCTTTCCTGGAGCAGAATTAGGACTTTCATTATAATCCAAATTCTGGAAATCTGTTGCTTTTATTTGGTTCTGTTATAGTGCATGCAATCTAGTAGTAAGACCAAAATCCTGTTTTTGATTTATGTATCAAATAATGGCCCAAGGCCAAAAAGAACATATGAAACCGTATCTCCAACTCTTGCTTATAGTCATACTCTTCTTAAATACCATGAAGTAACAGAACCAGCAAGAATACACCACAGCAATGATAAGATCTATGGCTTCTGGCTAACATTTTAAGTACATATATGTAGACAGAGGGAAATAGAGAAGTAGAGATTGTCTTATCAAATTTTTCAAGAAAGTGCCTCAAATGCTTGGGCTTTATGGTGATACTGTACTGAATCCTTCCATTCCCTCTTTGACGCTAGGATTCCCTAGTGTCCATTTCACAAAAGATCTTGGGCAAGTACACTTAAGAATGTAGAATTGTTTGGACAGTTGCCATTTACACTGAAACTTAAACCTTCTCAAGGCCTTGGCCTAATTTCATGATTTACTTAAACAATAAATATTTTTTCCTGCTTACATGAATTCACTGCTAACTTAGGCATCAGGATTTTACTTTTTGTGTAATTCCTAGGTAGCAGCCAAGATGTCCTAAGTGCCAGAAGAAACAAAGCCAGGCAACACATTGTTCCCCTACTTTCTGTTGCTAAGTGAAGCCACTTGGCAGGAAAGAAGAATTGTTGGGATACCATGATGCAAAGAGCTTTGCTTACCAAGTTTGCTCACTTGGGGTGCCAGTGTTCACCTGAAATTGTCAGAATAATGCACACACAAGCACACACTGTTAGTAACATACAGGGCATTTATGATATTATCTTCCAATTTTTCTTCATTCACCCATCTATTCAACAAGTATTGAATGCCAACTGTGTACCGTCATGGGACACAGCACAAAAGAAAACACAGACTGCCCCCTCCTCGCCTTCAAGGAGACTAATTTTAAGAACTTTTTCTTTGAACCTCTCAGACCTTGATCCTTGGAGCAAAGGAGATCCTTGGCCTCTGTTCATGATTAGGTTTTGACGACAGTAGCAGATAACCCTCTGCACTCCTGGAGCCAGTGTTTTTGTTTTAGCATTACTTGTTTTATGCTATAATGACTAGACATGCCTCATATGTAAATTTTAGTCCACATATATTAATTACTTTTTAAAAACTGGTATCTTTTCTTTAGAGCCATTGCTGTGGAGGTGTTTTCTTAATAAAGTGTGTAATGGGAGCATTTTTTTCAATGAAGAAAATTGTAATTATTTCAATGTACCCATGTGCCTAAGTGTCTGTGATACTTGGACAACGAGTAAATGGATTGATGATCTCATTAATATTTTGCAGAGGCTAGTGGTAAATTTGCAGAGGTGAGTGTTTGCGGTAAATTGTCTTTTACTTTTTATTTTTATTTTCTTAGTGAGAGAGAGAGGGAAAGAGCGCATGTGGGGGGTGGGTAGAGGGAGATGGAAAGAGAGAATCTTAAGCACATTCCATGCCCAGCGTGAGCCCAACGTGGGGCTCAATCTCACGACCCTGAGATGGTGACCTGAGCCCAAATCAAGAGTCAGATGCTTAACTGACTGAGCCATCCAAGTGCCCAGTCTTTTACTTTTTTTGTGCTCAAAAATACAATCCATTTATCATGTTATTAGGCCCACCGATGTTTCTTTTTGCTATTATCATTTATGTTACTGATAGTATTTGGAGTCAAATGGTCATGACACGGACTTCCGTGTTCAAATATGAGTAATGAGCATAAAGTAAACATCACTACGCTTTTGACTCTCAGCAGGGATGGTTAACAGAATGAATGGTTTAGTTGGCACACAAAAGTAACCTGTACTGTGCTAAGTGGAGCAGAACTCAGGACATCTGAAGGTGTTAATTCTTCCTTTAGGTGCTGGTGTTTTGATGAAGTAATAGCAGAGGTGGGTATAGTGATTAAGATGAAGTAGGATTTCTCTGCAGCATACAAGTTATTTTTAGAATAGCTAATGATATGTTCATCCCTGCGACCACAGTGAGATTAACAGGAAGTGGAGAAACCACTGCTAATTGACAGTATTCAGGGACTAGGGGAACACACAAACCCTTTTTTGTTTGAAAGTGCTGTTTTTCTTAAGCACTACTCACAACTGCCCCATATCATCCCACCCCCAAAGAGGCAGTCAGTTGTTTCTATCACACATAATGCATTTCAGAACAGAGAGTTATGTAGGAATGTAGCTCGAAGCAAAGAGCAGTTGGGAAGTTATGAATTACAATTACGAGTGGAAGCTATGGGTCGTAGCCAAAAATCGGTTGGGTCTAGAATTACGAATCTGAAATAGATTTTGGGAGATGCCTCTGTTTTCTAAACATTTCCAAAGAATTTATTTTCTTTCTTGGAAGTCCAAAGATGAGGACTCCCTTTATTGCTTATGGGACTGAACCCAATGAAACTCATAAAATAATTTAAAAAACCTAAACAATAGAAGCAGTAACGTTTATAGATTATTTTACATTTGTGACCTATATGCAAAGTACAAAAACTTTTCCATGTAGCTTTTATTTTAACCCTATGAGAATAGAACATTATAACATCCCTTTAACAGATGAGGAAATTGAGTCAGGGAGAGATTAGAATTCCCACCAGCTCACATAGCTATAGTACTTGGAGGGTAGGCTCCATCACCTGTGCCTCTAACCATCTTTTTACAATGCCTGCAGATTTTGGCAAGAGAAAATAAAATTCTGTATTACTCTTTTTTATCTCATGGTGTTTATTCAAAGGTCAAATTCATATCTCTTCCAGATGGACAGTTGTGGTTCTATGTGAAGAATGGTTCATGACTCTTTTCAAAGCCCTCTTTGACTGAGGGGGCTTATATCCAACTTCAAAAGTTGCCTAGTCTGAGTAGCTTTAAAATTATCTGCTGCTTACTTGCAACCTTTTTAGTAAATACCCTCTGGCTTGGGGTGGCTTTGGTATTTCATGTTCAGTAAAAGTGTCTGCTACCTGCCCTTAGAAAATCTCTCGGTTTTATGTCTCCCAGACTGCTTGTTGCTGAGGGCAAATTGTGGAATGGAGACTGGTGGAATTTCACTGCGCTGCAGAAATTAGGAGTGACTATGACATTAAAAGCAACAGCAGGTACTATAAATCTGAACTTTGTTTGGGGGAAAAAAAAGAATAAAAGTAAAACATGGGAATGCATAGGCTGCTACATTACCAAGTTGAAGACAGTTTTCCCAAGGAAACAATTAAGCCTTTCTACAAAGAAATCATTTTTTATTTTGGATTGCATTTAAAATGTGAAGGTACAATGCAGATTTCTCAACAATTCATCATTCAGCCAATTTCTGCAAAGCCATTTCATCTCTTTGGGGCACTTCTCTTTTTCCAATATTTTAAAAAATATTTTCTTGTTATCCAAGTAATTCATATTTGTTGTAGAACATCTAGAAATAGATGGATAATCCCAAATACCACAGTACAGAGATACAGACTATTAACATTTTAGTACAGAGGTTTCCAACATGTATTTTACACACACACATTATTTTTAATGTTATCTATTCTTGTCACTTATCAATTTATCACAAAATCTTTTTATCTTATTAAATATTCTTTGATAGCATCATTTGGTAATGATCATATAATTTCTTAACCAAACCATTATGCTGGAAATTGAAAGTGTTTCCAGTTTGACATCATTATAAATAATGCTGTGATGAACACTTTTATAGTTAACTCTTGGTATGCATTCATGATTCTTGTCCTTAGGAGAAATATCTACAACCAGGCATGCTGACACCAAGTGTCTACAAAATAAACTGTCTAATTACTCCTCCAAAAAGGCGCCAGTTTACATTCACACCATATGGTATTTCTGATTTTTTTTTCAGAATATTTTTGGTGAGCTTTTATTTCTATACCAGAAAAGCAGGACCTCTCTTTACCTGTGTGTCCAATGGACAGTGGATGAGCTGAGGTGCTTGGTCAGTCACCTCTCCATTCATTGCCATTTCTACCTCAGGCTTCATATTTTGCTCTGTTATACTTTGGTAAGGTTGTCGTAAAGGAGAGAGAAATGGTAAGGGAGTAGAGTGAGGAAGGAAGTAAATACACTCTCCTTAACCTGATTCTTTAAGATATAGTGTTTTCTTTGTGACAGACTTATCATGAGGGGGTGGAGAGGTGTGCTCTTTATTTTTACTCATTTTCTATAGTAACAGGCATTTGGAACACTACATTATAGTACATGAAGGGAGCTTAATAAATAAAAAAATTCCTGTTGAGGTGTTTCATAGAACTGCCTCTACTCAGTGTGTCTTTTGCATGGTGGCCTGGGGCTCCCCTTTGGCAAGAATCTGCTCCTCATCTGAGGTCAAGAATGTCTTACTCTTGTGAGCTAGAATGAGTCCAGTCTTTAAAACCACAGAGAAAATCTTCCAAAATTGGGCTGGACTCTTGGAAGAATGGTATCTGCCCTAAACTCTTAAGGGACTACTTCATCTTTAAGCAGAGATTTGAAAAATGAAATCCCAGCTTTTTATTTTTAGAAAGCACTTGGAATGATCAATCATTTTTCTTTCCCACATATATCACATATGAATAAAATAGGGAAGCATAAACTAGTAGAGTTCTATCTCAAATATACTAAAACAAAGCAAAATCACTTCTTCAAATAAGATGTCTGTTTTGGATAAAAACAGTGTTGTTTTATGGCATCAGTCCTTCATTATCTAGTTATGTCTATGTAATAAACTACAGAGCAAACTGCTTTAATTCCACATAATTTACTTCAGACTCACACAGAGCAGATATACTGTTTTCCTTCCTCTTCTTCTTGTGAGCAGGCAGAAAAAATAATTTAGTGTGAAAAATTCTGAGGATTAGATCAGTTGATGTGGTTCATCGACCACAAAGAAGAAATTGGAGCTTTAATAATAATAATGATAATCTAGAAAACAGATATAGTTATATACTTATATGAAACTATGTTTCACAACCTAAATAAAAGCATAAAGGTTGGCCAAATGCCTCCAGAGTAGTTGACAGAAATGGGCTTAATCCAAGGCATGTAGAAACCAGAGTTGTCATGCATTAATCCTAGAGACAACTGAAAGCCATTTGGTCTATGGATTGCATGAAAATGTGCAAAAAGTGGATTGGCTTGATGGACATTCCAAACTCAGTTATTTTCAAAGGAAGGTTTTTCCCTATTACATCCATTCTTTATAAAAGAAACTGATGTCACTACATTTAATGTAACCCTTTGCCAAAACTCCTCCTTTCAAAACAATCAATTTATTGCTATGTGAAATATTTCTTCTTAATCTAGACAAATACAGCTGTTTCAGATTCATAAGATTTATTAATACATAATTTTTTGTATTTTGACTTGCTCACCATAATTAGCACATGTGTGTTCCTAATTCAGTAGTCTTCACTGAACAGTGAATTTTTAGTGACAAAGAGCTTTATCAAAACATCAATCCCCCCAACACATGCTCCTGGGAGGAAAGAAGGCTTTGGAGCTATAAAAACATACCCTGATGATTAGTTTGTTAATATCACTGGAACATTATTACAGACTATAACCAAGCCAATGAACAACCTCACTCATTTGGAGTTGGAATAGTCCTAACAGGCCTGTGTATTTCACAGAATGGTAGCCAGTCAGAGCGAAATTAATATACCGATACCAAAAGAAAGCATTTTCCCAAACAAGGAAATATAAATTTCCTATCCCCTCTATCTCAAGGATATAGAAACAATGTTGGAAAGAAAGCTGTTTAACTTTTTTGGCTGATTTAAGCTTCTCTGAAGCTTCTACATTCTATTTAGAGATGAAATCTCTAGGTCAAGCCCAAGAAAGAGAATCATGCGAAGCCATGGTTCTCAGATTCTGGTACCACTGAAACTCTAGGGGTTTGGCCAAGGTGCCTCCAAAGTTCTGGGGCAGGGTACACCTGCTTCACCCACAACAGACCTGCTTTTATCTGAGCTCTACCTAGGGCCTCTTTTTCGGCGCCCATGTAAAGGAAGGCTTCCTTAGCAATAATAACAGTGACAATAATGATCATAGAAAAGTACCAGTATCACCGTAAAACTGTGATTTAAATAATGATTAAATTATGACCAGAATCTTAACTCTGCCATAGACGCCAGCACTGAAAGAAGGTCTAATACTTTTACAGACTACATTTTGAAAGAAAGATTAGAGTAGCTTTGTGCCTAGTGCATAACAGGTGCTCAGTAAATGTTTACAGAATGAATGAATCAGTGAATAAAAGAGAGAAGAGAATTACACTAGTGGTATGAAGACCTAAATTCAAATCATGCTTCCTTGAGGGAATCTGGCTTCCTTTCTGGGCCTCTATTTCTCAAACCAGTCAGCTTTGAGACTAGTTTTGAGATCCCATCCTCTGCCTGGAATTATGATCAGAAAAATGTGTGTTCTGCTGAAAAGGAAGTCATAAAGGGAAAGAGCAAGTTTCAAATGCTAAAGGTCAGACAAGTCAATAAAGACCAAGCCACCAACAGCAACTACAATATCTAGCACAGCCCGTGTAAAAGGCTGAATATCACTTTGCTGGTCATAAGCAACTGCACACACATCCTAGGAATACCTTCAGCCCCATTTTTAAAATGGCAAAATGGAAGTTTGGCAAGGCAGGTGGTTTTCTTTATGTCAACCAAGTGGTGGAGCTGACTTTGGAAACTAAGTCTTGGACTCCATTGTTCCATGGACTCAAATACATAAAAGGTTTTTATAACCTATTCACCCACGTGGGAGGTCACCCATGTGGCAGAAGGATGCCACAGAATTGGGGTGGCCTAGTTCTCCTCTTCCAGAAGGGAGGCCCATAACCTAAACCTCATAATTTCTGATCCAGAGTCTCCTGCATGAAACTTTATGGCCTCTTGAAAGGTGATTGAGTAGGTTTGATTCATTGGAAGTCAGAACAGCTTTTTTAAATATTTGAGAATCAAGATAGGTAGTTAGTCTACCTTATAAAATTTTCTTACGGATGTCACCATCAAAAAATTTATCTTCGCTTAGTATACGACAAAGCTTAGTCAAATCCATCATATCTTCAGATCCAGCCATTGTTAGCTGAGGGTTTTAGCATTAATTCCAGCTGCATCTTAATTGATGTGCTCTTGGAAAGTAGTGATTTGTTTTGCCATCACCAAACTGCATCCATTAAAAATAGGTCACCAAGACGTCACATTTTTATGAGGTTATTTTTACCACCTCCCTCTTTTTGGACTTCAGTTTTGCAGGTTATTTTTCTTCTGCATATTAATGAAAGGAGTTCAGAGTGCTGAATTTTGTTTATTGAGGAAATTGGCATCTTTGAATCCTGAGTAAATAAATACAAAATGTGAAATAATGGAATACCTTATCTGGTCAAGAAGAGGTAGATTCTAATTTTATAATATTAATCAGGAAATTTTTAAAGTGAAAAAAGTCCTTCATTTCCTAGTTTCTTTGTAAATTGGTATGATCTATACAGGTACATGTTAAAAATCACCCAATTATACTATAATAGTCTTTTTTATGTGACTGTATCTGTGTGTGTGTAAATACACATATATGTTCCACACTTACTCTAGCATAAAAAATGAATCATTGATGGCTTTTTAAAAAAGATCTTGGCCAGCAACTACATTGTCTAGATGCATGAACAAGATAATTTTCTGCAAATTAAATATAGTAAATGGGTGATGTGCATTAAGGAGGGCACCTGTTCTGATGAGCACTGGGTATGAATCACTAAACTCTACTCCTGAAACTAATATTAGACTATATGTTAACAACTAGAATTTAAATAAAAACTTGAAAAAATAAATAAATAATAAAGTAAACAAACAACAACTATATGCCCATTAACAAAATAATAATTGTAAGTTCTAACTTGTCCTAATTATTTCTAATAATCTCTGTAGAGACTAATATCTCAAAAAGTATGTATGTGTTGATGATAGAAAGCAGGTTGAAAGTACTGATTTATTACAACCCTTCATTAAGGTTAAAAGCATTCCAGTGAGATGAAGACATCTGCCTTGTATTTTCACATTGCAGAAGAAAAGTTAAGGACAGGAAGAACAAAAAAGAAAAAGAACAATGTGTCAAGTTGAATTCAAGCCAGGTTTGAAGAAAACAATGTTATCTTCATATCTGTAAGTTTCCAAGAAAGAAACTTCCCCATGCCCATGACTACCATTTATTATTATGCTATCAAATATGTTTAATACTGTATATTAACAAAAAATACATCTCTAAATTACTTTTCAAATTTTTATGGACAGTTTATAACACATATGCCTTTCAATGTCTTTTCTTTCTTAAAAAAAATTAACAAAGAAAGCTACTACCAGAAAGAATCAAGGTAGGTTAATTATGTGATGTATTAGGAAAACATTTTTTAAGTGGACCATTTCTTTCCTCTTCTTTCAGAGGTGGGACTGGCTAAGGTTGGCAATTATAGGGTTTAGTGAATAGTCACTTGATATCTTGGAAATCAAAGGAAAGGGCCACTGGAGAAAGGCTGAACTTAGCTGTTGCAGGATTTTTATCTCTCTAAATGAGTGCTACTGACAGGAACCATATGTGTTACATAATACAGCTGAGGAAGAGAACATGGGTGGTTTTCCAAGAAGCTGTGACCTGCCTGTGTACGCATGTCTATTTGTGAGCACATGTGCAAATCTGATATATTTATGATATTTAATAAACACTTAGGGTCTCGTGTGAGCTTGGGGACTATGTGTTTCTCTCATTTAAAAAATTATATGTGAATATTCAGACTGATTTTGCCTTAGAATTAAAATCAATCTTTTTACTTTGTACTTTGTGGTGCTAAAGTCACTACACAAAACCATTTGTGAAAATATGAAGCTTCCTTTGAAATGGCAGAAAAAAGCTTAATTGGTTCTGAATTAAACTTGTACTTAACCCACTTAAAAATAAAAAAGAAGCTTAAGCATAGCTGATGATCACTCAAAATCATCTCACTGAAGTAACTGAATGAGTTTACTTCATATTGTCGTGTCAGGGTTCTTGAATGGCAGATATTTTCCCAGGAAGAGCAAACAGAAGCAATATTTTAATTCATGTTTTTTGTGGCATATCCTTTTTCATTGATTATTTTATTTTTCTCATTTATTATTTATGAATAGCATATCCTTTTACTTTTAACCTACCTAGATCCCTATATGTTGAAGTGTGTTTCTTGTACAAAGGACCAAGTGGGGAGCATGATTCTTTAATCCATTCTGCTAATCTCTATTTTTTGATTGATGTATGTAGACCATTTACATTTAATGTAATTACTGATATGTTTAGATTTAGGTCTATCCTTTTCTTTTCTTTCTTTTGGATTACTTAAGCTATTTTTGACTATTCCATCTTAATTTATTGTGCTTCTATTATATCTCTTTGTATAAGTTTTTAGTGGATGTTCCAAGGATTATGATGTATACACCTAACTATTCATAATCTACTTGGACCCAATACTTTACCATTTCAAGTAGAATGTAGAAAACTTAGCACCATATTGGTCCTTTTGTACTCCCCTCCCTGATGTTGTCACGTATTATATGTACACACATTGAAAACCTTATCAGACAATGCTATCATTTTTCCTTTTCAACCATCTGTTTTTAAGAACTCAAGACAATATTTTATTACATGTACCCAGATATTTACCATTTCTATTGTATTCTGTCATTCCTTGATATTCCAAGTTTCCTTCTAATATCATTTCCCTTCTGTCTGAAAAACTTCTTTAGCAATAAATTATTTTAATTTTCCTTCATCTAGGAATGTTTATATCACCTTCATTCCAAGGATATTTTCTCTAGATACAGAATTCTGGGCTGAAAATTGTCTTAGTACTTGAAAATGATTGTGCCACCTCCCACTGGTGTCCATGGTTTCTGATGAGAAATCTGCAGTCATTAGAATCTTTATTCTCCTATAGATAATATGCTGTTTTTCTCTGTCTCCTTTCAAGATTTTTTCTTTGTCTTTAGTTTTCAACAATTTGATTATGATGTATTCAAGACTTGGATTTCTTTGAGTTTGTTCCATCATGGTTCACTGAGATTCTTGAATCTTTAGGTTTATGTCTTACCAAATTTGGGAAATTTTCAGGCATTATCTCTTCAATTTTTTTTTTTTTTTTTTTTAACATCACTCCCTTTCTCTTCTGGGGCTGAACTGACATGAATATTAGGCCTTTCATTATTTTCCCACTGATACATGAGTATCTGTTAATTTTTTCAATCTTAGTTTCTCTGTGTTGTTTAATTTGCATAATTTCTACTGATCAGGCTTTACATCAGACTCTACCTTGTCATCTCCATTATGTTACTGAGCTCATCCAGTGAGTTTTTTATTTCAGTTATTGTATTTTTAGTGCTAAAATTTCCATTAGATCCTTCTTTATATTTTCTGTTCAGACTTTTTTCTCTTTGCTTTAAAAGAGTTTGTCATTGCTTATTGGAGCTTTTTTTTCTTAAGATTTTTTTTTTTTTTTTTTTTTTGACAGAGGTAGAAACAGCAAGAGAGGGAACACAAGCAGGGGGAGTGGGAAAGGGAGAAGCAGGCTTCCCGCTGAGCAGGAAGCCCAAAGCAGGGTTAGATCCCAGAACCCTGGGATTGTGTCTGCCTTTGGCAGACACTTAATGACTTAGCCACCCAGGCACCCCTGGAGCATTTTTATAATAGCTGCTTTAAATTTTATCAGATAATTTGAACTTGCATGTCATCTTGGCATTGATGTTTATTAATTGCCCTTTCCCGTGTGAGTTGAATTATCCTAGCTTTTCCTATACCAAGTAATTTTTGATTGGACTCTGGAAATTGTGATTATTATTCTATGAGACTTTGGATCTTACTTAAAACTTATGAAGAATATTGGTAATTCTGTTTCAGTAGGGAATTGACCTATTTTCAAGACATAAGTTCCAACTTGCTTTCTATGAACTGCAGTCCCCATGTAAGTTTTTAATGGGTTTTAAAGCCCATTGCTATACAGATCTGTGCCATGAGTGTACCACCCAATGGTAAGTCTGAGACCTGATGAAAGTCTATTCATTTTTCAAAGTCTTATATATACTAATTATGATGAGATTCATTCATGTGCAAATGTAGGAATCTCAGAGTTAGTGAATAACTTTATGGGGTTGCTTTCACAAGCTCTTCCCTTCCCACAGTGCTTTCTGGTTTCCTGGGATTCCTCTTTTGAAGCTTTCAGTCAGAAAGCTGAGATTGTGCTATGCATTTCTACAGCTGTATCTGCTTCTGGGCCATGTGACAGGGAAACAATAATGGTAAACTCACACCAGTTCAGTGACACTTTGAATGTGGGTTCTCTTCCTCAATTTTCTCTTTACTGTTTACTTTTCAGAGTTCTCAAATAACCGCTCCACACATTCTGTCCAGGTTTTACACCTGTATTCAGATGGAAAGCAGAAAAGAATGTGCTTCCTCCATTTTACCCGGAACCTAAATCTTTAGAGAGTGACACTTTAAAATGACACATTTTGTTACAATAAACTTGTCAATTAAAGTTTCAGGGATAGTGTCCTCCATAATTGAGAGCATTCAATTTAAAAAGAAGTTTTCAGATATTTAAGTCTTAAATCCCTTAACGTTATAAAGAAAGACATGCTTAGGTAATGTACCAGGAAATAGCTGTGACAAAATCAATACAGTGTCATATAAAAAGAAAGGTACAACAGTATAGATTTATTCATGTGCCTGCATAAGATACACATGCAGCCCTAAAATTCGCTCTTTCTGATTCTTGTGTCTTGTGATACTCACGTGCATGTGTGTGTGCGTGCGCGCGCATGCACACTCACACACACAAACAGCTTTGTTCTTAAAAATAATTTGTTTGGAACTAAATTTTTCTGAAATAGTTGTTCTCAAACTTCTAATATGCTCTATCTCCAGAGTTTCTGATTCAGTATTTCTGGAATGGGTCCAAGAATGTGCATTTCTAACAAGATGATGCCAGATGAGGCCAATGCTGCTGGTTTCAAGGCCACAGTTTGAGAACTGTTAGCATAAAGAATGAACAGAGCATACCAGAATTCCACGCGGCCCATCAAAAGGCATGATTTGATGATTAAATGTAAATTGGTGACTTTCTATTAACTTTATGAGATTTACCAAGAACAAATTCATTTTGTCCATAAGGAAAATCACAATTACTTGAAATTGATGGAAATGTAAATGTTTTCAGTCAGTTCGGCTGCCTTATAAATATATATCCACAAAGAAATGCTTATGCAGTATACTCATAATACTAATGTTGTGAATATACTAATACTAACATTAGAAGCTGAAATAAGAATACTTCTTTCAACCAAATCAATTATTTGGCTTCAATGGTACTGAATTTTTAAAAAATTAGTTATCGTAATTGCTACTCACACAATTAGGTTTTATTCACTTTTATTTTGGGGGGGGGTTATTCACTTTTAATGTATAGCAGGGATCAGCTTATGGGCCAAATCTGCCCCATGGCCTGTTTTTATATGGCCAGTAAGCTAAGAATGGCTGTTAAAAAATAAAAAAGAGGAAGAAGAAGAAGAACATGCCACAGAAACGATATTTGAACCACAAATTCTAGAATATTTACTATTCGGCCCTTAACAGAGGAAGTTCGCTGACTCTGATCAAGGGCATCACCTGGCTGGGTTGAGGTAGTGCCTCCAGAGATGACATAGTAGAATAATTAAAAACACAGTTTTTGTTGTTGGATTGCCTTGTTCAAATGTTGCCTCTACTAACCACTTTATGTAGCCTTGGAGAAATTAATGCAATCTTTCTGCGCATCAGTATCCACACCTACAAAATGCAGATGATGAACGTATTTGACTCATAGGGCTATTATTGATTTAATTAGTTAACATGAGCAAAACCTGTAGAAGCATCTGGCACACAGCACAAGATACGTACTAGCAACTATTATTCTGCCTGATAGACTACCACGGAAATGTTAAAAGTGGCATTTACATTGAATATTTGTGAATATATATGTATATATATTTCTATTTAATAATAAGTGAAAAAAAAGTAAGATACAAAAAGGCCTGCAACTATGTGTAGAATAAGCAAAACACAGAAACTATACAGTGGAAATAACACACACACACACAGACGAAGGAAATATTCCAATTTGTTAGCTGTGGGCCCAACTTCGTACCCAACTTCTTAGCAATGGTACTATGGATGCTTTTCTCCCTTCTACCATCTTTGACATTTTCTGAATTTTCTAAAATTCACTAGGAGTCTCAGCTTAATGGCTGCATCGCAGAAGTAGCTCATGCCTCTGCCAAGATTCTTATCCCCGTGATAGGATAAAAAGATGAGCTAAGGCTGCAGTGGTCACCATAATTCTGTCAGTATTTATTTTGGTCTCTGTAAGTCAGGCTGTTCACATTCTTTGTACATAGTTGTATTTAATTAGGACTTGGAGCTAGCCGTAAAATGTGCATTAATTGTCTTTTATTTCATAAATGATGGCCAAAATAACAACCTTTGATAGGAACAGTTTGGGGGTAAGCGCTATTTGGTCTGTACATCTTCCAAGGCTCCCTGCCCCAAGCAAGAGATTTCTACTTGTTATCTCCTTTATCCTGGAGAATTACTAATCCTGTACTACCATATTAAGTACCAATTAAGCAGAGATTTGTCATTCCTGCTTGAGAACATTGAGCTGGGCTGTGGCTGCATATTTCACAGACTTCTGACAGAAATTATTTTAATTAGACTGCTGCTAGCAGCATTTAAAATAGTCTGTATGGCCAGAGAGAGGAAGAATGGCTCCTCAGCCAGATAATTTACTTATTTTTCTTTTTCACTCACCATAAATCTTAGGATTGTGGTTATTAAGGCTTTGGAGGGGGAAGGGGATAGTCAGGGAAAGAAATCAGCTAAACTTTATCTTACTTTAAATACCAGAAAAGAAAAATCTCCCACAGTTTTACTGAAAAAGACACTTTTAAAAGAAAAATGTGTTCAAGCAAAAACTGACACCAATAAGATATTTTTACATTATGAATATCTAACACGTTTAAATACTTTTATATACAAATATCTAACATGTTCTATAAAGGACTTTTATATATAACTAATGTCATGGGGACCTTCCCTTTTCATCTTTATTATGCTGCCAATATTGGTATTCTTATTTGGTAATTGTTAGGTTAATCTGACACTGAAAAACAAACTAAATAAATAACAACTAATCTGAACTCCACATTTAGTAGATCTTGATTAACTCTATGACCCTGCAATTGCACTACTGGGTATTTACCCCAAAGATACAGATGTAGTGAAAAGAAGGGCCATATGTACCCCAATGTTTATAGCAGCAATGGCCACGGTGGCCAAACTGTGGAAAGAACCAAGATCTTGATTAACTCAACACAAGTTTTGCAATTGCAAAAGGACACATTTTATTTTATGAAACCCATTTGCCAAGATGACATGTTGTGTGAGTACAATTTTTTCTTCTTTTAAAAATTTTTAAGTAATGGGGCGCCTGGGTGGCTCAGTGGGTTAAAGCCTCTGCCTTCAGCTCAGATCATGATCCCAGGGTCCTGGGATCGAGCCCCACATCGGGCTCTCTGCTCAGAGGGGAGCCTGCTTCCCACTCTCTCTCTGCCTGCCTCTCTGCCTACTTGTGATTTCTCTCTCTCTGTCAAATAAATAAATAAAATCTTTAAAAAAAAAATTTAAGTATTTCTCCTCCTCATCCCCCCAATCCTGATCAATACTCAGTTAATTAGAATACTAAATGGAGTGTCTTATTCCAAACATTCTAATTTTTTAATTAGACCACAAATATGTGAGTACATATTCTAAATAGAGGCTATAATATTTAACTATCAAAATGCATATTTTTCCTTTGTGTTCTTCACTCACATATATGGCTCAGTCTTCCCTCTATGACAGCCACAACCCCATCACTTTACCTTTCTTGGAGTTTTAATGCTGTATTTAATGGTTCACTGGACAGTGGACAGTTACCCCATATGAAAGCCAACAAGCTTCCAAACTATTGGATGAAATCAAAGACTGTAGGCGCCACCCACTCTTGAGGAACAAGTCAAAAGACCCTCTATATGCCCACCACTTACCATTCAAAATGGAAAACATAAGAATCACATGATCAGACTTTAATGGGAAGATTAAAAGAATAGGGAGAGTTGCTTGGATGGATCACTCCCAGACTGCTGCCCACCGACACCCAACAAACCTTAGTAAATCATGAATGCACCTAGAGTCTCACTTTAGGCTGGCTGGCTACTACACTCTTTTCATTTAGCACTAAAAAATATTTTTTTAAAAGAGAAGACCTGAAGATGTGGCTGCATTTCTTAATGTAGAGCTTTAGAAATGGTAGCTTTTGTGGGCACCTGGCTGGCTCTGTTGGTTAAACTCAGGTCCTTGGATAGAGCCCCAAGTCGGTTATCCTTGCTCAGCAGGGAGTCGGCCTCTCCCTCTCTCTCTCTCCCCCTCTGCAGCTCCCCCTGCTTGTGCTCTTTCATGTGTTCTTTCTACCTCTCTCAAATAAATAATAAATAAAATCTTTAAAATAAAAAAAAATGGTAGCCTTCGTAACTCTACTGAAAAATTTGTATTTTTATTTACTTAATTTTTTTATTAACATATAGTGTATTATTTGCCCCAGGGGTATAGGTCTGTGAATCATCAGGCTTACCCATTTCACAGCACACACCACAGCACATACCCTCCCCAATGTCCATAACCCCGGCACTCTATCCCTACCCCCTTACCCCCAGCAACCCTCAGTTTGTTTCATGAGATTAAGAGTCTCTTATGGTTTGTCTCCCTCCCGATCCCATCTTGTTTCATTTTTTTTTCCTCCCTACCCCCACAACTCCCTGCCCTGCCTCTCAAATTCCTCATATCAGGGAAATCATTTAATTGTCTTTCTCTGATTGACTTACTTCATTCAGCATAATACCCTCTAGTTTCATCCACGTTGTTGCAAATGGCAAGACTTCATTTCTTTTGATGGCTGCGTAGTATTCCATTGTATTTATATACACCACATCTTCTTTATCCATTCATCTGTTGATTGACACCTAGGTTCTTTCCATAGTTTGGCTATTGTGGACATTGCTGCTGTAAACATTGGGGTGCACATGCCCCTTCGGATCACTACGTTCATATCTTTAGGGTAAATAGCCAGTAGTGTGATTGCTGGTGTAGGGTAGCTTGTATTTTTTTTAAAAATTAGGTTAGGGGTGCCTGGGTGGCTCAGTCAGTTATGTGTCCAACTCCTGGTTTTGGCTCAGGTCCTGACCTCAGGATGGTGAGATTGAGCCCCCATCAGGCTCTGCATAGATCATGGAGCCTGCTTAAAATTCTCTCTCTTCTTCTCTCTCCACCCATGTGCCCCTCAATATCTTTTCCTTTCAAAAAAAAATTAGGTTAGAATTTTTGCTATGGAATTGTGGGAACCCAAAGATGACTGACTACAAATGAATGTAAAGTGTTGGGGAAGAAGGGACGATGGCCACATCCACTGGAGGACCAGAGATGGTTACTCAAGCTCCTGTGGGATGGTTCCAGGAGCTACATTGGCATCTGGTGGCAGTGAGAAGATGGGCATGTGGCCAGGGAGAGATGGGGATGGAAGTGAAACCTGGCTCTTCCTTGAAACAGTTATTGGCTAGGAATTAACAGTAATTGGTATGGTAATTAATTCAGTCTTTCTCTGACTTTCACTCTTGAGTCAAATTGTTTAAGTCCAATTCTCTCTCACATAAGTTTGAATGGTTTTCATTTATAATTTGCTTGGTTTTTGTTTCTAGTGCTTATCACAATCTTAATATTACAAACATAGCAAATATGCATGGCTAACACAGACGTTCCAGATGAGTGCTGAAAAGTGCCTTTGTTGGTAAAATCTGGTGGAGGAAGGGTATGAACTTGCAATCCCAAAATGAATTTCTGAGATGCTTCTCACCCCACCATTCTCCTTTCCTTGCTGATACATGCTCTGTCTGGCGTCTTCTAAGAAAGGCTAGGTCTGCCTACACTGAGACACGTCACATTCCTCGATGACCCACCTAAGCACTGAGGAAATGACTTAGCAGCCGCATTATCTCACACTCTGTTCTAGACTTACTTTGATCATGTGTAGATTCATATAGTCCTTGAAACTGAAGAACAAACTGTATGTGGAAAACAAATATATTTCCTTGGGTGCCTTACCACCATAAAGTCAGGAATAAACCGTCAGGTTTCTCGTGAATGAATATCAGTTTAAGCAGCAGCAGCGGCAGCAGCAGCATCAACTAGAAACATGGTAGAGGGGGCGCCTGGGTGGCTCAGTGGGTTGAGCATCTGCCTTTGCCCCCTGATCTTGGGGTCCTGGGATCGAACCCCATGTCAGGCTCCCTGCTCCGTGGGGAGACTACAGCTCCCTTTGCTTGTGCTCTGTGTCAAATAAACAGGTAAAATCCTAAAAAAAAAAAAATGGTAGAAATACAGGGGTGCCTGAGTGGCTCAGTGGGTTAAGCCTCTGCCCTCAGCTCAGGTCATGATCTCAGGGTCCTGGGATCAAGTCCCGCATTGGGCTCTCTGCTCAGCAGGGTGCCTGCTTTCTCCTCTCTCTCTGCCTGCCTCTGCCTACTTCTGATCTCTCTCTGTCAAATAAATTAAAAATTATTAAAAAACTTATAAAAAATAAATTTTTTTTAAAAAATGGTAGAAATACAAATTCCTAGTTTATCTGCTCCAAACTTGGTGAGCCAGAAACTCTCTGGACTAGGCCAGAAAACTGTAGTTTCATAAGCCCTCCAGGTGATTCTGATGCTAAAACCTGAGCACCACTGCTGTGGCCTACTTTGACGACACAGTGGAATCCCATGGGAAGCTTTAAAAAGTCATGATGCCTGTGCTGACCACCAGCGGTGCTGATTTCATTGATCTATGGTGTGGCCCCAGAACGCATTTCCTAGAAGCTCGCTGGATGATTCAAATGTGCAATGAGGGTTTAAAATCTCTGGAATCGCCCAGACAAGAATGTCTTCTACTTTGTCGATCTCTTGGCAACAACTGTAGATAGCCTAGGCTCATACCTTTCCACGAGCTAGAAAACTACTCTTTGTCCTTCATTATTCTTACTGTCAGGGTTCCATTCCATATCTATGAGCAAGGTTTGGTTTTCCTCAACACTATTCCTTTTTTTTTTTTTTTTTTTAGCCCTTCTGCTTTTATAAAAGAGTTTATTGTTTCCATAGCATCTTTAGGATTCTCAGCACTTTCGCAGTTATCAACTGTGATGGGATTGATGATCAAATGCCTCAAAATGAAATACAGACAGAACTTTTCCCACCATCTATTGGTGGCGAGTATCTGAACTGGCTTCTGCTTTGGAGGATCATTTTGTTCCCATCTCTAATTTTTTTTTCCATTAGATAAGTTACTTTACATGACTTATTTTTATGTTTCTATGAGGAATTAAACTTAGGCAGGCCTATCCTGCATTTAGGCATATCTACACACATAGACCAATTCTCACCATAAGGTCCCCCCGCCACAAACTCCTTTGGTACTTACACAATTATCACACTCACTGATTGATCTATTTACCAAACACTTTTTGAGTAGATACACACATTGAATGAGACATTTAGGTGACAGTACTGTATTACCCACACCATGCACTATAGTTTAACAAATCTTAGATAACAACTACCCATTAGAGGACAGTCTGGTAGAAATGTCATCAAGGAAAAGTTGCCCATCGAGCACATTCTAGAACTCTTACTCTTTAACTATGGTGGTAGGGGGTGTTGACCCCGAGAGAGTGGTAATATATGGGGGTGCTCTATGGAAGTACCCACTTTCCACTGCCACAAAAGTGGGTGGTGGCTTGGCATTCCACTCTCTGACATACAGTCCCAGTTCAACTCATCAGATATTTATTGAATATCTCCTAAACATTCACCACACGCCTTCTAATGTATAAGGCCGGGTACCATGTCCAAGTGGCCAAACTGTACAACAGAAAAAAGCTGTTAGTGATGACCCCACTGAGGTCTGGCCTCAAGCTTTCCAATTTCCTGGGTAGCCATACCTGCTTGACCATGCCTGGATTATTTGGTGGTAGGGGGCTGCTGAGTACCATGTGAATAAATGCATTGTCTATTATACCCAGGCTTTACTCTGTGTGGAATAAAGAAATGGAGACTTTTTTTTTTATGAAAGGAGTTATTCACTTGCTAACGGTCCAGTGAGATTTGGGGAATGTCTGCTCTCTGACTCTCCTTTCTGGTGAAAAGTCAAGAAAATGCACGTGGGAAGATTACAGTCTGAATTAATAATGTGACTCACTTTGGCACCCTCGCCCCAAGCGCACAGGCTTTCCAGAGAAGTGGTGCTCCTTGGTCATTTCTGGAGGTTAAGATTCACTGGGCCCTGGTTCTTGACCCATTTCTCAGTTTTCGGAAGATACGGGTCCACTGCGTTGGGGTGCCCAGAGTTTCCAGACGCCCCCCACTCCCCACCAAGCCCCCCACGTTTTGAAGTCAACACCGCTGAACCACAGGGCAGGCGGCCAGTGCTGAGCTGGGGAAGCAGGGGTGGAGGTGGGGAATCGTGGCCGGGAGGAAATAAGAGCAAATTCCTCCAAAACGATCTGACAGGAAATGACAGAGTATCGGCCCCATTCCTCCCCACTCTGCCTCCGCTCGGAGAGGGAGCGAAAGCCGGCCAGAGGGAGAAGTCCTTCCACTCACGGAGCCATGCCAGAGCGCCCTAGGTGAGCATGATGAAATAATAAAGCATTTCCCGTGTGTGTTTTTCATTAGGCCTGTTTTGTTTTTCTTCCAAGTGCTGGGGAAACAGAACAGAAGCCCCACTTCTGGCAGCACCACAGCGGCCGCCTCCCCTGGGAACAGCAGCTGCGCAAATAGGAGGGGAGCCCTCTGCGGACTTGGTTCCAACACCTTCCTAATGGAAATAATGATTTGTAAAGCCCTCTTTATACCCTTTGCTGAATAATTAGTAGCCCAAAGAGCAAAAGATTAAAAACGCTGTTCCTACTCCCAGCATTTTTGAAAATTTGGCAAAACATTAAATGTTCTTTTCCGAGAGCCAAACAGGTAGAGGTCTTTGTACCGACTCAGCCTTGGCGGGTGGGGCCGCGCCTTGAATCACTCAACACTTGTTACGTAAAAATTAACTGGCTTGATGTCGATTAGTGAGAATTTGTTAGCAGACCTGCCCAAAGGGAACTCCCCCTCACCCAATTTGGTAGTTTTTGTGGAAAATAACTAAATACCCATCATCCAAGCTAACTTACATAGTGTTAAGTGCCACAAGTGTGTCAGCCTCCTTTACGGTGGGTGGGTGGGTGCGCGCGCGCGTGCACGCTCGCTCACATGTGTGTGTTTGGGGTCAGAACTAAACATCAATTTTTACCCATCTCCTGAGAAGATAATTAAGAGGAAGCTCAAAAGGAGGCTGGCTGGAACATTCTCTCCAGCCCAAAGAAATAACCAATCCAAAATGCCTGTTGTTAAATGGGTCATAAAAGCACTGGGAAATCAATATTTGACTTTCCGTTTCTGGAATGGTGGCTGCGACACGCAGTTTTAGATCAGTCTGAAATCCTCACTGAGCCCCGAGACCCAAATAATTCCTGTGTTAACTCTGGACACTTGGAACCTGGAAATATCGCTTGTTTATCTTTTTGTAAGTAATTGCCCCCTTCACTCCATCCCAGTCCTGAGTACCCCCTGGAAAATAAACTGTGTGATAAATAAAATAAGGACTCATTTTATTAAATATCTAGGAGAAGCGCTCGGGTGACCTGAAAATGTAATTAAACCTCTAAATAAGCGGATTACTGGCTGAAAAGCGAGATTGATAGATGAATCCCTTCAGCTAAAAGGGATTGCTTAATGGACTGAGCAACAATCTTGGACTCTTTCCACCTTGGAATCACAGGTCCAGAGTCAGGCAGGCTCCACTCCACCATTTCCCTTCCTAAGATAAATGAAGCTCTGCCAGGCCTCTGTGAGGAGAGCCCAGAGGTGAGACCCCAGGCTATGTGGAGACACAGATGTGCGACACTTCTTGCAAAAATAGCCAAAGACACCCAGAACAGTGTTTCTAAGGGCTCCCCTGACTTACTATATAAAACGCCGGAAGAACTTACTATTCTCAAAAGGTTAAATTTATTTCCGGCTTTTTAAAAGATGGTATTAATTGCAAAACGAAGTGCTGAACATGAACTTAAAGCCTCAGTAGGACAAAATAAGGGAAAATAATGAAAATTATACCTGTTGTCATTATTCTCATATCATCCCTCCTGAAATAGAGGCCAGATTCTAGCTTCCCATTGGCAATCGGACAAATTTTCTGCCTCTGAGCATTTTAACCTCCCCCCCACCCCCAAAGGTGGCCTTGGTGAAGTTTTGGTAGTTTAAATTTTGGCCCCAGGTCTAGGAAGTTGATATATTCCAAGTTTAAATATTTGGAACATTTCAGATTTATCATCTTGGTTTTCTGCTTTGTTTAATTTATAAACGGAAATTAAATGAGCCATTCCCTGTAGGGCTGTGTGACCCTTCCAGAATTGACAATGTCAAAACATAATGTCTTTTCTTTGATACTGATAGGGGTTCTGTAACCTACATGATCAATGCAATTTATCATAAGATAGAAGCAGCAACTCTGACTCTGGAGAAGACTGGCCAGTTGTAGCTATCTTAGTCTGCTGCTGTCATCCAGGACTCTTCTGTCATGGCTAAAGATCAGTCCTTAAGCCAGCATCTCACTAGCACATTCATTCCCAGTATGGTGGGTCCACGACATTTACCGTCAACCCAGAAAAGATGACCCAATAGATACCCCTTGATGAAACACAATTTTCCAATTTATTTTTGCAGAACATGGCATCACTCTCTCTCAAACTATGAAAGGTAGAATTTTGTCCCTTTCTCACTTTTAGAAGAGAGCAACGGTAGGGTCCCTATTCCCATCTAAATCCATGAAAGACCCGTGCTGGAGGTCATGACCACTTTAGCTAGTGAGTAAACTGTAGTTTACTTGAGACACATGTATCTCAGTGATGAGACGTGATGTGAAAAAATAGATCTAAGACATACAGGCCATTGAGTCACGTACTCAACCTGGAATGGAACAAAGCATTACTTTGATTCTAAAGTCAATTCATCTTCCCGGAGCTCATCATCAGTAAGATGATTATCTCCCAGAGCACTTCAATCTTTTTTGAGTAACTCAGCCTTCATTTAGCTCCCCACATACCCATCTTATTCATCTTGGTTCTGCATTCTTTATCTTATTCCATTATGAACTATGGGGGAATGCCCTGAGTCTAGAATTAACTTAAGAACAATCAATTTCTAGAGTAGGTACAAGAGTCTGTGGTCAACATCAGTAAGTATTCCAGAACATCTACAGAATGTACTGATGTCCCTGATATTTGTCCTGAAGGCAGAGCCAGCAAGGCTGATGGTGAAGTTACCCTTAAAAATAAATGACCTGAAGAGACCAAGAACTGGACAAATTAGAGTCTCTGGTTTCCTATGAATCCGTTGGGATGCCACTCAAAACAGAGCCTCCACAGTGAAGAGACTGTGTGCCGCATAGATTCTTTACAATATTATTCCATTATAATCAAACTCATATACACCTACTAAAGAGGCCAGAGACAAATGAAATTTGGAGAAAGAGAAACTCCTTTGTTTTCTCAGTCTTATTTCCCAAAGCTTAACAAATAATCAACTTTAATATCATGAGCACACGAACACCTTGGCATTTGGGCACCTACAATTACACACTATTCTCTTGAAGGGGTGTTCACCTGAGAGTACTGTGAAAGTGTGCATGACTGACTTGGGAGTTTAGTTCAGATTTCCATAGTTCTCATGACCTAAGGCTTATGTATTGACCACACTGATTTTTCAGCAGCCTGAGAGATGAATATCATAGTCTAGCCCTTAGGCTTAGGAACCAGCCCACCTGGGTCTGAATCCCAGTTCTACTACTTGTTAGCTGATATATCCTTGGAGAGTTACATAGCCTCAGTTTTCTCAACTGTAAAAGAGGACTGCGGAGAGTGTTACCTCATAGTGTAACCTCATAAAGTTGTAAGGATTAAAAGATTAATGTAGATAAGCTTAGCTTGCTCTTGGACACATAGGAGGTGTGCTTCTGGAAGCGCCAGCTACTACTGTTACTATCTCCATATACCAGGCTCTGTTCTCTGCTGTCAGTGGTGGAGGAGTTCAGGAGAAGCCCTCTCCAGCAGCAGGAACTGTGGGAGCTATTGTGGGTAGCATGAGTTGAGACTTCAAATGTCTCCTCTTGACCTGAGGAACACAGTCCCATCCTCATGGTAACTGTCCGGTTCAGGCTCTGAAAAGTTCTTAGTTCTTCCCTCACGGGCCAAGATCCATTCACCTTCTTTCCACTCTCTGCCAGTTTGGTTTCCTCTGGACATCCTTGAGCTCACATGTATGTAGGGCCCGTAAGCCTCTCTGCTTCCCCAAGTCTGCGCTTTTCCCCATTACCCTGCCTGATCCATTACTCCTGATACAAAAGGATCCTCCTGGGGAGGCTGGAGGGGAAGAAGGACTGTGAATAATTATACTCTTAATATTTTTACCTCTGTCAGAATAAATAACTTTCTAAAATACATGAAAATGATCCTATGAATCTTTCTAATCTGAAGACAATGCCTGGAGTCTACTCATTGGCATATATTGCACTGGCAAATTTATTTTTTTAAATATACTATTTGCTGTCAAGCACACTGGTAGCATGATAGAATTATTACTTGTTGTTTTTAAATTACTATAGCAATCTACATTAAGAAACCTACCAAAGCCTGTATTTCTCTTTTTACTGAACCATCAGAATGGATTGAAATTAATTTCAAATCACTTCTTAAAAAGATCACTCAGTGTTTCCTTATTGTTCACTATTTGGCTGGCAAAGACAAATTCCATTTTGAAATATTATGTGACATTACCTGATACTGTTTTCCTATAAATAAAAAAAATTACACCTATTTTTCTGTTTAATGAACTAAGATAACTGAAGGCTATGGCACTCGATACATCTTGTGGCTTTTATGCTATTGCCCAGTTCTGCATGATTTATCATTTAGAACCCAAATGGAGAAGGCAGGGGTGGGCACGAATGGAAATTGTGAGCCTCTTGGGTAGTACTTTTGAGTGTAGGGGCTTGATAATACCTAAGATGAGGGGTTCCAAGTTCTTCTCCACGTGTGCATCAAACTGACAGTAAAGACAGCTTTGCTCCACCTCCATCACTCCTAAAGAGGAAAAGTCTACAAAATCCTCTAAGGCTAAAAAAGTTCGCATTTGCTGCCCTGCCCCCACTGCTTCCTTTACATTTCTACCCTTCTCTAAATGGCAGCCCAGATTTCTGTCTCCTGTGTCTTCCCTGCCCGCACCTTTCTCATAATGCTTGTGATGGCCAACTGCCCAAAACTTTGTGCCCCCCTTTCCACAGCACCCCAGGGAAATGGCTTCCTAGGGTCTGCCATTTCCTTGCCCCACCTGCATCTAGGCAGAGCCATGGTCTAGTTGTTATCAATAGTCTGGGAGCACTGAAGGGTGTCCATTCTCGGCCAAATTGTTTAAGAAGCCTCCTTCATGTTCTCTCTTCCCTTTTGTGCCCCTGAAAGCAGAGGACTGGAGCCCTTAGCGTTTTAGAGTCAAAATGTGGAAGGTGTATGCATTTCTGATGGTCCATATGGAGCAGAGCTGTCCATTCACCAAGATGCCTATCTGGTATGTTACATGATTAAGAAATAAGCAGCTATTGTGTTAAATCACTGAAATGTTATAGTTTGGGCAGCAAGCATTACCCTAATCTAGATAATAAACTTTGGTCCCTACTTCATTCTCAGTTGGCTGAACTCTAATGACCAGGGGTAGGTTAGGAGATAATAATTTATCTTCCTCTGGCCAGAAGGGCTTGTATTTTACTTGGGGGAAAGTGCCCAACTCTCTCCCCTGCAGAGGACACTATGTGCCTGGTTGTACTCTCCGGGGATATGGATTTGACTCTGCCACCTGTCAGCACGACAAGCAGAAAGCAGTGTGAGTCAGAGTCAGCGTTTCTCGGTCTGAGTTTTAACACCTTAATGCTTAGCTGGGCCTGAGCAGATCACTTCCTGAGCTAGAATTTTCTCATCAGGAAAAGGAGAGGGTAGGGTACATTGTCATCTTTAAGACTTGGAACCTCACAGCTCTTGGTTTGTGATCTACAAGATCTTGGCAAATTCCTTATCCTTTTTAAGCCGTGGTTTTCTCATCTGCAAAATGTGACTAAGAACGCCTTTCTTATAGGCTTATTGACTCACTCATTCTCATTCATTCATTCATTCACTCATTTGCTCATCCATTCATTCAAAAAGTATTACTGAGACACTAGTCTGTGCCAAGCAAAATTCTCAGTGTGTTTACAGGGGATACACCTGTGAACAAGACAAGATCCTGCCCTTACAGAGCTCGTATTTGAGTATGGCAGGTAATGAATAATTAATAGGCCTGTATTCAGCCAGTGTGGTGAGGATGAAACAAGCTAATATCTATAAATTGCTTATGCAGGGGCTAAGAAATGGAAGCTACTACTAATGCAAACTACAAATATGCAAATGTGTAGAATAGTAATTACAATAGCATCCAGTAGGGCCACTGTGTGGATGAGATGAAGCACATGTTTGTAAATCATTTATGGTTATCTACTCACTTGATGGTTAGGAAGCAAAGATAAAGAAGATGGTGTTGAGGTCTCTGTCACCATTTCAGTGGGGCTGAGCTATTTTCTGTTGGCAGCAGATGTTTCCATCTGGACAGCAGAAAAGCCACAGATACAATCTGCCCCTGGTCCCCCCATGCGAATCTGAGTAATTTCGCTGAAGAGCCTTGGAAGGGATCTATTTGCCCTCAGGCAGAAATCATTTAGCTGCAGTTGAAATTGAACCAGAGAAACCAGGGACCCTCAAACAGCCTCCATATTCTGTCATTGGCAGGAGAAGACGAGTTGCTGGGACCAGAACAGCAGATCTACCTGCCTTGCCCCAGTATCCACCGGCTGACGAGCATCCCATAAGACCCTGGCATGGAAGAGCTTTGTGCACTGGCCATGAGTAAAAAAACACGTATACAGGAAGGAGAGTGTGCAAGAGCACGCAGGTAAAAATATGTGCAATTCTTACCATGTGATTTTCCTACAAATAGGTAAGCAGAGCATACTGCTAGCTAATGGTTTGAGTTGCCTAAGTAGGATAACCATAAAATTTATGATCCAATCTGGGGCACTTTTGAAAGTGAAAGGAGACAGTCTTAATAATTATATCAAGACAGCAGGAATAAATCGGGATTGTCCTGGGGGCAAAAAAAGGACACGTGTTGACACTGGGCACAGATTCTTAGGAATATAGTTTTTATTGATTTTTAATGCTCGTGTTTCTTTTGGAGAAGGATAGAACTGTGTTTATAAAAATGTCTCAGCAGTAACAATATGCTAGTATTTCTTTGTAACAGTAACGACAATGTACTAAATATTTTGAATCCTTTCTGCATGATGTGAAAGCACTTGTACTGGGTCTTATGGGGGCTACAAAGTTGTCCAAGGCTCAACTCCCACCCTTAAGGAATTTGTAATTTAGCAGAAAAGAGAAGCCATGTATAGTCAACCTCAAGACAGAGAATGATGATAATGTGAGACAAGTGCAGGGGACCTTGGGGCTCAGAGCTGGTAAATGTTACTTCCACATAGCAATCCAAGAAGGCTGCATGGAAGAAATGGCACTTGAGTTGGCCTTTGGGTCTGGGCGAGATGAAGCTGGTGCCAAACGGGGAGAATGATGGTCCACATGGCGGGAGCTATGGACAAAGGCTCAGAACAAAAACCCTGGTTGAGATTGGGGAACAATGAGCAGTTGAGTTAGATAAAGGTGTTTGACGACGAGAATGAACATGGGTTGTGAGTCCAGGACAGATGGTGGAGAGTCGAGAAAGTGGCATCTTTGCTTGTAAAGAGTTGGGACTGTTTCTCATCCTGGGATTTCAGAGGAGAAGGGAGGAGAGCTCTACTACACAGCCCACAGCAGGTCTCATGCCCAAGCACACGAAGTGGCCAGGTATTAATGATATTAAAAGAAGACACATTTTGCTCTAAATGAACTGGCCTTTACAGAGGGATGCAAACACGGTGAGTGGGGGAAGGTACAAGAAAGCCTTTTGATCTTTTGGGTCCTGCGAAGACCTAGTGAAGAGGAAAGGCAAGTTCTAATATAAGATGGGGTTTAATGATCACAGTTTATGATTTCTTGCCACATGCAGGGATTAGCACAGTATATTGCCAGAGAAGGGATATGGACAGAATATTCTCAGTAAGGTCCTCTGGAAAGTGGGTTCGAAGATGCGTAGAACTTTCATCCATGGGCCTCAAAGAGAGGAACCAAAACAGCAGGGAAGAGGCAGTGTCCTGTTGCCTTGAACATTTGCAGAGTGGTGGCTCTGGTGCCCTCTCTCTTATGGGACTGGGTGTGCATGGTCCTAACTCTTATCGGGGTTGGGGGGTAGGGGAGGCCAGCTAGCCAAGATTGTTCATCCTGGAAACAGACTTGGAGATGGTGATTTGCATGTAGGAAGTTTACTGGGGCATGTCCTTAGATCCAGTGCAGGTGAAGGGCGGAGCACAGCATGACTGGGCAGAGGGAGGAGTTAAACTGATGTAGTCACAAAAAAGGGCTCTGTACATCCCTTAAGGAGCTCTGGATTGGGATGGCCCTTTACTTGTCCCATGTTGAGGAAAGGGAGTCAAGCCTTTGGATCCCCTCTCCTTACCTCTATAGATTAGTCCTACCTGCAGGGAGCCCCAAAGAGGAAGTGTGACCCTAGATGAGAGAACTCTCTTTAGTGGACAGCAACACCAGGAGAGGGACTTAGCTGAGAGCTGGAAGCTGCCAGGTCTCCAAGGTCCTGGGGAGTGGGCACTGCAGTCCTGAAAGGGGAATCTGGGCCAGCCACCCTGGCTGGCTATACCAGAGGTCTGCAAACTTTAGCGCACATCAGCATCGTCTGGAGAGCTCATTAAAATGCAGACTCTGGGTTTGATTCCTCAAGTTTCTGACCCATTAAATCTGGTGTGGGGTGCAAGAATTTGTACTTCTAGCTAATTCCCAGACCATGCTGGCCTGGAACACCACTTTGAGAACCACTGCACTCCATCAGGCATTCAGAACCTCCTGCTCAGACACATTGCTCAACATTGATCTAAAACCTGTAGCTAACCGTCACTCGAGTGTGCACAATTTCAAAGCTGAACCAAGCAGATTTTATCATCTGTAAGATTACTTGGTTTTTCTACATCTTTACTGAAAATTTGGTGAACAAAAAGAGAAAGTCCTATTGTAATAAGCCGTTTCTTTGGAGGGCTCTCAGTCTCTGTGTCATAAGTGATCTCCATTCTCCATAGGTCAGCAACTGCTATTTGAAATTGTTATTAGCAATTAACTCTTCTACCTTAAGCACAGTCACCTAGAAAAGAGACCTGGCTGCCTCGTTTATGGTAAGTCCTCCCACAGCTGTGTCTGTGCTCCCCGCATCCAATATTCTGGGAACTACCTTGGCTCCTGATTTCCCAGGCAGTTCAGTTCAGAGGCATCAAGCCCTCATCATAACTGGCTGGTGGGTGGACATGGGACCCAAAGGAATCCATGGGAGTCCTTCCCCAGGAGTTCTCTTGGGAGTTAGAGATAGAGCCCTTAGCTCCCTAGGAATGAGATTAGCCTGGAGCTTCCAGTGGCATGGCTTTGGGGCAGTGGAGAAGCCTATAGGCAATGAAGGGAAACGACCCCTCCATTTGCTGAGAAGGAGAGAAACGGAGTAAGAGGCAGATGTCCCTAGCTACGTCCCCACCCTTCTTGGTCATGGGAGCCAATACATCCCTCATTTCCTGAGCTAGCTCAAGTTCGGCTGCCACCACTTACAGTCAGATGAATGCTATCTAATGCTCCCTATAACTGTTTACCATGGGAAACAGAGTCCACAGACCCACTCTAACAACTTAACTTCCGAGAAAAGAATAGATAGAGGAGCCCCGTGAGTGGACTGTGGTCAGGCCGGGGTGGGATGCTGCAGCAGGAATCCTTCGGAGCTCAGTTTGCTCAGAAAACATGGAGACGGGGATGGGAGTCAGGATGGGAGACAAATACAGACACAAGTGAATGCTTACTATATACCAAGTGTTCTGCTACACGGATAGCCTGCTTCATTCCATTTTAGTCTGACATGGAGGTGACACAGGAAAGAAAAATGAGGTACAGAGAGGTTAAGTGCACTTCCTAAGGTCACATAACTAGTAAGTGGCAAAGCCATGATTCAAACAAAACCTCCTTCTGACTGCAAGTCACACATACTTACCCATTACCCTTCATATGACCTGTCCCCAAAGCAGAGGCCATCGTACAGGAAGGTATGGGTTATAGAATAGAGATCAGGGACCCTTCCAGTGATCCAGGAGTGATTTTGAGGGGCCGGGCAGTCTCCTAAGTGTCATAAAATCCAAGAATCCCAGTACAGCACTCAAGAATATTAGCGCAAAGCACACTGTATTAAGGTCATATTTACAAGGAAATTTACAGTTATATTCTTTTGAGCAGTTCACCCAGGGATGAAATCATGGATTTCATCATTTCTGTTCTTGATGTCACCAAGATGTCCCACACGTACATGGCCAAGACACCCTGCAGAACTCTTTCAATCAAACATCATTAATTCGTGCCCCTTTAATCTGGGCTCTTCCTATAACTCATAAAATGTCTATGTGATACTTATTTAGCAAAAAAGGTTGAAATGTTTTATTTATCAATTCCCGGGAGTTCCTCTCAAATAAATAGAATGCAGTCTTAAAAATTAAAACTTTTTCAGCCTAGGGCTCAGAAATTATAAATTTCCTCTTGAGGCTTTCACCACTGGGTCCAGTAATCAACTCTTAAATATTATAGAAGTTTTATGTTTAGGAGGCTTTAATATGCAGGACAGGCCTGTTGTGAATGATAACTTTTTTCATGAGTGTTCCTTATTAAATTTCTTAGTACTCATTTATGTCTTCATTTATAACATATACAATATTTAAAAATATTAAAACCCAATTTCTTTGAAAAGTATTTTGTACTTGAGGCTTTTTTCCAAGTCACAAAAGCCTTTGGAGCATCAGCGAATTTGACAGACTTCACTCAATGTCACTCTACCAATGTAAAGTCCATCCTGAAACCAGCTGGATGGTTTGTAAATAAATCGTGCCTAAATTAGGTAGACATGTGCTTCCATAACATACCTCATTATGAGATTCGCCTCTGACATTCTGATTCAACAGGTCTTGATTAGAAGATGGAAAGCTGTGTTTTCAACAAGCATCCCAGTGGATTCTAATATAGGCTGACCGTGAGCCATCCTTTCGGGGACACAAAATTAGATGATGCCAAAGTTCTGTATTTCCCTTTGCCATGAATCTGATGTAGGCCCAAAGAACACAGTGCTGCTAAAAATGAATATTTACATCAACCCATAGGTGAACATAAGAGTTGTTGACATGTATCATATACTATGATTAGAGGTTTAGAGAAAAAATTCCCTTATACAAAGGTACAGTTCCTTCATATCGAGAGAATTTATGGTGATTTTTCTCGTTGTTACTCATTTCTTTCAAGGTGAGATTTAATTTCCCATGACAATCATTTCATCAAGTGACACACACTCACAAACACATAATTTTCCTTTGAAAAATTCAATATTCTGTTCACCTCCAGGGCCTTTTCTTTGCAGTGGGATGATTTGTATAATTTCACACCTTGGCGGCATTCTTTGAATTCTTATTGATAATTGTGCATGATTTGTTAGGAAGACAAACACACATCAATAGGAGCATTGAGTGCTACAAATTATAAACATAAACAAAATAAAACAATCGTCTATCTCTGCTAGCTTGTTTGGCAAACACATTTTATATACTACTTACTTAACCTTGAAAATGAAACATGGTTTTAATGAATTATTCAATCATTTTGAGACAGATTTGAAGATGGCCTTTGTTCAATTTATTAATTTTGAAATTATAATATTCCAACTAAATAAAAATATTTTAGAAGACCACTGCATCTTGTGCCCCACTTTTCAAAGTATACAATTGTTACAATAAGAGATTATTAATTCTTTTTTGCTAGTTCACCGACTCTCTCATTTTATCCTGATAGCAATAACCTCTTGGTTTGTAGCAAAGGTTTAATGAACAAATTTGGGAGTACTGTGGTGTTCTAAGATGAAAGGTTTACAAAATACACCACAAGACATTTACTAGTGGGCAATATATATTATCATTAGTAATTAAAGCTACATTACCCTTGTCAAGGTGAATGAAAAAGTGAGTCTTACAGTGTGGTACTCTTGTATTTTATCATGTTTGTTTCTCATCTGCCTATCGAGGTGCTTCGTGAGGTCTCCCTTTGCAGTTTCTTGTGTGGTCTCGAAGCAATACTAGAGAGCAATGTGAAAGAGTAAGATAAATTCATCCCTTGCCTATGCACAAGGAATCCGCTATGCAAAATCTTGTAATCTGGAGTGGGTCTCCCCATTGTTATTAGTGAAAACAAAGTTCTGCTTTCCTTATCACTTTAGAAAAATGTTCTAATGTCCACTCTTTGCTTTCCCCTCCAATTCCTGACACACATATACCTTCATGGCTCATGAATTTTTTTCCCCTGAAATAGATGCTGATGAAATGGAGGCAAAGAGTACTGTAACCAGTCATTTCCTTTTTTTATACCCATGCTGCCTTTTTATTCAAACAATACTTATTCAGTACATGTGCCAAATGCTGGACAGGCAATAGGGAGAAAACATTAAAATCAATGAGAGGTCCTGCCCTCTTAAGAATTCACCTTCTATTTGGAGAGACCAATGCATGAGCTAATTGATAGAATGTGGCAAATGCAATGATATATACACATGCTCTACACACAGGACCCACATGTAACACAAATGCGTGGCAGGCTGCATCTTACCCAGAGGATGTCCATCCATAAGTTTTCATGGCACAACAACCATTGAGTTGGGACTTGAAGCACAAGCAGAAAACAAAGAGGAGAGTACATTGCAAGAGGAGAGGATGTAAAAGGGCAAGGCTTGTGGGACTGGGGAGCAGTAGCTCCAGTGGCTGAATGCAAAGAGAATGGGAAAGAGATTGTGTTGAAGAATGGGACAAGGTCCATGTTGTAGACTAATCTGTGTTCCCCCCAAATTCATATGTTAAAGCTCCAATCTCCAAAGTGACTATATTTGGAGACAGGGCTTTTATATAGTAATTAAGGTTAAGTGAGATGGGGCCCTAATACAACAGGGTTTGTGTCCTTATAAAAAGAAGAAGAGACACCAAAGTTCTCTCTCTCTCCTTGAACATTCAGAGAGGTCATGTGAAAACATAGTGAGACTCCCGACACCTACTACCCAAGGGATGAGGCTTCAGAATAAAGCCTACCTTGCCCTCACCTTGAGCTTGAATTTCCCAACCACCAGCACTATGAGAACATTTCTGTTGTTTAAGCCACCCAGGCTATGGTATTTTGTAATGGCAGCCCAAACAGACTACTACACTCCATGAGGCATGATTAAAAGGACTTTGCATGTAGTGCTAAAGACTTTGGACTAGAAATGATAGATGACTACTTAGCAGAGCAGTGTCACGATCAGATTTGGGCTTTTGGAAGACTTCTGTGTCAGCAGGGGGAAGGGCAAGTGGGAGGAAAGACAGATTGAAGCCATGAAATATGCAAAGGACAAAGGCAGAAGGATAGCTCAAAGCGCACTGTCCTAGGAGTAAAGAGGGCCCATCTTTTAGTTCAGCTCTTCCACTAGCAGGGATTTGGCCTTGGGCCAGTCACTGAACCTTTCTGGGGCCCTGCTTCCACCCCTGTGAAACCAGAAGAGTTGACTCAAGGGGTGGTCACTCCAGCCTCCCAGTAGAAATCCTTCCTTGTAAACCCTTCCCCTCTCCACATTATGTATGGACCTCATGACCCTCACAGGCTAGAGCTGATTAGCTCAAAGTGATCATCTGACTCAGATTGGCTCAGTGTGGCTCCTTTTTTTAAAACTCTGGGTTGGGAATTAGTCTGGGTATAGGGAACCAAGTCACAGTACTACCAAAACAAATGTTTTGAACTCCTACTCCTGCATCCTACAAACAGCCCCTTCTCCCTTGTTCTGAGAACTGATCGTTCAACCTTTGCTTGTTTCTCCTCAAGTTCTCCCATCTATATTCTTAGAGTGATTTTTTTTTTCCCCTTTCGGCTAGCTTAAGTTCTTTTCTGTTCTTTATAACCAAAAATGTATCATGCAGCCTATTCTCAGATCTAACATTTGATATGTTTGAGACAAGGGCATGGCACACATTTTTAGGGAGTCTAAGGCCAGACACGTCCACTCCCGGAGCAACAGTGGGCTACTGTATGATTGTCAATCTTCCTCTAAGAGTTCTCCACTCATCTGCTGCCATGTCTGAAGTTTCCAACCGAGCAGTCATGTTTATGGATAAGAATGTCTCCATAGGGTCACAGTCAAAAACAGTCTCGGATTACCAGATTCACTAGTTGTTCATCTGCCATAGCTATCGATACTTTAGAAGTGGTAGCTATCGATATTTTGAAGATTTTGAGGATGGAGAGAGTAAGAAAATTTTATCTGGGTCAAAAAAGCAAACAGGCCAGAAATGAGATTCTGGGGCTGTGGGTGATCGTCATGGACTCCAGAAAACCCTGGCGGAGGGGAAGCCTGCACCTTTAGCCAAACCACTCAATGCACACTTGGCCATTTTACTGGAGGTCAACCCTGGGCCTGTAAGAAATTCTGTACATCTAGCATGAGTTCTCTTCATTCACATTCTTCATGTCCTTTCCCAGTCACAGGAGTAGGGGACCCTCAGACAGCCTTCCAGAGCAGGTTCTGGGCAGAGACTTGGGAGGAGCATGTGCCTTAGTAGAGACTTGAGTCCCAGGGCTGGCTCTATCACTTACTGACCCTTGGGCTTTATCCAAACCTCTTAAACCTCCTGAACGTCAGCTCTGGTTCTCACAGTGTGGCTGTGAGCAGAACGTAAGTCAGGTGCCATAGAGAAAGATATTTAGCAAATGCTCCTATTGAAAGAAAAGAAAAATATCTATAGCTACCAGGCTTAAATATTTTTCAAAGGCAAAAGGCTTCATCAAGATGCTGTGAAATGAGTGCAAAAATAAGAAGGAGTTTGCATCGCACAGATTTGTTAGATTTTATGTTTGTTACCAACTGTACTTTCAAGAATTCATCTGGAAATAGGCATGATTTCTCAGAAAACCTTCTGTAGTGCCACATTAGAATTTGTGCCTCCTGACATTTTATCAATTATTTAAGTTAAGTTGGCTGTGGCTGGAGACCCAGAACATGTGTCGGACCGCATCACCTGCTGTGTACTCTGAAACAGACGGTTGGCCTCTCTGTACTGTTGCTTCTTCTTCGTGTCTGAAAACAAACTTAAGGCTACTGCCCCATCTAATGGGTTGTCCATTTCTGCCAATCAGTTGTGAAGTTGACATGTATGTATACATGTCAACTGTAGAATGATACATCCCTATTCACTGTATAGTATTTTTAATCAACCTGAGAAATAGACACTCAAGTTAATGAAAAACGTATATATGCCAACAGAATAGAAAATCACACTGATTCTGTTCCTTTCACCCATTAACTAGGTTCCCCAAGATAGAGAGTGGATGGTTTGCAAACATACCTAAGTAAATTCACTTGAACAGTATAGGCACTCATCTTCATTTAAAGATAGTATTTGGGCAGTGGATAACCTTAAAATCACGTTCAACTTGGCATATTTGACTTGCAATTTAGTATAAATTTAAGTGTTTAAGGAAGAATGGCAATCGTGTATTTGTAAAGTGTGGTTGCCCGCTGGCGCTGATGCAGCTGCTTGGGACTCATGAGCACCGCTGCCCCCACACCTCCCAACCCAGGGATCTCGCAGGAGGAGTGACACAGGCGTGTCCATCTAGAGTCTCCAAGGCTTGGATGGGTCAGAAACACTAATGGCAACTACCATCCAGGCTTGCCAGGGCTGCTGAGTGCTCTGGTGAACCCATGCCAGCACCCACCCAGCTCTCGAGCACACCCAGCGGCCATTCTTCTGTGTTCACACTGCAGGGGCCCTCTGAGAACAGACAGGCACAGCCCTGAGTAACTCATGCCATGCTGGGCTAGTGAGGGAGACTCATGAGTCAGTGCTTCTGTGTCTCTGCAGATCAAATAAAGGTCTTAGAGTTTGGTAGAAAAGCTGGGACTCCCTTCTCGAATGGACCTGCGTACAAATCCCAACTCAGTCACTAACTCAACCAATACTCTCTGTGATCATGAGCAAATTGTTTAATCTCTCAGAGCCTGTGTTTCCTCACTGGTGAGGTAGATATTTAGAAACAGAGTTGCAGGAAATAAAATGCCTGGATCCAATTAAGTAACTCCGTAAATGTTTGCTTTCTCCTTGGTTATAAAACCATTGGGTTTATTTGGGATTAGGTACAGTTGCTTAAGTTAGTTCTTGCCACGAAACAAGTGACATTAACCGCGGTAAAACATTCCCCTTTATTGACTGGGCAGAGATTCATTGACATAGACAATGAAAGCATATTTGGGGGATGATCCTTGCCAAGTCCGCTTTGATGTTTTTGTTCTACAAGAGCAAAACCAGATGGAAGTGACGAGATGCCTTAAGCTGGGTGCAAAACTATGAGACAGAGATACGGTTTCCACTCGGTTTTACCCACTGAAATATTCTGCACCCTCCCCAAGTTACAGAAGAATTGAATGCTTCTCCTCAAATCCTACAGATCACAGAGCTCCCATCCAGACCCCAAAAGTCCTTTAGCAAAATCTGCCTTTGAGTTAAAAGCAGAAATAGATGCTGAGCATCTGCTTTGGAGGCCTCAGATAACACTCGTGCTTATCAAGTCTTGATCAGAGAAAATGCCAGAAACACATGGAAAGTTCTTGCCCTTCTGACCTTCCCATCATAGTATTTGGAAGCGAGAGGACTGGGGGCCCTTGAGGAGGGCCTGGAAGAGAGGTTAGTTGGCCTCAGTTCAGTTCCACCCCCATTTATCAAACCCATTCCTAACGCCAGACATGCCGGGAGCCAGGATGGAATTAGGAACATCACAGAGACCCAAAGCACTCAGCCTCTGGAGCCAGAATCGTTCCCGAGCACCAGAATCTTCATAAATTCACAGTCTCACATTTGGTTTGCACATTATGTTCTCTTTATAGGTTACAAAACCGATCCAGCAAAATACAGGCATTCTTATTTTCTGTTGGTTAACATGCAGGACCTCACAGTGTCCTAGACATTGGACAGAACTCAAACACCGTAGTTTCAGATTCGGTTTTGCATCAGATCTGAGACCACAGGTACCCAATTTAAAGATAGTCCAAGGAATACGCAAATCCTGCCGGGGAGGACAGGGCATGGTAGAAACTCAGAACATCTGAATCGAGGGACTGCTCTGAGGATTAAATGGAACAATTCATGAAAAGCATCTAATGCAGTGCCTGGCCCGTTGTCATTCTCCTGATTCCAACTGAGCATCATCAAGATTTGTATCAAGTCAGTGAATGGTTGCTCCAAACAGGCCAACAAGACCATGAATATAATTAGGCAATAACTGATAAAATTATGGCATCACTGGGTTAAAAGAGGTTGTGAAAGTTCATCTAATTTCTCCTTAGAGGTAGTCTAAATCTATCTTACTTGTAAGCCCAGTTTTCCTACCCTAAGCATATCCATGATGAATCAACTTTTGATTTTACTCTTAATGAGTGCCTAAAATCAGAATTCCACCTAGCAATTTTTTTTTTTTTTAAACAAGCTGCATGTGCTAGCCAGGGAAGGATGTTTTTCCTCTAACTTCACAGCCAAACTTCAAACAGAAAGCGTCCTTATTGAAAGACTGGCCAGATGCAGGTATATATCTCTGGGAGTTGTCCTGGTTTCTTTTTAAATTAGGCAATGAATATACTTCTTGACATGCACACACAAGATTTGTGGCAAAAACACCTTCCTTTCATGTAACTGATTTTCCTTTAATCCCAACCTTAATGTATATCATTCTTGATGCATAATCTCCAATGGGCTTTGAACTAGCAAATGCGAACTTTGAATAATGAAGAAAGCAATGACAGTTTACTTTATGGCTGGGCTCAGGATACATGAGGTTCAGGGGCGATGGAGGTGTAACTGGTCACCTTTCACCTTGGCATCAGCAGGTAGAGTCCTAGAAGGAAGTGATTAGTAAGAGATGGCAGTAAGTTAAAACCCCGAGGCCGAGTGTTCCCAATGCATTTACATTCCTTGGCTTGGAAGGCGGCGTTTAAAATAAAAAACCATCACCAAGACAGAAAAACTGCTATAGTTATATCACAGCACACCGAGTTGCAAACCTTTTAATGAAAGCCATAATTCTTCGGTTGTCTCCATCATACTATATTCTCATGCAAAACACTTTAATGCCTGGTGTAAATTACTTTAGACTTTCTTAGCATGTATTGCATTTTTTAATCATGGGTGTTCAGTTCTAGTTTTCATTTGGAGTCCAGGAGAGCAATATCGAAACGAAGCCAGATGCGATCCACACCTGCAGCCTCCCTTTCTCTGGTCCTGCTCTCACCCCGCCCCCATTTTTCCTCCTTACCCCTCTGCTACCCTCCTCACCTCGCCACAACTACAGTTCCTGGTGCATCCTCAGTTAGAGGTTGTCCAGATAAGTGGACAATTGCAGTTTGTGCCTGAACAGATATTTGGAAGGGAGCATCAGAAATGTTCCAGCCCACCCTGCTCCAGCCCAAGGTGAGATGCAGGGCACCTGGGTGGCTCAGTCAGTTAAGCATCTGCCTTCAGCTCAGGTCATGATCCCAGGGTCCTGTGATCGAGTCCCGCATTGCTCCCCGCTCAGTGGGAAGACTGCTTCTCCTTCTCCCACTCCCCCTGCTTGTGCTCTTTCTCTCTCTCTGTCAAATAAATAAGATCGAAGGAAGGAAGGAAGAAAAAGAAAGGTGAGGCACGCCGCACAGAGCCCTGGCCTTCTCACTGCAGTGTGTGTTAGCATGGTCACAAAGAACCTCTCCATATTCATCTACCTTCTGAGAAAGACACCACTGAAGACATTTTTAAGTATTCATGTAATATGCCGGGGTCCAGAGTAGATGCACAGAGGGAACCCATTGCCTGCCTGCGGCCACCCCACCATGGATGTGGCCATCTCTCTGAAACACCGATTGGACTGACCCTTCCTTGGCATATGTCCCCATCTTCTACTTCTCCCTCAAAGGCAGAATTCATCATTCATCCACACTCCCCTAACCTTGCCCATCCACTTTTATTCCAGCAAGTGACACAGTGGGCTCGAGTTGGTGCACAGTGTCTGGCTTGGCAATCTGTAAGCACATCTGGGGTGCACGTTCATTCAGATGAGAATCACAGGGCAGAGCACGGGGCTGGTATGTCATAGTAGGTGCTCAAAGTTTGCTGAATAAATAAATGATATGTCTTATAGAGAAGGATGTCAGATTTATACACTGCTATTTAAATCAAGTATATTTTCATTTCACAGCCTCCAAATTGTGTAATGAAAGTAGGAAATACTGTGTGGTGGTGACAGAATCCTGTATTCTGTAGCCTGGAAAATATGTAATAATAGTAAAACACTGACTGTGTTTATCCATTTTTAATTCAGGGGGTTGGCAACATGGCTGTATTTGAGATTTTTTGCGGGGGGGAAGAGTGAAAATTTAATATATCCTCTTCAGGATTCCCCCTTTTTTCCCTGATGGAAAAAAAAATGCAGCTTTCACTTATTTATCTATAAGCTTTTCAAGGTTCTATTTTTTCAGCTGGTTCTTCCAACCCAGGTTCAGGGTCTAACTAGAGGGTTGGTCCAAGGTTAGCTAAAACACTGGATAAAATGAGCATTGGCATCTGTCCCTGTGACTATTGATTCTGGAACTATGCCATGTCCCCGGGGATTGGAAAGATTCCCTATCTGAGGCTACTTGGCTACAAAAACCCTTCCTCCAGCCCTTGCCAACTAAAACACAGTAGGAGCAAATGTTGTGTGGCAACTGGGTATAAACACAACAGTTGGAATGCTTCAGAAAGAAGTTGAATTTCCTGGTTAAGTGTATTCAATGTTAAAACAACAATAACAGTGTTAAAAACACATTTGGGGATTGTTAGAATGCCTTACCCACTGATTCCCATTATTACTCATTGGATACACTGGTGTCTCTGAGAAGTATTTCCTTAGGGATCATCTTAGAGGCTATGTCCTCACAGATTAGGTAAGGGGAGAAATGGATTAAAGTAGGCCCCCAAAGAAGGCAAATGCAAAGTCGGTTAAACCAACACCTTACCTGGGGTGCCTGGGTGGCTCAGTCGGTTAAGTGTCTGCCTGTGGTTCAGGTCATGATCCCAGAGTCCTGGGATCTAGCCCCGCACTGGGCTCCCTGCTCAGTGGGGAGTCTGCTGCTCTTTCTCCCTCTCCCTCTGTGTGTGCTTGTGCTCTCTTGCTCTCACTCTCTCTCAAATAAAAAAAATCTTAAAAAAATATATTAACTACCCCCTCCCAACACCCTACCTGTGACAGTAGAACAGTGAAAGGGAGCAAAGAAGCATGAGTCCTACTTATGGTTATGGTTCTTACAATAGGTAAAGCCTGTCTCTGGCCCTCTGGCCCCAGCTTCCTCATCGGTAACATGGTAGGTTGCTTACAGAAATCTCTGAAATGCTTTTTAGCATTGAAGCTTAGTGAGCACTGCTGCTCTCTCAATCTGTCCCTAGCCTAGCATGCTTTGTGTCTGAGTAGAATGCAAATGCTCTTAGTTTTTAAATCGGGGCTTTGCTGTTGGCACAAGAACAGAGAATTTCATGAGTTTTGTACCCAAGGGCTACCTAGTGGGAAAGGACCATTCTTACGGGCTGTATTGTGTCTCCTCAAGAAAGATATATTGAAGTTCTAACCCACATTCTGAGGAATGTCACCTTATTTGGAAACAGGGTCTTTGCAGATTTAAGCAAATTAAGATGAGATCATCCTGGGGCACACTAGCCCAATATGACTAGCGTCCTTGTAAAGTGGGGAAAATGGACACAGATTTAGAAAGAAGATAGGTGATGAGACCCCAGGAGAACACTGTGAAGACAGAGCGGAGACTATGCTGTCACAAACCATGGAATGGCCAGGGCTGCTGGAAGCTGCAAGAAGCAAGGAAAGTTGCTTCTCTTGTAGGTTTCTGAGGGGGTATGGCCCTGCCAACACTTGAACCCCAGACTTTCAACCCCCAGAACTATAAGACACTTTGTTACAGCTACCATGGGAAACCAGTGGGGACCCCTTCATATCTCCCAAGTCCATGTCCATCTGGCTTCTTCACGGGAGGGAATGGGTATGTTGGCCAGTGTGTGTGTGATTTGACATTTGCCAGATGAAATAATGGACAGGGGCAAACTGAGAAGGGGAGAAAGGGGAAAGAAGGAAAATGAAAAGATACTTGTTAAGAAAACAGAGAAGTCTGGAATCAGGGCTGGTATTTCATCATATGCTTGGGAACAGCCTAACAGCTGAAGGATTTCTGTATAAATAGCCATTGCCCCGAGACCTCAGAGTGCTCCATTGCCAAGACCACTGCCTCCACTACCAGGTTGCTCTGTCCCTTCCTGGAGGCCCTCCAGGATAACCCCACCCCCAAGAATCCAGCCAATGAAGGGCTGACTCCTGGCCCTGCAGGGAGTCTCTAGATTCTGCCCCAGGGCTCCCTCCGCCATAGTCCCTTCCGATGTATCAGTAGTCCTTGCTAATAATATCATTTCCAATTGAGAACCTTGTGCGTTTGGATTTGGTGCTGGACTTCCACAATGATGGGAAAACATGCAGCAGAAGGAGGTGAAACCACAGGTTGCTACAGGGAGTTGAGGAGAAAGAGGCGTGCAAGAGAGCAGAGCAGCAGGAGGGAAGACAGAGCCAGGAAGCAGGGTCTCTTTGCAGCTGTTACTGTACAGTTGAGATACTGTTTTCCCTAAAGCTGCCTCTGGCCTGCTGGTCCTTTTCCTGGCAACCCACCACTGATCCAGGAGTAGGAGAGAGAGGTGGAAAGAGGGCACAGAGGATTAAGGCAGGGAAGGGCCAGTTGCTTACAGCTTGGGCCTGACTTCCAAGTTGCCCGTTGGGGCAAGAAGTGAGCACCCAGTGCTGCTGAGCGTGGAGGCACAGGTGGGCAGACAAACTCGGTTACAGGAAACTCTTGTATCAGCCAGTCTGGTGGGCAGTGGAGTAGACATCACATCACTCATAACAGCAGTCACCCTCTCACGTCTGCATCCTCACCCCACTTAATCCTCCCAAGACCTCTAATAAGTAGGCATTATCACTAATTCTCATTTTGCAGGTCAGAGTCTAAAACACAGCAAAGTTAAATAATTTACCTAAAGGCCAGTGGCCAGTAAAGAATGGGGCCAAGATTCAAACTCAAGTATATTTGCTTCCAATTCTTGTGCTTTTAGCCACTAGTCCATCAGTCATCTGTAGAGAGGTTATCTGGCCATGTGTGATTCAGAAGCTACTCCGATCTAAGCGCGTATCCCATGTGCCATCACCAATCCAAACCTCCAACCAAGTAAAATCCTTTGACCAAGTCCAACTGACTCATGTAGAGATAAAATCTTATATACTTGGGTGTGAATGATATCTAGTTGTAAACATGGGACAGGGTGAGCTTAGGGTCCTCCTACTCTGCCATTTTCCCAAGCTCCTCTCCTTGAGATAAAATCTTACAATAGTGAATATTAATTCTCACATTGTCAGAGATTTTTTCCAAGGGACATCATTTAATACTTATTGAATGGCCACTGGGAGTTGAACATAGGATGCACTATTGTCACACACTGGCATTTCTCAAGATTTCCGTCTTGAAAACAAAGCAGGAACTATTCTCCATGGTCAAGAAGTGATCTTGAGAGATTAGATGTTATTCTTATTCTAACCCTATCTATACATCGATTAGATATAAAGGAGCATTTCCAGATACAATTCAGATTTATGGGTAACATAAATCAATTATTCTTAAATAAGATTTGCCTTTATCATCCATCTGACTCTAGAGCACTCTTAACTCTTTATCTGTGTTTACCCCGTCAACCCCGTTTGGTAAACACCATCCAAGCATGCTCTCAAACACACCGCCCTTTACAGATCAATGTAAATATAATTTTACCAACTTCAACTAAACTAATAAGATCTGAAAGGTCATAATGGTACCAGACATGCTATGAATAATAGCTATGAAGGCAGCTCAATGATTGATTCAACCAACAGCAACGAAGGTCCCAGGGAAAATGAGATATTTAATTTTCTCCTATACCCTAGTATGTTCTAAAGCCCCTCAAATTTGGGATTGGTTCTCAGGCTCACTGTTTTATCACTACATGCATTATTGGGGCCTGCAGAAGGAAAAGACTGTAAAAGTAGAGAAACTCGATTTCGTTGTTGGTTCCAGTATGATCTCACTCTTGTCATAGAAAAATCTAAATCAACAAAGTACATGTTTGATCTATACCCCTCAGACACAACTGTATTACTTTCACAAGATTGCCATAACAACTTCTGCAAACTGGGAGGCTAAAAGCAAGAAAAATGTGTTGTCTTATAGTCCTGGAGACCAGAAGTCCAAAATCAAGGTGTTGGTTAGATTGCTTCCTTCTGAGGGCTTTAAGACAGAATCTGCTCCATGCCTCTCTCCTAGCTCTGGTAGCTCCAGGCATTCCATGGCTTATAGAGACATCATTCAGATCCTCCTGTCTGTCTTCACATGGCCATTGTCTTAAAAGAACACGAGTCACGTTGGCTCAGGAGCCCAAATTTCTCTAGTATGACTTCACCTTAACTTGTTACATATGCAGTGACCCTATTTCCAAATAAGATCACATTCTGAGATGCAGGACATTAGGATTTCAAAACAATTTGAGGGGGACCACAGTTCAACCCATCATAATATCCAAATAGAAAACAGAGTTCATAGCCCTATAGCTATTTAGGTTACAAATCAGACGAAATATTTTCTGAAACTATAATACAGAACATGGAAATTTTAGTTTTAAGTAAATAATTTAATTTTATTATGTTTTTACTTTTTAAATTATAAAATAGTTAATATAATTCTGTAATTATAAAATATATGAAAATATATATATATATATATACATATATATATATAATGTATGTATCCTGTAGAAAGGGTAATAAAATGAATGTCAATGTACCTGTCAGTTAAAGAAACAGGACATTGTGAATAAAATTAAAGCCTCCATGTGTGTTTACCTAATCTCATTCCATTTCTTTCTTGGTGAGCAAGACAGACTAGTTTCCTGCCCTCACGGAAGTTACATTTCAGTTGAGGGAGACAGACACAAAATAGACACAAAAATGAGAAACTAAATACCAGGGAAGTAAAGTGCTACCCACAGCATTAAAATATGGTGATGTGACAGCGGGTCACTAGATGACTACTTTCGACTGGAAGTTTAGTCAAGGTTTCTTGGAGGTAGTGACATTTAAGCTGTGATCTGGCTGGAGAGAAGGAGTCAGTCTTGTGAAGATCAGGAAGAAAAACATCTAGCACAAGGCAGGAAAAAGTACAAAGACCATAAGGCAAGGTAAGCTTGCCAAATAAAAGGCCAGGTAGCCGGAACTCAGTAAGAAAGGACAGGATTAACTCACAGTTCAGAATGTGCCATAAAAACCAGAGTAAAGAATTTAGATTTTGTTGTGAGAGCAATGAGATACTATCAGAGGGCTTTAAGTGAGGGCATAACATGATCTGATTTATGTTTCAGAAGCTATCTGTGGTTGCTATGTGGCAGGGGCTGAGAAAAAGCCAGGAAACTCTCAGGACTAGACTGATCACGGTGGAGATGGACCATGTACAGATTTGGGATACGTTCTAGAGATGGAGTCTGTAGGGCTTACTGAACTGGATGTGGGGAATAAGGGAAAGAGAAAATGATGCTGGATGCAACTGAATGGATTGAGGTACATTTTAATGAGATGGGAACGATTTGGGGAGGAGCAAATTTGAGGACATGTAAGTTACAAGTTTACTTTTGTAAAGTTTGAAAATTGCCTAGAAGACAATCTTGTGAAGATTTTACAAGGCAGTTTGCCATATTAGTCCTTGAATCTTTGTTCAAAACTAGTCTCATTCCTCATGAAACACAATCAACTCTACATTAGTCAAGACACATTCTCTCTGGTCAATTTCCTCAGCCATTTTCTTGTGGCCTTCTTTCCCTTTGCTTCCTACTTATTAACTACTCAGTCATTCACCAAATGCTTTCTAGTACTTGTTCTATGGATGAGCACAGTGCTGGCATCTATTATACTGTAGACATAAGTGGCTCTCTTTGAGTATCTGTAGAATGATTGAATGAATGAATGAATGAGTTAACTAATTAATATACTGCTCAGGTTCTCTTGAGGCTTAAGTTTTCAAGGGTTGAAAAATCTAGTATAGGTTATAACACATAGTTTAATAACTAAAACACAAAGTAAAGGGGTGCCTAGATGGCTCAGTCATTTAAACATCTGCCTTCAGCTTAGATCATGATCCTGGGGTCCTGGGATAGAGCCCTGAGTTGGACTCCCTGCTTGCGGAGAGACTACTTCTCCCTCTCCTCCCAGCTCAGGCTCTCTCTCACTATCTCTCTCTCAAATAAATAAATAAGAATAAAAAAAAAAAGTAAAAAGTAAGTAGTTGAACAGGAAAGTTACTAATAAAGGATTGTGGGCGTTCAAAAGAAGATAAGCAATTCAGAAAATGTGATATATTCACATGACAGAATACCTTTCAGTAATGACAGTGAAGAAATTCAAACTATATGCAAAAACATGAAGGAATTCCACAAACAGTGTTGAGGAAAATAAGCCATACAAAAGAAGACACACTGTATGATTTCATTTACAGAAAATTCAAGATAGACAAAACTGAGAGATGGTGTGAGAAATCCGGATAGTGGTTGATTACCTTGCGTAGCGGAGTTGTGACTGGTAGGGAATGTGAGAGGAATCCTGGGACTCTGGTTGCATTCTGTTTTTTGGGTTTTGCTTGTACGTGTTCACGTCATTAAAATCCACCTATCCTTATATTCAGGATTTGTGAAAGTATCGTTATGTCAAGAACTGTAAATTGTCTGCTACAGACTCTGCTTGCAATACTGCCACAGTTTTATACATGCTGGCAGAAGACACGATATTCCTGGGTCAGAGACAAAGGAACTGATGACTCTGAGCTGAGCAGGCAGCATGAGCTGTATGTTTGCTCTCATTGCCTTTGCTCCCCCTCCTCAGAGCTGCACAGGGAAAGCTCAAGTGGATGCCATATATACAATGCTTTGTATCAACTGAGGAACCCCAAGCTTAGAAAACCCAAATCTTTCATAATGGGATACAAGCCAATCTGCCCCACCTCCATGGAGGGAGACGGTATGTTTTTATACTAGACAGTAAACAAACCTGTCCTCTGCTTGGGAGGGAGACACTATCTTCCAAGGCTTTTCTCTATACAATGATCCTTGAAAAGATAGTTGAGAATAAGGCATGCAGAAACGCAAGAGACCAATGGAGGATTATCTCTCAATATGGTGTACTTCAGTAACAAGTTTATGTTTAGAATTATGTGGTATTTTAGGTAGGTCTTATTTGGGCATGATCAGATAAAGGGAAAATGACTTTAATGTAAGGAATAATGAGTGGGTGAGTTTTAGTCGAGCATAGTGTTTTCCCTACCTGAAAGGTCTTCCAACATGGGAAGATGAGGAAAATGAAACTCGAAGGGCCAATTTGACTGTCTTTTTTTATTGCTCAGATAAAGGTTTGTCGAAAGGAAGAAAATCACATTAAAGAATGAAACCAGGTTTTAAAGAATCATCTGTGTATTTCATTTATCCTTTTCCCTACTCCCCCAACTGTGCAAGAATTTCGATTATTTAGAGTTGAGAGATTTTGAAAATATTTCTATCATAATATGTGCACAGTTCAGTAGATTTTATTTTGAAAATAAAATAAGAAATACAGAAAATAATAAACTCAAATGCCTTTAAAAGTTTTTTATTTCCGTAATTGAAATTTTTAAACCAAAATTATATTGGTCCTAATTAACTTTACTTTGAAAGACAAATCTCTAAATTCCTCTTGTCTTATTTACAATAAATCTAGATGACCCAATAGCATTTAAGCAGAAATGTGATATACTTAATGCTTAACATTTTCTTAACATTTTATCTCAGAAACATCCACTTTTATGCTACCTAGGTAAGAGCGTGGAAGTGAATATTAAAATCCCATAACCATATTTTGGTGCTGATGCTGCATTTTCACGTTTTATGATCTATCTTGAGCTGTTTGACTGAATGGCAGTCTGCTGTTTAATCAAGAGCCATGTGTTATTCTATATAAGTGTACTGTATTATAAAAGTGAATGTAAAATTAATTTCAGGATATATATGTTTAATTACATAGTCTCATGTTACATATCTGAATCAAATTGTGCATTGCCTCTTAATAGCTTGAAAAAGTTTGGAATTAATTTAAGCAATGAAGCTTGAGATGTTTTTAAGGAGGCTTTTCTCAGATCATAACTCAGTTCTCAAAGTTGAATCCTTTGTGGTTTTTCCAGTTTAGCCCCTCGGGTGGGGAAGTAAAGGATATGACATTTACTGAATGCTTGTTTTGTACCAGGTGATGGGATATATGGTTTACACATATCACCTTGTTTTAAAGCCTAATAAAATTCTGTGAGGTTACTGTAATTTTTCCCATTTTATACATGAACTGAAAAATCAAGAGGCAACTACTTGAGGTCACACCATGAGTAAGTGGTGGAACTGGGATTTGCATACAAAGGTGTATGTCTCCAGGGTGAAATCATTTTTTAGAATAGGACTTGCCTATGACTAGGGAAAAAAGACTAGAAGGATGAATGTACACCATTATGTCAGCCATGGTGGGATTAAAGTTAATTTTTTTTTAAGATTTTATTTACTTATTTGACAGAGATCACAAGCAGGCAGAGAGGCAGGCAGAGAGAGAGGAGGAAGCAGGCTCCCTGCTGAGCAGAGAGTCCGATGTGGGGCTCAATTCCAGGACCCTGAGATCATGACCTGGGCCGAAGGCAGAGGCTCAACCCACTGAGCCACCCAGGCGCCCCTAAAGTTAATTTTTAATTCTTCATTAAATCATTCTGTATTGCCTGAATTTCTGATAATGTATATGTATATTTATTTATTCAAATATAGTATAGGACTTGAAATGACCTTCAGAAGTCAGGCAGGTTGAAACTGTTAGCTGTGAAGGGCTCCATGGGCTATAGTCATACAGTGTTTCTTAACAATGGAGGTTTGAGTCAGGTCAGCTTCTGAATGCCCAAGTGCTGAATCGGTGTCTGGGGACCAGATGATCATGGTGTGATAATGTGTTTCCCAGAGACCTCAAAGGTCAAGTGTGGTCTGAAAGATAACCAATATATGGTTTCACTCCAAGCCGGAAAATTATCATATGTGAACCTGGGATGGCTTGATTATTACTAGGTCATGTAAGCAAAATTACCCCTGCCTACTTAACCACTACCACTTTAAGAACAATTTCTCTAACAGCTATTGAGAATCATAGAATCATTTCACTCACTCCTCTAACAGAAGTACGGGCTTACTGTTTATTTACCAAGTAGCCCTTTACTTTATATGTGTCCTTGCAACAGTATGGATCAAGATTCAAGTAATTATCCACCACCTCCCCTCCTTAAATGTATCATTCCCTTTTGTATTTCTTTTTTTTTAATTAAATTAAATTTAATTGTTTTCAGTGTTCCAAAATTCATTGTTTATGCACCTCACCCAGTGTCCCCCTTTCATATTTCTTAATTGTCTATATGAAGGCATTGGGATAGAAAGTCAGCTAGTTGGGTATAATAATGCTGTGGTGTGCCACCCAGATTCCTCCTTTTGGACCAAGGTCCTAAAAGATCAGGGTCATTCCTCCTCCAGCTTTCAGAAGTGTTTGCTGGCAGCTCATGGTTGAGAACCTCCTCAGAAATTGCCCTTGACCAAAGGAAGCCGCCTTGCTCAAGCTTAGCTGCTTCCTCAGGCTTAGCCCATATCTAACGCCTAGACCATAAGTGGGCACAAAGCCCAGCACCCTTGCTCCAATTTGGGGACATCTCTGAAAGGCCATTGCAGCTCCAGACCTCCCTGTCAAATCATCTGAGACTCCTGTTACAACCTCATCACAGTATAACTTGCCCTTTCGCCCAGTCCTTCTTCCCTCATTCCTTTACAGGAATCTCTTAAGAGCACTCACCAGTGAGCCCTCTCCATGTGATGTGTTGTCTGAGTTTCTTTCCCCAGAAGCAGAATCTAAGACTCACCTACATTTCCTATGCCCTCCCTACCACTATTCTCCCCCGGTTGAACTCTGTAGTAGCAGCCAACCGCAGTAGCAGCGGTAAAACAAAGGCCTCTAGTCTAGGATGAAGCAAGGACACCACTAAATAGGTTACCTTCTGGGACCCAACGCCTGTCTCTTGGGCTGGGCTTCACCATTAATCATGTACAAGGAACCATGGTATTAGAATAGACCCTGTCTTCTCTGGGTTTGGTGACTGGGTAACTTGGCATCTTCTTTTAGATTTACAAATATATCATGAAGGCCACAAAAGCCAGCTAAGTTAGAGAGATAAGATGGCTCTGGAGGACATCACCAAGAAATGTGTTATCCCTACGAAACAACTCTCTTTATGAAAAATATGCTAGAACAGATTGCAGCAGGACAACATGGTCAATAAAGACTTCAGGATTGAATTGCTCACATAGGGGAACATTTTCTTTAACATCAAAGTGAGCTATTTTCCCCAGTACTGCAATGCTTGTTACACATTTTGTAGACTCCCCCAGAACTCTCTCTACATGGGATCTGCTAACTATAATCCACACTACGGCCAACGATTAATTGACTCCAGGAGAAAAATCTTTAAAAATGGTGGGTCTCTATCCTGCTAAACTTGTTTCTCTACTTCTCAGATATAATTTCCCCACTTCAGCATTCAAAGAGAATTTATAGTATGAAACAATTTCATTCAACCGGCAAATTAATTTAGTTTTACGGAGATAACCTTTGTAGAGAATTCCTCTGGTTAGGCAGGATCAAGGGCTGCTTGAAATCAGACCATAAAAATAATTTTTTAATGATCTAAATAGTCAACTAGCAAGTCAACCCTTGCTGCTAGCATTGTTTCTTTCAAAATTGAAAGAAAGCTAGAAAACTTTTCAGGTTGCCCTCTTGCTTTGACTACTAGGAAACTCAGAAACAAATTTAATGTTTAATGTCAATAACAATTCTTAGCTCAAATTTTCTGATAAAATCCTTCTTTTCCCACCCCAACTTCATTCTATCTCCCCAATACATGACTACATAATATTTTTAAAATATTTTTGAAAGTTAGAAGACCAAGAAACATTCTTGAAACTGTAACTATTTCTGGCTTGCTGGTTCAAAATTTTAAAGCTGATAAAAGGGAGGCAGTTAAATCATAAGCAATTAACAAGTGGGCAACAAGGAGAAGATATACAAGTTCAACATCTTTCCAAAGACCAAGAATTTGATATGAGTGGCTGAATATGAATTATATATCCACCATGGGAGGGAAAGCAGTTTCTTCAATATGGAACTCATTTTCCAAAACTGAATAGGTCTGCATCTCAAACAGTTCCATCAAATAAACTGTGCCTTAAATCTTTTTTGAACAGCTGAGCCTAAATCAGATTTAGTTATAAAAGGTTTCATTTTACATAACCAATATTTAAAGTTTCTACTGAGTCTTCGAAATGATTTGCTGCAATGCATGTGTTTTTGGGGTGAGTCCAACTTCCCAACTTGTCTAAGTTTCGCTGATAAAAGTTCACATTAACTTAGATAACAGGACAGCACTGAAAGCTCTCAGGCTAGTTATCACTGTTCCCCCATGTCTTCAGCATATTCAGATAAGATGAACTGAATCTTTATAAAAACTGACATTAATTGGCATGATTCCCTATATCAATACCTCAATCAATTTAAAAATATCTTTCCGTATTCTGTGTGTGTTGGAATCTGAGATAATGGAGTGTATATGTCAAGATAGCATGGTCTCTGATGTAATAAAAATATAACCCTAGAGTCCTAGTTACTTAGCACAATAAAGGCTTATTTCTTATTCATGCTAAGTCCCAATGCGATGTTAGTTAACTCTTCAGAGTAGCTGTTCTCCGTTCTGTGACATAGAGATGCAAGCCATTTGTACCTTATACCTACACCATCTTAGTACCTACTCTTCCTTGTATCATGGCTGGAGAGATACAGAGAGTCAGAAAAGAGAGTCAGAAAGAAAAGAGAGTTAGAAAGTTGCACATTGACTCTTGAGGGCTTCAACCTAGGAATGACTCTTGGTCATGGCCCAGTGGGCACATGGGAGCATGCATATTCAGCAAACAGCACATGTCTCTGATTCAGGGACTGTAGAGCATTCTGAGGTAGTGTGCAGACTTTTCTTACATCTGTTTCTGTGAAAATGTAGGTTCTATCAATGTCACTGTTTTTTAAATAAGGTCTTGTGTATAGGGCATATTTGAATGAATACATAACATCCATGCTTATAATTATACACATAAAAACAATATAACTTTGTCTCATCAAATAATTCCTCCTTTGTTTTTTATGAGTGAGTCTTGTGTGGATATTAAGATATTTTTTGATAAAGGCATTGTTTTATTGTTTAAATGATACGGTCAAAGACATACCCCACTTAGGCAGGAAGTAGGTTTTCACTGAAATAAGAGGCTATTCATGGTGCCAGACACCAGAATCCCAACAATCTTCTGGGGGGTGGGGGGAAGAAGGAAGAAAGAAAAAGCAAATCTGTTTTCTCCAAAGGGAAACCAGGACCAAGAGGCATTGCTCAGAAAGGCCATAGAGTGATAATGCTCTTCTTAAAATTGGTAAGACTATCAGGAGATCATGGGCTGTGTGTTGGGAGGAAGCATGACAATAAGCAGACTGAAGGCTGGGGCGTAAGGTTCCTAGGCAAGGGACTATTAGTGCATACTGACCTTTTAGAATAAGAACAGAAGAGTGAGTGAGAAGATTGGCCTAGGTCCTGGGACCCTGCTCACTATCTCAGCACTTGGAGAAGTCAGTCTCAAAATTCTTGGGGGTGGACCAAGGGTTTGGTTTATCCTTTGGACCACATTTAGAAAGGAAGTGGAAACTCTTGTTAATCTAGATGGAAATTGAAATGAAGAAAATGAGAAGACCCCAGTGGGCCCAGTGGAAGGCTACAGTCAGAGACAAAGTCAGGATTCAAGTTGTTGAGCATGGCTATGCTGTTTGACACTCCAGGGGGGTGAGGGGAGGAAAGATGAGGCTGGGGAAATGGACAGTGGCTGAATCATAGATTCACTTTCAGAGTCAAAGTAGTGTCACTGTGGGATTCATAATCATGACAACACATGATAAATTTTCATCTGTGAAGCATCAGCTGGGAGGCTGTTGCAGTCTAGAGACAATGATTTGGGGGATTATGGTGGTGATGAAGATAGAGCTCCAATATTTGGCAATGGGCTCTATAGGACTTGCTACTGATGGTGGGGTGGGAGAGTTACAAGTGAGTCATGATGACTTCCAGGTTGTAGGCCTAGGAGACTGGGTAATGATGGGGTCATATCCACTGAGAGAGAGCAGAAGCTGGTCAAGTGTGGAGAAGGTAATGGGATGGGTCTGTGCGTGGTGAATTCGAGCTACTTGTGGCTCAGAACAAACAGATACTCAAGAACTATTCTTTGATTATGTGAATTCCTTACTCCTTCAGAAAGAAAAGTAACGACTATTTCCCCGTATCTGGACTCCAACCAGAAAGGGTGCTGAGATTATTAGAAATTAAGATAATTCAATTTTTATTCAAGTTGTCCTCCACTGAGAGTTGGAGGCTGTCCTTATTACTCATTACTTACTGATGCACTGTTCTGCCCATTGGGTTGCACCTCCCGGTTCCCACTGCTTCAATCATAGCTGAGCTCCCCAGATCTTCCATACTCTGTGCCTCTACCAGCATGAACAAGCTGGCATCAGCACCTGCAACACCCGCCCAGGAAGCAGGACTCTTACCAGCCCTCAGCCAGCCTCTCATCTGTCCCAAGATCTTGAATCCATGATGCTCATCTGACTGGCTTCCCACAGCAAGGATGTAGACACCGACTCTGGCTGTTCACAGGCAATCACCATGTGGTTGCAGATCTCTCTTACTAAAGTAATGTTCATCAACCATATTAGGACTATCAAAATCCATGACTGTTCTCCTCCCCCCATATTTCAATGAGACACCTTATTCCTGCTTGATACCTGTAAAGTACTGAATGAATGAACGGGAGGTAAATAAATTAAACAGGAGGCCATTAGAAAACTAAACCTCTTACTGTTCTGTCAATACACCTCATGCTCACACACCATGTGATTTCTCAATAGCCCCCCCCATCCCAGGAATATAGACCCCTTATCACAGATTTAGTGCTGAAGACAATTTTCACTAAGAACTACCTGGAAAGTGCCAGACTCATCATATGCGGAGCCTGAGGTCCACATGCACGTGTCAGGAGAGGAGTAGGCAGGTCAACAGCCTTCATAACACAAATTCCCCCAAAGGATGGCAAAACAACTTTTTTTGCAGCCAAAAAAAAAAAAAAAAAAAGAACCCACAGTTTTAATTGGAACGATTCAGATTTATTCTTAATTTAATTCAGCTGCCCAGCAGCCTTAATTAGATTTGCATCATGATGTATCTTCAATACTATCTATTTTCATAAATGCAAACTTTCCTGAACATGTTTCTGATGGATCCTGACATTTTAAAATATGTCCTATTGTCCTTTTCTGTGCGGTAGACCAAGCACAGAGTGTTCACTCCTATATCATTGTCACTGTGCTATCAGACCAGATGGCTACTTCATCACAGAATCAAGAATTGGGGATAATTGATGCTGCTCCTCGCTCTAGAATGTGAAAAGAGAAAGCATTTGCTGCACACGTGCCCAAGAAGAACAGCCTGAGCTGGTAGTAGCCGCCTCGTCAGAGGGCAGTGGGCACTGCGGCCGCGGCCTTCGTGAGTGAGAGTCCATCCCATGGAACCCGAAGCTCTCTGGTCACAGAGAAAATCGTCACAACACGTGAGCTGATGCTCCATCCAGTAACCAAATGAAGCCAGAGTGTCCCTTTGTTAAGGAAAACAAGTTGCAATAAAACAGTTCTAAAATGGGAAAGATTATATCTGAATCTTCTATTGTTTTATATTCAAGGATTTCTCCCCTTCATGGGGGAGAAAAAAAAATACGTGTGTTAGCTTAATATTCAGAGCAGTTGTTTTTTGTGTCTGTGACCATTAAATGTTAGAAACGGAAGAGCTATTTATCCTCAGCCTGCTGAAGATAACAGTGGAAATTTCTTTTTATTGGTCTATAAATAAGCGGAGTCTGAACACACCCTTTATTGGGAGAAGAGCCACAGCAACTCATTACACATACCAACAGGCTCATCACGATTCCTTTTTTGATGTTGCCATAAGCATGCAGATGGAGACATAGACAAAAGATTGTCCTCTCCAACTAGCAAACATATTTAACCTGAGGACCATACTAATATCCCCTAGGTAAAAGAAAAACACCTATAAAATCAAACATTTCTGGTTAACAGGTGTTATTGTTCAGGAAAACCTAGGTGAATCAGTGAAGTATCATTTAACACATTAAACACAACGAATCCAATGCTCTTGGCTTCTTTGTTGTACAATCACATAGTATTGATGAAGAAATGTAGGGCTTTGGGGTTCGGTCTGCATTGTACCAGAACCAACTGGTTAATTTAGTTAGAAAAAGATTCCTCCCGAATATCAGTTAAGATGCCTATTTGAATTATACAGACCAAAGATCTGGTTGTGTTCATTTTTGTCTGTGTCAGTTATCTGTGGTTGAGAACATGGAGAAGAGCCACTGCAAATGTCTCAATTATATGGGTAATATAATATATCCCTTTTATCCGAATCTGTTCAAATTTGTTCGTTTTCAGATTAGGCATCCTGCAAAAACAGACAGCTACACTAGGGGAATTCAGTTGTGTAGGCAAAATGAAAAGGCTATCAGTGTAAAAAGTGAGAGCAGAACAAACAGAAAGCTTAAGAAATTGGAAAGAACAACAGACAGCTAGCAAGAATCATGTTCCCCCTTCCACGGAAGGAACTGTATGTGCCTGTTCTCTGTACATGATTTGAGGCTTATACTCGTATTAATGATGATACCCCTTCCATCAATATCTTGGATTATTACCAGTGTCTGGGAGAAATTTTATTGGCTGCTGCAGTTCATTGAGAATTAATTGATATGACACACTTACTCTACATGAACTTGAAAAAAAGTCTATCGAGTGAGTGATTTAACTCATTTTATGGTAATTATAAATTATGCCAGGAAACACTGTTACGGGTGGACTTGTTTCCAGCTCTGGGACTGCATATGTGAGTGTTTTGTACTGTCCACCTTCTGGATACCCCGACTTTGATGGACGGGCCACCCCCTCAGCCAGGGCATTGATCCGGCACCCTCACCGGCATTTGCCCCGTGGCACGTTCTTAACCAAATCAGGAGGCAACAACCGACATTCTGAAAGACAATCTCCAAACTGGATAATTAAAAATTTTCCCCTCACGCTCTGCATATTTTAAATAATCTCCTAAGTGTTTCATAAAATCAGAAAGGAAGGGAGGGGGAGAGCGGCTGCCAAATCAAACAGAAAATGAAAGATGACTTTAGAAAGAGACTGTAAGAATGACTGGCTGCATGTGAAGAACTCTTTTATTTTCATTTCCTGCTCAGTACTGCTGATGAACAGACGCCGACGATTCTGCCTCTCGGGGAGCGCGCCAGTGCCGTTATTAAAAGAAGAAGCCCACCCGAACGCGGTCGGTCGTTGTTATGCAGGGGCGGTAACTCACATAATGGGGGATGGCATTTCTTTCCACTCGTGCTGCTCCGCTGGTTCTAATAGCAACCTGGAGCTCAATTTCCTCCTCAAGAACATTGCATTTCATGTGGAATGTCAATTATTAAAATGCAGTGTCCCGTGTCTTACTTCTCACTAGATGAATTCATTTGCAAAACTTGCTAATTTATGCAAATGATTCTTAACCTGTAACTGCCTGGAATCTATTTTCCCCTTTCTGGCTTTTGGCAGCTCCAGAGTCTAGATGTGGGAAGGAAATCCATGAATGCAGAATCTGTCAGTTCTGTCATCGTTGTATTGGATATTGAGTTGTTCAAGGAAAAAAAAAAACAACAAAACACCGCCAGATACAAATATGTTATTAAGTAGAAGCCAGACGGCAGCTGGAGCTAAAAAATCTAGATTAAATTAAAGATACACCAGAATGAGAGGATCTGGTACCTGCAGGTCCTGACAACCTGAGTGATGTTAGAAGCTAATGACCTCTTTTCTGGGAGAAACTGACTGGTTAATAACCCAAGGAAGGTCTATCAACTACCGGCTAAGACAGATACAGATAGCAGTCAGATAGCAAATGTCTTCCCAAGAATGAGCACCAAACTGGCCAGGATTCTAGTAAATACAAAGCACAAAAGGAACTGCATGCAATTTTTAATTTTTGGTTATGGTTGCATGTACGACAAGGCAAAGAAAAAGGGGTGTTTCTCAAAAGGATTGCTGTGTGTGTGTGTGTTCAAATATGGGAGTGTTCAAGAGGCCTTGCCTGGTATTTGTGGGTCTGAATGAGTGCTCCCAAAGGTACACCATAAACCAGGTCCTGAGGGGTTCCTCCAGATGACTTGGGTTATACGTTCTTAACATCAATGGCATCATATTTTAATCAACTCTTCTGAGAAGACCCTGCAATTTTCCCCTACTGGCCCTGACTGTTACACAGATCTTTTGACGAGCAGTGTTATTTATAAAAGAGCTTTCTGCAAACCTCAGAGCTGCTTTTCCTTTCCTTTCCTTTCCTTTTTTTTTTTTTTTTCTTTTTTTTTTTTTTGAGGTCAGGGGAAGGATTCTGATTCCAAGCCTGGCTTCTGAATCCACAGGAAATGGATACATCAATTGTTTTTATTCAATGTTCTTCATTCTGGCAAGTTTTTGAAGGCCACTGAGCAGTCGAACAACCTGGACTGGATTGGCCAGGGAAACTCAACCAGGGAAGCAGCTGGTCACAGTGTGTGTGTGTGTGTGTGTGTGTGTGTGTGTGTGTGCACGTGTGACAGAGAGAGAGAGGATGCACAGCTGAGCTTAGTCTGCACATCCATGTGAGCCATTGCTGTAGACTCCATGAACGAGACTACCCTCCACTGTCCTCCTTGTTTCTCTTGCTTGCCCTCCTTCGACTTCATCTGCGCCACCTCTATGTGGTCACAAGCTGTCCCGGCGACCTGCTCTTCTGACTACTGGGTTGCATTTTCCTTTTCCAAGTATACCAATAGTTGCCAAGTAGGTAGGGGCTATTTGTGGTAGATACTGGAATGGATTCTTTCAACTCCACTGCAGGTTCCAATTAAAGAGGAAAAAAAAAAAAAAGAATCTGCCCTTGGTAAAATGGACAGTCACCTCTCCAAGGGACTTGTCCAAACTCCAGAAGAATAATGCGAGAGTATGTATTCAATCACTCACTTTGCTCCCCTTTCTTTCAGAACCATGTCTCTTTAAATTTGCTGAAGAAGATATTCCTTCTGGCCCACAGGATGCCAAAATGACTTGATGATTTATTTATGCAGCACTTGGCAGTCCATAGTCCAGATTGTGGCTGAGGCTGAATCTTATGAATCTTCCCCCAGTGAGTATATTTTAAAATTATATTTAAGATGTATCTTTTGAAGACCTCAGTCATGTTTGGCCCAGGCTTGGGCCCTGAGAAAAACAGTGATGCAAGTAAGGAATTAATATTGCTAAGAACCTAGCTAGTGAAATTTTTACTGTGAGAGATTAGAAAAGTGTTAAGTTTTCCTTTGGGGAAGGAAAAAAATGGTATTTAGACCTAAATGCTTTAGTGATAGCAAATGTGACCTCTCTATTTATAGCAATTCTTTTGGTCATTCAACAATTTGTCGGGCTTCTCCTACGTTCCAGGAAGGACTGTAAGCCCCGGAGACTGTGGTAAAGGAGAAATACCCTGCCCTTTCTCCTCCAGAATAGACATACCAGTGGACAGAGATGGAAAATACACAGGTAAATAAACGCCACTGGTAAACAGAAGGGTTTCAAATCACCCCAATGAAATTCCTATGTAATAAAGAGGGACACTGAGCTGAGACTGACCTGAGGTGCGTGAGTTTCCATGTTCACCTCAGAGGATGGCTTCTCTAATGTCAAATCAGAAAACAGAGCATATGACAGAGCAAGTCCCTGGACAACTTCACCACTGCAAATTCCTGGTCCAAAGAAAAAGATACTGTCAAACTCAAAGGAAAGGGTTTAGACCAAGAGCAGGGCGTTGAAGAGACCACGGTGCTCAGACAGGATCATTCTAGAAGAGGCTTTATAGTTTGGCACCATAGAACCAAACTTTATGCAATGAGTGATTAAATGTTGTGAGGAGACCCAAGTTTACAAGGTCTGAAATAAGGCCAGAGGGGCAGGGTTTTAATCAATGGGTAATAAAAAGTGGCACAGCAAGAATTAAAAACTTAAAATCCCAGCCAGTCTTTCCTGAGAATTATTAAGCGTAATACCTCATACTTGCATACCACTTTATGGTTTTCTTAGAGTACAAGTCACACTTTTTATGCCTTTTGATTCCCTTAACAATCCCAAAAGGTGTTACAATGTTCACATTAGCTGAAGACACTAAGTCACAGAAAAGTCAACTTAAAAATGGCGATGCCGTTCTCTCTACTGTGGCTGACCCCTTCACTCATAAATTCAAATACTTATAATTTTAAAGGAAGCATTCTCTGCAATTACATTATACACACTGCTGCTGTAGCTAGTTGAAAATGAAAACTCTGGTAAAGTCCATTATTTTGTCCCTAGTTTTATCCATCTTTATGCAGATTTTTTAAATTGAAGTTACATCTTCAAAGTGCAAACACAACCACTTAAATAAGCAAATTGGCAGGGAAAATTCTCAAGTTGGTCCTATCTACCAAACAAGCTATTTGAAGCCATATTTTGCTGTGGAGTCAAGTAGACCAGAAGTCAAGTTCAAAGACTTAGTCTGTCTTTTATTGCTGACACAGTTGAGATAGATTTCACTTCACTTGAATTAATACTGAAAAGTGCAGGTCGAAGGGAAGCCTGGAATTATATCTAAGTTTAGGGCAGAAGATACCCAGGGCCTTGTTGTTACTCTTAAAAACCAGAGCCAAGAACAATCACAAAAGCGGAGACTCACATGTGAGCAGTTACAACCTAGACCTTTGCTTAAGAACTACTGGCCGAGGAATGAAAACTTAATAATTCAAATTCAACTTACTGAAATCATATTAGTATCTCTTTCTGATAAACAAAGATCTTTTCTCAAAACATAAAGTTTCAGGGAATTTATCACTTACAAACGAATAGATGTAATTATTACCATGTAACATTAATTGAGTGTCAAAAGCATTTTAATTAATTTATTGGGTACTAAAAATTACAAGGATATTGTATAGAAGGTGAAATTAGACACTTTCCTACCTATTGAGTGCCCAGACATAATTCAACGGATAGACACAACTCATCACTCTTAAGCTGCAGTAAATCTATCACCAGTAAACTTACTAGTGATCATCCTTAAAAAAATGGTTTTTATTTTGTAACTTCCCCCCAGTTTAGTCCTCAGTGGCCAGGCCTGTTAAATAAGATTGCTTTAAGAGAGAATTACGTACATGTTAGTGTGCATTTCATCAAAGGCACTCAAGCATAAATTTGAGTTAGGATTATGTAATTTTGTTGTCAGAAAGTATTAAAGGGGAGAAGTCTTGATCTAAGAGGTGTCCCTTTCTAATCGTCTTGTACACAACTTCATGCTGTATTGAGCTGATGATTAGGGAAAACTTGGGTATGGTCAGACCTCATATTCTTGAGAATGTGGAAGAATCTTCCTGCTGTATTTTAGTCAGGACTCATGTGCTCTGAAGCAATCTTGGATAGGCAGATTCATGTACAGGAGAGCTCATCAACTGATTGAATGTATGTATCTCCTAGGACTTTATAAAAGGTATTCTCTCACACGGCCCAGTATCGTTTGGTTCTTTTTCTACACTTTGAACACTATACTGAATCAGTCTCATTCCTCTTATACATAATGTTGGGCTTCTTTGGTTATTGGAGAAGTTTCTATGTTAAAGCTCCCATTGGTCTGGGAGTCTGAAGCAGGCAGTACCACAGTACTGACAAAAAGGTCTAACTTGGGAATCAGGTGGAAACCGATCTTAATCTCAGCCTAATCACCTTCCTGTGAATTGGAGCAGGTATTTTATTTATGAAATAAATTTTATTTCTATCATTACTCTTTGAGCTTCAGTTTCCTTATTTGGAAAATGGGAAGGATTATACCTACTCTGTAGGATGTTGTGATGATCCAATGAAAAAAAAGGCCAGCATGAAGTCATACCTAGGAAGAGCTCAAAACCGCAAGCTTCCTCACCTCTCAACTCTCAAGGATCTTGCCTTCCAAATAAATTAACTCATTATTGATCTCATACATCAGTTCAGGTCACAGACACACAAAGTGAATTTTTACTGCATATTTCATCTGAAACTTCCGAGTGCTCCACTAACATAACCATGTCTTCTAATGTCATCCTTAGATTTCTTGCTGGACGACCACTATGGAAATGGAAATGCATAGAACAGAATGAACCTCCCTCAAGCAAGGTTTAACCTGAACTCACTCAGCTAATCATACAGCCTAGGGCACAGTAGGAAAAGGAACCACCAGTACTAACCTCTAAGGAGATATTCAATTCCATTTTGCAGGTAGGACTGAGGACCTATATCATGTGACCAAAGTCACAGCTCAAAAGGTTAAAAAAAAAAAATTGGACTAATAATTTCTGAATTCTGTGGCTAATACCCAGGAAGGTAATCAAGTCAACTTAATTAATTCATTATTTTCCCATCAAAGACAGCCCTGTCCCTTTCACAGAGACAGGGATTTGGCCCCTTTTAATTAACATGACTTCCTGGAGGCAAGATTCTAGTCTGTGGTTCCTACAGCACAGTCTATTTCCCTCACAGCTATCTAGACAGGATCAGCGCTGTGCCTTCAAGAGTTATACAGTGGAACAGGGGGGAGTTACAGGTAATCCCTGCTTCTGAACTAGCTCGAAATAAAAATTAAATGGGCCTTGAGCGTCTGTGAATTGCAGTGTTTCATTGGGGCCATGGAACACTAAGTGAGGCTCAGAAACAGGGTGTTAATTCAGGCCTAATCATTTAATTCCACTCCGTTATGTGCCGTATTTATCGCCCTCCTGGATCTGTTTTCTATGGCCTGATAAAGAGACAGTGATGCTCTGAAGCTCAATCAGCGGCCATTTTATTTATCTCGTTAGTTAGTCCAATAAAAGCACTGGCTTCAGGTTGCTGCTGTTATTTTCTGTTTTGTAGCCCTGCCGTTAACAAAGAAGATGGCTTGGGGATTGACTCTCCCGGGCCTCAGTTGCTCTGCAGTTGAAGGGGGCCTTGCAGGGACAGGGGATGGTCAGGACCGGGCGGAGGGCCAAGGACCCAGGTTTGGTGCAACCAGATGCAAACTGGACGGGGAGTCAGCTCAGGGTTTAGCCGCAAACGGGAACCTTCCTTTGTTAACTGTGTTCCCGTTGTGAAAACCTGGCTGGCATTTTCCAGGGTGAACTTAGACCCTTTGAAGCAGTGATTCTGTTGGTGAACCAGAGAAGTCTTTGGATTTTTTTTTTTTTTAATCAAAAACGTACTGCAACTCTCTCCAAAGGGAAAATGGTTTGATTTTCATACCAAAGGAAATAGAATGTAGCTCTAGAGTTGTTTGTATGTGTTGCACAGAGCGGAAGTGAAGAAAAACAAAAGCTGTATTTTGGTTCATCTTTTTTATAAGTAGTTTTAACTGTGTAGCTTAATTGATTAACTGATTGTTTTCCTAACAGTCTAGAAAGGGCTATAAAGGGGCCAGAATGAGAAAATGATGGTGGGAAACAGATTTATAGAGGTCGCTTGAATTAATGATATGGCGATCAGAAGATAACACAGGTGCAGCAACGTAACATACTGTGTAATTACCGGTGTTTCAAATGGAGTTCATGTGTAGTTACCCATGTAATAACAGACATTATTTCATAGTAGGTATGCAATTAGCTCATGTCATTGGTGTGTAGTGCACAAATGAAGCAAATCATTATTGTTTCAACACTAAAAGATGAGGACATTTTGAGGACCAGTGGGTCTCTTTATCAGGCAGATCATCTTGTTAAGTTTGTCTAACACATACATGCGGCAAGTAAATTTGAAAAATATTAACAGTCTGAGGCTTCCGTACCTACACAAGTACTTAGATGTGTGGAGCAAGTAGCACTAAAGAAAGGTGTATTTGAGGACTGTGATTGAAATCGATGAACCAATTTGGAAGTGTAAGCATCAGTAACCAAAAGTTATCATACCCTCATTGAGAGATAAGGACTGAATATTTATTCGTTTTGCCCACAAAGATTTGTGGGCCACTACATGTGGGAGATAGACAGCTAAAGATTTAGGTCATGCCTCTACGCATTGGGTAGAAGCTAAGGATCCCAGAGATCTTGCCAATTGTAATAAGGCAGAAGGAGGTGCCTGAAATGTCCACAACTCAAAGAGCCATCAGAAGTAAATAAAATAAACGATCTGTCTCTCCTAAATACAGGGAGATATATCCTTGAATTGTAGAACATCATCATTAGAATATTTCTAAGTCCCCATCTGCTCTGCCTAATACAGCGTTCTTTAGCACTGGGTGTATGGGCAGAGAAGACAGGAGGACAGCGTTGTCTATGGAGACATCTGAAAAACAGGAACAATACTAGTACTTTAGAATTTATTAATCATTTCCTTAGACATTATCATATTTGATGTTCAAATCCAATTTCTGGAGCAGGTAGGCTCTATTTTCAGTTATGGTAACTGAATCTCAAAGGGCTCATGTGGCTGGCCCAAGGTTGGTTCTTGAGAAAATGGCAGCCTCAGGTCTTGTCACACTTAATCCAGTACAATTTTGCTACATAAAGCCTGAGAGAAGCTATTTAAAACAAATGTCCCTACTCTCTACCAGTTTTAACTTTTTATCATTCTGCGACAAGTGTCAAACTGTGGATTCTAGAGAGGAAAGGAGCTAAGATAAAGAAAGACGTCTGTCACAGATGATGTAGGGGTGTGTGGGAGGAGTTGCGGAGAGAATGGTAGAGACAAGCAGGCTGAGGAGATGGTGGAGGGGCAGGAAGTGTGGAGGGTGGAGGGTGCAGCAACTGGGGTCAGCGAAAATGCCAGGCACAGAGGGAAATGTAAGGAGCCAATGGAAAATATGCACTGAGTGGTGGACAGTACCTGGATGGTGGAGGCCTTGCATGGAAGCTGGGGATTTTGTCTGTAAGAAAGTGAAGAACCACTGAGAGGTTTTGAATAGGAGAATGATGCCATAAAAATGACTTTTGTGAGGAATAGTCTAGTAGTGTGCAAGAAAAAGTAGCTCTTATTGGCAAAGACACAGTTATGAGACCACAGCATTTGTCCAAACATGAGGGAGAAACTAATACTGCTCAAGAGAATATACAACCACAAGGCTTTAATAATTCTCTGGTGAATTAGAAAAACGATTTTCAAATGTTCTGGAGTATTTAAATAAATCAGTCACAGCTGCTCCCCCTTCTTGAGAAATAGTGCCAAATTAAACTTGGCTTTCAACAGACATGAAAAGCAAAATTAAGCAATCATCTAAAATCCAGGGCAATGCCCTATACTTAAAAGGTGCTCGATAAATTTTTCTTACAATTTTGATGAAAATATTATCCAATTCAAGCAAGAAAAATTATATTCCTCTAGACAAAAGATATCAATACTTTTGTTAAAATATGATTTATAAGGCTGCCTTAATTTATATGTATTTTAAATGTATATAGTAAATGAATGCTAAATCTGGAGGCAAATTATCTTTTCTTCATGAGCTAAGTGACATAGTAGGAGGAATAAAGGAATAAAGTAGGGCTTTGAGTCTAGAATCTTTATTGTTGAGAATTCCATAAAACTTTGGTATTTGCTAAGGCTCACAATTTCAATTGACTGAACCAGATGGCCTTAACATAAGTAAGCTTTATGATTCCTGGAGAACCTTGGGCTAAATTATGAACTAAGATAAATGAGCTTTTAGGAATGCCTGATTCACCAGTGTAAATTGTCACTGGCTGGGAGAACTTGATAAGTGGGTTCCTTAACATCTCCGGGCCTCAGTTTTCTCATCTGGAAAATGGGAGTGATAATAGCAATACCTGCCCTCACGAATAAACTAGGCAAATACTAGTCACTCTAGAGACTCATTCCCTAATTCCCTGAGTGCCCCCTGCACCCTGCAGTGCCCAGTGCCTCCATATTGTCCTCTGGGCCACACTGCATTCTCCCCTCACCCTTATTAAAGGTTATCTGTTCTAAGTTCCCCCTCATCCTATTCAGTGTCCTAATTTTGGCTACACTCTAAACCTGTCGCATGCTAAGATGCTAATGAATGTTAATATATCTATTTACCAGCTCTTCCAGACCCCTTGTTTGCATTTTAAAAAAGCCTTAAGCCAACAGCAAACATGGTATTAATTTTAGGGTTTTCAATCGGCTACTGAGGAAGATTCTGGAAGGAGAGAAGGAAGGTGGGTCCAAGTGCTACCTACACTAATAAGGCAGACTCTGGGCAGAGTCTGACCTCCTGGCAGTCCCTCAGTGGCTCCATAATCAACACCTGATTGTGTTGTGGCTGCTACAACCGTGAGCCAATTTCCCTGCCGAGGTTGGTCCTATACATAGGAGCAGTTTTCTGGTTAATAAAATATGCCACCATCCCTCTCACATTCAGCCAATGGGAAAGATGCCCTCAGTGGGTTCGGTATGTATGCTTCCTACAGGTTTTATAGCTAAGGGCTGTGTTCTGGCATCTCATGTCCCAGCTGCAATAAGGGCCCACTGGGTCCTCCTCCCGCATTTACAAACGCAGGCATTTAATCCACAGCCGTGTTTCCCATTGCCGGCAAAGGGAGCTGCTCTGCCTCCCTGCATGACGGGCTCTTTCCACTCAAACCAATTGTGGCACTTGTTTCCCTCGGCCCTGGCGCCTACCTACAGCTGTGCTCACTGGAGTGAGACTGTAATTTGCTACAGCATGCCAGGGTATTAATAGACAATTATTTATTGCAAATCGGAACCATTTATACTGTTTACTGGCTGACACAATGTAAAATTTTGATCCAAATGTTAATGTGTCCATGACATTGCATAATTCTGTTCCGTGCCATGGTTTTTCTCTTCTAAATGAATCGAATTGTGTGGTACGAGGAAATGGCATTTTTAATGGATGAATGATTTACAGCCTCAAACTTATAAGGCTATTATTTGTGTAACTAAGGGAGAATGGACTAATTGTGATAACGCAGCAAATTAGACAAATTTAGGATTGTACTGGGAATAAATTTGTAGGGAGAAAACGAGAATAACTCGCTGAGTTTTTAAAGGGTAACTGATAAATCTCACTTTAGCTTTACAGGTCAGTTGTATTTTGGGGTGGGGGAGGGGGGAGACCAGGTACCTTTGAGGCCAAACAGACTTATAAATATTCAATTGAGTAGAACATAGATAAAAATTACCTCTTCATAAAGAACCATATGTGTAGGAGAGAGTACTTCCAATTCTCCAAATGTTTACTGAAATTGCCTACACAAATGTTTTCAGCAGTTGGGTGGAAACAAAGAGCTTTACAGTTATGTGGTTTCCATGAAAAAGACACCAATTTAGCATATTTACCTTCTATTTGTTGAGCACGCAACAAACACAATGCCAGGGAAGAATGATTTCCTAATGGAGATCGTCATGATTTTTCAAAACAAAAAATGTGTATCAGCAAAAATCATATTTCTTTCTTTCTGCGGTATTCCTCTTAGGTTGTTTTATATTGATTCCTGTTATTCTGTTACTTCGGGCCGCAGAGAGATTGTTAAGATAAAAAGTGCCTCAAGGCAGCCCTAATTAAATCTCCGAGAAGTGAGCTGGGATATCTGAACACAAGGACATTCGAAGTGAAGATGCCTTTAATCCTTCAGTCTGGGTGGCTCCCGCAAATTCACAATGAGAGAACGCGGATTGGGGGGGGGGGGTGCTCTAAGAATCCTAATAAAATATTTGTGTGTCCTTCCCAGTCATACACAAAATGGCCTTCTCTTCTCCAGCAGGCCCGCTGACTTAGTTTCCCCTCCTGCCCCTGCTGCCAGACGCACTCCTCCAGACTGTTCTCCACATCCTTCTAAACCGTGTGCTTGCCCTGCTTCTCTGCTGCTGAAGTTCAGTCCCTGAATGGTCAAGATAAAGCACGAACGCTTGAGCTAAGGGCACTCAGGGCCTCTGAACCTCACCCCCCGATTCCCTTCTGCCCCGCTCTTTCTCTCAGCACTTCACCGTGTCCATGAACCAGACGCTCCAGGGGACTTGTAGTCCTTGGAACAGACCGCGTGCTTATCTCTCTCACCTTTGCACATCCCTATTCCTCTGCTTTGCGTGCCCTCTTCACCCTGCTTGGCTGGCACTGATGCCCCCAGGGTGGGTTCAGGCAACATCCCTGGGAAGGCTCTGCTGAGCCCTGAGTGGGTCGGCTGCCCCACTCCCCCTGTCACAGCACCTCTACACCCAGCTGGGAGCCGTGGTTCCTTAAGCAGCATCCGGGGCTGGAAGCTCCTGGAGGACATGCCTTGTCTTCTTTGCTGGACTGGGCCACAGACGAAACCCTCAGTCAATGTATGTGGAATAAATGAAACCCCCGTTGAATATCCATGGGTTGATCCGTAAAGTGAAGTTGTCCTCACTGGTAAAAATGAAGACAGTACTATTTACTTTAATGCTGTGAGGATTGAGGGAGATTGTGCCCAGGGTCAAAGGCACAGAGACGACTCTGCAATGGTGCTGGGACTGTCACTTCAAAAGAGCTACACCTAGCTCTTACTCTTCAGCATCTTCTATAGCACCTGTTGGGAAGGCCTCATAGAGTAGGAGCCTTAGCTGAACGTGGCCAAAGCTTATTTCCAAATGAGGACACAATATACCCATTCCTGTCAACGCTGATTGGGAATTAATACCTGGGAAGGCCTTAGTACTAGTAGGCTCCAATTCGGGTCTTTTTGAAATGGTAAGGACTCAAGGACAGAAACCACAGCTTATGCTTTGCAGGTACTTAGAGACTTTTCAGTTGAATTTTAATCGGAGAACTCAAAAAAATCTGATTTATTTGTCCAGCACATATTTATTGTGTTTTTGTATAGATCCTTTGGCTCCATCCATCTTTTCTTCCATGGACCTCCGTCTAGAATGGAAAAATGTCTGGGGAAAATGGAAAGCAGTAACCAACTGCAGCAGTGTAGACAACAGTGATGTAATCACTGGTTGAAATTGGTTCAGACTTCAGTATTAATGGCACTGGCTGTGTCAGAGTGAGGGACCAAACAGCATTGCTGTAACTTACGTGATGAATGAAGCCAAGACTACTGCCCACCATATTCATAATGGACCCCAGGGTATGTCGCAGTTAAGAATTCGGATCGTAAAATTAGAACTGGACAGCTGTGTGACTTCATACACATCACTTAGCCTTTCAGATTCTTCAGCTGTGTCATGGGGATTATAAACCTGACTTTGGGAGATTGCTTTGTGGCTCAATTAAGATAACACATACAAAAGTAAAACACTTAACCCAGTAAGAACTCCAAAAAGATGGATATTTTTGTTATCACTTGGAAGATAAATCATGGAACATGTAGCATTCTAAAATATATTAAGGACACCTGTTTGAGAGGGAAGATTTTTATTGACTCAATTGAATGCCCAGCCCAAAATCACCAGAGAGTGCGACCATGCCCTCCTCTGGACTGCAGAAAAATGGGGCATTAAACACACAGGCAAGAAATAAGATGACAGATCCCAAAATCCTAACTATACCAATGAAAGGAGAAATTTCACATTACTTATAAATAATCAGCCACAAGTCTCAGTACTTGTGACATTGCTTGGTATAGCTTTCTTTGCTATCAAGCAAAATCAGAATGTAGGAATATTTGAAAAAAAAAATTAAAAAAAAAAAGGGCGCTTGGGTGGCTCAGTTGGTTGAGCTGCTGCCTTCAGCTCAGGTCATGATCCTGGAGTCCTGGGATCAAGTCCAGCATCAGGCACCCTGCTGGGCAGGGAGTTTGCTTCTCCCTCTGACCTCTCCCCCATCATGTTCAGTCTCTCTCTCAAATAAATAAAATCTTTGAAAAAAATTAAAATTAAAATTTAAAAAAAGGAAAGACTTTTTTTAGACTTTAAGAGAGTCGTCTGGCTCAGGCGTCTGCATTCAGGAAGAACCTCAAATGAATTTTTGAGCCTTTTTTCCAATCTGTAGCCAAGAAGACACACTGATAGAGTTGGAAAAAAACTCACATCAGACAAATTTCAAGCTGGGTCCCTATACTGGAGACTGGAGCACACTGTGAAGAAATCTTATTTGCACATCACTTCAGTATCTTTGGAATAATACAATTATCTTGTCTGAAATACCTCATGTTGGAGACTGGAGCACACTGTGAAGAAATCTTATTTGCACATCACTTCAGTATCTTTGGAATAATACAATTATCTTGTCTGAAATACCTCATGTTAAAGGCATTAAATTTGTTAATTTCATTAATTGAAAATATGCCCCAAGTTCTACAACTCTGTTTAGATGCTTCTTCAATTTTTAACACTCAGATCCTCTAAAAATAGAAGGATCCTGGACCACCATCTTGCCGTATAAGGGATCATGCCCTTTCTAACTCACTCACGTGGTCGATGCCTGATTTTGATCAATGAAGGGAAACTACCCCCTTTTCATATTAAAAGGATTTATTTTACTCTCAACCCATTCAAGAAGAGAAGCCATAAGCAGAAAGATATCAATTAAAAGCCAGTTTTTAATTGTGTCCAATGGAAGAATTCCTTGGGAGTTTCATAGGGCTGCCTCACTGATGTACACCAAGAGGAATTCAGATTTTATATTATTTGTTCTAAACCAGAACATTTTACTTATTATTCATAATACATGTTGAAAGCAGACACCAAAATGGCTCATTTGGAGCCTTTTTGTGCTCGCCTGCTAATGCACATTAATGCCAGTACACATTCTGTATTACAGATCCATAAAATGCATTTGCATAATATTGAAATTATAATCCCAAATGTGTAGTAAAAACCTTTATGAAAAATTGTTACTGCTCAGCTACTATACAGTGGCTAATTTTTAATCTTCAGCCTCTCAGCTGCGAGTAAAGATAGGGTCTTCTTTAAATAAAAATCTCAGGAGTAGGAGCCTGGAACTGAACTCTCCCCTCTTTTAAGTAGGGTATTTTTAGTTAGGGGAATATAATATCTAAGGGCTAAACAGTTGCCTTCATGGTGATTCTGGCCTTTTGTGAGCTGATGTCTTGACTTTGTAAATTAGGTTGAAAAATATCTCTAATTTACCTGCCTTGTATCAGTAATGCAAAGAAGGCCCCTCCTTCCTAGTCAGTGAAGAGCCTTTTGGAATAGAATCCAAATATCTGGGATGGCAAATGTTTTAGCAGAGAATACCACTGGCCACTGTTTCGTGGAGGCCATCTCTGTGTTTGGTAGTGTGATAGAGTCTTGATTAAATTAAAACAAAACCTCATAATAATTCAATGATATAGACCCACATTCCTCATCATGAGACAGTCTAGAGAGTGTAGGCACTTGCCAATGTCTCTCAGAGGGAGACCCACGTCTGTTAGGTCCCATGTCTCAACTGCTACATCCAACAATAGTATTAAATATAGATGTTTGATACTTCAAGTGATTCCACAACTGTGCTTTCAAATAATTTCCAGAGAGTTCTAGATGAGACTTTCCTAGATTAACGTCACTGAGTTGCCTCATCCACCTAGGCTTTAGTAAGGGGAACCCTCCCTAATGGTTGGCTGAATGCTCACCTTGTGCCCAGTGGGGCCCAGGGAATGGCCCTGCCTTTCCTCTGTGCATCTTGGTCATCTTTTGGCCGCTGGCCGTTGTTTCACGTAATCCTCAGCAGAAGTTCATTCTCTGTGCAACCCCAGGCAGTTCCACACAATTCACATTTATGTCGTGACCAAACTGGGAAACAAGGATGCATTCTCCAATACTCCTTCACCAGGCTGTATCTCCTTCTCCGTCCCCCCACCTCTCAATTTACAGCTAGAGGAAGGAGAAGAGGAAACCGGTGTCAAACCGGCCCAGCCCCACAGGTTGGCCAACCTAGACTAGTGGCTTCTTGACAAGGACCAAGAGAGAACCGGACATAAGACTGAATCAATCCCCTACTTTATTTGGGGGATTGTAGTCTAGACAAAAAATGTTTTCTTATTTCCCTGGTCACTTACACTATTTAATTTTAATCGGTATTACATGCAAATTCAAAAGGTCTAATCATTCACCGGTTACTTTTTATGCAATGGGAAGCGTAATTTCTACCTGTTAAAACAAGCAGTAGCATATTATACATGATCTTCTACACCTTTTTTTTTTTTCATTCTTTAGTATCTTAGAAATCCCTTTTTACAGGGACATATAGAGCTGCCTCTTTCTTGTAATACCTATGTGCCTTAACTCATTTAATCAGTCTTCTTTTGATGGATATTTAAGTTGTTTCCAATTATTTGCTATTACAAACATTGCTGCAATAAGTCAGTAATTCATACGTCATTTCGAAACGTGTAAAGAGATGTGTAAGATCAAGTCCCGGAAATGGAATCACAGGGACACTGGGAATGCATCCTTTTAATTTTGGTAGATTTTGAAACATTGTCCACCATAGGAAGTGGCCCAATTTACACTCTCCCCTACCCCAGCCCCTCACAGGCAAGGAGGAGTGTGTCTTGGCTTAACCTTTTCAGTCAGCGGTTTCTGGGAGGTGGGGACTGGGACTTGAGAGAAGATGGAGTCAGAGGTGGGTAGGACAGAGGCCTGGCTATGTGAAGGGCAGCTGGTCTACCAGCTTGTTTCCCAAGCATGTGACAGAATGAGGAAGACTGGGAAACTCTTATTCATTTCAAACTACTCCTAAATAAACTCAAACATATGGGTCTTCTGTCTGCTGCGAAAAGTCTCCAGGAGGTAAATTCCACAGCCTTTTTGGGTAAACTATTTGGACTTCTCACAACTCTTCTGAAAGTCAGGACATTTTTCCTTATGTCTAATATAAATCTTTCTCACATACATCCACTTGTGGAAAATCGTGTGCTAACATTACCCCAAAGCCATGAAAGTTCAGCTGGATAGACAACACGATGGTCTAATTTCATGGCTAAAGTATGTATGCTCCTTTAAAAAAAAAAAACAAAAAAAAACCAAACACACACACACACACATCCCCTAAATCACTTTAGAAACTTTTAATGCAAATGCAAGGGATAGCATGAATGTTTTTATCTTACCCTGCATTTAACCTACAGTATGAGGTCATGTACTTGAAAATTTTGCCACGCTCTCCTCTTTTATCCTCCTCGTGTATAATAATCCCAGAGTTACGATACTCTCTCGTTAGATGCTGATTAACATATAGCTTTCCTAACAACGCTTCCAAAATCACTTCTGCTGAACAAGAAACTGTCGCTGTGACAAAGAGGCTTGCAGGTTATTTCCAAGTGTATCTTTCTTCTTCTGTCTAGATACAATAACTATTTTAGGAACATTTGGCATCCAAAAAATCCCAGCATTGTGCAAATTAAAACATCTGCTTATACTTTGACACCCTCATTCTTCAAAGGTTAGTTGGATTTGCGGTTGCTTTGTTCAACAAGACTGCTCTTAGAGCCGAAGGATGCACATTTAATTATTGGGAAGATATGTTTGACAGAGCTGTGGGGGAAAAAAATTACCCTTCATATTCAGACCAGCATTAACATTTTTATAGAAGGAGATTGCCTGAGAGTCAAAGAAGGGGGAAACTCCAGGAAAAAAAATATGAATCTATTTGGTCACTGGTCCTCTTTTACTGATTTATAAGACATCAACCAACGACTCTTTGCTCTGTTGCCTAGAACTCATCACTTTGCTCTCACACTGGCATTTCTGATTTCTTCGGAGGCTAAAGACAGCAAAGTAAACTCTGCTTCCAACGATAAATAACAGAGGGAGTTATTCTTTTCATTCAAGCAGGCTTTAGATCACAGCAGACAGCTACAACCAGGTGCATTTAGCTACATCTGTCATTGCCACAAATGCAAAACATGTAAAGAATCTGCCGCACATGGGTCTCCAGGCACCCAATCCACCCCCATCAGTATTCGTCCAGTCCCAACCATGGCGGAGCTGTTGTTAACCAACACCAGGAGGAAGGGCTGAGAAGCCCATAGGCATGGCACCATCTCCTGATTGGTTTGTTTGTTTACACAGGTCACTGATGCCAGGTAGCAGCAGCCTGTACCCTGGAAGTCTTTCCGTATCTCAGGCCAAAGACTGGTAATCTCCCCGGGCAACAGCGAGATAACACATGTCAGGAGGCGGCAGTGGCTGGTAAGCCAACTCATCACTCACCTCGTCCCACCGCCCCTTCCGGCCCCCTCCCGGCCCCCTCCCGTTACAGCCTTCTCCATGCCATTCCAAAAGCCACAGACCTTCGGTGGACCTGGAGGGAAGGGAGAAGGGATGGGGAATGCAGAACACATGCAGCAAGAGGGATCTGGTGAGGCACGACCCAGCAGGTGAACAATGACTCATTTGGAAATGTGCAGCTGGGGTGTGTTATTTGCATACCAGGGACCCTTTGTTAAAGTGGCTTTGTGCAGTGTGGGCGCAGCAGCAGGGGTGGGGGGGGCACGTGAATCCCCCTACAGAGCAGAGTCACTTCCCATCTAATTGGGGCACAAGTTGAGAGAAGGCACTCTCATCGGGAACCTGCTGCAGAGAAGCTGCGAAGTTCTGAGATTTATTTTCCTTCTGCCGAGTATATTATTTCCAAACTTGCCTTTTCAAGATCTTGTAAACTCCCTGGAAAAATGACTTAACAATGTAATGAAAACAACAGTGAAACAAAAGCCGCTGTTGATGAGGGACAGAGGTAAGCCTGGGTTTGAAATGAGTGACGAACCTCGTAATGAGGTGTGCAGCTTTGTATATGAAGCGATTTCTCTGCGGTACTTTTCCAGATGTGATGGAATACATTTATTTTGGTGCTCATCTGAACTGAAATAATACAAATGAGATACTAAAAGATATCATTACGTATAGAAGTAGGCGAAGAATTAAGAATCCCAGTTCTACAAGTTAACAGCTGTGCGCCCAGCAATTTCAAAACAGCCTCGAGTCTGCAGGTTGCCCAGGAACCTCTGTCAAGCTCGTATGGACCAGCGATGATCTACATGTGAATCCTGCATGTTGATAGCTCAAGCCTACTTTATTTCGGGCAAAAATAAATAGCTGGTAGTAAGAAGTCTGTCTGCACAGAGAGTCTGCGCTACCACTGAATGCAGCCGCTGTGGTGGTGCAATAAAACGGGATGAGTTTTCAACTAGCAGATGGTACCCTGTACAGTGCCTGAAATAAAATGGAGAATTAGGGTGCCCTAAGGTGTGCACAGGAAAGGCAATTACATGAAATAAATGGGCCTCAGGCCTACAGGATGCTCAAGTATGCTACACAGGAGACAAATAGTACATCTGGTGAACAGATTTTATCACACACTGGAAAGTCATAAAGCACACCGTTGAATATCCGATCCCCATCTCACAATGACATTTTACCTGTGTTGGTATTCAGTGCTGTTTATTTTAAAAGGTGCTGTAATCTCAATGATGTGTTTTAAAAGCCTCCTTAACACGGTTTTCTACTATGTACGATTTTGGGGAGGGGGACAGACACAAACAACGCAATGAGAATTTTGTGGACAGATAGACACTCTGGTGGGACGAGATGAGGTTTTGATTTCATTTACCCCATCGCTGATGTGACTTTGGTAATAGGATTATACTTGTCAGCACTCCCTGTTTGGGAAAATGCCAACATATTTTTAATACTAGTTCCCACATCTCCATTTCATTGTCTGTAACCTCGCTAGAGTTTCCCTCCCCGCCCCACCACCCTTTTTCTTAATGTTCAAAGAAAAAACGATCAGAGGTGGTGAGGGTTTGCAAGGAGAATTTGTTGGCACAGAGCCCCTTCTCCTTTCTTCCTCCACAAACGCAAAATGCTTTCTGTTTGAATATTGTGTATTCCTTTTCTATTGTTAAAAAAAAAAAAAAAAGACTGAGAAGCACGTAACATTCATTATTGTTTTAAGAGTTGCTGTAATAAAATCCTCTCGGTACTTAAAGATAGTTTTAGTGTCCCTCCTAGGATTCATTCTGGCTTTCATAATTGGGTAATTGCATCCCCTCCCCCACCAATAAATATTTTCACCCAATTAAGTTTAAAACTATAATAAATTTTAAAGAATTATAGTCTAAAAATTCATACCCTAGAACCAGTACTAAGTATGAATATTTATCTTAAGCCACAGAGCAGTGCAGCCTGTTTATGGGGTCTCTAGCTTCTGCACTGTGTCCGAGGGTCGAGAGCCGCCATCCGTGGTATGCCGCCCCCCCACCCCGGGGTGGCCTGGAGATGCAGCGGCAGCTGCAGGGACCTGGGGCGTGGTTTTCAGACACGGATCCTTTGCTTCCACCTTCCAGTCCTTTGTTTCCAGACAGCATTCTTAGACCACTCACCCCCTCATCCACTCAGCCATTCTCTCACTCATTCGCTGGTTCATTCATTCGTCCATTCCTCTGAGCACGGGGCGGGGCCCACGAGGGACCAGGGGGCTGCCTGTACAGAGCCTACCTTCCTCTCCCTCCCCTTCGCTCCACACAGCTGTGTGTCCACATCAGGGTCGCAGGGCTAGCTTGCACGTAAGCCCCCTGTAGCACAAGAGCACAGGCTCTCAATGGTAAAGGGCAACTCGGTGACACGGGCCCCTGACCGCATTGCTCAGATGTAGAGTAAATGCACACAAGTTCACAGTCCAAGAGTCAGATTCCAAGCTCAGCCCACTAGAGACACACAAACCTCCGTTCCTTCCTTAACAAAATAGGAATACAATCAAGCCCGTAATGCCCGGGGCCCTGGAACCAGCAGCCCGTACAAACGGGTCCCATTTGCGCGGTGGAAGCTGAATTTGGCCAGAAAGGAAGAGAGCAGGAAAGACTCAGGGCAACCAGAGCAGGAGTGAGAGGCCGGGAATGATTACTAGGGCAAGAAAGAGAATCAAAAGGAGAAGCTCAGTTGGCCCAGCCCAGGTGAGGAGAGGAAGGACCCAGAGCTCTGGGAAAAGGCTAATCCTGAGGGCCTCATCAGGAGATCCACCTCACGGCTCTCGTCCACCTCCTTTCCTCATACTGGCTGTGTCCTTCCATCCACTCTGTCCCCACGCCAACTCCAAATGCCCAGATGTGCTCTTCCCTGGTGATGTCTTCTGCCTCCACCATCAAAGCTTAACTACCTCTACCCCATCGCCATCTAAGCGCGTGGTGCTGTGCTTCAGAACTGGGCTTCGGATGAGAGGTCGTGAGAGAATAATTCCTTGAAAACACAAGGGCAGTGGTGCTCAGTACCCAGGTGATAGCATTTAAGGTACTGAATCCTATTAAGGTCGATCAAGCCGCTGATAATACCAAGTTGATGGGGGAAAAAAAAAAAGCTCTATATAGGGGCACCTGGGTGGTTCAGTCATTAAGCGCCTGCCTTTGGCTGGGGTCATGATCCCAGGGTCCTGGGATGGAGCCCCGAGTCGGGCTCCCTGCTCAGCAAGAGGCCTGCTTCTCCCTGTCTCATTCCCCCTGCTTGTGTTTTCTCTCTCGCTGTGTCAAATAAATAGATGGAATCTTAAAAGAATAACTAACTAAATAAAGCTCTATATAAATGTCAAGAATTTCTGAAAACATCAAGAGGGAAGTTGTTTTAAAAATCCAAGATTGATACCTGAAAAAAATCAGAATCTTGTCACCTTTGCTCTTCACGTACCTTTCTGATAGTTTGGGGGGTTGGTGGTGGCAACTGAGGTTTACAGAGAGAAAACATCCTGAATTTTGAAGTTTAACAGCTGAGCTGGAACTAAAACCAATCTGGTATGTGGCTCATGATTTCATATGCAGAGCTGATGGAGATAATGGCAATAATACTTCGTGTCATTTTCACTCTCATATATTTCTGTTGATTTCAAAGATTTCATTTGGGGAAATAAAAGTGTGTTTTTAAAAAAAAACAGTCTAAAAAAAAAGCAGGGAAAGATGACAGGGAAGAATTTTAGGGGAATCTCATTTGTATCTGGATTCAATTTTTACTGTATGCAGATTTTTCATCCGTTCTTGATAAGCAGCACCACTAAACTGCAGGCAAAGCTGGAGGGTGACGTGGACAGTTGTACGTTTCTAGGAAGCTAGGAGGGAAGTGTGTGCCGGCAGGGGGTCTTGTTATGAAGTGTGTATGTTTTCAATGCTGTTTCTCCAAGGGCGGCTTGGGCCATGGGGACTGCTTGCTGCCAGATACCTGTTGTGTCACCTGCTCCAAGGTCAGGGTTGGCTGAAGAAGGGACCAGTCCATGGGGCACCTGGGTGTCTCAGTCAGTTAAGTATTAGACTCTTGATTTCTGCTCAGGTCTTGAATTCAGGGTCATGATATCGAGCCTCACCTTGGGCTCCACACTAAGTGTAGGGTCTGCTTGAGATTCTCTCTCTCTTCCTCTCCCTCTGTCCCTCCACCCCCGCTCAGCCTCATTCTTTCTCTCTTAAAAAAATAAAATAAAATAAAAAAGAAGGGCTCTGTCCAGAATTAGCCAAGGTTGCAGGGAGCTACCCCTGTCTCCCAACCAGATAGAAGTAGCCTGAACATGTGTACAGAAAGGTCATTTCTATGGTAGCTGTCACTAGGTGCCCTGCCAGGGAGGCTGTCTGGGACGTAGTGGACTGAAGGCAAGATGTCACCATCTCTGTCCTGCCCTGCTGCCCCTGTAGTCGGTGATCACCCCCGGCTTCCCAGAGCACGGCCCCCCAGCATGCTGGCTACCACACGCGTGGATGGGTGGAATGCCCACTGCTGTTGTTCTCTGGCTGTGGAACCCCATCAAGTTATTTCCCTCCTTTAAACCTCAGTTCTCTGCCCTATGAAGTGGGCATGGAGTAGTAGCACTTTCATCACGAGACTATGATGAGGAACAAATGAAGTAATCCAAAGAATGTGCAAAGTACAATGGCTGGCTCCCAGGAAGAGCTCAACAATTTTTAGCTCTTCTTCCCAAGAATAACTCTGTAGGCAAGGTTAAGTGAATTTGAGGTGCGGAGAGGAAAGGGGAAGGAGGATTTTGCTAGGTCACTACAGAAAAGCATCAGAAGGCGTGTAGGAGGAAAAAGACACAGAGGCTGGCACAGTGGGCGCAGAGGAGAGGCAGGAAGTCCTAGAATCAGATCAAATTAGAAACAGAATTGGCTTGGTCCCGCTCTCCACGCGATGTTTCAGGAGTCTGTATCATTGAGCCTCAGCTCAAGAACAGAAATCCTTTGGGATAATCAGAGGTGAATAGTGAGTATGGGGGAGTCACACAGACGCCATTCTAGAAGCTGGCTCGGTGACAATAAGTAACAAAACCGTGTGGCAATTTACCCAGTAGTTGATGCATACACTGAGAGGTCAGTCATAGCTATAGACAGGGAAAGTGGGGAAATGGGTAAAATACGGTAAAGGTTGGCTATTAGGAAGGAAGCCAAAGCAAGGACAACCCTAGGCTGTCATCACAAGGATGTTACCAAGGCTGTCTGAAGACCCTCAGAGACCAGAGGATCTGCAGTGTCCTGACATGTGCCTGAAGGGGGGTACAGATGAAAAGGTGTTGTGCTCACAGGAAATCAGTGACACTGAGAAACAGAAAGGATCTCTTCAGAAGGGTCTGGGTGAATATAAATGGCTTCGGGTACTGGCATTCAATTTTTTTTAAGGGGGAAGAATAAAATGCAAGTTAATTTGCAGGAAAAATAAGAAAGAGGGAAAATGAGATGAAAATGAAGTAAGACTTTTATTGACTTCGAGATAATTCCAAAATGCCCTGAAGACAAAGAGGCTTGAGAAAACAGCTGTTATGTCAGAATGCACCAGCAGGAATGTTGGGTGGAGCAGAAATGAAACCGGACTACAGAAGTACTTCCGTGCCAATCCTATTAACTCAACAAATCTGAGATTTCTAAGGCTTTGAGATCAGCAGGGACTTTGCTGTATAGGGTTGATTTTACAGTGCTGGAGAGGAGAATGATAAGCAAGAGCCTTTCTTCAGGCTATAGACAGAAGAGAAATAGGAAGACATAAGCCAGCAGGACATGAGATCAACCTCCATAAATAAAAACCCTATACAGGCATATGATATTTTTATAATATCTTGCAAAAGACTTCTGTTTTCTCACCAACCTTCCTCTCACCTTACTGTCTTCAACTCTAAGTTCTATTTCGTGACTCCATTAACTCTCCTATTTCAAACACCAAAGGCCAAGTCTATTGACCTGTGTACATATACTGATTTAGTCAGTGCATGTTTGCTGAGAGCATCTACCTATGGGGCCCTGTGCTAGATATTGGGTGATAGGAACTCTGCCTTCACCGACCTTATAATCATGGGGCAAAGCAGATGTACACAGATGAATACACAGAACAAGACAAGACGTCATTTTGAGTTTACAAATACATCACATTGAGTTTACAAAGACAGTGCTTTGAGGACGTGGCCAATGAGGCAGGAGCTATGTATTTTCATTAGGTGGACTGTGGGGGCTTCGTGGGAGACCAGGGTTTCAAATAGTGAGAGCAGAGATGTGACGGAATATTCTAGGCAGAGGGACAGGAATGAGCCAAGATGTTCTCAGGGAATGGCAGGAAGTGGGGCAATTGGGAGAGCAGGAGCCCCTTCCAGTTGTGGAAGATCCCGTTTGCCTTATGATTAGTTCCGCGCGTTACAAAGCAACGCCTTCTGAAGGGTGGACAAACAGAAACCGAAAGTCCAGGGAGAGGTGCCGATGGCCTGAACTAAGGTTATTGCAGAAGGAATGGAGAGTGGGGGCTGGGCCAGAGAGACACCACAGAGGTAAAAGGAACAGGACCAAATGCCTTGTTGGGTTGGAGGAGTGAGGGAGAGGTTGGAACCCAAGATTCTTTTCAGAGTTCTCATTCTCTTTAATCTTCACTCCCGCATGACAGTGCTTACTACTCCCGGCTTCTTGAAGGTTTCTTCTGAATCTTTTAATGAGGTGGCACTGCCCTGCTTCTCCTTCTGGTCATGAGCAGAAACTTAATAAATGACCTTTGGTAAGAAATTCAACTCTTCATTCCAACACTCATCTCTCTAAAAGATTAAGTGATTTATGTGGCTCAGGTCAAGTTGGAGTTAAGTGGTAGGTCTGAGACTCTGAGACTTATCTACCAAGCTGACTTCCATCCCCCAGGGAGAAGAAAAGGGAAAGATATTTGGTTGTAGGTGTGTACAGATGTGAGCCTTGAGAGTTGAAATGTCTCTAACACTCTTTTGGCTGGGAATAATGCTTCATACCAGTAGGCAAAAATAGTTTACAGTTCATTCTTAAGATAGTGAGTTTTAAGCAGAGATATGATTTGGAATGGTTGACATATAAATCTTCCCAGGCTTCAACATGAACCACAAGTTTGATCCAACAGACGGCAATGAGTCTTTAAGAGCCATAATGGCCCATCATGTCAAAGGGTATTTATGGATTTACGGAGTCTTCAGAAAACTGGATCTTGTACAAGCATGATAAAAGCCCACTGAATTTTTTGCACAAATAAATGAGTGCTTAGCTAGCTGTGTTTCTTAAATTAAATGACTCAGCCATTGTTCACTTGTTGTAAAATACCCAAGGGTCCCAGTCCACATTTTGCAGCAATGTGCTGCAGCATTCTGTTGGAAGAAGAAAGCATTTGGGGGCTGTAGGAAATCACTAACTTCTATTTTTGTTTTGCACACTGGTAACTTCAGAAGAAAAATGCTGCTGAGTACAGGCTTTTATGACAGGCATTTCTCGGGTCGTATCTCTGGTGACAAACAGGGGTGAGGAGGGTGAAGTAGTCCTGTATTTAAGAAAGCTGATTTGGGACACAGGTTAATAATCTGGGGAGCCAATCGTTTTGCTAGACTCTCAATTGATCAGACTTACAAACCAATGATTTCCTGTATGGAAGTCTTACCTGGAGAACCAGCAGGTTCTCTCAATTCCAGCAAGTCTTTAAGGAACATTTTCGTGTTCATGAGTTCTCTGAAGAGGAGAAAAATAGGTAGCTACTCCCTGTATGTTCATGAAATGCTTCGCATCCGATGTTTGAAACAAAATATTTTTGTAAGTAAATTGTGGTAAATAAGTCTTTTTGACAAATAGCTGGTACTAGAACAGTCAATGCTGCCAGAGGACGTGCACGTTCCCCAGAGTCTTTGGCTTGTGCCAGAAGCCAACGTGCTTTGGGCTCAATGGAAAATCAGAGACCAGAGGCTTTCTGATTTGTGTCAGGCAAGTAAATCTGAGAATACCAGGGATCATTTCTTAAAAAAACAAAAAAACAGCTTTCCCAGTCTTTACTTTTTGTGAGATCAGTATTGAGGAAGGGCTAGATAGAATGCTTCTTTCTTGGTTTTGAGTATTAAAATGGGAACATGTCAGATACTGGTGGCCCAGTCAGGAGCAAAGTCAAAGGGCCTGAGCCAGGCTGTCGCATGATCACCATGGAGCTAGTCCTCCAAGAAAATCTAAATCCCCAAGAGAGAGGCAGAGTTCTCCAGCTTGCTGCTGTGGGGACTAGGAGATTGAGAACAATGGCGCAAGACAGGGAGGTGTTGTACATTCTACCTCTGCTAAAGTGACCTTGCTTGCCTTTAAGGCAAGTCCTCCAGGATTTGAAGGACTCATTGCTTACTGGTCAAGGAAAAACTCAGTTTTTCTTAAAGAAATCTGAAGATGAGTGGCCTCAACTTCTATTTACAAGTGAGTGACTATTACTATTACTATTATTACTATCGCTACAAGTGACTATTCAGAAAACATGAAAAAGCCATATGTAACAGAAACTTCCCTAAGAATCACACAGCCTTCCAAACAGATAGTACAAGTGTGTACTTAAAGGAAAGTAGAAGGCTGGTACTTTATGGGCACCCAGGCAGTGAGACAAATATTTATTTCCAAAGGGAAAATGGAATTTATTGATAAAAAGAAGTCCCCAGTCCTCTCTAGCAATGCTTCAGGAGGATTCCATACTCAGCTTTGGGGATCGAACAAGTTTTCGGGCATATGAAACCACACACATCTCCTTGATTGTGAAAACACTTAATATCCAGGCAAGATGGGAAACACATGTGTGTCTTCCTTTCATCTCTCTCCACTGCAGCCCACTGGGTGGTGAATGCTCAGAGGGAGTGGTGATAAGCCCGCCTTGAGTTTTCCAGCCTCTTCCCAGTACGTGTGGGACCAACAACTCGTCCTGGATTTGGGGCTCAAGGGATTGGCAATAGTATGCCTTAGGCCTAAAGGGGTTTAGCTGTTAGTTCTGGCCACTAGACTTACTTGGGTAAACACTGGGCCCTAGCAAAGACCATAGGACAGAGAGGGCATAATTGGAGTTGTGCTCTAGAAAGATCATTCTGCCAGCAGTGTGGAAGAATGAACTTGAGCAGGAAAAGAATAATGGCAGAGAACATGGTGTTAGCTTTTCACAAAGTTCAAGTGAGGGATGAGGAAAATGTAAAGGACAGAGGAGATTACACGTCCCACCCATGACCACAGTTACTGGTACCGAGCAACCATGGGACTTACCCACTTCCACATGACCCCTGACCTCATGCCTGCCTCAGCATCCTCCATGTCTATGCCTGGCTTCTCCCACGAGATCCTCCACACCTTCCTCAGACATGAGTCTACATGTCATAAGCATGTCTGCATCTAACAGGCTTTAATGTGCATTCCTTATCATAAAAGACCTGTGGTGAATTTGCGGTTTGGGCACAGGGCCATTTCCTCACCCTGCTCATAACTAACCCCAGCAAAGTCTCCTTTATGTCTGTCACATTTAACTTCTGATAACAGAGACAGGTGGAACAGGGATATGTACACAGCCCAGCAAATAGCCTTTCTCTTTCAGGTTGAGTAACATCAGGAGAGGACTCTGCAGCTAAGGCCGACCGACATCAGCGTCATCACAAATAACAATAATAATGACATGTAATAAAAAAATTACTATTACAGCTTTGTACTTTGTACTGAGCACTTGCTTTGTACTAGATTTTGGGCTATCACACACACACACACACACACACACACACACACACACACACAGTAATTTAACTCTCATAACAACCCCATCAAGTGAGTACCATTAGTCTTTCTTTTAAACAAAAAGAAAAACAAGGCTTAAAGAGGGATTAAGAAACTTTAAATACATGTTAAACTTATCTACTGTTATATGTTAATTATATCTCAGTAACCCTGGTGGGGAACCACGCAATCTACAACAGCCACGCACAAAAAAGAAACTTTCTTAAAGTTACACAGGTAGTAAGTGGCAGAATGGGGTTTCAAATACAGGTCTGTCTTACTCCCGAGCCCCTGTCTTACTGAGTAACCTCGTGCCGCAAAGAACATTCACGTCTCATCGTTTCCTGCACATATGCCAGTCTATTCCTGGGCGATCCCCCAGTATGAAGTCAAATTAAACCAAACTGCAGGCATTTCTTCCAGTCTAATTCAATACAGAAAGAAGAGTCCGTCCCAAGTCACGGGAGACCTTTTTAGATTTAGCCCAACACCTGAGTTCTGGGTCTTGGCAAAAGGGGATTTATCAAAGGATCCAAACCAGATGAAGCCCTCAGACCCACTACGGCCTGGGCCCAATTCAGGTCCTGTGAGAAAGGAACAGAATGTATCCAGCACCCACCATGTCCTCCCTTCCAGAATTGGTGACTGGATGCATCCCAGTCATTGTGCAGGGACTTCCTGGCATCAACAGGTTCCTGTCTCCAGCTCATGAAACATATGAGCCAGTGGACAGTCTTGGCTCAGTGAGGTTTTACATCTTGCCGCTACTTATATGTGAACTCCAAGAGCTCTGGGCAGCCGTATCTGCCAAGCAAAATGTGTCTATCAGTCAGGGCTCTGAGAGTAAGTCTTCACCGGCCACAGTGCATTGTCAGCTGAAAAAAAAATCACTCTTTCTCAAATGCAGAAACTACTGCTCATCATCAATTAAGAGCATGTTACAAAGAACCTCTAAAAAGTCTGATGGCATAGAGAAAGTAAACAAAAGATTAATATCCAACATTTATATGCAAGCAATACATCATTAATGATCATTATAGAGAACTTGCTTAGTTCAAATGAGGTTCCAGAAGACTGGAAGCGTTCCACTGTAACACCATATTTATAATAGCCACCCTGGGGAACGGCAGGCCCATCAACTTGACATAGCTAATATGCAAGGTAATGGAAATAAGTAGAGGTGAAACAGAGCCACACGGACACTGAATTATCTTGGGAGCCAGACTCCATGCAAATATTTAGAGACGGCCTGTCTCTTATTAGCGGAGTGGAGAGGACATTCCTCGGACACCTTAGGTCACATTTTAACTTACCATTCGACGCTGGCACATCGTGTTGCCATGGCAATTGGTGAACTGACAGAGGACAAGCCGCTTCTGCAGAAAACTCGGGAAGGAGTTTGTGCATCAGGCTGGGGAAGCGACATGACACTGCAGAAGAAGGGGGTCTGGGTTTGAGTCCCGGTCCCCAGAGACTCACTGTGCCACCTTCTCTTTTATTAGTTTCCTCAACTCAGAAATGTGGGTAATGTCGCCAAACCACGCGTCTTATGCTTCATGTAAAGCAGAATATCAGCACCTATTTCAAAGTGCCTGGGAGGGTCTAAGACAGGAGAGGGAAATGCAATGCTCCATGGGCCAAGTGGCCTTGCTGGGAGCCCAGCAGGACACAGTGGGGATTTTGCTAACTGGCCAGACACGCCCTCGAAAAAGGGTCCTTCAGCTCAGCCCAGGCTGCCTTTAAGAAATACATGCCTCACACCCTGGGTCCTCTCATGGGAAAGCAAAATTGGAAATAGTTTTTGTTTGTTTGTTTGTTTGTTTGTTTGGTATGTGTGCAAAATCTCTCACTTGTAAAATGCACAGCTAAAAAGTTTCTGCAACTCTGTTCATGACTGCAACCTGTATGTGGCCTGTTAGTTTGCAACCTCTCCCTAATGGGTCATATGTTGGGAGAGCAACTAGGAATTTTATTAGTTGATAATAATGACTGGTAACATTTATAGAATACTTACTATGTACCAGGTACTTCCAAAAGTTATATGAGGTAGTCCCAAGAAGCCCATGAGACAGGTAATTTCATAATCCCAATTTGACACATGTGGAAACGGGGGGAGATTATCACTGACTAGAGTTAACTGGATTTTATGGAAGCCTTGTGTTTTTTTTTTTAATTCAGCAGAGGGTGTGATATGGGACACCTCCCCCACCCCCAGCTCTCAAATTTTCTTAACAAAACCCTTTCCAATGACCGTTCTAAGGAAATGTTTTCTCAAAGCATGATTAACTATAGATATTGTCCATAAAGAAGAATTTGTCCACATTTCGTCTCACAAAATTATCCTAATTATTATCCTAATTATTAGATTATCCTAACCCATGGAGTTAGTAAACCAAGTAAAACTAACAATTCATTTTTCTTTAGCCGGGCAAAGCAGGAAGCAGCCGAGGAAGGCAATGTCTTTGCCAGACTCAGATATTGGAGCTTGACACGAAGTGGAGGACGTAAGCTGCATGTCGTCCGTCCTGTGTCCACTTCAAATACAAGATCACTGAGGCAAGAGGTGGTGCCATGTTTCACCTTCTTATCACTGTGAACGAAAGACTCCATCAGAGGTCTCCTGTCCTGGAAAGTCATATCTAGAGGTGGTCTTTAAATTCGAGAAAGGTATTTCCAGAAAGATCTAGAGAGAGAGGCTACCTACTGGAGAGAAGGCATCTATTTCTACATGATTGGTCACGACCAGATGATTATCTGAACGGTGAATGAAATATGACTTTACTCTCCCTGTCTCCTCCCTCGGTCAACCTCTGTCAATGCCTCTGCTTATCCACGAGACTGCCGGACAGAAAACAAAAAATATTTGAAACGCAGTTTTGCTTCCTGTGGGACAATTAGCAGAAAATGATCACTTGGGATTATTGAAAAAGAGCTAACAATACAAGAAATGTCTGATAACCTCAAATCCTGAAGCACGCAGGACCTAATTGTTTCGCAGTCTGAGCTTCTGTTCCTACCCCTAGGTGCATCCCCATCTCCCCACACTGGTGTTTCCTTGGCCCAGCCATTTCCAACACTCTCCTGCAGCGTGGAGACAGAGGGCTTCCAGGCGATAGAAGGTGGTTAAAAATATCAGAAGGAGGGGCGCCTGGGTGGCTCAGTGGGTTAAAGCCTCTGCCTTCGGCTCAGGTCATGATCCCAGGCTCCTAGGATCGAGCCCCACATGGTGCTCTCTGCTCAGCAGGGAGCCTGCTTCCTCCTCTCTCTCTCTCTGCCTGCCTCTCTGCCTACTTGTGATCTCTGTCAAATAAATAAATAAAACCTTTAAAAAAATATATCAGAAGGAGCTGGCAACTGAAGGTCATAGAGATGGAAAGTAAGAAATGGAATCTTACCAAGGGTCAGTGTGTGGCACTTGGAAGTTTCCCATGCACACGAGTAACGTACTTGGGCAGAGGAGGAAACAAAGTGGCAGCCCAGACCCAGAGGAGCCTCCGTTCCCTCCCTGTCCACGGGGCTTGGGGCCCACGTCCCTTCTCTTCCCGTCACAGGCTGAGTGCTTCCCCAAGGAACCGGGGAATTCGAACAGGATATGTGTAACCCCCAGGGGAATCTGAAACAAAAGCAAAGCAAGAAAAGAAATTTCCCTTCATGTGCCCTTCACCAAAAGGGCATTCATTCTGAGAAGCAGGGAGTTTTCTGAAAATGGCGCTTCCTTGGCCTGTGAGAGGGAACCAGCCAGTCAATTCTCAGAAGCAACGACAAAAGAGTCTTGGGATTAGGGCAACTTGTAGGTAGCCGTGATAGTAATCATGAAAAAGGAAATGATAACCACTGGAAAATCCCCAAGAAGAGGTTATGCTGGGACAGAGGGGAGAATGGTACTGACTTTTTTTAAAGGAGCAACATGCCTCCCATCCGCATCCCCCAAAATGACAGCCTGTGGGTCTGAAGCCTTTCACAACACATTCGATTGTCTAAGTATTTACGGAGCTTTGGTATGTGCCCGGCACTATGCTAGGTGTTTTTTTGAGTGGCCATAAGAGAAAGTATTTTCAGCAGAATCAGACCTACAAACACAGATGACAAACTGATGGTCACTAGAGGAAAGGGGCTGAGGGGATGGGCAGAAAGGGTGAAGGGGAGTGGGAGCTACAGGCTTCTAGTTATGGAATGACTAAGTCACAGGGATGAAAGGCACGGCATAGGGAATACAGTCAATGATATTTTAATAGGGTCGTATGGTGACAGATGGGAGCTACACTTGTGAGCACAGCATAATGTATAGAGAGTTTGAATTATTACATTGTTACGCCAGAAACTAATGGAACAGTAGGTGTCAACTAAACACAAATTTAAAAATTTCTTTTCTAGAGAGAGGGCTCTTTTTTTTCAGTAAGCAAAATCATCACATTGGAAATGGAGCCACTAGAGTCAGGGCTGGTTTTCATGATCCTCAAGCTTACTGAGGGATTTAGGTTCTGGTCCTTGATTCAAGATGGGAGAACTGTCTTGTGCACATTCCAGAAGTGGGCATCCCAGAAAGTGAGGCTCTGAAATTATCTCCAGTCCCAAAGGAGTCAAAGGGCTCTGAGACACCTTGCAGCCCACTGCAGGCTCCAACCTAAAGCTCCTTGGAGCCCCAGACCCGATTAAACTGGGAACTGCTTTGCAGGTGCCAAGTTTCAGGCAACTTCCAGTGGATTTGGAATGAGGAGTAGAGGCAGGCCCAGAGCAAAATGAGCTGAGAAGGGAAAGGCGAAAATAGATTCCGAATGTAAAAAGCAGGGTTCTTTGATGGGCTGAGGAACTGACACATGGAAAATGTAATGCATTATTGACAAACACGTATGCTGGCTGCAAAAATAATTAACACAAGCAGAAAAGAAATAGGAATGAAATGGAGCAGAAAGACTTTGAAAGATTGTGAAGTGGCCGCTGAAATTGCCAAGCTAATGTCAGAGAGATGATTAAAATTTTCCAATAGAACAGGTGAATAGGTAGTTAGGAGAGTGTGATGTAAACCAAGAGAGAGTGGATCATTATACGAATCTGCACGGAGGTACTAATCAGCATTTTATGTGCAACTTTGCAGCACACATTTTAGCAGATGGAGGAAGCTCTTAAAAGCTGATAGCTAAAGCGAGTCTGACTGCCTTTCTACTCCATAATAACTGTCCCTGGAATGGGTACTTGCTCCGAGTGAGCACTGCAGGACCAGTTCTCAGAATAGAATTCCAGACACATCAAGATGCTCACAAAGTAAAGGTCTCTGCAAAACTCCAAGGCGAAGGGAAGGGAAGGGAAAGAAACAGGAGGTTTCTGTCTTCCTAAGCAGAGATGACTGGACAAACTCTCAACAGAGAAGCTGGAAGCTCAGTAATCAGAACTCAAAGTCTCAAAGTCAAGGTCAAGTAGCAACCAGGAGATATTCTTCTGCAGGTCAAACTGTATGCATGCAAGCAGGCACGCACACACATTCTTGTAGACACTGTATTGCCGCAATAACAAAAACAATTAGGCGGCGGATTGTGGGTATGTTAAAAGGGAATAATTCTTCATGATCAGAATGATTTTTTCGCTCATTCAACAGAAAAAGACTCTTATTTTTTATTTGTTGGCAAAGCCAAATTAGAAAAAAATATATATCTTTACGACCACAGGAAACAAATGAGTGATACCAAATATCACTAAAAATGCTATTAATCTACAGTGATATAAAATTACCATCTCAGCACAAAGAAAGCCTATATAATCTGAATTTCTCTAGCATCATAAAAACGAATGAGAAGCGAAATTGAGAATAAGTATGCTTTTGAGATGCCGTTAAGAGTTACATGCATTGTTAACAAATGTGGCTAGACAGACTGGTGATTTACCTTGAAAAACAAATTTATAGAGACACAGAAAAATTCCAAATGGGACCAACTCATTGCTCTTCTTATTGGCTGATGACACCTTGAAGGGTGTTATTCTCCTTTCTTAGATATCTAAGTGTGCCTGATCAGCCACTGACCTTACGGATTATTTCCCCGTTTTCATTTGCTCATGTTCTGCACATTTCAGAAGGCTGAAGTACCTTGGGATGGGGTAAGGATGTGACAAGGAAGAGAATACAGGTCAAGGGTTTCTTCTTCAGGAACCAGAGGGGTGCAGGTGATCCCAATGGGTGACCAGCAGGGAGCACAAAGCACTGTGGACTTGTTTGCGAGCGGACCTCCCCAAACGTGAACAAGGCCACCCTCTGTCCGGCTCCCCTCATCTCTTGCTCTGTCTAGGGGAAGGGGATATCAGCCCGATTCTAGGATGTTTCACAGGTCTCTGGAAGAGCTGGAAGAGGGTAATGGACAGCCGTCATTATCTGGGATACTGACTGGGTGGGAGGCTAATGAGGACGCAGAGAAGATGGGTTGAGTAAGGTAAAAAGATCGAGAAGTGGAAACGGGAGAAATGAGTGCTTCTACTTCTTCCATATATAACAAAAGGAAAAGGAAAAAAGGAAAGTCACCACAACCACCAACTCCACATGGGGAAATTTGGAAAAAGACAAGTGACAGTTTTCAACTGGTCTCAAAGGTGATGTGGGTACAGCATCATTAGATGGAAAGCTTCACCAAGACGCTCCAGGTAAGCTCAGTTTGCTGCTCACCGGAGGAAAAAGCATGATAGCGATAGTTTTTTTCCTTTTCATTGGATACCTTCTTCTACATAGGGCACTACACAGGGCACTACAGTGTTGCCCCCAGGGGCACATAATTAGAACAAGGCTTAATCCAGAAATAGAACTCAAATCCCACTCTGATCCATGTCCTTTCTATGAAACCCTACCAGGCACCTAATATCCTTATTGGCAGAGACACCAGCCTTGAGGACACAGGGATGCTGGGCATCCCTTCTGGGTCTTAATAGAAGTGAACAGAAGAGATGATCCCAGTTTGTGGCACCTGAAGCTTCAACTTATAGGGCCTTCTTTAAGAAAAAGAATTTTAAAAGATGAATGTAAAACCAGGTATGATACAAAAAATTAATTTGAACCGGTAAAGAAATTGCATCAAATTAGAAATTTTATACCACTAACGAATACCACAAATTTCCCCAAAATCCAGAAAAATAACTGAAAAACAGAAAAATATTTTTATTGGTTTATTAGAACTGATACAGTTCTGTAATGCTGATTTCCCTACATTTCTTGCCTTCATACTCTTTGATTGCCTCTTTATAATAACGATTTTGTAATGCTTCCTAGAAAAAGGATAGACAAGTAATTCAGTCTTTCGTCCAGCATGATGGATCAAAATGTGTTTATTACTGACGGTTTTACAAAGGGACTTTTTGCTTCAGCCGTTTATGGCAATGCCATATATGTAAATTCCTCTGCAGTTTTGTGCTTGGGAGGTGTTTCTAACTGCAGGCCACAGCTTTTAGAGACTTGATCAAGCCAGGAAGTCCCCCTCCCCACTTTCCAACTCCAAGTCCTCCCCTCCCTCTTCCTCATCAGGCCTGACCCGAGAACAGATGCCAGGTGGCCATAAAGACCAGGTCAAAAGTGGTAATGAGCAGTGCTTGGTTCAATTACTTCTTGTTGAAGGCAAAGCTGGGCCAGGAGGCCCAAGGTGGCCCACCAGAAGAAGTTGTCATTAAGGACCAGGAGGATGGAGAGATTGTGCCCAGCGTGCCAGCCCCACCAGCAGCCCCAGAACCACCACAGGCAAGAGCAGTGAGGCCCCCAGGCTGAGGCAACGCTCTTTGTCTCCTAGCTCAAGTGATGACTTTCTCCTGTGCCTTGGAAAAGACCTTAAATTTTCAGCTTCTCGAGCTATGCTATGACTCTGCCTCTGGTCAGCTCTGGCCACATTATGAACTAGAAGACTCATTTTCAGGACCTTACTTTCTCTTTGGAGCATTACCTGTTCTTGGAATGTAATTACGGTAGAAATTCACAGGTAGACCATTTGTAGTAGTAAGTTTTGAAGCTGAAAGTCACTTTTCTAACCTATCATTAATATACATTCAAATTCTGATCAATCTTGTTAGAGGAAAGACTGAATTATTTTTTGACTCCTCCTATAATAAATATCCCAAAATCATAACATGAAGAGTCAATCAAGGAGTATTCAGACAAAAAAGTGGAAGGAAAAAAGTATTGTAGCAGTGTGGCCCCCTTGGCAGCTCCAGAACCCAGAGGATACACCCCCATCACTGAGGTATTCCCAACCCTATAGAGAATTACTCTTGGCTTTCTGGTAGAACTCATTAAGAAATGTTTCCCTTTCAAATAAATGCCTGGGAAACACTTAAAGTGCCTCATACTTGGGTGACTGAATTTAGATCAGAAACACTAAGACAAAAATCCTCAAGATTTTAAGGAACATGGCTGTAACAGTGGTATGCCACGGAGCCAATACGGAAGATACTGTGATGTTCGAGAATATCCCCTCAATTAGGCCAAGAAACAGACCCACCCATCACGGGTATGTCTACAGTCAACAACAAATTTTGTAACAAATGTTGTAACCTTTCCATTAGTCCTGTTTCCTCACCTATTAGAATGGGAATGGTACTATGGTAACAGTTAGCTCAAAGGATGTGAAAGCATGTACCACAGTGCCCTACATATGTGCTTAATAAATGGGATTTCCTTCCTAGACGTTTACAATATAGTCTCTTGAATTTTACAGACAGTTTTCTATGGTGTCTTTCATCTTTACTAAATGCTCCATTACGCAACTTGAGTTCTTGCTGGAACCCAAGAGACCCCATTGTTTTAAAGGCCTCACTAATTCCTGACTTTAGCTTTATCTTCTTCACCCAAAGACCAAACCCTGAACTCCTGCTTCCACCGTAGAGTGCCTGTTTTGTGTGATGCTGACACTAATCCACAGAACAAATGAGCTGACAATGTTAGATCATTTCTTCACATAGCTTTTGATGTTCGATCTTCCCTGAAAGACTAGATACACAGCTCAGAAGGGAGTATAAGGCATCACGAGACATGCCTACTACTTTCTCTCTTACTCAGACTTCTCCAGGCTGCACATATTTCTAATCTAGGAGTGCCTATGAGCATTTAAGGTCATGCACTGACATAGTCAATGGTCTGTGCAAAGCTGTGCATGTGTGATCATATCACACATGCTAAAATATTCTTTGAGTCCTTTCCTTTGAAATGGATGCTTCCACGCTTCAAATTTTTCTGGTGTCCAGCAATGTACTTTTCCAGACCTCTTCCTAAACTATGTGAATTTTAAGGTCTACTGTAGGATTTTTATCTGGCTTTGAATGATGAATGTATCTGGCTCATTTATTTTATTATTATTATTATTATTATTATTATTATCTGTGTCTGCTCATAAAGGGGCAGGGGACTAGGGAGGAGAAGGCGAGTAAGGTAGAATTCTAGCTCAGAGCAAGTTGACTAACAACTAGTGACTGTCTTTCAGATCCTCAGCCTCACTCTCAATCTGAGAGAGTTGTTTCCAAAGGTAGAAAGAGATGGCTTAGAAGTAAATGGGCAGTATTATTGGGATGTAAAAATGATTGACATGGGCATAGTCCATATCAGCAGTACCTTCTGAACACCAACGGAGCTTGCACTCCTATCACAGCACACCATGTCCTGTCATATCATATTATGGCTTCCTTCAAATTGTGCTGTGTTCCTAAACTTAAAGGAACAAGGCAAATGCTTGCAGAAATTTTAACTCAAACGAATAGGCTTGTGGCATTAGCATAGCACTTTGAGTTCTTTGGAGTCAAGGCATTGGCTCAATTTTCCTTTCTAATAAATGTTTTGGTCACAAACTAATACCTAATTCCATTATCTGTGTAATGCATACAAATTCCTTTGGTCTGTAGCAAGACCATTTGGTATTAAAGTTTTTGAAAAACCACTGACCAATTACTAAAATGTATCTTAACGAGAAAGAGAGCCTAGACATGACCCTACAAGTAGACAGATCATTAAAGATAACTCGGCAATTGGCAACTGGAGGAAACCTTAGAAATAATTTCACCCAATCCAGTTATTTTACAGATAGGGGAAATGAGGCCCAAGTTGCTCATGTGATTTGGTCAAAGAAAGCAGCAAACGAGGATTAACATCCAAGTGTTCTGACCTCTACTTGAAGCTAAGACATGATATAATATTTGTATACTGTGCTGGAATGAACTGGGGATTTGAGGAGACCAGTACAGGCTAGGTGAAAACACTGATCACATTTTTAAAAGTATTTTATTACTATGATAATAAAAATAAAATACAGAGCATTCAAGATGGATATTAAATATTAAATTCATATAAAATTTCAAAATAAAATCTTTTCCAAAAATGTTAATAAGAAAGTTGAGCTTGCTTCCATGCACATAACTGTTTTATACCAAGTTTTATGTCTGAAATGGCTACAAGCAAGTCCTGATCAAGTCTTTTTAATGATCTCTTCAAATTCTTCATAGTCACCATTGATGAGAAACTTTGTTCATACAAGTAGGTGATAAAAATTTTAAAGCCATTTTTTACAGCCATTCAAAAATTTACAACAGTAGAAATTATCTTTAAGGAATCTAAGAATTCTTCTTTTTTATTTTCTTTGACCGACGTAGATGTTGAAATTTCTTGTGATAACGGAAATGAATTTCAAATCCAGTCAAACTTCTCCATTGCAAGTATTTGAAGAGCAAGGGGCTTGAACGTGCATAATGTACACACAGCGCTCAAGCCCTCGCCTGGCCCCCTGTGTGAACTCCACTAAGAGGGCAGACCTGTGCAAATGCACCTAAGGAACCAGGATATGTGAAGAAATAGAGGCAGGGCTACCTCCTGCACTTTGCCTTGCAGGAGTCCCTCCTGTTCCGCGGGCTGCTACAACAGGAAATCTCCGGCATCTCTGCAGCCTTTTTGCCCATAGTAGGCAGCACTGAGCTCTGCGGCAGAGAACTGAAGTAGGTAGCCAAGGGCACCTTCTTGGCAGTGCTCGGTGCATCGCAAAGAAATTCATGGTTTTAGCCATCGGTAGGGAACATGGGGCCTGCCAAACAGAGCCCCCAGGTTGCTCTTGCTGAGGTCTGGACTGATGAGCAGCTCGGGACCTCAGTTACCCCAGGCCTCATTCACAGTACACCTGGGACCTTTTCCAGCACAGCAATCAGGAAGCCCAGGGAGGTGCAACTACCCGGTATATGTCTGCAAGTGACAAGCTGGGGCCAGACAGGATTGTCTGCCACTCAATCTGTCTTCTCTCCCCTCTCCATTAATAATCCGGCCAACATACTCTCCTTGAGGATGAAAGTAATGTCTCCTTAGTTCTACCAGGGGACCAGCAAATGTAGTAGTTTGACTTCCCTCGTCTAATAAATGGTGGTCCTAGAAATTCATGCAATTAGTATCTAATTGAAATTTTATTTTGCAAATAAATTAATAATACTAAATCTTATTATACCCACTTCGATATCATGGAGGGCTGACTGCTCTTTCTGCAATTCTCAATGTCAGTGAGAAAAGCACTGCTGACCACTGTAAAAACAAACATCATTATGGATAGAAAAATAAAATCAAGCAGTTTCTTTTACAGTTTTTCGCCCCAACTCCATTCATTATCTGACTGTATATGCTTCTTCCATTTCCATTCCCTTGGGCTGAGCAGTTTGTGTCATAAAGAACCACAACCTGCACTAAAAATGCCCTTCTCCCATCTTTCTCTTAAAAAAAGAGAAACGTATTTTTCCCGTGGTTGGGATTAGTGCTGGGTGGACAGCCCTGTTTATACTATGAGCAGCGACGGCACAAATCAGCACCCAGTCTCTCCTCATTTCTTCATGGAACGATGTCTTCCTTTAGGGACCCATTCTTGGGGTCGCGGGGGTGACATCTTCCCTGCTGTCACACGGATGTGCCTAAGAGCAGTTTTAACACCTCCTGTGTGGCCAGAGGGAGTGGCAACCAAATTCTGATCTTGACCCGTGTTTGGCAGGAGCATGGTGCCCCTGAGAGTCCAGGGCATGCCCCGCATGGAGCACTCACCCCCACTGGGGACCTCAGCATTACGCTCATTCACTGTGCCCTGTAAACACTGTAACAAGGCACATTCCTTGCCCTTTTTCCTTGCTCAGTCAGCCGTTCTGGTGACATGGTGTTGCTGTATCTCTAACTACCCCTGATCTCAGTGGCTTGAAAGAACCATCATCATATTCTCACTCAAACATTTGGATTTGGCCGATCCGGCCTCGCTTCAGCTGGTCTTGATTTCAAGTCACAGATTGGGTCCAGATCAGCTCAACATGTTTTCTTCATCCTCTCTGGACCACCAGATGAACCTTAGTATTTTCTTCTTGCGGCAGAAGCCCAGCTGCACGAGCATATTTTCCATCTCTGTTGGTGTCGTGTCTGCTAATGGTCCATGGGGCAAGACGAGTCATGGGGCCACGGGGAACATCAGTGGAGTGGGGAAGTACGCTCCCCCATGACGGTATCTCAGAGGGGTAGGAGTTGGAGGCGGGAGCGAGTATTTGCTGACCCATCATCCAACCCACCACGTACCAAATCCAACTTACATGACCATTAAACATGCCATCAGCATGGAGCCAAGTCTGAGACGGTCTGCTCTGAGAGGTTATGTGAAAGAATACATGTCTCATACTGTACAAATATCTCACATCAAAGCGTTACCACTTGGCTTCTTGGTCAGCTTCCAGTTGATCCTGTTTGAAACAGCCAGGACTCCCCCAGTGAGGGACCCTGGTTTCCAGAACCTGTGCTGCCCGGTTTTAAAAGAAATCACTCCTTTTTTTCTCTGACTTGTAGTCCATGCTGTTGGAACTGCCTAGGCTCCAGAACCTTCGGTACACGTTCTTCCAATCTCACCCCATGTCCAGCTCTCCTACCATCTGAACAGCTTTCTTTCTAGGTCCCAGACTACTTCTGGGGACGTCTGGGATGGTTTTGCAAAGTCAAAAGAAGAAGAACAAAGATCCTTTGCTAACACCCTTTTCTTCTTCCAGCTCAAATAATGCGTGTGTGTGTGTGTGTGTGTAGAGATTTACGCATGTGTGTGATACGCCACGCTCCTATCACTGGTGACGGAACGGAAGTTAAACACACATAAACGGCAACCACACACATAGTACTTGCCCCTCCCTGCAGGGGAGGAAAGCCCCAGTACTATCTCTGGGCCCCCCCCCTCACCTCTATTGTTCTGCACTGCCTTTGGTCTGAAATAGACCCATGGAAGTCACTTTCACAGGGACAATGACATAGCGCTTAGTCACATGTTTAATCGTTCAGAGTCAATACCTGCAGAAAACATGAGCACAGCAGGGTATTGCCTTGGAGTTGTTGATGAATCTCTTTCTGAGGCTTCCCTTCTTTAAACTTCCTTTTTATTTTCAGCTTATCATTAGTTTCATAACGGGGTGTGTGTCTGTTTGTGTCACTACATTATCTTACTGCCCCAAAGCCTGTTGAGGACCATGGTGAGCCCAGATTCGGGATCAAGTCAAAGACACCGCCTCCTTTGCAGCCTGGTCCATAACCTGCAAGAATGGTAAGAATGACTTGACCCAGTGCCCTTGGGAAATAGGGACCAACCATAGGTGCCTGAGAGAAGTAATGTGGGACCGATATCACCTCTAATACAGACGGGACTATTTGTCACCTGTTTAGAAAGCTGAAACACGACCATAAAGTAAATGGTTCCTTGATACCCATTTCACATGCCAAACAAAGGAGGCACAGGGACAGATGAAGGGACAAGTAAGAGTCTCACTGTGAATCGGTGGGAGCCCTGAGTGACCCTTAGGAGTCTCTGCTTCTCAGGCCATTGAGATCCTCTCTCGAGAGTAGATGCTATGAATCTTTCATTGTGCAAATCCCTTTCCAATGGCTTTCAGATAGGAGCAATGGCATCGTGAAAATATCAGAAAAGTTGTTCTGTAAGAGGAAGGTGAGCTATTTTCAGTCCTCTGACAATTTTCCATTCCTTCTTTCTAGAAGGTCTAGACAAATTGTCATCACAAGTCCTCTGGGCCATTGGTTTTCCATCCCATCTGCTACAACATGAGATAGAGAATTTTCATTGTTGCGTGTCTGTTTGTATGACTGCTTATGTAACCTATAGGCCTCAGAGAAATATAATGTTGATTTACTTTAGATATTAAGACTTGACTCTATTTTACATTTATTTCCAAAAACATAAAGTCTGAGCATCTTAGCTTGGACTCATTAAGCGCCAAGAAATTCGTCTACTAAAGTGGCTCATAGAACTTGAAACAATTATAGTTTCTCCAAAAGCTTAAAAAAAAAAAAAAAAGAACTTTTTAGTCAAGACCATTCAGCCAAGCTCATGTGAAACGAAAATTCCATTAAATTTTTTAAAACCATTTTGCTGGGAAAGAGGTAAAAATAAATTTAGAAACTCACGAAGAAACCTAAAAGTCATTTCTCTGGGCAAAGGCCTTCAGCGGGTCTCTGCCCATTACTAGAAGCCAAAACATCTAACATCCATTTACTCTTGAATTTTCTTTATTCCCCCACCCAGAGCTCACAGTCGGCCTGTTTCTAATTCCTCTGTGCCAGCATATCTGTTAATATCCCAAGTGGCTTCCTTTACAGCCGCGTGATCATCTGTGTATTATTAACTAACCGCAAATTAAAGTCATTACTTGGTGCTTAATTTTATGTAACATTTCTTTGTAATGTGTACAAAAGAAATTTGTTTTTACAGGAGTTTGGTAAATAGCATGTGCCATGATTAATTAGAGAATTTAATGGGTCTGTTGATCTGAAATTAAATTCAGTGCAACAATTTTCTTCAAAGATAATTTTTTAAATGACATTTTAAGGTGTGTGAGTAAAAAAAAAAAAAAAAAAGGAAACATCTTGCACTGATGATCTGTACGTCCCATTGCAGATTTATCTGTTGTACTTTACCTGCTAAGGGATTCATTTTTATGTTTCTAAAATCTATAGGCACTCTGAGGAATGGCAACATTCAAATAGCTATTTTAAATCCTTTTTGGACCAAGGTAGGGTGTAAATGAACTAACAAGCAAATTCTTAAATACTTGGAAGTTCAGACATGGTTCAGTGTAGTTCACTGCCCTCCAGCTCTTGTACTCTTCCTTGTCTTCAGACACACCAAATGTATTCCTGCCTCAGGGCCTTTGGACATGTTCCTTCTGCCTTGACATCTCTCTTCCTGAGTCTTCATGTAGCTCAAATCTTAGACAGGGACAGGGTGCCTGGCTGGCTTAGTTGGCGGAATGAACGAGTACTGATCTCGAGGTTATGAGTTTGAGCCCCACATTGGGTGGAGAGATTACTTAAAAATAAAACCTTAAAAAAAAAATCTTAGGGACTTCTCTGACCATCCAAGTGAGGAAGTTCCAGTCCCAGTCCCTACTACATCATTGTATTTAATGTTAATTCACAGAATAAGTCTCTCTCTGACTTTATCTGGCTTTTATTCGTTCATTGCTTTTCCTCTGTCTCTTCCTAAAAAGGTAAGTTCCTTGAGAGTAAAAACATGTCTACCTTATCCTCTCTGTATCTCCAACACCTAGAACAATGCCTGGTATATTAATCAGGGCTTCATACATCTTTATGAAATGAACAGATGAATGGCAATGCTCTCACAAACCCCTAGAAATAGTCATGCTCCTGACTGAGAGAGAGAGCATAATTGGCTTTAAAAGTTTTCTTGTAGAAACAGAAAGAGAAATTCAGTATTTATTGACTAGGCATGAGATGCACTAGAAAGAAATGAATAATTAAAATGTGAACAAATTAGGGGCGCCTGGGTGGCTCAGAGGGTTAAAGCCTCTGTCTTCGGCTCGGGTCATGATCCCAGGGTTCTGGGATCGAGCCCCGCATAGGGCTCTCTGCTCAGCGGGGAGCTTGCTTCCTCCTCTCTCTCTGCCTGCCTCTCTGCCTGCCTCTCTGCCTACTTGTTATCTCTGTCTGTCAAATAAATAAATAAAATCTTTTAAAAAAATGTGAACAAATTAAAAGCTGGGAAGGACAGGGATCAAGGTTGTAACTGATTGCTTAGCTTGCACAAACACCAAGTACCAAGAAGTGAAACTGTGCATCGGTTGGCACTTCTATCTTTATAAGCCCAACAAGCAGTTTGAATGGTTCCCATTAAAAGAAAGGCCAATGTCTTTGCTGATAAGAAACTAAAAGATCTGAAGTTTCTTTCAATTTTCTATATTTAAAGCAGGATTCTGAAGGTTGAGATGATGTTTCACAGTATAGGGATATGAGGAAGAAGAGGCCGCAGGAATGTAACAGAGTCCTAATCAAGAATAAGAACTAAAAGATATAAATTTCCATGTTCACTGCCATACTATACTGATGTTTTATACTTAAAATACACTGAAGTCTCTTCCCCAAGACTCCTGTGCCTTTGAAGTTCTCCTACAACTGAACATGAAGTCTGTATCAAACCAATAATAATAGTAGTAGTAGTAGTAGTAGTAGTAGTAGTAGTAGTAGTAGTAATATGGGCCTAGAAGTATTAGTAAGATTTTATTTCCCAATTATGAAGTGGGGTCTAGAAAATGTTTATTTTCTGACTTTCTGAATGTGCTTAGGATGAATGGAAATCTAGGTGGCTCCGTGTGCAATGAGTTGGAATTTCCTTATGTTCAAATCCCATCTCTGCCATTTATTAACTGTAAACTTTGGCAAGATATTTAATTTCTCTGAGTCTTGGTTTTCTCATCTGCAAAATGGGCCTGCTATAACTCATGTGGATTACATGTAAAACACTTGTTTTCACAGAATCATTTGTGTCAGTCATTTTACTTAATACTTTTAAGTTTTAAGTTATAATTTAGCATTATCCTCCTGCTAGGTTATACAGTAATTCAATAGATTTACTATTGACTCACTAGTCATATAGTTGTTGTTTTGGTTATTGGTGGTGGTCTGAAACTATTGTGTTTGTAGTGTGAGAGAAAGCAACAACGTTTTTATATTGGTGTCACTGGGAACTGGGACTATTGGCTTGGGTGAGAGCAGACACAAATGTAGGATCAATGAGATTAAGTAAAACCCTCTCGTTCTGCAAATAAATCTGCAGTAGCAATTCTGATTCATAATGGGTTTTATGTTTAAAAAGGACTCATTTTCTAGTTCTGTCCACTGGAAAGGCCTGTAAACAATGGCTAACCCAATGACAGTGGGCACTCTTGGAACCTTAATTGTGTCTCTAAATACTATTCCCCACCAAAGGAACCAAGCCACTTGGAAAGATGGCTGACTCGAGGCTGATTCCAGGCCTCATGAACTTCCAGGAAGTTCATTAAATGAGTCTGGAACATCCTGTCATACCAGAAAGCAAGGAAGCTATGAAAAACTACTGGGGTTCTGCCCAAAGGATTTGATTACCAGCTTAAAGAGGATCTAACTGATCAAAGAGTTGAGCATCAGGAGGTTGATAAATGCAATGGGTTGAAACATATCAAGTATATTCAAATTCAAGTTCAGTATGATACCAAAAATTTAGACTCCCCTCTAGAGGATGCTAGGGAACAAATTCATTGAGCTAAAACACAAAACAAACAAACAAACAAAAAATATGTGGTCTCAGAGTGACCAGAGAGTCAGGGGAATTTCCTATTTATAGAAGTTTTCCAGCTAACAAATGAATATTATATACTTTATTATATATTTTATACTGATCCAATTGAATCAGGATATCACCATTTTGTGACCTCCTAATGAATTAGTGGATCTGAGCAATGACCACCAATGGCTGCTCAGATCACCAAAGAGAGACAATCAAACATTATATACATCTTAATAGAAGTACAAAACACTGTATAAGAAATACTCTTGACAAAATAATTGAACCTGAATCTTATCAAGCCCCTAGATCTAACTGCCAATTTAGAGGTTACAATGACAGAGTAATACAATAAATCCAAACTATTGGAAACTCCAAGACAAACATCCAGTTTCTTCAACAATAACAACATCAAAATTGTAAGGAAAAAAAGAAAGGAGAGAGAGAGAGATGATAGGGAGATATATAATTTTTCTATATATATAAATGTATTTATTTGATCATATTTTATTTTTTTTTAAAGGTTTTTTTTTTTGGTTTGTTTTTTTTTTTTTTGACAGACAGAGATCACAAGTAGGCAGAGAGGCAGGCATGGGGGGCGGGGGCGAGGCAGGGAAGCAGGCTCCACGCTGAGCAGAGAGCCCGATGTGGGGCTTGATCCCAAGACCCCGAGATCATTACCTGAGCTGAAGGCAGAGGCTTAACCCACTGAGCCACCCAGGCGCCCCTTGATCATATTTTAAAAGGCAGAATAGAATCACATCCATTTTTAAAAATAGTATCCCTGTAAACAGACTGAAATTCAGAGCTACTAGTTTTCTTCAGAAACTTCTGAAGATTGAACATTAGCAGCCTAGAAGCCTTTTCCTTCCTCTCTAGGCTCTCCCGCACTTGGGGGGAAGAGGTTGGTTGACAATTGACATTAAATAAATAGCATATGGTTGAGTTTGCCAAACTTGCTAACCCCTCTCACAGGCAACAGGGTGACTTCACTTATTCTCAAACTAAAGTCCTAGAGTAAGCGAGTAGGCTTATCAAACAGATAATTGAGGGAAGTTCCCATTGTAGATAATTTCCAAAAGTAAGAACAGATGAACTCAGAGCTTAATTGTTCACTCCTCTCTTTTGCTTCCCAGAGTGAGGTATACTATCAGTGGTGCTCAGATCCTTGGTTCATTGAGACTCAGTGTAATGCGCTCAGTTCCTTTGGTTGAAATGTTTTGGAAAAGCCATCTCTGGGTAGGGAAGAGAAGTTGGTTTATTACAATGATGGTACTATAAAAGGAAAATCAAAGCAGCCAACACCAGGCAGTGTCCTTTTTCTCTTGAACTTCAATTATCATCAGCTTCACAGTCTAAGCAAACTCAACTGGGAGAGCAGGTGGTGAGGTCAGAGAAATGAGGACAATTTTATCCAGATCTATAGACCACCTCGATCTTCTTGGATTCCCAGGACCCCTACCTTTGTAGTCAAGATAGTTATGGGGGGTTAAGACTCCATTTTTTGACCAATTCAGTAAAATGGCATACATCACTGATCATTTTAAGGTATACCACAGATACTATGTTCTTTTCCCATTGCACCCTCTGTGGTTTAGATGCATAGACAGCCTCCCCACTGATACTCAACCACTTCCCAGCACCAAGAAGCTTTCTTGGAAGATGGGAACAACCAGTCCATATTTAGTGGGTTCAACATTGAGAAGATAGTTGCCTCCCAAACCTACTGTCTAAACCAGTTCTGAAATGATTTCAGATTCCCTTGCGATGTCAGACAAGGCCCTGTCCCATTGATATCCCAGGATGCCTTGTGGATGTGGTGCATATCTCCCACCTGTGATCTAGTGACCTCCCTGGCTTGAATTTGCCTTGACAGTTGTAGTATCATCCATGGTAACAGGAACACTTTCAACCCCACAGGTCGTTTCCCTTCATCCCTCACAGAGCTATCCCTGAAGATCCAAGAAAGAAAATTTCTAGAGTTCCAGTAAGTATCAGGACATTCTCATTCTCCATCAGATCAACAGGTCAGGGCCCTATTAACAAGGTCAAATAGCTCTGGCATTGTTTTCACACTGACAAAACACTGTGTTTTGAAGCCATTTTTCTTACCAAGTAGACAGTTGATGGAGCCATTCTAAGAGTGAGTGAAAGACTCCAGGGTACATGTTCCTCTTCTGAACAGCTGTTCCCTACTCATCAACTCAGCAGAACATGATGGGGATGGGGTCCCAGGTCCTCAGAGTTCTGGCTCCAAGACATAAGCCTTGGCCAGTTGGTAAAGGCTTTGTGATACTCTGTGGTCAGGACTACCTACTGGCTACATGGTTTAGACGAGTTCAGCCCACTCGTGGAGGTGGAAGAGTTACAAGGGGAACTGTGGCCCTAAGTCCGAGGAGCCTGGTAGTTACTGCGCCTGCGGCGGCTCCTCACCCATCCAGTGTACCCATCCCACTCACTGCCCCAGGCCAGCTGGAGCACATGCCTCTGGGGCACTAACTCCCCAAACTCTGAGTCACCCAACTGATTCAGAGTCGAGACTTGGCCACTTCAGGCTGCAGTGGTGCCGAGCCCACACTGAGCCCCCAGGATCCCCCCTGGCCCGACATCTGTCAATTAAGAGAGACTTTTAATTCATCAATCCTAATGAGTGGACTGTGTGTAGAACCTGACCCAAGTGAAGCAAATGCTTTGTTATGTTCTCTTTTGTTTGAAGGAAAACAGGATCAATCTGGTGTTTCCAGAAGGAAATCTGACAGAATGGAGAGCCTTGGGGTAGAGAGGTTGGGAAGAGTGGGGTGCAGGCCAAGGAGGTGAATGTGGGACCTCCTCGCTGCCATACTAGTCTCAACCTCATTGAGCTCTTGTCTTTAATTAGCCCCTCAGTGAAACGTTTCGGTTTAAGTAGAATCTTAGACTAGGGATCCAGAAAAAGACCAGCTCTATCATACCAAGCCCTCCATTTCAACTAGAGAGAAAACAGGAGAGAAAGGAGACGTATCTCCAAATTCAATTCTGTCTTCAGTTATGCTTTAAAGAGAACTTATGTCATTCACCAAAGAGATGTAGTTTCCCCAGGGGAGACAGCAGGTGTACATTTCCTCTCAAGGATATTTAATTGCTGTCAGGAAGACATATGATTAACAAAACCAAATGCTGGAAATATGAAGTATAGACAATTTTAAAGTTGTTTATAGAGTTGATTACAGTATATCATACAATATGTTTATATGCCATAAACCTGCCTATCACAAACTGTTCCCACACCTGTGCATCTGCATTGAACAGCCCACCGCTTAGCTGTGCATAAATCTGCTGAGACAATGGCCAGCACCCAGCAGAACCCAGCTTCCCCTGATGGCCTCTCTCGGTCACCTTGTATGCACCAGCTTTGTTCCAGTGAAGCTGAGGCTGAAGGCCTGCGGACCTATGGTGTCCTCTGCTGCGGTGAGAGCCCTCTGAGCTCCACAAAAGGAGACCAGCAGGAAAATGACAGGCCTTTGGGGGTTCCTCACTGTCTTTTAAGATATTGCTATTCAAAATGGGGCCAGCTGTTATTATCTTGTTTACCATTCAGAGAGAAGACAAGCATAGAATCGAGAGAAAACATTTAAAATGTTGAAATCCATTTGGCAGGATGAGTTTATGTCTGTTGAATCTAATAAAAAAATGGGACTTGGGTGTTGTGTGTATTGGTTTTTTTATTCCATTTTTAGTTACTTTTATTGCCCCTTCCAAAATATCAGGCTGTGACAGATTGCAAATTTAAAAAAAAACAAAAACAAAAAAACTTCTCTTTCACTCTACATAATTTGAGAAGCACTGCCTTAGAGTGATGCCCCCCGCAACTCACCACATCCCCAAGCTTCTCTTGGCACTCTGACAGTTCCCAAGAGTCAGTCAATGGCAAAAATGTGGACCTAGAAAGATGGTCTTCCCAAAGAGGCAAAGCGTCACTCATGGGTGAGAAGCACCCGGGGTTGGTAGATCTCATAAAACCAGCCCAGCTGACCCCTGGTCACAGCATACACCTTAGTCTTTCCAACAGTTAACGGTGTTGTAATGCTAGTCGTAGAAGCAGTAGCATTCAAGACTTACATAGGACTTACTGTGGTGCAGCTACTGTCCTAAATGCTCTACGAATACCAGATGACAAGTGGTTCTTCTCTTTGGAGTGACATATATACACACCTCCCTATACACGTATACTGGAAAGCATAGCATCAAGCCAGTTTGCATGGATCTGCAAATTTGCTAATGACTGACCTCTTATTCTGGTATTTCAAGACATCATTCCAAATATACTAGAGACACTTATTAGAATGCCCAGGAAATGAGAATTTCGTGTTCAGATACTGGCCATAGAGCTCAGCTGGAAATTTTTTTTTAACAGAAACAACATTCCATCTTGGAAAATATGGAGATATTTGGACTTCTGTTTTTATTTTTTATTGTTGCACTTGGAAGTTCTCAGGCAGGAAACAGAGATTCACAAAATACACGTTAAGAGGCAAAGACAACACCACCACAAAACTTGCTTCACTGTACAGAGAGGTTATCTAGTACCAAGTCTTTCATTTACTAGTTTTCTCCCCACAGATAGGTTGTAAGACTGAGGCACAGTTTAGATATTTCTGTACTCCTTGCCCCTTGTTGAGGTTTAATAAATGTTCAAATTTTACGAAGTCTGTATTCCACAAATAATGGAATCTATTTGCCCTTGAAGTATGAGCCTTCTTAGACTCTGTGTGAGGCAGGTAAATTCTGCCCTCTCCCGTTATCTCTGCTATATCCAAAGATATCCCACTGCTGTTGGCAGCCAGATTCACTAATTGGCTTTTGAGTGGTCAAAATAAGTTAACCACACACAGATTTTCAGTACATCATTGTAGGGAGGGATCAAGGAGTTCACCCTGAGGAAACTTAAGCAGGGGAAACATTAGTTTCTCCCTCATGTTTCCATGGCCTTTTTCCTTCCTTGGGTTTTAGGGATAACCTGAGGCTTGACTTTGTGGGGTTAATGGATGTTCCCAACCCAACATGAGCAGGCATGGAGATGGTTTCTCCCGACTGACTAAAATCTCTTCTTCTTCTCACCAGTTTAAAACCTAAGTGGTAATGCTGAAGGCCAGTCAATTAATATTCACTGGAAGCCCACAGCATTCCAGAGCCATGATTCCTGCCCCTAGTTAACCATGAATCTCAAGAGACTTTCTCCACATTAATTCCTTGTGCCCTTCAAGATGAGGTCATGGGTGTAGGCATCCTCCTGAAGGTAGAGAAGAGAATAAGCGGGCCTCTAAGGTAGCTCAGTGAAAGACACAATGTGAGTTAGTGAAAAGACAAGAAGAAAAATGTATCTGTTACTTAGTGGGGATGTTTCCAGGAGAAAATGTCCAAACTTGTTTCATTGTGTTATTTCTTATGTCTTTATAGTAACAAGAAATAGGACAGTTCCTTATAAAATGTCCTCAAAAAATCGCTGGGGTGCCTGGCTGTTTCAGTTGGTGGAATGAGAAACTCTTAATCTCAGGGCCATGAGTTCAAGTCCTGAGTTGGGTGTAAAGATCATTAAAAAAAAAAAATAAAGCATTTTTTAAAAATTGTCATTTTACCTTCCCAACAAAGTAATGAGAAAGATATTAATATGTTCACTTTATAGATAAGGACACCAAAACTCAGGAAGAGTAAGTCTTTGTCCCCACATTCATACATACTGGAGCAGAGGCAGGACCCTAACTGAAGTCATCTGCCTTTAAGCTCAGTGCTCTTTTACCATCGCAGATGCCTTTAAGGTCTTTTCCTGGATTTACCATATCCCAAACTGAATTCCCGATTATCCCTCCAAATCTTTCTTCTCTCAATATCTGTATAAGTCTGGGAGTCATCTTTTGACATTTTATTTTCTCATTTTCCCAAACCCAAACTATTACCAAATTATGGTAATTTCATGTTCAAACACCCCTCTTGCTACTTCTAATTCCCCCACGCGGATCAAGCTCTCCAGTCATCTATTTGTAAATGCACGTCAAAGTGGAATGTGTCCAATTAAGAATGTTACCAGGAAGACAGAGCAGTTGGGAGATGAGCTAGATTTCCTTTTAAAAATAAGATTTTGAGGGGAACTTGGGTGACTCAGTCAGTTAAGCATCTGACTCTTGATTTTGGCTCAGGTCATGATCTCAGGGTTGTAGGACCGGGCCCTGCATTAGGCTCTGCCCTTAGCAGGGAGTCTGCTTCTCTCTCACTCCCTCTCTCCTCCCTCCCAGTTGAGTGAACTCTCCCTCTCTAAACTAAATAAATAAATCTTTTTTAAAAAAATAGATTTTGAGAGGTTTCTTCAAAAGAAAATAAGGAAAAATTAAGTTTGTGAGTCACCATATTTGCTTGGCTATATTGAGAAGTATTAGTTGTAGTCATGGTCATACCTTTTTTTTTCAAGATTTTATTTATCTATTTATTTATTTGAGAGAGAGAGAGAGAGAGAGAGAGAGAGCATGCATGAGCAGGGGTGGGAAGGAACAGAGGGGGAGAGGCAGTGGGGGAGGGGCAGAGGAATAGAGAAAATCAGTAGCAGACTCCACATTGAGCTGGAGCCCGAGTGAGGCTGGATCTCACCACCAGGAGATCATGACCTGAGCTGAAATTAAGAGTCAGATGCTTCACAGACTGAGCCACCCAGGCACCCCATCACGATCCTATCTTAAGTTTGTATTTTAACTTCTCTAAGTGCAACAGAAATCCTTTCAGGAATAAATCAGAGTTCCAATTAAATGCACGGTGATTTAATAACAAAAGAAACTAATGCTTTAGATGATCTAGTTTTTCTCTCACAATTAGACTCTGAAATCTGGGCAAGAAAATGTTCTTATAGTTTTACAGATTGAAAAAATTGAGGTACAGAGAAGCAAAGTGACTTGCCCAGTGTCACACGACAAGACTAGGATCTGGAATACCCACACCCATTTAGGGGTTCTTTTCTCATAGGTTTTGCTAGCCTCTCTGATGCATTTTGTCCTCATATTTTAATGCTAAGATGACCAAAGAATAAAAAGCAATCTAGGAAATTAAAGATTTAGCAGAAGTCTGTGGCACGTACACTGTGGTCCAGATACCATAGTTCTTCTGTTGTTGTTCTAGACACAGTGTGTATGCTCCAGAAAATAAGAAGCAAAGACCTCAGTCAGAAATTTTCTTAAAGGACAAGAGTATTAAAAATAACTATAACTACGATAATTTGGTAGTGAATGCACCATATAAAAAGAGGTAAATTGTGACATCAGAAATGTAAAAGGGTAGACTTCTTGCATGCAATCCAAGTTTGGTTGTTAATGTTATATCTAGAAAATGTTTTATGTAAGCCTCATGATAACCACCAAGTAAAAACCTCCAGTATCTTCACAGAAGATAAAGAGATGGGAATCAAAGCAGTCCACTATGCAAAATCATCAGTTCACAAAGGAAGGCAGCAAGGAAGGAAGAAAGGAACAAAGGGACTAAAAAGCAACCAGAAAACAGTAAGACAGCATTAATAAGTCCTTACATATCAATAAGTATTCTAATGCAAATGAATTAAATTTTCCAAATCAAAAGGCACAGAGTAGCTGGATGTATTAAAAAAACAAGACCCAGTTATCTGTTGCCTATAAGAGACAACATTCATACCACCCAGAATCATCTATAAATTCAATGCAATCCCTATCAAAAATCTATTGACATTTTTCAAGAAATAGAAAAAACAATCCTGAAATTCATGTGAAACCACAAAAGATCCTGAACGCCCAAAGTATGAAGAACAAAGCTGAAGGCATCACGCTTCCTGATTTCAAACTAGATTACAAAGCTTTAGTAATCAAAACAGTATGGTACTTGCAAAAATACAGACACACAGAGCAATGAAATAGAAGAGAGAGCCCGAAATAAACCCCTGCATGTAAGTCAACTGATTATTTGGTAAGAGAGCCAAGAATACTCAATGCGGAAAGCAGAGTCTCTTTAATAAAGGGTGCTGGGAAAGCTAAGATAATAAACATGTAGGAGAATGAAACTGGGCCCCTATCTTATACCACACACAAAGATTAACTCAAAATGAAATAAAGACTTAAAACAGAAGAACTGAAAACCATAAAACTCCAAAAGAAAGCACAGGGGAAAACCTTTTTGACACTGGTTATGGCAATAATTTTTTTAGATATGACACCACAAGTACAAGCAACAAATGCAAAACTTAAGATGGGACTACATCAAACAATACAGCTTCTGCACAGCAAGAGAAACAACCAACAAAATGAAAAGGCAGCCTATGAAATGGGAGAAAATATCGGCAAATCATATATCCAATAAGGAGTTAAGATCCAAAAGATACAAAGTACCCATAAAATTCAGTAACAAAACAAAAAAAAAAATCTAATTTAAAACGGGCAGAGGAACTGAACAGACAGTTTTCCAAAGAAGATATACAATTAGCCAATAGATAGACACATGAAAAGTGATCAGTATCACTGATCATCAGGGAAATGCAAATGGAAACTACAAGGAGCTATCACCCCACACCTTTAGATAACTATCATCAAAAAGACAAGAAATAACAAGTGTTGGTGAGGATGTGGCAAAAAGGGAATCTTTGTGTACCATTAGTGCGAATGTAAATGAATACAGAAACTTGGAAAACAGCATAGAGTTTTCTCAAAAAATTAAGAATAGAACTACATATGATCCAGCAAAGCAATGCAGGGTATATATTCAAAGGAAATGAAAATAAGGTCTCAGAAAGATATCAGCATTCCCATGTCAACTGCAGCATTATCCCCAACAGTCAAGACATGAAAACCACCTAAATGTTCATCAAAGTAGGAAGGAAGATGTTCTGTGTGTGTGTGTGTGTGTGTGTGTGTGTGTGTGTGTGTTAAATATGGAATATTTAGCTAAGAGAAAGGAGGAAATCCTGCCTTTGCAAAAACATGCATGTACCTTGAGGGCATTATTCTAAGTGAAATAAGTCAAACAGAGAAAGAGAAGACAACACTGCCCGCTACCACTTACATGCGGAATCTTAAAAATAATAATAATAATAATAATAATAAGTCACTGACACAGGCAGTAGAATTGTGGTTACCGGGGGCTAGGGCGTGGGGAAATACAGAAATGTTGGCCAAAGGGTACAAACCTGCAGTTACAAGAAGAGTAAGCTTGGGGAGATCTAATGTTCAGCCTGGTGAATGTAATTAACCATATGCAGTGTATACCTGAAAGCTGTTTAGGGAATAGATCTTATATGCTGTCACCACACAAAAAATATGGCAATTATGTGACAGGACAGAGGTGTTCACCAATGCTCTGGTGGTGGTCTTTTCCCAAAAGAAATATCTCAAGCCAACATGTCTCACACCTTAAGCTTATACAATCTCATATGTCAATTATATCTCAACAAAACTGGGGGAAAAGATCTTCTCTTTATCAGTGAAACAACAATTCTACAGGGAAAAACTTGCTATGACCTATTTCTGTAACACTCTCTCACACGCTGCTTCCTTCAGCAGTGGCTACAAATGCTCCACGAAGGGGCTGTTAATGTGACCGATCTCCTCCCTTCAAAATATCTTTTCAAAACATTGTTTTTCCTTATGGTTCTTCTTGGAATCAGAAGCCATATTATTTTAAAGAAATTTAAGAAGCCATCTAAAGAAGTTTTTTAAATTTAGTGGTCTATATAGGTTGGATTGGGTCACTACAAAATAGAATCGTTCTTTTTGTCAGCTCTCTATAGTCTATGCAAAGTATTTCTCTCCTCCCCATGTCCATGTTGTTGAAAAATCTGCCACGGGCTTCCCAAAAGCTGGCTTTTCATGGTAAAGTACACTCCTAGAAGTGCAAAGATAATAAGTTAAAAAAAAAAAAAACTGTCAGTGATGTAGATGAAAATGGATGTTAGAGCAATTCCCAGGCAGCAGAGAAAGACTCCAGTGTTTACATAATCCCCGTGTGCATGCATGGCTTCCTCTCCATTTCCCTGCTAAACCTCATCTGGCTTTGCTCAAGACCTCAAATGCAGGGACTTCGAGGTGGCACCTAATATTTATTCATGCCATTGTCAAGAGCATCTTTGCAGTTCTTGCCAAAGTCTGTCGTTGAATATGTTTATCCAGCTGCATGCAAAAACATAATACACAGTCATCATTTTACTCAGTCACATACTCAATATTTTCTTCTATGATTAAATTAACTCATAAATATTGCACTTTTAATGCCAGAAAGCCATGGTTCATCCAGCCAGTTGCATACTTGTTTGTCCATTTTCTGGGCACTCAGTCATGGCCTTACAGAGTTTGAAATAATGAAAAGCACTGCATTTACTTAACATGCACAAGAAACAGAGCAGGATCCTTCCGTGAACTCCGTTATCATGCAGTGCAAGGCTGCAGAAGAACTTTTGCAAGCAGCACTGAAAACCTGTAGGTAGGGGCTGCGCTGGAAATGGTTTGGGTGTAGATATGCAATCTGCTCTGATTGGTCGATGCGAAGGACAGAATTGGTGGCTCTCTTTGCAACTGGCACAATGTCTTGATCTACTGAGGAGAATTTCAAATACACACACACACACACACACACCTTGGTCACACTTGTACTCAATTCATTACCAGACTGCGTTCATGAACCCTATAGGCACTTGCTGTGTTCTGTGACATCTTGGAACTTCTTTCTCTAAACACTCCCACATGGACTGCTTGTTTAAAGCAGCCGACACAAGGCCTTACACGCTCACCTTCAGTGTTGAAGGACTGCTGCTGAAGGGCGAGAGTCTTCCCTTGCTGTCCCAGGCTAGCCCAGGTGACAGTAACGCAACAGGCATCTACACAGATACCTGGCCCCAGAGGCAAGAGCCATGTACCCCGGGACCCTTCTGGAATCACCTCCTGAATGAAATATTTATAGCTGGCACTGCAGGGCAGTTAGCTTTTCTAGAATTATATCCAAATTCGCGCTGTTGTTCTGGGAATAGCCTTGGTTAGCAGTTGCTCATGATGTCAACGCTTTTAGAAACTTTTTACAGTCATTTTTACTGTTTTTATTTCAAAAATAAAACTTAAAGGAGCTTGAAAAGTAGGTTTTTAGATGATCACACAATGGCCTGATTTCAATGGTTTCAGTTCTGTGCATTTTACTTTATGTGCACCTACTGAAATTAACCAAAATTAATCCATATTTGAACAAAGACTGCGGATACAAATGAGCCCTAACTTTCTAGGCTCCTCGGTGCAGTGCACTAGCTGAAGCGTTTGGAATGCATTGGCCCTGGGAGGCGAAGAAGTTATAGCAAACAACATATGGGCTTTAAAACTGGGAACTATCCAAGACAAAGCTATTTTCACTTTACTTGTTCCTTTTTTTTTTCCCCCTCCAGAAGATGAATTATTTCTAATCACATTTTATTTTCATCTTCAAGAGCTGGATCCCAAAAGAGCCAGGTCGGTCTCAAACTGCGGGTGAGTTTGCAGCCCCGTCCAATGATTACCTAATGCATTTGTGTCATCTGCTTTCCTTGTTGTGTGAAAACACACTAAGGAAATGTGTAAGTGCACTGAATTGTTCCCAACTCTTTTATTCACCTTTCAGCATGCTAGTTCCTTCCCTTGGCATTGATATCATTATGCATTTGTCAAAGATAGACTGTCACTTTAGGGCCTCTATTATGTGCAAGAATGGGCAGCAAATTTTGCCACTGGGATTTGCTTATATCCTCTGTATGTTATTGTACTTCTTTGGCATTCAGTAAATTCCGTACACCCACTTCTTTGATGTTCATTCCAGCCCCTAAATGTGGAAACAATGACTGAAATTTTGGATCAAAGCATGGTAGGCAACACAGCTCTCTGCTAGTTGACTAAACATGGGGTATCTCTCCCCCCGCCCCCGCCCCGAATCTAGACCAATAGTCCTCTAAGAACAGTTCTGGTTTCCCCAGTGCAAAGGAACTAGAGGAAGTTAAAGAAAACAACTCCAAGATTTTAAGAAAAAGAAAGAGATTAAATAAGACAGTGAAACAGAAGCGCACGATCATTTTTAACCGTAGAGAAAGCTAAGTACTGTTCCAATTGTTCCACTTGTTCTTTTTTTTTTTTCCTACCCACCCCCCACCCTCCCCGCACCACACACACACACCAGTCTAGTCTAGTCTAGCACTTCTACTGAGCCAGGCTTTTTTCACATTTGGGAAAGTCTCTAGATCTCACTTCTGTATAACGTCAGCTACACTAGATGGCTCAGGTTTTTTAAAATAACTTTTTAAAAGAAGTATTAAAGGGCCCATGAATTAAGGAATTATAAAAGTAATTGACAAAGAAAACCAGAACTACCAAAATTTCAGTACGTTACTTTTGCAAACTAGAATTAGCTGTCTGGAACACATTTTCAGTGTTTGCTTTTGCTTTACTCCTGGGATGCCAGTGTAAATAATTACTTCATTCAATTTATTTCACAGGTCAACTTTGACTCATAAAAGCATTAAAGCAGGTAACCCCCTAGGGATGTTGGTAAGACAGATGAGCAAATAGATAGGAAACTGCTATAAGCTCTTTGAGGGGGAAAAAAAAGACACTTTATAAATCCAGGGTATTTTATGGTTATGTTTTCACTTCATTCCATTTGGTATCCAGAATGTGTTAGTTATAATTAATATACAATGTTGGGAACTATTATAAAAGTACCATACTCCTTTTAAATTTAGTAAAGAAGATAATTGTGTTTGGGGAATGTCATCCTGTATAAATTAGAAGAATTCCCAGTAGAGTGCCATAACTGAGAATCGGGCTGACTGCACTGATGGAGAAGAGAGATGTTAGCATGGTAGCCCGTGCTCCATCAAAGGGTAGAGCGCCAAGGAGGTAACATGACAGTCCTAAAAATACCAGTTTCAGATTGCCTACGTGGGAAGTTTTTAGGGACAGACGTATGCAACAGTGACATCTAGCGGTTGTAGAGATAATTACAAATATGTCTCATTTTAAAATACACAACATTCCCTATTATAACCAAATACTCTGTATTGTTAAATGGTGCCTGGCCACAGTGTAAGTCAGTAATTCAGGTTAGATTGCCACTGCAGCTAAATTAACTGTTTATTCACTAAGTAGGTTCCAAAGTCTGTTGTTCCATTATCATTATTTTCTTGCTTTTTAATTTTACTAAAATTATAGTGGTCTACTCTCCAAGGGTCTCTCTGACCCTCCTAAGCACGCTTACATATTTTTGCAAGCATAAATGAGACTTTGTGCTACTGCAAATCCAGCAAAATGGAAGCTACACTTGACTCCACTGTTAAATATTTCAGAGAAGGCGTGTGTGACCCTGAATATTTTCATTGTTGTAGAACTGCTCTAAGAAATTCATTAAGATTTTTTTTCCAAGTTGTTGACGAAGAAGGGAAAGGAGAGGAAAGAGAAGGAAAGGAAAATAAAGGAGAGAAGGGGAAAAAGGAGGAAAGAAGGTAGGAAGGAAGGAAGGAAGGAAGGGAGGGAGTGGAAGGAGGAAGGGGAGAGGAGAGAGGAAGGACGACAAGAAAGAAAGAGAGGAAAGAAGAAGGAAAAAGAACAGGACTACCCACAGATCTTTAGTAAGTTTTGGTAACCGCTCCATTAACATGATCATATATCTAAAGAGGGAATTCAAAGAGCTATTAGCCTCCCCCCAATTTTTTCATTTTAAATTTCATTCTTTCAACTGGCATGGCAGGCAACTAACTGAGTAAGACAAATAACAACAATAAGAATTTTCATTAAAAAAGACCAAGAAGAGCCACTGCTGCTTGGAAGTACCTACAGCAGGGCCACTTGTAAGAGGATGCTTAAAAAGCGCCTTCTCCGCCATGTTGGGAAAGAAGGGGACAGAAGCCTGTCAGGTCACCTAAGCCTCTAAGTTACTTATGGCCACGTCAAGGCTGAGCACATCAAGTGACTGCCGACCAGCTTCTCAGGCGACCCTCCTTCAGAGAAACCATCATCTTGTGGCAAGTTGTTTCTCAATCTTAGACTCCCTTATGTTGGGTTTTTCTCTTCAACTGCCCGCCTCCTTAAGTCCTCAAGATGGGATGACCTTAAAGGTCCCCTCTTTTACCTCTTCTTTGTTATCTACCCAACTCCAGTGAGAAAATCAAGACATAGCTCCATAAAAAATGCCAATTGCTCTTTAACTAAGCCCATGCCTCTTGTGCCCAAATGGCGGAGAAGAAAGAACATTATAGAAACTGCGTTGCTTCGAAGGAGCATGTGTGTGTGAAAACGGTGATTTGCATTAAGCAAAGAGCCCTAGGACAAAAGCATGGGGATGGTCTCTGCAAAGAAAGTCTGGGAAATGATTCCCATTGTGTCAGGGAGAGTTAGGGGAGACGTGCATTGAAACAGAGCAGGTAGCCGGGTCTGTTTGCTTTTCCAAGGCCTTTGAACTGCAAGCTCGCCTATCCAGATTCTGAAGAAAAACAATGCCATGTTCCTATCCCTGCTCTCACAGCAGATTCCTCGGCCCTGTTGCTTCTCCTAGAAACTTTCACAGCAGGGCTTCGGGGCAAACGCAACGGGAATGGCTATGCCCAGGCCTCACCTCTCCCTTGGAATTGTGCAAGAATTTGGCTGGGCCAGCTCTTGTCTTGTGCACCCTGGAAGCCCAGTTCGATGATTTCTCAAGTCAGATCCGGGGTCCCGCCAGAGCAAAAGTAGAACTTTCCTGTAGCATGTGGGCCTTCCCGCCCCGGACTGCTTTGGCCACCGCATTACCAGCTCCTGCCAGTCCGAGGAGCAAGAGGCTGGCATGAGGAATCAATTCCCTTCTTTGCCCCCTAAAGAAAAAACCTGCCTTGCAAAGCTTTCCTCAGTGTTTCAGTACCAAAAAAAAAAAAAAAAAAAAAAAGCAGTTGCATGACAGGCATACCCTTTCCTCGCTTACAGCTTTGGGTCTAGTTTTACTGCATTATATAATCTAATAATCCATTTAATTTCTTTAGAGAGATGTTTTATATATATACAGGTGGCATTTGGATGGAATCACATATGCCATAAAGCTGTCCTCTCCTATCTGGCTTCAGAATACAGAAGAAGGATCTGTTTTACAGACATTTCAGAATTTTTACATGGTCAATTGGCTGGTTTTGTATTCTGGAACATATCAGAGCGTCTGCAGGAAAATATACAGATAAATTCTATAAAATGGTGGCAGGATTTCTGATTTACTGGTAGTGCTGGTTTGAATTTTCGCAAAAATATTTAGCCATAGGACAATGTATTAGGCGTATTCTTAAAGGTAAATAACTACAGCCAATAAAAGTTCGGCCTATAAAGGGTCCCATCTTCTACTAGTTTTCTGCACCGAGAATTACTACCAGTATAATCATGGCTCCCTGCACACTAATATTTCCTCTGATACAGTATGATCAATGTTGTGGAAAAACATTTATTATATTTCTTCTAGCTACTTAAAGGCATTACTGAATTATGGGCATCGCAAAACGAATCCACTGTGCATTTTTTCTTTATGTGACGTTTTTACAATCTTCATTTTCTGCTTTGCAGCCACTGAGCTATAGAGATCCACACTTTGTCCCTCTCACAACTGCCACTGGGGCCACCCTCTCCTTTCTGCTTTATTACATCTGAAATGCACTTCATATGATAACATTCCTTTTCATTCTGTGCCAGACTCTTATTTGAAAGGAAGAAGTTATGAAAGAAATTAAACAATCAGTGTTGTTAATAATAGTTCTTAATCTCCTTATTTAACAAAGGTTATGAAGTTTAGACTGAGGAAAGGACAAGGGGAGGAGATGGTATTTTACAGAATCATTCCAGAAGAGCCAATGGACTCGGAATGGGTGTGGGGTTCGCGGTTTTGACATTTAACAATTTTATTAACATCTTTGCTTATTACGCACCTTGATCCACAGGATCTGCAGCTGGGAGAGAGTGTCCAGCTAACAGCCCATGTCTCGGGCCCTGCCAGGGGATGAATCAATTAGCAAGAGAAGCAATGATGCAAATGCTCCGGGGTCACTCGGGATGCTGTTTGCCTTTTTGATAGAGAAAGCACGCCATAAATAACATCACACCTCAGGAAATCATTCCGGGAGGCCCAGATGCCGGCAGGGCTGCTGCTGGGGACGGAAGGAATCATTTGCTCATTGTGTGTATTTCCCCCATCTCAGTCAATGGAGGATTTGTAGTAAAATCAAAGTATTTAAAAGGAGGACAGTATGTGGTAACGGAGGCATGTTTAGTAATTTTTTTAGTACCAGAACCTGTGATTTATGACCCAGAGTTACAGCCAACTTTATTACAAAAATGACTTCACCCATAATAACCTTATTCAGGGCTCTCTGGAGAATGATGTAGTACCCAACAGCATTATAATCTAGCAAATATTCACAAACAATTCCCCGCCTCGTTCTCCTTTCCCCCCCTCCCGTCTCCACCCCAGAGGCAAGCTTCCCCCTTCACTGCCTGGAAGAAGTTGCCTCCCAGGAAAGATTCTGTGCTCTTTCTGTGGGGATTTGCCCAGATCGCGGATTTATAAGAAGCCCGGGACAGAAAGCTGCCTCCTGGGTCTGGGTCACACCTTCCCCAACCTTCTGCCTGGAGGAACAGTGAGCAGAACACACCCACTCACCTTTCATTTCCTCCCTGCACAGAACTTGCCTCGCCCCTGCACCCCAGGCTACTCTGCCAGAGCTCTGATCCCCACCACCTGAGAAGGGCTCATTGCAGTTTCCCCCCCACACACACCATTTAAATTGCCATGGTAACCACCAGCAGCACTAAAACCACTGGGGCTGGGTGTCCAAGCAGGGTCCCCTGGGCGTACCGGAATCTAGGAACTGGCCCTCCATCTTATTAAACTCTGGTGTCAGTTCCTAGCAATTGTTTTAAATTTACACCCTCAGAGGGGCTTAGTGGGATTACATGTCCATCTGCATTAAAACAGGTTTCTGTCATTAAACTGCCATACAATAAGCTTCCTCGGGACGAATTAATGAGCTCTAAATATCATCAAGTAGAAGTTCACTTCACCCAGAGGGCCACCAAGGGGGGCAGAAGGAAGTGGCTGCTCAGAAATCTCAGCCCAGGAGAAATGTAAGTGCCAAGTGAGAAGGAGTCTTCTTGGCTGTGAGATAAATGGTTTCTGATTTAGGGCCGATCTGGGAGAGCTGGTGACAGTCTCCCTGCTCACCAAAACCCCACACTTCACCATCTACTCCTTATTCCAAATACGCCTTTACTCTTGCCCTTGGCTGCTGAAATTGGCTGATGGACTGTCAGCCCCTTTACTCTGTGACATGTCTCAGTCTGTTGTCTATCCGTCCTTGAGGGATTTGTCTGCATCTAAGCTGGCGGAGAACAACACGCTCAAGGCACAGCGCCCCCTGTAGGTGGACTGAAGCCTCCCAACTCTAAAATGCAGGGATAGTTGTTAAGGGACTATCCCCACAGTCCGTCAGGGAGCCGGATCCCAGACCACTAGTCTCTGATTAGGAGCACCTTACTCTGGTCACCTAGAAGCAGAACAGGAACAGGGATAGTTTTTAAGGCTGGCTTGTCCCTGCTCACAAGGACCGCCAACACTTGCCCGACAAATACAGATGCATGTCTAAGTAGCCATTTTTCATCAAAAACAAGTAAATCAATCTCGACTTTCTTTTATGGAAAGGAGTGAGACTTGGTGCTAGACAGACTTCCTGGTCCACAGGAGCTGTGATCTCATTTCTGTGCAGTCTTAACAGGGGACAGTAATGTATGATTGAGACCCTGCTATATTTAGGAATGACAAGGTAGGCATTATTAATAGCTTAATTGACATTAAGGCAATTACCCCTACCCTTATTACAGTTTGTAGAATTACACAGAAAATATTGGCTGAGGCCTTTTTCTCCCTAGAGCTACCCAAGGATACAGCATTTTATTTCATGCCAGATCCCAGCTTTGACATTAGATACTTAGCCATAGAATGATTCCAGTAAATCATTATAAATGCATTATAATAAAGATGTTATGAGCTATCAGATATTAACCCCCAACCCCTAAAGAGAGATAAATAGTCCAGTTGCATGATTCTCACTTTTGTTTCATAAGAAATAAGCTTTTGCAAAGAGCAACTGACTAATGAATTATAAAATGGTGTGTTGAGCTCAGATAATTAAACAATGCATTTTAGTGTCTAGTGCAGGATGAACACTAAATCATACACAAATAAAAAGGAAAAACCTAACCCCCAAGCCAGCTCCTATTTTCAAATAACATTAAAGATGGGTCTATACTCCAGAAATGCTTCAACTCTTTTCTTACCTGATTAGAAGGGCATATCGAGTGTAAGATCAAGATATGAGGAGGTAAACTAAACCAATACTCAGAACAAGAATTCTGGAGGTGCTAATTTCAGATAAGCCCACAAGGTGACTTTAATGGAGATTTTACATGGAGATAACGTCCGTTCCCAAAGTGTTTACCGGGGCAAAAGTCTAGAAGTCTTGAAGTTTCCAAGTTTCCTTATACTTTTCTGTTTTGTCTGAACTCATGGTAATAACATATGGAAGGGGTGTTAAAAACTGTGGCTTTGACCTTGTAGTAGAAGACTAATGGGAGATGCAAGAGGCCGATAGGTTGGTTGGTTTGGGTTCTCACTACTGTCCTGAGGGGTCACCATTCCTGGCAGGGCTCCATCTAGTGGTCAACCTTGGATCATCAAGAAGTTTTATCAGGTGGCTGGCATATGGGACTGGTTTGCTATTGGCTGCTGTTTCAGGCATGTCTTGAATTTGAGGCTTGATTTAAGGCTTGATTTGAGGCTGCGCTTAAGCACGTCCTGAATATGTGTTTTAGTCTTCCAGCTTCTCAAAGGTGTGGTGACTGCCTCAAGGCCGTCTTCTGTTTCTTGGTCAAACAGCACACCACTAATGACCACGTAGCCAAAATTAGAGATGACCTTGGACTCCACGTGGGCAATGAGCACCTGCGCTGGTGTGGAGCTTCCCTGGAACACCAGGTACATCCTGTTCCACTCAGCCATTCCTCTCCTGTGCTCCAGTCCAACCAGACCAGTCTTTCCTCCATTTGTCCAGGCAGCTTCAGTATTGCCCTAATCAACTGACTTCAACCCTAACCAGAGGGTTGGGTGAACATTAAATGAGATCAGTTCTATAAAGATCTAGCTATGAGAAGTACCTCTTAGAGAGTAAGCCCACAATGAAATGCTAATATTTTTAAATTTTTTTTTAAAGATTTTCTTTATTTATTTGACAGAGAGAGATCACAAGCAGGCAGAGAGGCAGGCAGAGAGAGAGAGGGAGAAGCAGGCTCCGCGCCAAGCAGAGAGCCCGACGTGGGGCTCGATCCCAGGACCCTGAGATCATGACCTGAGCCAAAGGCAGAGGCTTAACCCACTGAGCCACCCAGGCGCCCCGAAATGCTAATATTTTTATATTAGTTATCTTGTAATTCTTTGACTCTCGCTCTTCTCATTGTTCTGCCCTTACATCTCAGGGTCCAGCACAATACTTTAAGGCACTAATGTCATACATGCTGGCTATCCTGAACAATACTGACGGTAACAAGTACCAGTAAGAGTTAACATTTTCTGACCACTTGATAGCAGCCAGCCACTAGGCTAAGGATCATCATCCTCTCAATCAATTCTTTCAACAAGGCTGTGTGACAAGTACTATTTTCATTCTCATTTTATGGGAAACTAAAGTTTAAAGACGTTATACAACTTGCTCAAGGTCACACAAGCTCACAGGTGGGCCACCAAGATGTAAACCCAGAATGGGCCTAGACTCGGAGTCTCTGCCACTGCATCGGGCTGATTTTGTCATCATTCTTCTCTTTCATTTAGACCGGGCTCCATCAAGGATCAGTCAAGGGGACGTATCCACTCTTAGATGGACGACCCTCAGGACTTTGATCTTTGACGCCCCAGGAAGTCCAGAACTGCAGGCTAACTCTAGTTTACAGCTGCTCAAAAGTCACTTGTCTGAAAACTCCTGGGTCATTACATAAAACCATCCAAATAGACTTTACAGTTGCGCACCCCATAAAGTTAATTTCACTTTGAGAGAATGTGTCTGAGGGAGGTGATGCACTCTGTTATGTATTCAGGTTGGTGGCTACAATAGATGGAGCTGTCCTGTCATCCTTGACACCCTGGCTTACTGGAAGCCTCGCTCCATCACGCTGTCACAGGCGAGGAATGGCCTCCCAGGCTTGGCTCAGAACAGTTATGTTTCCTAATGGTCCAAGCCTCACAAACCCCACACCTCCCTTAATTAAAGAAGTAAATTAAGAGGAATATTTCAACCTCAAGGATGAATTATCTTAGTAATTTAAGACTGACATTTTACTGGATAAAAGGACACACATGGATATTTATTAAAAATGCTGCCTTCACATACAAGGATCTGTGGAAGAGGACGTGTGAGGTGGTGAGGCGTTTGGGAACCAGAGGGGCTAAGAGTGAGCTCTGCCGCTTTAGAACACAGGTTGACTATTTGTTCTACATCTGTCCTTCAGACACGACAGCCAGACATTTGGGATTTTCCACAGTCTTGATTTCAAACTTGCTGACTCTGCGTCTAAGGTAGACACTACTAATCTCACAGGGTCAAGCACCCTCTCCTCTCAAGCACACAAAGTCTGCACGGCTCAGCTTATTGGCAGTTGGAGAGGCCATCTGATGTGTCTGGTTGCTGTGAGTGGAAGAACTGTAGGTCCCTTCCAGGCTGAAGCATCTATTGGTGGATGACCCTCCAGTGCTCTCCTCCCCTGCGGAAGTGATCTTGGAAGCACATGCTGAGATGACAGCATGCCCAATATCCCAGATTCCTGAATGATTTGGTGGGGCTGTATCCTCCACAGGCCCATGTTGGACATGGAGCTTCAGCAAGAAGTAAACTTCTGTTGGGTGAAGTCACTGACATTTGGAGGTTATTTATTACTACCACAAAACCCAGCCAATCCTGACTAATCCAGAGGTTGACGTTTTGTTCAGAAATATGGTCTTTCTTTCCAATTCATAAACCCTTATCCTTTTTCCGATAGCCTTATTCACTTTTACCGTAGTTCACACATTTTTCTTCAACCTTTCAGATGCCTAAAATTGTCAAACGACCCTGAACCGGTCAGAGCAGTGCTTTGCCCTTCAACTACTGATAAATATTGGTACTATGAAATAAGTGAGCAAAACAGAAGACAAGGTTGGCTTTTTGAAAATAACAAGGCATATTATGATAATAAAAAAGAAGGAAAAAATAGAGAAAAGGAAAGAAGAATGAGAGATAAGCAATCAAAAATAAAATAAAGAAAAGACAAAGGAAGAAAATTAGAGAAAAGAAAACAAAAGATGGGCAATTTGTTTCAAGTTAGTGATAGCCACTTGTTGGTAGTTGAGTTCCCCTCTGGAAGGCATCTCTCAGGATATCTTGGATCCTCAGCACCAATACCTGTGCCTGGCATGCCAAGGTACTCAAGAAATGTTGGCTGAATGGATAAGTCAAGGAATGAATGAATCTTCATTTTGTAATCTTGAAAATGCATATTACTTGAATAGTCTATAACTATGAATGGGCACTCATTCCATCACACATTGAAAAGTGGTGCAAAAAGTGAGAGGGGACTGGAAATCATTGATTTGGAATAGCTCTTCATAACCTCTAAACCTGAGTCCTTGAAAAGAGCAACTATGAGGTCAGAGCAATTGTTCCTTGTCCTAGAAACAGGACATCACTGATGACTCAGAGAAGTCTGTTTAAAATAGTGTTTCGAATAAACGGGGTAGAAATGTCCTTGTTTTGTTTGCTTCCAGCTGGGCTGAGCAGAGAATACAGTCAGCACGGAGACATCTGTGGCCTTTACTGCAGTGGGAGATGAAAGTAGGGGAATGAAATAACATTTGCTGAGTAATTTATTTTTTAAAAACTTCAAATGGGGCAAGGAGTAACAGTATACCACAGGGATACGAAGGTGGAGCTGGGAGTCCTTCTACTGCCAAAACCAACTGGGGACCCCCAGTAGAATATTCACCTGGTCATGGGGTCATTCACTTTCCCCGGATGCACCAAAGCACTGTGATGTGGCTGCCCCATTGGAAATGCTCACAGCCGAAGTCAATAGAAACCAGTTCTAAGGATGTGGAAGGAAGTTAGCTTTCCCTCTGGGGAAAAGTGTGCATCCGGGGTCTCTCGTCTTATTTGTGTGTGTGAGAGCATGTGTGCGCATGCTCACGCACACTCCAGCAAAGTTCAGCTGTGAAGGACTTGTAATGAGAATGAAAGTCCCGAGCGAGCAGAAAGCTGATGTGTGGCATGTGACATGGGGGTCACTATAATGTGGAGTAGGCAGGAACGTGCGCACACGGGAGGAGGGCATCCTTGCAGATCCCATGGAAACCCAGCAGAGGTGTTGTTCTGTCCTGCCTGCAGTTTTAAAGGAAAAGATCTCTTGGAATGATCACCTCCAAGAGATGCTCACACTCCTTATATCCCAATTCAAATTCATCAACGTCCACCTGTCATCCCCAGCTACATTCTCCTCCCATTTCTTATCAAAGGAACACACATCCTTCTGGTGTCCCTGGCTACACCCCTCAAAATCAGGAGCTTTTCCTCCTGACTTTTCTCTTCTTTCAATCTCTTCCCCTTTAAAAAAATGTTTTTTGGATTCCATCTTTTCTTCTCCCTGCCTGGGCATCTACCTAGCTGGTCTAATTATACATCGTTGCTTTCCTCTAGGAAATATAAGACCCAGACACGAATAACGGAATGCTATCCCATAATCCAAGCAGAAGTGATGCGTGTCATCGTAACCATGGCCCTAAGTGTTAGATTTCCCAAATAGTTCAGATTTCATGTAATTTTATAATTTTCAATAAAGGCAATTTGTTTTCAATGCCTATGTTGAAAAAAGAAATTTTTGAATATGACCTGATTTTCTTCTCTAGCATGTCTTTTTCCCCTTTTGACCTCTCTCTTCCCCTAATCACGCAGCTGGACCTGTCTCTGCTCTGTAACTCAAAGAAGGGATGAGCCGGCATTAAACAGAAGAATTCTCTTCCTGACTTGCCTATTTCAAAGTGTAACCCCTAGGGGAAAGAAAGACTTATTATTAAGGCAGAGGTGAAAGAGTTGGGAGCAAACAAGGATATAAGGAGGCGCTGCCCCCTCACCTCTTATAGAAGAAGAGAGCCTCGGGGCTGGTGGAGGGAGAAAAGCGGAGGAATAAATGGAACAGGGATGTTGGGGAGCTATATCCACCAGAAAAGGAACTCATGTCCTGCTAGCTGGTTTTAGATATGATAAGGTGACAAAACCTCTGCAGCCATTGTGGGAACAGAGGCGGAGGGAGTGAAGATGGGTAAACGGGTATAACCACTTTGGAGGCTAACTCAGTGGCGTTTGGTAAATTTGAAAATCTGGAGAAATTTTCACACACACATATGTAAAGAGATTGGTACAAAAATGCTTATTGCAGCATTACTTCCAATGGGGGGAAAAAGCACCCAACAAACTAAGTGCCCATTAATAGAAGAGGGAATAAATAAAATGTGGAATGGTGTCAACCACAGATCATTAGACTATTGTACAGCAATTAAGAGGAACGGGTAAAACAATAGGAAGAAATTACAGGGGAATTTAGACCTTAGAATCCCACTGGTATAATAAGACTTGAGAGTTAAAATATAAGTGCCTCATTTTACAGATAAGAAGAAATGGGGGCCCAAAGGTTAAATGGTTTCTGAAAATCAGGCCAATGTTTATAAACTTCCAACATGGCCTTTTGTCCATGAAGTTATCTGATACCTCAAGACACCCGGTATAGTTTTCAGTTTATTCCAGAAGTAGAAAGTTGTCTGCTCTGATCTCCCCAGTACACTAGCATGGAAGGAAGACAAGAAGAAGAGAGGGAAAGGGGAAGAAGAAGGGAAAGAAGAGAGATTGCCCTGTTCTTGAGATCAGTCCAGATGAACACCAGAATCATAGCAGGAAACCAGGAAAGCCAGTTCTCATATTTCCCATCTTCATAGCTAAAGTGTCTCCTGATTCTCTCTGGAGCTCCATTATCTTATTAGGAAAACAAGGAGTGCAACTAGAAGGAATTCTACTGACTCCTTATGTTCAAAAACATGGTCCTTGCCGCAATCTACCTTTTCGCTATCGAATCCAAGGGGTCTGGATGTCACTACTGAACTCCATATCCACAAAATAAATCTTCATCTACAACTCCCAAATCTTTTGTCTAGACCTTAACATTTTCTGCTGAAGAGTCACAGCAAGAGAGCACATCTGATGCCTTTTCCCCACTATACTATTTAATTCTCAACACACCTATAAACTTTTGGGAAGACTCTTTTACCTACGCTTTTAAGACAAGCACCAAATAAAAATCTCAACACTAAATGGCAATCCAGGCTGGGGGCGGGGTGGGTGGGAGAAGCCTGGGAGCCCAATGTCAGTGAAGCGGCCGCCGCTCCATCTCCAAGAAAGCCTGAGGCGGGAGGGGAAATCAGACGGCACCAGCCCTGGCCTCCCTGAGTGGGGGAGTGGGAGTCAGGAACGCCACGCTAAGTCCTGACTGTGTCACCCACTTGGGCTGTCACACCGGAGAAAACTGTTCTGCCTCCAGGCTTCTTTTGCAAAGGAAGAAAAAGTTGTAAGGAGAGAAAGTTCTCTGAAAAGTACTGCATGTTCTAGAGGCCAGATGTTATAGTGATCCAGGAAGTGAAAGGAGACTCATCTTCTTCCTCAGCCACGACTACACTCCAAGTGGCCAGATTTCAAAGTGTCCCAGCCGGGCCATCAGAAACCCAGAAACCTGCATGCACCTGGCTCAGATTCACTTTTCACTTTTAAAGTAACAGTTTTTTGTAATTATTAATGGTTTATTCGTGTGACCACCCATGAGTGAAGGGCATTTCCCTCTTCCACATCTTTAATGGAAATAATTGATGAGGTGTTAGAAATTAACAACAATTAACAGTGCATAGGAACAGGAGCAGAAGGTCAGAGACTCCAAAATGCGATGGTTAGCTTCTCGGGTGGAAGCCTGCCATTTCAAGGAGGAACGTACCAGGAGAATTTTTCCTGTTAAATATCTTGCCATTGTACTGACTTTTCAAATGGAGAAAAACACCAACAATGGCTCTACTACTCTTATTTCTTAACAGTACAGGTTTCACTGACGGGGTACGAGAACTCCTAGCCCTGGAGTGCACAAACACTACTGCAAAACAGGAGCCAAAACACCATCCTTTTGTAAGATGGAGCATGTTAACGGAAGGAAGTTGTTACCTGGTGCTTCTTTCAAGTTTATTCATTTTGCCAAGCAAATAAAATCGTACAACAGATTACACTTTTGACTTAGTAAGCATTGCTTGATACAGAGATCAAACAAATGCATGACCATCTTAGATTTTATTAGATTTTAGTGGCTTTCTGGAAGGAACTGGTACTTGGAGTAATGCATGAATATACACATATATATAGTATATGTGTATATGTCTGATTAACTACAGTATCTGTGCAAGTATCATTGTTGTATCTAGGCAAATTAATAAAAAGTTGCCTTAAATTTATCTCCCTGATAGCTAAGTGCCAAGGAATATTGCCTTGAGGTATTGGGTCTCCCATCCTCAGTCCATGCAATTTTTTTCCCCATTTTCTAAAACGTAACTGAACTCAAGCCAAAGTATTACATATGTCTCAATGCTGAAAATAAAGTTAGAGAAAGTGAGTCAAGCTCAACAAACTGATGATCTCACCAAGGATATCCACAAAGGATATCCTACTAGAGAACGGGCATGGGATTTATATATATTCTGCTTCCACCCACAAAGTAATTACAATTATAATTACATTACCTGTAATTATAAACATAATTAATTATACTCCTGCAGTGCTTTAGAGCTTACAAAGTACATCACATACATTAATTATTTAACCTCATCAGCACCCTGTGAGGCAGGCATGGCAGAAAACCTGCAGAACAATACCAAGGACTTCTCACGGAACCCAGGTCTGTTGTTTTCGGGAGGCCACTTCCTCCTTTCTCATTCGTGATTATCTCCTTAAACAAAGCTTATGCAGAAAATGAGAAAATAATCCAATTTCTAGAGGCAGTGATGATTCTGGATCCTTGGTCAAGCAACTTCCAGACCACCACAAATGGTTTTTAGAGAAGGAATGGGCCAGAATTTGTGGGGGTTGGGACCAGTCACAAGGCCCTCAAGGTTCTGGTTTAGCCCAGGTATGCAGGACCGCTTGGCTTGCCGTGAGCCTCAGTCCATGTTTTCGTGGACAAGAGTCACTCACAGAATGACAGACTTTAGGAGCTAGGAGAGCAAACATCTCTTGTGCACCTAGGACGTGCACATTGCTAGGAATACAGAGCCTAGCCAAGCTCTGTGGCAGCTCACGACCAAGGGGAAGGAGCTGTCATCACAACACCAGGCAGTTCAGCCCTTGTGTTTCCCAGATCAGAGGTCAAAACGTACACCCCTCTGCCTGCCTTTCAGGGTTCTTCCCCACACCTGCTGAAATCCAGCCTGACACCTCTCTCGAGACTGCTTTCCTACTATACTTTAGTAACCCACCCAGTCACCCTCACTTCCCTCCTCCTGTTACCCCCAGACCACTGTCTGGTCCTGGTCGTGGGTTTCTCATTTGCAGTGCTCTCTACCCCTCAAGTCCCAGCCCAGGTCTCCTCTGGATAGAAGGGAAGGTAGATTTAGGCCTTTCACTGAGAACTTAATCTCCTTGAAGAAGGAATTTGTACTCAACTAACTAAAACAGAAGTCAAAAAGTGTTCAGGGCCCTAAAACAGTGCTGCTCAAAGCATGGACCTGAGACCAACCAGACTAGTAGCCCCCAGGAACTTGTTAGCAATGTGAGTTCTTGGGCCCTACTCTGGACCTATGGAATTAGGATCTCCAGGGTTGGGCCCAGCAATTAGAGTTTTAAGAAGCTTTCCAGGTGAATCTGGTGTCCATTAAAGTTTGAGAAAGCCTCTCTTCAAAGAAAGACTTTTAAACAAAGTCTGAAGATGGAGTGATTTACATCCTTTAAAGACTGACAGGATTCAGGCACTTGGAGAGGGGTCATGGGCATTCCTAAGGTAAGGACAGTGGGAGAAGAGGCCTGATCCAGAGTGTGGTCTGGGAGCAGCAAGAACTTCTATAAGGCCAGCACCTAGGATGGCCAGAGAGCTGCTGGCAGGCAATTTTCAAGTAATAATAGTAACAGCAATAGCTAGCATTTATGGAGCCCTTATTATGTGCCACATAGATTTCTAAATGCTTTATTCACAGGAATTTTCTCATTCTATTCTTACAACAACCCTACTGAGTAGAAAGTGATCTCTAGTTACATGTGAGGAAAAGCAGGATTGGGAAGAATTAACTAAACCACCCCAGGCACACAGCTTGCGTTTGGATTTTTGTAACAATGAGGAACTAGGCTGAGTTTTCAGATTGGCAGCACCAAGATCACAACTTGACCTTGGGGCTATTTGGGAGCCTGAGGACTGGATTTGGGGCAGTGGGAATGAAAAGGAAAAGGCAGATACGAGGACCAAGACTTGATAAGGGATGAGATGGAAGGAGCAAAGGGGAGGCTGGAGCCAAAAACAGTCCTGGGAGCTTAGTCTAGGAGGAGGCTGGAGTCATTAACCAAAGAGGAGAACAACAGTAACCACAAACACATCACCCTGTTCTTCATACTGGATTTTCAGATAATGTTCTCTAAGAGTTGTACATAGGTCAGGTCATTTAATTTTTACAACAATCTTAAGAGATAGTGTTCATCTTTCTAATTTACAGAGGAGGAGACTGAGGCACAGAGAGTCCGAGGGGCTCATCAAGGGCCACAGAAGTTGGCCAGCCCTTTTTGTTTTCCTCTCCCTACAAAATAGCACTAGCATCTTCCCAGTCATTGGGATATTTGTTTCTCAAAGGAATACATATAGTTTTCTTCTAAACTTGGAAGCAAACAGAATGTAGCCAATTAAAGCAGCAGTCTAATTAATCCAGTAGCTCTCAACTTTCTCGCTGCACAAGAATCACCTGCAGAGCTTTACAAATGCTCCAGGGCTGGGGATCCGTGCCCAGACATCCCGGTCCAGTGGGTCCGGGGCGAAGCCAGTGCAGTGTGTGTTGACTATGTATTGTGTCAAGCTCCCCCATGTGTTTCAGGTGGATGCAACACCGAGACTATTGAATTAACCAGCTGACAAGCATGTACTGCTTACCTCCTAGGAGTACATGCTGTGCTCCATACAGTGGCAGACCCCAAAGGAGATCAAGACGCTGCACCAGCCCTAGAGTTAGTATCTTCCCAGATCTGCATGAGACCAAGAAAGAAGAAGATGGAAACAATACTGGGGAGCTGAGCAGAGGTGGTGAACTCAGCCAATGCCCCAGAATTAATCCTTGGAGCCTGCTTGGAGAATCAGGGAGGACTCAAGAAGGACAGTGTTTATACTAAATAAAACAGATAAGGAAACCATCCGAGATCGTGGTGCAAAGTTATGCTTCCCCTTGAGAGGTCAACTGACATAGACCAATTTGTCATGTTCTGCCTCCTTTCTCCACAAGAGGAGCTCTGAATGGTTTACGTATCCAGACCCGGGTCAGGGCCTGGCGCCTATACCACTGATGGTGGGGCACATCTTCTTCTTTTTTCTTGGCCAATGGGAAAAGAAGGAAAACATTCAGCAGCTGCTAAATCCCAGGGTCTTTATTTGAACTTCCCTGGACCAGGCAAGTGAGTGGTATTTATGGCTTGAAAGAATTTCCATCTGTAAGTTTATCTTCTTGTTAAAAATCAGCCATCACCCTTACCCAAAACAACCAAAGACAATAAATCAAGGCTTAAGTAAAAAGCAAAGACTTGTTTCTACAAATAGGAATCCCTATGTTTAATAACATACTTTTTTTTTCTTTTTTAGTGTGGGGCATCATAGGAAGTTAAGTGATTGGCAGGTGGGGGCAAGCTTCCTTCAAATACGCAGAAGGCACAGAAATGAGACAGATGCTGTCCAAGCTAAGGGAGGAAGAGCTGGGCTAACATTTCCCCGTGAATTCCAGCACTTCATCAGGGCTTTCTTTGCCTCTCCCAAATGACACACACTGGTGCTGTTGTTATTCTTAACTAATTCTGCCAACTCATGACTATCCCTTCCAACCTGGTTCCTTTCTCTTTCACAGAAACAATGGTGTCAAAACAAGCAAGTCTCCTTTCCGAAGTACTGAACGAATGTGTAGTTCTACCACTGTCAAGGAAGGAATGACCGCAGAGTTCAGAGGCAGCCAACTGGTGCAATAAGTTACTACTATTCTATCAAAATGTAAAAAAGATACTATTTAATGCCCACGGACCCCAAAATCTGCTCTCCCAAGAGGACTCTGTGGACCTCTTGTCCACATGGGTTCAAGTACAGTAGCAGTCATGGGGCCCAGACAATGGCCCTTGTACCCTACCACTCAAGTTGCTCCCACTCCCAACCCACATTGTATCACATGTGTTAGGGGGTCCTTTTCCTGCTGATTAAGGTCAGTCTCATTCATAGGTACAACAGAAAGAGCCCTTGTAAGCAGAAGGCCTGTGACTACCAATAACTGGTCACATTGAAATATTGTCTCTTCTGAAAAATTTCTGAAGAGTTTTTGGCATTTTTCTTTCTTTTGGAGAAATTTGGGAGGATTGTTCGGTCCTTCAGAATGTCATTTGAAATGCATATAATCTTTGGAATTGGGGCTCCATATCTTAAGCCACTTTCTATTATTTCTATATTTCTATGTCCCATGTACAGCAGGTTTTCTAATAATATATAATAGGAATAATGTACACACAATGTAGAATTTAAAACCTACAAACCATGTTCATGGAAACTTATTCTCAAATACAATCTCACTTGGGCAGATTGGCCCTTAACCAATCTTCCAGAATTAGAATTAGCTGCCCTTCCTAGGAGTGCTCTTGGTGTTGTCTCTGGTGTAGGGCAGGGTGAAAGTTGGGAGGAAAGAAGCCATCATCAGCAAAAGTTTCTTCCAGAGGAAACCAAGCATTCACTCTGGATTTCTTTCTCTCATAAAGGGAAAGGCATATTGCTTGGGTTCTCCTAAGCTCAAAGGGAAACTACAGGATTCTTTTCCGCTGACAAAGTCTGCACTCACCCTACCTTTTTTTTTTTTTTTTTTTTTGAGAAATTTAAAAGATGCAAAAAGGTGGGTCAGTCAGTTAAGCATCTGCCTTCAGCTCAGGTCATGATCCCAGGGTCCTAGGCTCAAGTCCTGCATTGGGCTCCCTGCTCAGCAGGGAGTATGCTTCTCCCTCTTCCCAAACCTCCTGCTTGTGATCTCTTCCTCTCTCAATTAAATAAATAAAATCCTTTCTTCTTAAAAAGATACACGAAGTTAAACTCTTACATTCATACTTACCAAAGTTAATAACTGTTAACATCTAATATTTTCCTCCAATTTTTGTTTTTTTAAGAAATAATGTTTCAGATTCCAAACTGCATCCCCTTCAACCTCAACCAATTCACCCTCCCCCCACACACACCCAAGAGAAACCACTTTCATGAGTTGGTGTGGACCTTTCCAGCCTATCAAAAATATACATGTTTTATATACTTACACATGCAGGAAGCAAATAGTATGACCTTCTATATGTATTTTGTATTTAAATAAATGATGTCCTTCTTTGTATTTTCTGCAATTTGCTTTTTCTTCCTATTTAACATTAGGTTTTGGGTGATCTGAGTTAAAATATGCAGATCTAGTTAATTAACCCCTGTTCATGATGTATATACATCATATTTTTAAATCCACAATTGAGAGATATTTAGGTTCTCTCCAGTTTTTCACTATTTTCTATAATGCTGCAACAAACATTCCTGTACATGTCCCTTTGTACACACCTCAAGGGTTTTCAAAGGAAATACACTCAATAGTAGAATCTATGGGTCTATGTTATGCAGTTTCACTTACATGCTGCCATAGACTCCCAAAGTGACTATACTGATTTACATTCCCCAGTAGAAGGTGATGGGACCACTTCCTCTGCATGCTGGCCAATACATGACACTACTGGACATTTAACTTTTTTCCCAATTTGACAGTTTAAAAATAATGGCTAAGTATTGGTTATAATTATTTCTCATTTCCATGACTATTCATAGGCTTAACTATCTTCATGGGTTTATTGTCAATAACAGTTTTCTTTTATCATATCCTTTGCTTATTTTTCTATTAGATTTTCATTTTCATTACCAGTTTATAAGGATCCTACATGTTCTGTGCATAGTAGTCTTTTGCATATTATATATATCACAAATAAATCTTCTTTTTTAAATTGGTAATATATTCATAGGGTAAGATGCACAAGTGCATACTGAAAATTTCTCTCTCTCTCATCTATTCTCTCTCTCCTATTCAGTTTGCCTTCTTGGAGAAAACCAAGGTGCTAGTGTACCTTCCAAAAGTTCTATACATTTGCAAAAAATAGTTTCTATGTTCCTCTACAGTAACATTAGTTCTGCATCTTGCTTTTTTCACTTAAAGATCATTCTCTATTAGTTTATACTTCTTTTCTTTTTATTAATGCAGAATCTTCCTTTGTATTAATGGATCAGGATTTATTTAACCAGTTTCCTACCGAATGACAATTAGATTACTTTGAATTTCTTATTGTTAAAAGTTGTGCTTCAGTGACTTTTTTATACATATATTATTTCATACATGTACAAATGCCTACACAATAAATCCTCCAAAGTTAAAACTAGGTGCTTTTCCTAAAATCAAAAACACAAGAAACAACAGATGCTGGCAAGGATGTGGAGAAAAAGGAACCCTCTTGCATTCTTGGTGGAAATACCAACTGGTGCAGTCACTGTAGAAAATGGTATGGAATTTCCTCAAAAAGTTAAAAACAGAACTAACCAATGATCCAGCATTCAACTACTAAGTATTTACCCAAAGAATACAAAAACACTAATTCAGAGAGATACCTGCACCCTTATGTTTATAGCAGCATTGTTTACAATGGCCAAGACATGGAAGCAGCCCAGGTGTCCAATTGATTGATGAACAGATAAAGAAGCAATATAGATGAATGGAATATTATTCAGCCATAAAAAATGAAATCTTGCCATATGCCACGACATGGATGGAGATAGAGATTATAATGCTGAGATAACTCAGTCAGAGAAAGACAAACACCAAATGATTTCACTCATATGTGGAACTTAAGAAATAAAACAAACGAGAAAAGGGGATAAAGAGAGAGAGAGAGACCAAGAAATAGACTCAACTATGGAGAACAAAGTGATGACTACCAGAGGAGAAGTGGGTGGGGGATGGGTCAAAGAGGTGATGGGGACTGGGGAGGGCAATTGCTGCGATGAGCTCTCGGTGTTGTATGGAAGTGTTGAATCACTATGCTGTACACCTGAAACTCATTTAACACTATGTTAGTTGACTGGAATTTAAATAAAAAATTTTCTTAAAAGTGTCATTTGTTCTGTTCAATTGTATTTAAACTCTGTTTATAATGGGTTTTGTCTGTTGCCAAATCAAAGAGTTAAATTTTGCTATAGTCAAATTTAAGTACCTTTTTCACTATAGTGTATGTTTTTTGCATCCTGTTAAAGAAAACCTCTCTTGGGGTGCCTGGGTGGCTCAGTGGGTTAAAGCCTCTGCCTTTAGCTCAGGTCATGATCCCAGGGTTCTGGGATCGAGCCCCGCATCGGGCTCTCCGCTCAGTGAGGAGCCTGTTTCTCCCTCTCCCTCTGCCTGCCTCTCTGCCTACTTGTCATCTCTGTCAAATGAATAAAATCTTTGAAGAAAAAAAAAAAAAAA